>NW_024500017.1:2266179-2866179 GCF_017590055.1 Onychostruthus taczanowskii | reverse complement strand
CTTGACATGACCCAGCAATGTTTGCTTGCAATCCAGAAAGTCAGATGTGTCCTGGGCTGCATCAAAAGCAGCGTCGTCAGAAGGTCAGTGGCAGAGATTCTCTTCTCTCCTCTGCTCTCCTGAGACCCCACCTGGAGTGCTGCATCCAGTTCTGGGGACCTAAAGAGACATGAACCTGTTGGAGTGAATTCAGATGAGGGCCATGAGGATGATCAGAGAGATGAAGCACCTCTCTTGTGAAGACAGCTTGAGAGAGTTGGGGTTGTTCAGCCTGGAGAAGGCTTCAGGCTGAGCTTAGAGAAGCCTCCTAGTGCTTAAAGTGGCCTACAAAAAAGCCAGAAAGGACTTTTGACAAGTGTGTGCTGTGAAAGGACAAGGAGTGACAGCTTCAAACTGAGAGTAGGTTTAGATTAGATATAAGAAATAAATTATTTTCTGCAGGAGTGGTAAGGTAGTTGAACAGGTTGTCCAGAGATGTTGTTGTGACATCCCTGGAAGTGTTCAAGGCCAGCTAGGATGGGGCTTAGAGCAACTTGGTCTGGTGTAAAGCATTCTTGCCCATGGCAAGGGGGTGGAACAAGATGATCCTTAAGGTCCCTTCCCACCCAACCGTCCTGTGACTCTTATGAAGTCAGGAAGTTTTGGCACCTGGGGCATTGCTCAGGTTATTGAAAATGCTCAGAGAAGCAAAGCACCCTTCACAAGACTGCCAGTGCCCTCCCTGCACAGCTCAGGTTTGGCTAAGAAGACCCTTTTCCTTTCCATCACCCTTTCGCTCTGCTCCACCGTGTCCTCTCTCTCTGAGCAGCTGCCCCGTGACGGGGAAACGGAGCCCGTCCATGCACAGCCAGGTCTGGAGCGGGAAGCGGGCAGAGGAGGAATGAAGTGCGGGAAGGTGACGTCGCTTCCCGGAGCCCGTCCCGGTGCCGCTCGGCGACGCGAGGTGGCAGCAGCCGCTCGCGTTTGGCAGCGCCGCGCTCTCCCTGCCGCGGGCCTGCCGCTGTCGTTTGTTTTGTAAAGGTGCTCCCCACCTCATTTTCCAGCCATTTTGTGGAAACCAATGCTCCGATAAAGAGGGGACAAACAGGCCTTTTTCAGCCGGTCTGCGCTTAACTTGTCAGCGCTCTGGGAACAGAAGCGGGTCATGTTCCGCGCTCGCTTGGAGCTCTGCTCGGGCCAGACGTATCATTTCAATGTGACGTAGTGAGAGAGAAAATTAAAATCCCACTCGGGAAAGCTGTTCAGCCGCATACCGAAGCTCTCAGGAGCTGCTTGTCAATGCCACGTGCAGGATAAATGCGAGTGAAAGTCAGGGATGTGCTCCCGCTGCGGGCGCCCCGGAGCAGCGCGGCTCGCAGGGAAGGAGCGCGGGAGCTGCGCTGCAGGCGCCGCTCTCACCCCGCTGTCACCGCGCCTGTGCCCGCTGGGGAGCTGCGGCTGCTTTAATCTTTGGATTTAAATTCTACTCCTCATTTAATTGCTCTGTCAGAGAAGACACACGTCCATTGACTGCAGTGGAATTCAGCCCGTGGTTTTATACCGCTGTTCAATTGCAATATTGCATTTCATTGAGGAACTCTTCTGTAATTGGAAGGGCATGTAAAAATATATTGTATTATACAGCTACTACCAGCACAAACCGCTCAGCTTGTAGAGTTTGAATAAATCTTTAGATCAAGTTCACCTCCTGAATGACCCATAGATCAGTGCTGAGCTCTGCTGTGGTATTCAATTATTTATTCATTATGTTTTCCTCATTCTCATGACAAAAAAGAAAGATTTAAACAGTCATTATGGTGTTTATGGAAGTGTTAACCAATTAAAAGCTCAAGGTTGCATGCTATTTCTTCTGAACAACGAAGTAAAAAAAAATCAGGAGAATGATTGATACAGTTAATATATTTATTGGCATTAGTACATTCTCTTTTATTGCTGGGATCAGAGTGACATCATTCATCATAAAGACAGCATAATTGTCTCTGAATGTTATAAAAGGTGAAATTCATTCTCCTGGAAATTAAAGAGAACACTGCAAAGCTTCAGTTAAAAAAAAAATAAAAAAGGACTGAATGATACAGATGATAAAATGTACGGTCTTTAAATTTCTGTTCATAAACCTGGAATAAAGCTACTGAGAATTAGTCCGAAATGAAGATTGTAATGCAATAACTTGAAATTAGTTTAGGCATTTCTCTAATCTCATTTTTCATGGGATAGGACTATTCATCATAAAATCTGTTTTGTTTCATTGGCAGTATTTCAGCTCTCTACTCACTGAATGAAAACAGTAAAGGAGTGAAGCCACTAAATGAAATATATGTTATTTGTTCTGGCAGAATTATCTCACTCTCAGCAAAGCAAAAGACACAGCAGCATCTTCTACCTGGTCTTTGCTCCCCACACTCTGATCCCTTACTCCCCTTTTTCATATGCAGGTTTGGCTTTAGGAGCAGGCCTTGACCTGATCAAGTGCCTCTCTCATAGGATTTTAACTTTGCTTAGATTTTGCTTTTATCTCCCTGTGTAATTTCTTATCTACAAAGAGACTCTGAAAACCTCAGTGCTACTCCTTTGAAGATCAACTCTGCCCCTCTTGCCTGTATCAAATAATTCTCATCCTGTGGGTCTGGATTGGGTTCTCTTCCAGTTTGATGCTGCCTAAGAGATGAGATGCAAAAGGAGAGAGGACGGGACAAAAAGGCTGAAGGTTCTTACTCGGGACTCTACAGCTCCACTAAAGCTACATGCTCCTCCTCTCCTGAACAAACCCTTCCAGACCTGCCTCATGCTTACACCATGTTTGCTGTGGGACTCTCATCCATACAAGTTACCCATGGGAAGGGAAGCTCCCATTGCAAGATGGCCAGCATGCTGTAAATCAAGGTGGATATCCCTAGTGGCTTAGAACTAGCTTTCTGAATTATGCAATAGCTGTACATGCCTGGTTTAATCCAAGTATGTTTAAAATTAGCCTTTAATCTTTTGCAAGCCCCGATGTTCCGAAAAATGAAATTGTCAGTGCAAACCAGACCAACTAAGCAGTATTAATTAACACCAGGAGAAAATCACAAAGGATTCTCTTTGATCATTACTTGAAGACATTTTGTACTTACCTTTAATTTCCTCTCCTGATTTGAAATAGCAAGTTCATGTTATAGCTCTTTGTTAGAATAATAATTAAAACAATCTAGTCTTTGCATATACATTGTTTAGCTAAAGGACACTAATTATGTGCATAGGTTAAGAGACTAATTGAGGTTAAACCTGAAAGGGAGCAGCCCTTAAATTCTTCAGGATGCAAAAATTTCTATTAAACATGGCAGTGTCAGCCCAAATCTGGACTCTTAATTGTTTTCTCTTTCTTCTATAGAATCCTCAAGTCAGCTTCTGAGCCCTCCCCTCAAAAGGTACAGCTTTTTAAACACATCTGGAAGGGTTTCTCTGCCCCGTAGATGTTCAGGGAGTCACCAAAAGAGTTCAGACTAAAGGAGCTTTCAGCTGATGCTCACTTCAGGGTGCCCTGATGGAACCAGCCAGACAGAGGAGCCGGGACATGGCCCCATGATGTGTCCAGCCTCTGAACTAGAAATGGCAGTCAGGAATGGGATGCCACTGGCATTCCCCTCAGGAAATTCCCTTCACTGAGAGTTGTACCTCCACTCTTGGGGCTGAAGTGGGGCCACGCAGGCCAGCTGTGTTGCACAGTCCCCCAACACTGAGCAGATAGGGTGTCTCAGCTGACCTCGAGCCTGCTCCTGGGTTTATCTTTACGTGAAAGTGAGAAGTGTAAGAGGAGTGTCACCATGGATACATGGAGAAGGCCACAACATTTTACCCTTTTATGTCAAAAGTAAACAAAGCAGACAGCCTACCATGAAAGCCAGAGGCAACTAATCTGGAGTGAGCAAAAGGGAATTCTCACTGTTTCTACCCTATACTATGGCCAAAATTTTGAGATGCTGAGAAAAAGCACAGTGCAGTCTCAAAAAAATTAGCTAATCTGGGGTCAAGGCTTTCCCCTTCTGAGAAATCTGGAGTAATTCCATTACCCAGTGCAGCTATTCCAGGTTTTAGCACACACAGTCCCTGACTAAACATGGACTCTGCAGCTGTCCTTGGCAGGATAATGATTACAAGAGATAATCTTCATGTTTCAAGAAGCATTGCTGACAGAACTCAGAAAGAAATGCCTTCTCTCTCTCACGGTAGCAAAAGTATTTCATAGCTATCCAGATGCATTATGAGAACTTTATGTCTTTCTCTAAAACAAATGGTGGAAAGCATTGTCAGAGAAAGCACAGATGGATTGTGTTTCTCCCTGCCATGCATCACTATGGTTAGATGAAGATTAAATTTCTCTTTTGTATTTAGGCAATCTTGCCTTTATTTTCTTACTAATAACAGCTGGAGGGAAAATGCTATAAATCTGTTTAATATGCATTCACCACGTGACTACTCAGTATTTCTTATATGCAGCTCTAGTTCTGCTGTTGTTTAAATCAAAAATTAAACACAGTGTTAGTTAACAATGCTGGGATCTGTTTGATGGTCCTTCCCCTGCTCCATTGGTGATCACATCACAGGAGCACAGGGCAGGAGGAGACAGGGTTACAAACACTGGCACTGTTTTGTATTGACTATTTTACTGCCTCTGTGTCTGTGCTCAGGTTTTTGCTAACTCCTTAAGATTTACATCCCAATCCATCCAAATCACTGTGCAGGGCTAGGTTAACCTTGACAAAGCTGTATCCTTCAGTGCTGAATTTAAAGCTAGAAAAATTGAGTTTCATCTTAGAGGGCTTAGCGGTTTCTTTTCCAAATCTGCCACATTCAAGAGCAACACACAGCAAAGTTTCCTCCTCTAGACATCACCAAGAGGAATATGGACAAATAAAGTGAACTCAGCCATTACAAGGGCTGTGGCTTCTCTCAAAGAAGGATGTTTAAGTCATACAGAACAGAGGAACTCAGGTACAGATGCACTGCATCTGACACCAAAATGATCATATTGTTTCTGTTGAAAGTCAAAAACAATGTAGTTGGTAAGCTCTCTGTTTTTGCTGCTAGGCAGAAAATATATACCCTTAGTTGTTTTCATTATAAATAATTTATTATCCACCATTTCAAGCCACATACCAGCTGCTGTTTATTCAAGTTCTGTAATTGTTTCAGTTCCTTGATACAAAGGAATCAGCCATTAATATCAAATAACAATAAGCACTTAATAACCATTTATTACCAAAGAGATCGATTAATGACAATTTCAGAAAACTATCTCTTCAGGGAAGCCCTAAGAAGTGCTATGCCATCGGATGCAAGTGTTTAAAAATTTAGGTGCTTGTGACAATGGCTACTAAGTTCTATTTGTGTGTCTGCAGTGCTCAGCAGTGAAATGAGGTGGCATCTCTGTCAAGAGCCTCTAGGTGCTGCCACAGTACCAAAAAAAGGACGGAGTGCTGCATTTGTTTCATTGTTGGAAAGAGGCAGTAATCAAGTAAACTGCTATTCTAGCAGGCTTTTAAATAAATACTGAGAAGTAGTATTTTTGCTTTGCAGTTCTTTGATCAACAGTTTAATTGCAATAATTTCTCAAAAAAAAAAAAAATCCATGCATCAACATCCCTTGTTAAAGGAGAAACCTGTTAAATACATGGTATGTAGAAATGACAGTGTATTTTTTAAAAATATGAAAATATTTAAAAATAAGGTTAATATTCAACTTTGATTTGAAGCTATTCTGCCTTATTTCCTCACCTATCAAATCTCACTGGCACACAGAGTCATGGTCTTCTTTAATGCCTGCAGAGAAGTCTCTCTCTCTCCCCCACGTTTTCAAACAATGATCAGCTACAAGGACTGAAAGCTAATGGAAATCATTTCAGTCTAGAAATGGAGGCAAGTTAATGCAGCTGTGTGTTTAAAAACATTTTCCATTGTTGTTTTTTATTTGCAGACCAAAGACTTTAAAAAAAATCTTGCCTACCAGCAGCTCCCAAGGATTTTACTTCAGTGCCCCATCTCTCAGATGGGATAAAGCAGCACAGCTTCAAAGGAATTCTGATTTACGCTGAGGACTGGGGCTGAAAGCACTGCTTAGGGGACATGGTGCTGCTCAGCATTTGGGTGCAGCTGCCCTCCAAACCCAGGGGCTCAGTACCCATCTCTGTGATCTATGGTAAGATTTTTGTCCCCTTTATCTCAGAGATTAACACAGAAAATCTGTAGAAATTGGTTTTGTATTAAAAAACCCAACCTCATTTACATACACATCAGTCACAACTATAACTGCAGCAACAAATGTTCAGAGATGCTGAGTCTGGGTGACTTACCTCATGCCAGCATCAGTTTCCAGCCTGAGCACAGTGTCACCTCACCTGTCTCTGAGCCAGCACTATCACTTGCAGGGAGATGCCCCAGAAAGAGCCAGAGGTTTCATGTGGGAGAGGGCAGTTGCCACAATGGCTCCTAACCAGCACTGTTATTATTTATGGTTTGGCAAGGGGTAGAGGGGCACCTTGGTTTTAATTTGAACTAGCCTATTTCCTAGTAAAGCCCCTCTCTGTGGGATTTAAGAGACTTTTGGAGCCTGCTGAGAGGATGGGTGTAAATTTGGCCTTAAACAGGAATAAACTTCAGTAGGTACTGGTGTGCCTGCCTGGATAGCAACTTAAATTCTTTCTCTTTGCACCAGAGTGCCTGTATCTGAAGAGATGAGGAGTTTGATCAGCAGCTAAGGCCAGGATTCATCAGGGAAAAGCTTGGATGGACAGAATACTTATTTAATAATATTTATTTATGAGAAAGATACTAGGTTCTTTTATGTCTACTAATACAAGGAATATCATTGTAAATTGAAATTATATTTATACAAATACCCCAAACTTCTTCCACCTTTCACTTCTGGACTTAAAAAAACTTGTTGTAACTCCTCACCTATTTTAATCAGCCTAACCACAATGTGTCCATGCAGAAGATAAATGTTGTTATTATTTAAAATTCCTAGCACCAGCTTCCAAAAATGCTGACAAGTCACTAATCCCAAGAAAATGTATGGTAGTTAATTAAAAGTAAAATGTGCAGAAGTTATCCAGTAGATTGCAATCAACAAGATTCATTGAATGAACATTTTGTTCCTCACCACTGAGACAGGTTGTTTCCAACCCTTCCTCCTCCTCCCCGCAGACATTGGGATAATGATGAGTACAGAATGAAACAAATGAACAAATGTGGCCTCAGCTCCAGAAGGAAACAAAACATCTTTCAGAGCCAGGCACTTGGAGATACATATTTCCACCTTTTTCTGAGCTGTCCTGCTGGCCAGGGAGGGGGTTTGTTCATTTTACTTAACCTTGAGTTGAAAACCTGACAAATTGAAAATATTCCCAATAAGCAAAGGGAAGTGCTGATGCACCCTGAGGCAGGATGAGGTGCCCCACTCCATGCAGGATGGAACTGGGAACACCCCACTCAGCAGCTAGCTGCCAGACACCCCCTGTGAGCCACGGACAAAGAGAAGCCTCTCAAAGGCATCTGTTTTCCCAGCACTGGGCAGGAATGCCTGGGTGTAATAAGACATCTCTGTAGATCAGAGAGGTGTTGAAATGGTCTCTGTGTGGCTGCTGAGGTGATGCCAGTGCAGCTCTGCTGCTGGTGCAAGTGGTAAGCAGCTCTTGCAGACACAGGAAACGTTCCCTCCACCTTACTAGCACTGGCTGGTGTCACAGGGAGCAGCTCACACAGAGGGACTGGGGGAAGCAGGAAGATGGTCAGAAATTGAGCTACCATCTTGGCTTCATATCCCCGGAAATGCTTCTAGAAAAGTGCAAAGCTTTAGTGGCTAAAGTCAGCCTAGAGGACAGCCAAAGTTCTCACCAACAGGTCAGACTTTCATGGACTTTGGTAAAAACATCCCTTTGTTAAAAGTGATGTCTGGAGTCAGCATGTGGATGTCTCCGTGTGTCTATGTACAGGGTTAGTAGGCACACAGGGGTTGCCCATGGTGAGAGAGGACATCACCAACATGACCACAGAGATGCAAGATGCAGCAAAGTCAACAGCTCAGATGTGGGACCTCGTGAATGAAACAAATAGATCAAGGTTTTTGTCATGCCAACAGGGTGACTTTTACCTTTTTTGAGCTATTTGCTGCTTCAAAAGCAAAACTTAGTAGGAACACACAACTACTGTTAGAATCTTCATAAAATCCCAGGATAGTTTGAGTTGGAAGGGACCATAAAGACTGGCTAGTGCCAGCCCCCGCCACCCTTGCCACAAGCAGGCACACTTTCCACTAGACCAAATTGCTCAAAGCCCCATCCAGGCCTGGCCTTGAAGACTTCCAGAGATGAGGCATCCACAATTTGTCCAGACAACCTGTTACAGTGCCTCACCACCCTCACAGTAAAGAATTCCTTCCTTAAACCTAATCTAAACTGACTCTCTTTCAGTTTAAAACCATTTCCCCTTGTTTTATCACTGCATGCCCCTATTAAAAGTCAAAAGTTATTCTCCAGCTTTTTTTGCAGGCCCCTTTAGGCACTGCAAGACTGCTATAAAGTCAGGTAAGAGCCTTCTCCTCTCCAGGCTGAGCAACCCCAACTCTCAGACTGTGTTCACAGGAGAGGTACTTCAGCCCTCTGATCATCTTCATGACTCTCCTCTGGACTGGTTCCAGCAGGTCAATATCCTTATTGTTTTAAGGCCCACAGAGCTGGATGCACCATTCCAGGTGGGGCCTCATGAGAACAAATAGCAGAGAATCACCCTCCTTGGCCTGCTGGTCATGTTCCTTTTGATGCAGCCCAGAACACATTTGGCTTTCTGGGCCACAAGCACATTGTCAGCTCATGTCAAGCTTCTTGTCAACCAGCAACTTTCTCAAGTCTTTCTCCCCAGGGTTGCTTTCAATCCATTCTCTGCCCAGCCTGTATTTGTGCTTGGGATTGCTGTGACCCAGCTGCAGGACCTTGCATTTGCATTTGGCCTTGCTGATTATCATGAGGATTGCATGGACCCACCTTTCCACCCTGACCAGGCCTCTCTAGGTGGATCCCTTCCCTTCAGAGTGTCAGCAGCACCACACAGCTCGGTGTCTATGATAAACTTGCTGAGGGTGCACTGGATCCCACTGTCAATGCCACTGACAAAAGATGTCAAACAGGTCCCAACATCAGCCCCTCAGGAATGACATTTGTCTCTGGTCTCCAATTAGGACACCTTCTAGATGTAGCAAAGAAAAAAATGAGCACTGGATGGGCAAACAGTGTCCCCATAACACCTTCATTCTTGAATTTCCCTTACAGGAGTCCTATCTCCTCTGACAGCTTTAGTTAGACATGTTGTTTGATCTGGGGTTTTGAAATGGAGGGAGGTTTTCAGACCCACTAACCAGAACCATAAGGAACCCACTAACCAGAACCATAAGGATGTGTCTTATCAAAGTCACAGCTTGTCAAGGTTTAATGTCAGTTCCAACCAACGGAGGCAAGAGCAGACTGAATTGTGCAGACTAGCCCTGCACCTTGCCTGCCTCCTTTTAGCACTGAGATCCTTTTCATGCAACAACAGGCCTAGCATGGAAAATGCACGTTTTCTGAGACTCATTTTATTCCTTTAAACAAGGTCTTTAAACAAGGTCATTAGAAACAGCAGATGCTGTTCATCACACCTGATGTGCTTTGGAGAAGTAAATTTCAATGCACTGTTTGAAGAAAGAGAGGGTAGCATTTATTAACTCAGCTGAACCTCTTCACCCAGCACAAGCTGAATTACCCAAGATGCCATAAATTTCAGGGAATGGGGAGATAAAGCACTGAAGTTACTGTGTTCCCATTGGATACTGCAATCGAAACTGTGCTTCATTATTCTCTCAGCCATACTCAACGTTCTTCCCCAGCAGAATAATCACAGAATATGCTGAATTGGAAGGGACCCACAAGGTCCCCCACCAGGAGTCCAACTCCTGGCTCTGCACAGGACCATGACCAAGAGTCACACCATGTGCCTGAGAGCATTGTCCAAATGCTTCTTGAGCTCTGTCACACTTGGTGCTGTGACCACTGCCCTAGGGAGCCTGTTCCAGTGCCCAGCCACACTCTGGGTGAGGAACCTTTCTCCAATGTCCAACCTAAACTGTCCCTGACACAGCTTCAGGCTGTGCACTTGGGTCCTGTCACTGCTGATCACACAGATCAGTGCCTGCCCCTTCTCTTCTCCTCATGAGGAAGTTGTAACTGCAATGAGGTATCCCTTCAGTCTCCTCTTTTCCAGACTGAACAAACCAAGTGACAAACCACGTTAGCCTCCTCATGTGGCTTCCTCTCAAGACCCTTCACCATTCTTGTTGTTCTCCTTTGGATGCTCTCTAATAGCTTAATATCTTACATTGTGTCACCCAGAACTGCACACAATATTAGTGAGGCCACTCCAGAGCAGAGCAGAGCAGGACAATCCCCTCCCTTGCCCAGGTGGTGATGCTGCCTCTGATGCCCCCAGGACAGGGTTGACCCTCCTGGCTGCCATGGCACTGCTGGCTCATGTCCAACTTGCCATTGACCAGACCCCCAGGTCGCTTTCCACAGTCCAGCTTTCCAGTGACTCCTTTCCCACATGCACACAGCAGAATCTGGCACTGGCCTGTGTTAAACTTCACACTTTAGAGACTGTCAAGCCCTCTAATTTGTCAAGGTCTCTCTGCAGGACCTCCCTGCCTCTGAAGGAGTCAACAGCTCCTCCCAGTTTTGTATCATCTGCAAACTTGCTCAGTGTCCCTTGCAGTCCCATTTCCAAGTAATTTGAGAAGATGTTGAACAGCACAGAGCCCAAGATGAAGCCCTGCAGAGCCCCAGGAGTGACAGGTTGCCAGTCTGATGTCACCTCATTCACTGTAACCTTTTGTGCCTGACCCATCAGCCAGCTGCTCACCCATCCCATGATGTCTTTATCCAGCTGTGAGATGGACCAGAAGGATTTTGTCCAGAAGGATCCTGTGAGAGACAGGAATGCTGAAGCTTTACTGGAATCCAAAAAGATTACAACAAAAAGATTACTTCCCTTAATCAACTAGGTGAGTTGCCTGACATGAAAGGAAATCAGGCTTGATACCAGGACTTTCCTCCCATGAAGCCATGCTGGATGTGACCTACAACTGCATTGTCTTTCTGGTGTTTTCAATGTGTCTCAGAATAATAACTTCCTTAACTTTGCCAGGCACTGAAGTGAGACTGACAGGGCTGTAGTTTCTGGGCTCCTCCTTCTTGCCCTTCTTGAAAATCTGGGCAATGTTTGCCAGCTTCCAATCAGCTGGGACTGCTCTGGATTCCAAAGACTGCTCAAAAATCAACAAGACAGATTAATCAAGAGTGATGTCTTGTATTTCTAATTATAAGGGGAAGAAGGCAGAGTTTCCATTATGTTTATGCTTAGCACCTTTTCTTGTAGAAAAAAAAAAATATTTCCAGGTACATTCACAATTTAGGTTTAAACAATTTTCATTTGAAAATTTAACATAAATTGCTATAGAGCTATATAATTGTAAAATTATACATTCCAAATTAGTTTAGGGGTACTCTGTAAGGAAAAATATTCTGGTTTCACTATTTACCTTCAAATCAATTTTCCTGGTTTTATCTGAAAGAAATAACTAGTGTGCATTGAAGGAAAAGCATTCATTCGGTGGAAAAAAGGCTTTTCCAGGTACCACAATTTCATATCCCCATTTTTCTATTATTAATTTATTATTTAGTATTTATCTTCCATTAGTAACACTCTCTGATCTGTGTCACAATAGCACTTTCTTCCCTAAGTGGCTTATGTCCAAAGGAAGATAAAATGCATTTGTTTTGGGGGAGAAAGATTTGGTCTATTTAGATACAGACATATATCTAAGCATAGACATAAAAACATCTCCTCTGACATTTAAAATGGGTTTTTCTTTGGTGTTATTTAAGACTAACTGAGGCACAGACAACTTTGTGACCTGTAGTTCAAAGGTATTTCTCCATCAAAATGGACAAAAAGGAGTTATGGCAGCTAGGGAATGGAAGAGCAAGACCAGCATATCTTTACTTACAAAGAATATCTGTATAATAGGAGGCATCCACAGAGAAGAACTGTGCTGCACTGGTGAAAGGGAAAAAAAAGTTGAATATAAGAGAGTGTTGAGAGGAAACTAATATTCAAGGAGATGAGTTTAGACTGACAGCTGAGAAAGACAGTTTTGGCAGACACAGATAAATTAGAGTAGGATGATGCAAATGTATATGGGATTTTTTTAAACTTTCACTCTTCTCTTCCACTATTTTTCAGTTAAGCATAATTTTCCCTTACACAATATTTACAATCTCCAGCTGAACAAGGCTTCCACCAGTCTTACACAAATAGTTTTTGGAAGGCTGAAGGATGTAACCTCATATGTGGAAATGTCAGAAATCCTGTCCTTCCTACTAGGCTGAGTGCTGGACTTTCATCTAACACAGCTAATACATAATTATCATGTCAAAATGACAGAATTTGCCTGGTCTCAGTGAGGAGGCAGGATCTTGTTCTTGCCCTGTGGTCATATCTAGAATAAACTCCTAAAAATGTCTTAATTTCTAAGTAGCAGTTCTGAAATATAGGAAGCAGAGATGTTTTCACCATGACAGGTGTTCGCTGCACTTGTCACCTTCCCCATGTCCGCAGACATCCACAGGTCTCCTGTGCAAACACTGCTGCTCAGTTCCTGCATGTACTTTTTCCTAAACCTGATGGCACAGAAAACCTTCCTGTACAGCTCTTGAGAAAGACAAAGCTACAATAGCTGGAAATCCTTACAACTCTGATTTCTAGAGGTTAAAGGCAAAACCTTCCCGGAAATGTAATAACATGTTTTACTTGGACTGAGAACAGAAACAGAAATAGAGCCATATGCCAATCTGTGTATCATTAGGCCCATTTAATGGAGTTAATTTAGAGATAGATGTATGACAGGATGCTGCACATCCAGCTATTGAGGCTAGAGCTGCTGGGAGCTGAGCTTGCAGCAGCACAGCTCTCCTCCTGCCATCAGGCACTGCCCAGCTCTGCTGGCAGCTCCGCTCTTGCTGGACTCACCATCTCTGTTCCTTGCCTGGGCTGAAATTGTCTCCCACTGAATTTACAGCTCTGTCCTGCTATCCACACCAACATCACCCAGATTTCAGCCTCCAGCTCTCCTGCACTGCCTTCTGCATCTCAGGTGTGCTCTTGCCCCTCTTCCTGAGCCCTGGTTCCCAGTGCTGACTTTTGAGATCTCTGAAATTAAGGTTCTGACTTCGTGTTTTCCCAAAGTCAGTCGTCCAAATTGCTGCATGTTCTTACAGCCCAGCAAGGTTGGGAAGGTGGCTGTATCCTTTGTGAGACTGTTCACTGCTTAGCACTGGGGGGGGACACACCAGGCCCTGTCCAGCTCCTTCCCAGTTACAGACTATTTCAGCCTCCCCTGCTGAGCTGTTCCAACTCCACTCACAATTTTGTTCACATCCCTGGGCACAGCCAGCTCACAAATACGCAGTGCTATAAAAATTAAATCGAGTTTAATAGCTAACTAAATAACACCATGGGCATTTTCTGATTGCATTGCAGTGGGAGGGGGACAGCTGCTGCCATGTGTCATGTAATCTCCTGTGCTGGAATGCAGCAACAAATCTTTGAATTGACATCAATGACAGATCTAAAAGTTGTCTTTACACAGCCTAAATGTCATAGACTTCTTTCTCTTTAGATTAATGTAAGAGTGGATAAAGTCCTCTATCTTCATCTTGCTGATCCTCTCTTTGGATGTGGCAAAGGAGTGGGTAGGTATTTTTTAAAAGTACTACAAGCTTTTAGAAGTATTGAATGCCTAGGTGATTTCTGCTTTTAGATGTCTGCAATATCTTCAAAATTTTTCCCTCCTGCTATGCAGAATTTTGGAGTGTTTTTTTTTTACATATGACTTATCCCTTTTGCTGTTATAATGTCCATACAGTCTCTTGGTTTTTCACTGTCTCTAATGAACATAGATACAGCTTGCAAATAAATCAATATCTGCAAGAGCTTAATATATGAGGCACAGGAGCCCTAGGAGGAAACAAAGAAAGCACTTTAAATAATGTGCAAGTTGTAAAAATTAAAGCTTTTCATTTGATCATTAGAGCAGATTATCTGGAAAATTCCATTCTGCATCAGTAATGAGATGAGATGTGAAGAATTGTCTTGTGTTAAGAAATAGACTTGATGATCTGAAAGGTTTTTTCTGATCTAAATTATTCTTTGACTCTACATAAACTCTCACACCTAATAGAGGATCATAGAACTAAAGAGCAACTGACCTGTTACAGATTGTTGCACAGGATGATAAAGTTTTGAATGTTCAAAGACAAAGATCCCAGTCCAATACATTTCCTACAATGCTGCACAGCAGAAATAAAAAAATGAAGATGATAAAGAGCCTCAGACATTATATATTACAGCACTGGCTGAACTCTTATTTGTGAACACAGAGCACACAGAAATGTCAATGTTCTCCTAAGACTAAAACACCAGCTGCAAATGTGGACCCTTCCCACAGAGAGCCTGACTGTTGCCTTTTGCAGGAGGTAGGAGAGTTTGGGCATCTGTCTCTTGGTCTCATCACTTCTGTCTCAAAATAACCCATTGCTTCAACTCCATTACCCAAAGCTCTCCTTCCTGCACTTCTTCATGTTTAATCTCACTCTTCAGCAAAAGGCATTAAGTGAAGAATGTAAGCCACCAAGATCAGAGTTTATCTGAACCTCTGCAAAAATAAAAATTGGTGAGGTCAGAAGAAGAATTGTAGAATCTTTAGGGCTGGAAAAGACTTCCAGGATCATTGCCTCCAACCTTTGATGAAACACCACAATGCCAATTAAACCACAGCACTAAATGTCACATCCAGTCGTTTTTGAACACTTCCAGTGATGCTGACTCCACCACCTCCTGGAGCTCATTCCAATGCTTGACAGCTTTTTCAGTGAAGAAATTCTTCCTGATATAGAGGAAAAGAGCAAAAATGATGGCACTGGGTTATGTGAGGAGCTACCAAGATGATCTTTGACTAAAAAATCTAAACAACTCCAAACTTGTTTTGCCAGTAAATAAGATAGAAGATCAGCCTGAAAAATCCTCATGTACATCCTTACCCAGTGCATCCTCTCCTGTCTTGAGCATTCCTGAGAATTTTCCCCTGGAACTCCCCTTTCATGGTATCTCTAGTTCAGGCTTCTCATGCATGTCCAACTTTCCTTTCCCTTTGCTTAGATTAAACTGCATATGTTCTGTCATTTTTTCAGATTCTTGGCCTTTTGCACATTGCTTCTTCATTCCTTCTGTTCTGCTAGGATTTTTCCATGGCCTTAATATTATCTCACACAAGCAGTCTTAGAAGCCCTGCTCTTTTCCTGTACTCTCTCTTGCCCACTGTTCTATAGTGCTTGCACTTGAAATATAGATTATCCAGGTTAAGACTCTCAATTTTTTGTGTCAGTCTTTCCAACCTACATCTGGAGAGAGTGACCTGTTAGGAAACTGATTCCATGTTTTTGAGCCTGCATGTTTTAGCTCACTGGGTTTTTTCAGTCAAGGGCATTGAGAGGTTCCCAGCTAATGGTGGTGGGCAAAAAAAAAAAAAAATCTGTCTGTAGGCCAGGTGTCATAGAAAAACTCTACTCAGGTTTTTATTCCAATTATAGGGGCAACTCTACTAGTGGCCACACCATGAATGCTTTGTCATTATATTAATAGTGTAATGCAGATAATGTACTTTTGAGTATAAATCTGGCTTACGGTATTTATAGATACAAAACCTTCATGAACTCACCAGAACTCAATTTTAATAGACACAGATTTTCCAAAGTGTCACACTGGACATTCAGGGCCTGTGTATGGTCTTGTGGTGTCTTTTTTGCAGAACCAGCTCAAATATTCTGTTTGCCAAATAGTACCCTAATGTGCAAAGAGAAGCTTAATGGCTACACTGCAGTGGAACAGCACAAGTTCATGCATTTTAACTGCTTTTTATTTAAGAAATGGCACAACATAATGAAGTGTTTGGATTCTGGCCATGACTTCAGTCTCCTGCATGGTTCTGTCCTCAACACTCTGCATCAGACCTCAGAAACCCATTTTCATTTTCTATCTTTTACAAAGACTGTTTTAGGACAGCAGTGTTTTCAGGAGGAAATTTTCTTATGTTTGTGGGTGCACAGGGCACAGAGAATAGCATAAGCACCACCTACACATTTCATAAAATTGCTGATTATTTACCCATAATTGAAAAGATACACTTTACCTTTCTCCCTTTCTCCTTTCTCTTTCGTACTTCTCACTCTATGATTCATTGTGCATATGTATGTCCTTTCAGTGTGGATATTTCTCTTTATGCCTTGCTGAAGTTTCACAAAATGCAAAAGGATCTGTCCCCACATGACTGACAGGTTCCTGCTCTTACAGGGTGCTTACAGGGACAGCTGTCAGGCAATGCTCATCACTTTTCTGGCCTTCTGTATAGGAGACCTCTTGTCTGAAAGTCAGTCTCTCTCTTTCCCTCTCCAAGCCTGTAGGGACTGGGGAGATTTCCTTTCTGATGCTGAAATCCCCCTTCCCAAACGTTGTAGGATGAGAGTTGTGCACTTGAGTCTACAGCACAAAAAAACACATGCAGACCTGAGATAAATCAATTATTAATTGAAGCCCATGGCAGCCATGGGAAGCAAGAGGTTCTTAGCTTAACTGAGGGACAGGGAAATTGAGGCAGGTCATGCTGAGGAAGAGATTGATAAATAGCCTAGTAGCCCAGACCTGAACTCTCATTTCCAGACCACTTCTGCTTCTTAAGATATGTAATAGCGCAGCATTGGAATTTTGGTGCAGAATTCTATTAATAATCAGTAATCAAAAATATGGCACATCTAGCAGTAACAGCTGGAGGAAAATTAAAATTTTCATTTTTAATGTATTTCCTTCTGTTCACAGTGTTTGATATTAATTAAAAGAGAGCCCTGAGCAGTACAGAACAGCAAAAACCTCAATCAGTCATAGCTGAGAATATGCTAAAACTTGGTGTGTTAAACTTTAAGGCATGGCTTTTGGTTTAGGTTGAGAGTATTTTCTGCTTTTTTGTTGACCCAGTTTTAAAATTCACACTTTCTGGCAAATCAACTGAGTCACCTGAGGGCTCTCAAATCCAGTCAAAGAGTGAGTGATTTCTTCCAGATTTGCTGTCTTGTTATTTTTAACTCTGTATCAAATAATTTACATGGAGCTTTGCCTATGTTGTAGCTCACTGATGCAATTAATTTCAAAGGTTTTTGGCAAAATAAACCTCCAGTGAAAAATATTCTTATTTAATAGCTAACATAAGAAAGACAATAGTATTGTTATGAATAGTGAGTTAATTTTAGAGCTCTGCTGAAGTGAAAATAATGTTATTTCAGGTTGTGGGCCCACAGGCCAGACTGTGTGCTGTGGGACTATACAAAGACAGGGAAAAGGTCAGGAAAATGCAGCGTCTCCTTTATCATGGTCAACTTTGGACTTGCAACTAATTCAGAGCTACATCCTACCCTGAGGACCTCTAAATGAGCAAACTTCCAGGTGGATGGTCAGCTTGTAGGGAGGCTGACCTTCCTCTTGTAATTTGTAATCCAAGCTGAACAAGCTCCTGTAAACCAAACTTGCCTTTCTCTCCATCCCACCCCTCTCACTGCTCAGCCATCAGGGCCATCGCTGTTTCACATATTGATCCCTGTTTCACATATTGATCCCCGTTTCACATATTCAGTGTGTCCAGGAAAGTCTCAGGTGTGTGGTGCTTAAGAGTGCATTAGTTTTGGGAGATCTGTGACCAGACCTGGCCTGTGCCTCAGAAGGCAGCATCAACACAGCCTCTCATAGAACTCTTGGAGATGGACACTCTTGGAGGTGCCCTCTCTTCCCCACTGGCTCCTGGTAACCTGTAGCCTCCAGGCAGTGTTCCCACAGTTATGATGCTGTGCTTCACAGAGCTGTTCACTAAGGGTCTTCTGCATCAGAAGGCTGTGCAAGCAGATCACACCAGCAGCTCATACCTGCTCCTCCACGCTGATCCTTCACAACTGGGGAAGATACAGCAGCTTTCTTGGAGTGGTAATTTTCAGGGATAGGAATGTAGGAGGAGAGTTTGAAACCTGTATCACTATGCCAAACATATGGAGATGTGGAGAAAATAGCTGAAGTGATGACTGGATTTCAAGTCCCTCCTGATTTCAAGTGAGATCCAGGCATACATTTCACACAAATGTGGATCTGTGACAGAATGAAGCAGCACTTCCAAAACTTATGAGACTTATCTGTTCTGAATGCTAACACTACACAAAGTAATTCTTTGTACTCATTAACTCATCTGTGCTCATTATTCTCAGATACTTTAAGGAAGTATATGAGGTTGATCCAACAAATAAATGTTGCTGCTGAAATGATACCGCTACAGGTGAAAATGCCTTGTTTGGACAAGTGCTGGTGAGACAGCTAAGGGAGCTTTCTGCCAACATCCAAGACCCCAAAGAGGAGCACAGTGACAGGATAGCAGCAAGCTCACAGGATACCATGGTCAGTGCCCCTTCCAGCCCTGTGTGTACCTGCCCTAATCACATCTTATCAGGAACAATCTTTCACAAATTGTCCCTTTGGAAGTCTGCCTACAGAAGCAGTTCAGTGCTATGAGACATGTATTTATCCTCTCTGTATACACATACATGCATAACCAATTGCACATCAGCTATAGTTTTGTACATCTCAGATCAGTAATCTCACTGCATTGCATTGTGTTCTCACTCCAAGCCATAATGCTGCCAAAAGTCTAAAAATCACAGGTTTTAGTTTTCTTATATTTTTAGACATATAATGCCAGACAGATATTTCACACAGACCCACCTAAAAGAAGACAGAAATACAAGATCACAAGCATTTTAAATAGGCAACTAACACAGCAGAGCATTTATTCTGGAGATCAATATAGATTTTGATAGGAAAATTATGTCCACCCCCAAAGAGACATGACAGAAGCTGAAAATCTGAAGTACCACAACATACATGAGAAGTAAGTATTCAGAATTAATGGTATTTGTATTTTTTTTTTCGGGGTGACACTTGGTATTCCTGGGAAAAGGCACTTCACTGTGGATTGAACCCAATTTACAATTTCAGAATGCTTTCCTTACATTAAAAATTCTAGGTTAATTGAAGAAGATTAGGATGACATATGATTCTATAATCATATGCATTACACTCACATCAGCAGAAGTGAGCAACTCTGCATTCCACAGACCAAAGAGGAAGATGGTGACCTACATTTTCTCCATCCTGGCAGCAGGAACTGGTGGAACAATTTTTGGTAACAGACTCCAGCAGGGTGGAATGGTGCTGGGCTGCATTTGGGGGAGACTCCAGACCAGAAAAAGCATGCTCTGCTGGTCTCCAGCACAGCACAGGGCAAGGCTATCCTCTGACAGAGACATGTCCTGTGGCTCTTGAGGTACAGAAATTACATTTTTAATAACATAATCTCAACACAATAAGATCCTGATCCAAATTCAGATGAAATTGCCACTGATTTCTGAAAATTCTGAAGTTTTAAAAATCTTGCCATATTCTCCAAAACTATTTTTTTTTTAATGTGCTTTATTTAATAACAGTATCTCCAGCCTGTCAGAGGATAAAAAAAAGTCTGTCCACACTTTTGGTGACAGTTTACTCTTAAATTATAAGGCAAAAATCACTTTTCTGTGGCTTAGGTGTTCTCCTAGCAATGTGACTGAGAAGCCCTTCTCAGCTATCGGGCTCCCAACAGTCCCATTGACACTGTAGTGAGGATTTTGACCTCTGGAGGGTCAGAGGAAGAGCCCTCATTATGGGCAATGAGTCACTCAATTACTGAAATTGAACTGTTTCCCATTTATGCATAATTCTCTAGGCATAATTTAAATTTGATAGAAAAGGAGAAGATGTCCCATTTCTATCTCAGTTCCTCTAGTTATACAGTTCCCCAAACATATTAAGCCTCTTAGAAAGAGATTAGTTTAAAACAGAGATTAATAGTTTCTGGAGAAAGAAAGCCTCTTTCCTTCAGATGATATCATCAGTAACTCTAGTAGTTAAATCTTTCCTTCTTTCCCAATCAGACCAGTTGCACCAATCCATTTCCAAGATTAGCCTGACCCACAAGCATGACAGATGAACTAAAAGAAAGGGTTTTTTCTAGCCATCTGAATTTTGCAGACACTATTGTTCATGAAAGTTAAAGTGAACTCAATTGATCCCTTAAATCCCAAAGCACAGAAGGTGCAGACATAACTAATAATGAGAACTAACTACATTGCAATACCAAACCCAACTGGTTTATAGATCTGAAACAGCCTGTACTGTAACAGAGCACCATTTCTTGAATGCAGCTTTATTTTCATTTGCATACATTTCTGAGATGATAAACAAGCCAGAAGAGAAGACAGGGGACCCATGGGAGTTGTGCTTCACCCTGGAGTGGCAGCTGAAAACTGGGTGAGACACCCAAGTAAGTCAAAATGTCTGTGTTTGGCCAACACATTGACATCCTTCTTGTTTCAGTGAATGATCAGGAGCTATTTTTCTGCACTCCTTCACAATCCATGTCCCACTGCTGAAGACATAATCCTATTTCTTATTCGCTATATAACTTCTCACCATCTTCCATTAAAATAATTGAGAAAAGAAATCATAAGCGTGATAAAATGCATAGCCAAAATTACTCATCTTTGAAGTGTGCTATGAATTATTTTTTCTTGTAGCTCATTTGAGCCCTGTGACTCTTTCAGCAGCCAATGTGCCCAGCAGTTAAAAAATCAATGGACTCCTATTGAGAAGTGTGTGTCTTCCCATCTCCTGTGTTGATTTGTTCTGTAACCTCTGACAGGACCAAGGCTCCTCTTTGGCTCCCACTTTGATTGTGAAATGGTATATAATATATGTAATAACAGCCCAAAGAGTGCAGTGGCAATTCTTAGTGCTGGGGAGCAGAGTCTCCTCTCCCCTGCGCAACAGCAGCAGCAGCTTAGAGACGTTTGCCTCCTTTGGCCACCCTGCCCTTGACCATCTTGGCCAATGCTTTTTCTGGAGAGCCCATGAGACCCTCAGGTCAGCATCATGCAGGCAGGGGAGAGAGCTCTGGTGCATGTCTTGCAGTGACAGCCCTGTCCCCTGCCAAGCCCTGGAAAAACTGGGAGCTGAACAGGCATATCCCAGCACAAAACTTGCTAACCAGGACCTATGCTTACATTATCACTGCAAGTTACAGCCAAATCTGTAAGTACATGGGTAACTGCAAGCCTTGCTGGCTTTATCATCACAGTATTTCTGAGAACTGTGACAGCTGTGCTAAAAAACAGGATCATTTACATGGATCCCTATGCAAGATCATAAAACAGATTTCTTCCAGACTTAACACTGCTCCATAATCTCTAGCAGTTAGCACCCATACTGCTTGGGTTGCAAGTGAGCTAATTTGTCACCCTTATGGCTTCCACCAGCAGTAGGGTAAGAGCAGCAGTTTTAATTAAAAGTTTATATGCAAACATACCTCACAATTTCTGTATCACAAATGATTCTCCTCACCCTGTGGTTTCCCTGCTGCTGGTTAGGACAAAACTCTTGCCTTTGCAAAACTGCATATTTTTGTCAAAACACAGGAAGACTGCAGTGATTCTCACTCATTTATCTTGGACTTTTGTATGAGAAGTAAATTTCTTTCTGTCATCCCTACTATTTTATTTGTTTAGGGCTTCATTCCACAGATTATACTGTCTGGGATTAAGGCATTTGTATCTTCACATCACCAGTCTGTCATTGCTTTAAAACAAAGACTATTATTTTCTGCATCAATACCTAGTATAACAGATATCCCAACATTAATATACTGGAAAAATAATTATAAATGTTTTAAGTACTTTATTTTTAAGTAATTTTACGGTGTGACCACATATAGGGAAATAAAATGCCCAAAACTATATTTGTACAAGCTATGTGAACAGTAAAAAAGAAGTGAGAAATTATACAAATAAATACATATCTAATTTAAGTGGTCTGGGTGTGTTTTCTGAGTTGCTATTTATTTTTTATTTTTTTTCCTCAGATTAGCTTCCATTTCTGATTCTTCCCTTTCCACGAAGCCCACTAAGATGGACTATTCTCTTTTCATACTTTGTGGCCACCTAAACCAGGCAGTTGCTATGATTGCTGATGTCAATTGTTTTCATGAACTGAAAGAAAGGTTTGGAGTGATTTTTTCCAAATCAGTGCATTGCAGTAGATCAGTCCAATACCATCTATGCTTTGTGCCATTCTGTTAAATGCAAACTCAATACCAGACAGTCTTGGATCAGTTCAGATGGAGTCTACTTAGCACAGTCTTCTGCATTCAGGAGCAGTGCTTCACATACATGCAGACACTGGCAATGAAGCTTTTTCCCTCTGCACCCACATCCTTCTTCTCAAAAGTTTATTAAACAATTATGTTGGCCCAATTGTCAGTGGTGACCTTAAAATTTGTTTGGACTGAAGAAAATAATAATTTTCCTGATCTGTTCACTCCTAAATTATCACCAAGGTTTAAACCAAAAATATTTAAAAAAAAAAAAAGAAGTAAAAAAAAAAAAGTACATTATATTAATGGCTTAAATATACATTCAGAGTTCATGAAACATGTAGAATGCACTAGTCACCTTAGGTAGCTGGATGGACCTGGGAAAACAGCAATAACAGATGAACCAGTTATTAGATTAATAACATTCCTCTGTATATAAGAAATGTTGACATCATTTAACACAGAAGAAAAAGTGAAAAGATAGAGAATTAGACAATGCCCCTGACTGTCAAATGCACACAGGTTATCAATCCTAAAATACTCATGCGGTATTTACAAAATATTTAGCCAAAAGTCCAGCTATTGTGTTCCCCGCCTGCTTTTATTATTCTTGGAAGGATGCACCATTATGTCAGCAATAAGGAAAAAGTTTTGGGATTTGTCCATGGAAAGAGAGGAAAGCAAAAAGATGTTACAAAAGGGCCACCACAGGCTGCAGCCGTTTGCACTGCCAGATTTAAAGACCCAGCTCCAAAAGCACCTGCCAGGAATAAAAGCCACGAGTGAGTGTAGTTTTGCCAGCAAGAAAGTCAACAGGCTTCAAGTTACGCTCGGAGAATGCTCCCAAAAGGTTCTTTCCCCTGTGGTTTGATGCAACCTGGTGCTGTATGCAATGACATAATGCAATAACGTTACAGTTGTCTCCTGTTTTAATGCAAATGCTTTGTTTAGGAGTGGAACACGAGTAGAAGTTGACTTACAGAGAAGGAAGAGGCAAATTTACTGTGTGGGGTGACGAAGGACCTCAGCCAGGAAGAGAACAGAGCCCTCCAGCTCCACAGCTGGTTGAGAGCCACACAGTGCAGAGCTCAGTCCTGGCAAAGGCTGTGTGCCCTTAAATAACCTGTCTTAGAAAGTCTAGACAAACAGCTAGATCATTCCAAGACACTTGCTGAAATCTGTTCTAATAACTGAGAGCCTCAAGGTGTCATTGTCTCCTGTTTCTTATTTATTCCTGTTTGCAACTTCACTTTTGTTTTAATTTCACAGCGAGTTTTTGCTGAAATATAGGGATGGGCAGAATGCTGCAAAACAGATAAATGTGAGATGAGAAGTAGCAAAGACTTCCTGCTGATGATCTTGATGTCATATAGATGGGTGCTTAGCTTCAAAATTGTGGCTGAATTCTTAGTATTTCCTTTTTTTCCCTGTGCTGAACTGTCCTTTATACCAACTGGCTGATAAAGAGATGCTCTCCCCAAAACTAACAGAAGACAGTAGATTTGCAGCATTTTGGAGTTGCCTTATCTCAAGATGCTGCCATCCTTCCTTCTAGAAATAGATACACTATTATACCAAAATCAGTCAGTTTTTCCATTTTAAAGAGGAATAGTACCAAACTGGTAGGGGCTGAATGATGTTTTGGCCACTGATTGGTTTGACCATAACTTCCCAAAACCGTACTTCCGGGTCAAACCATGACACAGTGTTATGGAGTTACTTTTTCTCAAGTAAGAAGGACAGAAGGCAAAAAGCCATTATTCACTCTAAGTATCAAACAGTAAGAAATCATCTCTAGCAGACTGAGCTGGAATTCAGTTCAGTGTTTGCATATATTTGTATTTGATGAAAGAAGCACAGAGGTCCAGTCCTGCAGGACCAAATAATGTGAATAAATCCTGCCAGAAGCAGCTTTGGGGCTCGTGAGGTCTATCTTCCACTATGGAGTGGAAGTGCTCCATTGTGGAGTCCTTACCCTGCAGGAGCAGTTATGCTTTGATTGCGTGTAGCTCCACCCACTCACAGACTGTCAGCCTGAAAGAGATCAATGCTACATAAGCATCAAGGACAACAGCTATCTGCTATTACAATGTATATTTAATAAATTATTTTAATATTAAAATTTGACATATGTCCACTCTAATGGGGAAATTTAGATTTGCATGTAATTTGAAACTCTGTCATAACATATTTTCTTCTGGCAGATGATTAGCACGTTTTGGAAGTACTTTTCTAAAGTTGCTTCTTGCACATGCCTCTAAGCCTAATAAAGTTCTGTGGTGTTGTTAAGTGTGCACTGCTGTCTGTTTAACTTGAAAAACAGAAATGAAAAGCAGAAAAGATGCTGTGTCTTTGCCAAAATGCTTCACTCAAGTATTAAAAAATCGGCAAGCAATCAACACAGGTCCTCATGTTCCCAGTCAGAAAACAGAGAGTTTTGCATATAAGTGGTATTTAACATGGTGAATAAATCAATCCACTCAATATATTTCATCTAATGAACAAGGTTCAATATACCTTATGTGAATACCTGTTTCCTTACATCAGTTTATAGAACTGAGCAACACTAGCAGTGAAAACACTGTAAAATATCAGTGGGAAAAAGCCCATCTTCACTGTCCATGAGCAACATGTTTTAGGATCTGTTTCTTAAATCAGAGCTGAGATAATGTGAGCCCCACTTCTGCCTTCCTTCAGCTTTGGGCTGGGTTGCTGTCACAGATATCTTCCACCCATGTAAGTCAGTTTGAATGTTTGGAGCTTACTTCATGTTAAAGTGAAGCTGTGCAGTGTCAGGGCATTCCAGCAAACTCCATTGAGGCACATCATCTATACTACACCTTTGAAATCTGCATTCAAACATATTTGAGAAGCTGATCACCTTGCTTCTTAGATGGCACCAAAATCTGCTGCTCCAAAATCCAAAGTGCTGAAAGTGGCAGAGAATTTCTAAAGAGTAAGATTGACATCCTGCTCTGTGGAAAGATGTCCTGTCCAAACAAATGAGGGACTATTAAGTGCAGTACCACTGGAAGGAGGCCATGTGGTACTAGATGTGCTTGGGGTAAACTTTCTTCATTTCTATCTAATTTCTTTATGGAGAAGTTCTGGAGCTATTGTTGTACATCTCCTCTCCACAGAGGGACATGATCTCAGCCCTATCACCCTAGTACCGCTCCAGAAATGCTAAAAGGAAGCATGACACTAGGGTATCAATCACAATATCCATTGTCTTTCATAACTTTCTCTGCTTTTTCTCTTCCACCAACCCAACACCCCTGCATATCTCTGCAATGTTCTGATGATCTTTCAGCCACTCTGTCTCTCTAAAAAACATCTACAAATCATAAACACACCACGTGGTGTTAGGAAAATGTCCTCTAGAGTATTCAAGTACTTTATCACCTTTATACATGGACATAATTAAGCATCATCCTGGGTGAATAACGTTTTATGGTAACATAACATGAGCCGAGGAAATATGAGGGCAGGACTGTGGCACTGCTTCTGTGTACAGGGCTCAGAGCTGTGGGGTGCACTGACAGCAAGCCCAGTCCTACACACACACACACCAGCAAGCCCTGGGGACACAGGTAACCAAAGTTTTGAACATTCTGGGAGAGGTCTGTGCACAGAATTTTATTTGCCTTCTCAAAAGCACAGGGTGGATGTTGGTAGCCAGTAGCATAGATGGGATGGTGACTTGGTGCATGCAGCAGTCACATCTCTCAAAGGCAGAGCTTTCAGGACTGAAAAAAGCCCAGATGGGCTGAGGGAACCCTCTGAGGAGAGAGAGAGGAAAAGCAGATGCCTTCACTGGGACAGGTATTGAATGTGGTATTGATGACGTAGAAGTATTAAATATATTCAAAGACTACAGCATTTGGCAAGAGACATACAGAGAAGTTCTAAGGATGCATGATCAAAGTAGTAGGGTTTTTTCCTTTATATAAAGTGGAAAACACTTTCCTGTTTATTTCCTGGTGAAATCTTCTGCAAAGACAAAAGCTGCATTACACTGTTAAGCATTTACAGAGGTACTTCTAGGACTTTAATTGCAGCATACAGAAGGAGATGCAATATTACTGTCACTGAGCAATACTCATCTAGTTTTCTTTGAAGCCAGTGGTAGACTACTACTGCCATCAGTCAGAAACAAATTGGGCCTTGAATATGTACCCATTTAAGTAAATTGCTTGTTAGCTTCTCCAATCAAATCTGCAGTTGAGCCTACCATTGCCAGGCAGAAATAAAACCCACATTCATTTGGACAGACAACAGTAGCAGAATATGAATTGCTTTGTCTTCTCTGCTTCCTTCAGCCACTCCATAGAGGGAAAAGCAGGCAAGGCTGGCAAAAGCAGCCAGCCCACAGCTCTGGCTGACACAAAGTCATGGTCTCTGGCAGCCCAGCGTTGCCATTGCTGGACGTGAACCAAGATTACAGTGTCTCAGAGCAGAGGCTTGCAAGACTTACTCTGCCTAAATTTGTCTTGCCCTGCCTAGAGCTTTGTTTTTACGTGGTTTTTACTTAAGAGTTTTTTTCTGACACACAATACAATTACTGGATCATAAGGTGCAGCTTTTTTGGACCACTACAAAAGTCCAGAGCCCTGACAGAGAATCTCTGAATTGTGGGATTAGGTATAAATTCCAAGTGCCAGACTGCCTTGTCCTTGCTGTCCTCTCTGAGAAATAACTGGGAAGACAATAAACAGTTTCTAATAGGTATTGCTGCTGTGTAATATAATATGGTATTGTATTTCCTCACCAAGTTTACCAAAATGTATATAAAATTTGTCCATTCCACAAACCTCTTCAAAAGCCCTGCATGGGGTTAATAACTCAGCTTCTCCTGTTCCTGTAGACATTAGTTTTTATGACTAAATGTTAAATTTTACAGTTACATATATTTTATATGCACTGATTTTTATTGCTTAGCCAGTTCTGCATTTATGAATCACCCTCAGATTCTTTAGCTACTTGAATCTAGGAATGAAAGCTAAAATGCTGCTTGATATTAACATTGTTGGTTTGGGGTTTTTTAATCAACTTACGAGGCACAGTTAAAATATTCATTTTCAGGACAGAAAGTTCAAACTAATCAACACCTGAAGTGACAGGTAACTTGAAGAAATCAGCATAGGCATTCAAAGAACTAAAAATTGTACAAAACTAAATATATGAAGAATGACTTAAGAATGAAACAAAGGCCTTTTCCTATACATGAGTACTTCTTACGTACTTTTTTTTTAAAAAAAAGCAAACTCTTCTCTTCAAAAGAAAAGCAAACCTGCAACTCTAATATAAACATCACTCTCCCCTACACCCTCGCTGAAATAGTTCTGTAATTTCCAAACAATGCCATGTGTTCTGCTACTAAACTGGATCAAGAAGCTTGTGGAGCTTATCCATAATATTGTTCTCAAAACCATTTATGGAACATATATTTCATCCACAGGGTCTGCACTTTGAGCACAGTTTATTATTCTGGGCTCAGGGCAACATTCAGCACTTTGGATTCAAAAGCTGCTGACAGTTCATTTCCATTGCTCACTCTTTGTGTTTCTGGGTTCAAATCCAGCCGAGCCCTGGCAAGCTGACAACTCAGCAAGTGCACCTTCAGCTACAGACACCAGGAAAAGATTTTTATAAGCAGAAGATAACCATCAAACTAAATTACACCATGACTCTTTTAGGACAGACTGATGCATTTGGGTGGAAACATAAAATTGCCATGAAACTCATTAGAAAAATAGGCACTTCTCATACCATTTTCAAGTGATATAGCATTCCTGATAGCTACAGGGCAGCCAAAATAATCCCTCACTGGAGAACCAACCACTGGATGTATATTTATCAGATACCTAAATAATCTGGAAAGGAAGAAAAAAATAATTAGAACCAAAAAGTTAACAATCTGAAAGCAGAAATATAGAATCAAAGGCAAGTGTGTGAATTAATACAGACTTAATGCTGTAAAGTGTTGGTCCCTGAACCAAGCCCAGCAAATCCCTTCAGCACGTTTCCTAACAAACCACATCACACAAGACCCATTGGGATGTGACTGGAGAGAGCTTTTTAGTAGCAATTAATAGACACAGTACCAGCATCTTGCAGGACTGTACCCTTTCTGCCCATTTTCTATGTCCTGAGGTGTAAGATCTAACTGCACATACCTTCCAAATACACAATAACTGCAGGAAGAGAGACACAAGCATGCAGATCCAGAAGTCTGCTCCTCTACTTGTATAATGGCTATTGTAATTGAAATATTTGTATAGCCCCAACTTATAGAGTTTAAGTTTAAATTTTATGTTTTTTGTTAAAAGCACCTCCAGCTCCCACATCAAGTCATAAATCCTTTGAAAATTAATTCTTCAGCTTCTAGGTAAGTTGTTGTTTTGTTTTGGTTTGTTTTTTGGTTTTTTTCTCCCCTAAAGAGGTACTTTTTCGCAATAATTCTCTATTTTCTTTCATTTTTTTCCTAGCAATAACTACCACACATTGCTTATCATGCAAAGTCTTTAAAGTAAAATTAAATGCCACAGAAAATGCTGCACATTTTCTACTGCTTATTGCATGCCTTTAATTTCTTAGTAAATTTATGTTGACTTAGGTGTGGGCAAGAGTTCTGTTGCAAGGATGAAAGTTGCCAACTAGTATGAGTGTCTCAGAAACTTTAGGGATGAGGTACAAGATTTAGGAGATCTAAAGCAAAAATGAGTTCCAGCATTACCAGATGTTTCCCATAAATGCAAAATGAAACCATAATGTTACTTCTATATAGTCAACACCAATTTCCACTCTAACTCTGCTAAATCATCATGGATGATGATAGGTGATCCTGATAAATCTAGCTGTCTGATGTCTTGCCATGAAGTTCTTGCTTTCAGTGGCTTATATTTTGCCAAACACAACCAACTGGAGAACATTTTCTTTCTTTGCTCTAGGTGGTTATGTTTTTGTTTTGGTTCTTAGATGTTGAACAGCCAGTTCAGCTGTTTCTGAGAAGAACTGGGGGAAAGAGTCAATAACCCTGCAAGAGCTTGAACTAATATTTTACATGTTCTTTATGTTTACACACACATAGCAGTAGGGAAATACAACTTAGCAAAATTTGTGCTGTGCCTAATAAAAACTTCTGCTTTGAGCAAATGACAAGTTTCTAAAATATACATATTTTTAAATCTATATACTGTATATTTTCTATATCTATTAATTACATATAAAAATGCAATCTGTGTGTGCATATATATATATATATATATATATATATCTGTATATCTCAGAATTAAAGGATGTTTGCTGAAAATATCTCTGGGGGCCCATCTGCACTGAGCATGCTTCATCTCCTCTGAAAATACTTATAAATACCAGTTATAGCAAGCATACCATTGGGAAAAGAGTCATAACTCTGGGTGAATTTTCACTGCAGAAATCACTCTTGACCAGGAAAAACAATTATACTGGGGGAAGAAGGAAAACCTTCTTAGCTCTAAGGAATCTGCTTCCCTGAGTCTCTGCTGCTCCAGTGCACAGCGCACATCCTTGAGCGTTCTCACCTGGATCCCACTGCTGTTGTCCTGACCTGCCCACAGCACAGAGGGCCACTGCACAGCTGCAAAAGCTGACTTCATTGTTCCTCTCTTGGAAAGAGGGGTCTCAGCACCAAATGATTCCAACAGAAATCAGTCCACGTTGCTAAACCTTCGCAGGGCAGCTGGTTTGTGTAAGTGTTACCAGCTGCTTCTCGAATTCATCTAGTGGAAGCCTGGGCTGTGTAACTAAATGTCTACTGACTGTCTTTTGTGGATCTACTAAATGGAAATGGATGTAAGATAATTATCTTTTCCTAAGAAATTTTGAAAATTATAAAAAACTGTATTGTCTGCAAGACTGAGTATTCCAAGATAGGAAATATTAAGGTGGTTCCTTATAAACTGTCACTTGGGAAAAGATGTGCTGGACTGGTGAGCTCTGTGTTATCCCTGTTATTTTGAAGAATCTCCCTGCAAATGTGGAGGACATGGGCAATAACAATTATCACCTGAAAGCCTGTAACTGCTTGAACACATGATAGTTGTCTGAACCAATCACCACTCTTATGGAGAAAAATCACTGGAGACTAGCACATGGCTGCAACAAGAACAGAGGAAACTCATGTAATTTAGGTCTTTGGGAAGACAGGAGTGAGTGATTCAGCTCACGTCCCTTTCAAGGAGTCATGGCTGAGCTGGAAGTGACAGGTCAGAAGGAGGTCATCTGGTCCAAGCTCTCTACCCAAGCAAGGCCACCCAGAGAGGGTTCCCTGGAACTATGTCCAGATGTTTTTCTTAATGTCTCCAAGTTAGAGAGTCCACCCTCCCTAAGCAATCTGTGTCAATGCTTGGTCACCCTCACAGTGAAGAAATGTTTCTCTTTGTTCAGAGGGAACTTCTCACCTCTTGGTTTGTGCCCCTTGCCTCCAGTCCTGTCACTGGGCACCCCTGGAATGAACTTGGCTCTGTTCCCTGTACACCCTCTGTTCTGGGACTTAGGCACATTCATAAGATCCACCTGATCTCTTCTCCAGGCCTTCTATTCTCCAAGCTAAGCAGTCCCAGCTCTCCCAAGCCTTCCCCACAGGAAAGATGCTCCAGACCATCCACCATCTCCATGGCCATTCATTGGACTCCTCCAGGATGTCCATGCTTGTACTGGGGAGTCCAGCACTCTCCATGTGTGGTCTCACCAGTGGGGAGCAGAAGGGAAGGATCACACCCTCAACCTTCTGGCAACACTAAGATTAATTCTGAGATTGTATCACATGTGTCATACTCAGGGTGTGCAAAGGACATCTCTAACTTCCAGGCTATTGTCCCAATTTTGCTTTTTCCTATAATCCCTAGTCTTCCTTTTGCCATCAAAACTTTGAAAGTATTTTTCTGAAAGTACATCGTATTTGTAGGCACAATTAATAAAAGATATGTACTGGAAATACAATTGCAGTTTTGGATTTAACTCTTAAAAATTCAATAACCCAAAGTCATAAAGTACATGTAAATATTTCATTACACACATTTAATTGGACTAGGACTGTGCTTTTCTCTGATGTAGATTTATGAAATTGGCTGCAAAAAGGGATAGGGATGCTACTTGACTCTTCTTTCTATTTTATGGTGAAGTATAAATCATTGTCAGTATTTTAATATATTGAATATTATTAATGTTTAACTAGTGTCTATAAATTTTTTATTAGAACTTTTCTTTGAATAATTGCTTCAAATTAAATTGAATTTTTTTTAAATGACAATACTACAGACATTTACATTTCTCAGAATGTTCTTGAAAGGGAAATTAAGAGCAGAGAGATATACTGGAGGTTTAGTATTCACTGACATAGTGGAAGCATTACCAAAGAAACATGGGTTTCGAAGGGTCAGTGTTAATGCCTTTCCATATTTTATATGGAACAAATTCCATATAAAAAAGAAGGGTAAAAAAAGAAAACAAAGCAAAACAATACAGCAAATACAGAATAAATTACTTAAGCACACACTATATTGAGAATATTGCCTGGTGGAGAATTCCGGTTATGAACATCATCAGTGTAGAGGCAACCTTCTTACACCACAAGTCTCCAGAGGCAGGCTACCCCAGGCACTTGCAAAGGAAACAGCTCTGGAAGAGGAGCACTGGCAAGTGGCTTGTTCAGAGCTGCTCACAGGGCCCTCCCCACACACTGTGCCAGACTTTGCTGCTGCTGCTGCTGCTGCTGCTGCTGCTGCTGCGTGTGCCCTGTGCCGAGCTCTGGCATTTCATTTCGAGATGTCTGTGCTGGGGAGGGCTGAACCTGGGGAGCAGGGCTAGCACAGGAGCTCCTTCACCAGCTGCTTCCACTTTAATCAAACCTTTCTTATGCACCTGGACAGGAGTTTTTTAACCTAGCTGGCCTCTGGCAAGCTCACAAGTTTACAAGGTAAACTCATCAGTTAGCTTAAACCGGTGAAGTGGTAAACAGAACTCTTGGATTGAGCATTAGTAATTTCTTGTCATCTCAACATTTTCTCACTGCAGCTGCTGGCTAGGATTGAGCTTTTCTTAACAGCTTAGCTTCCTTGAAGTCAAAACATCAGCTGATAATGATTTTTGCTTGTAGGAGTCGGACAAAATTAAAGTTACAGGTTAAACTAACAACACAGCAGGATGCCACAGTTCAAGTCACACTTCACCTGCTGCTGAATCCATCCCCTTCCTTATTTTAACTGAGGCAGCTCCATGGACCTTGAGTGGTTTCACAGCACACGTCAGCACTGCACACTGCAGGGACACGCCGGTACCTGAACTGCTTTTAAATAAAAACATAGGTTGGAGAAACCACACTGCTGCCTTATAAGAGTGCTCCACATTAATTTTACTCAAGACTACTGATGTAAAACACAGTGCTACTGCAAACAATTTGCTTCCAGGACTCGGCCTCTCATTTATAGCACATCTTCGATGGCTTTTTTGCCACACAAGAATATGGCCCTGGGGACCCACATTTACAGAGCACCATCTCTTGCTCTCCATCCTGGGTGTGAAGGATGTATTAATGGGCTGGACCTATGGCCCCAGGGACAGAGGTGGGGACTTGCTGCTGGGTGACTGGGGAGGGGCCCTACCCAGCCCTCCTCCCTGCCCTGAAACCAGCCCCTGGGCAGCCCAGGCCATCAGGGGATGAAACTTCAGAAATGTTGTGTCTGCTGCTGGTTTTTTGTGGGTTTTTTGTGGGTTTTTTTATGTTTTAAGTCACAGAAAGCTGTCGGGGTTGCAGTGTGTCCCATCAATCAGCCTACCACGCAGTGTCTATATTAAACATCCTACCGAGTCTCACAGCAAGCGTGAAATTTGCAGTGACACAAGATAAGAAAATATTCAGCAGGCTTTCTTAAACAATTTATATGTTACAGGACTGAAAGGTCAGTGAGCAAAAATTGTATTTTGTCTTCCCTACATATATATTGCTTGATGATTAGGTCAAAAATGTTACAAATACAGATGCAAGTGAAAAATATGACAATCCATAGTCAGAGATGGGAAAACGAGAGGGTTATACTGCTCATTTCAGTCCCTGAACAACAGATTCAGAGAATAATTGTGCATTGCTAGGGAGAGCAGCTTTCTGACTCTTACAGGTGTTTTCAGTCTTTTGCCTTGCCATACCTTCAAACCTTGTGTAAAATTGCTAGCAAAATACATATTTTATCAATTCATGGCCACCTCCAGTGCAAAAATGCATGAATAGCTAGCTCATACTTCAACTGGCAATATTAGACAATTGCAAATGAGTCACATTTCCATCCTATTGACTGCTAAGGGGTTTGATGTTGTCTTCAAATACTTGCAGGGATGGGAGGGCCTCAGTAGACCTGATGAGTCTGGTTGGGTAATTAGTGCTGAAAAATCTGAAGATCATGTTTCCTGTTTAATGGGGTAGATGTATGGTGGATTGTCTGGAAAAATAATTCATCAAAGGAAAGGGGAAAGACCAAATTCAGACCTTCTCTGTAGGGACTGTGCCTTGTTTCAGCTGAATCAAGGCAGAAGTTTTTAGCAGTGAAGTGTCTTTTATATTGAATTTAAGAATAGTTTTTATTTCAGTAAAAAAAATTAAAAACAAGAACAATTTTTTAATGCACAGGACAGGCAATAGGTCACAAGGCATTTCTGGGCTTTTTGCCCAGATGTGTCATTGACTTCTTGAGTATATCTTGTGAGTCTGTTTTATGTTTGGAAGATAAAAAAAAAAAAAAATGAGTAACGCAAATGTTAAAAAAAAGCACTGCAGTGTGATCTGTAGGGTCATGTTGCAGGCTGGGTTAAGAGAACTTCAGTATATTTCAGTCCTTATCTATATCTGTTTTGCCTTTTTTCTTTATTGTGTACTGGCCCCAAATCTGTTTTCTTCAGGGCAAATGCTCTGTCTGCCTGTATGGGTACATCAAAATAGCCATGCAGGACAGAGACATCTGTGCTAGCCTTAAAGTGCATGTCTCATTACAGTGGATGCTCCTACAGGCATCTCTGAGAGGCATGAAGGGCCATGCTGAAATGGTGGAGACCCTTTTGATGCTTGAGTTAGCTCAGAGCCATGGTGCAATCCATGTCACAACCCCCCCTTCTTGATGAATTTGGGGAATGGGCTCTGTAGATACACACATGTGCACACAGGCGATGTTACCAGAAAACAGCAGTGGGAAGGGTGTGGAGAGAGAGTGCATGTGGAAGTCTCACAAAAGGCAATGAGCTCTGCAGACTTGTGTTTCTCTTGAATCTGAGGTAGCTGATAAACTCAGAAAGCAAGAGCCTTGCAGATTGTCCAAGGCCATCACCTTGGCATGGCAAAAGCATCAGCACAGGCCTCTGTAAGTCACACCATAGTCAAGGAAGTGGTGGCTGCCATATGTAGACAGAGCACAGTCTACAAGGTTGATACAAGGGAGGAAGAGACTTCTGAACACCTTCCTAAAAGCTACTGGTGCATTACTGTGAACCTCTGCTTTTCAGTGAATACCCAGAGTTGGCCTTCCCACTGCTGCTCTAGCCGGGTAGAATGAATGACTGAGAGGGTAACGGAGTGCACTGTACCAACAATTACCTGCTGTTAACAGTGACTGCTTTATTATCTTACTAATAATTGTGTAACTCATAAAATGTGTTCCAATAAATGGTGGTAATCTGCATTTCCCCCTGACTGGTTCCTTTGGAAAATTTACCTCCTTCACCCCCATAGCTGTAGACAAGCAGACAGTGAAAAGAAGATTCCGTACTGTCCTTGTAGGGAATTAGGAAGACAGGGATGACACTGGAGCAGGAGGCAGGAGAGAGGAAAGCTTTTACAGGGGCAGAGAGGGAGAGGCCAGGTATGAGCCCACTGACTTGACCTAGAGGTCGCTCATAACATCTAGGTACTGATAAAAATATAATACATACATTAACAATAATGGTGGCATTAAATTACCAAACTCCTTAGACAGATGGTACTACAGGCTGTTCTGCCTCTTTCATTTGGTGTTTAAGCACACATAAGTAGATAGTCATGTAAAGATTGCTAAGAATTCCTGTTCACAGCTGATTTTTTGCAGAGACTGATTTTTAAATGGTGTTTAATTTTTGGAAACAGAACATTTCAGTCCACAGAATACTTATCTCACTAACAGATCTAATAGGGTCATGAATGGACAGTAAAATCTTTGCCTTTATACTCTCTAGCCCCATTGCTAAGATCTATACGAGTAACAAACTGTTCCTATAAAATGTCACATTTTTCTTCACTAAAACCCCAAAGGAAGAAAAAAAACCTGCAGACTTTGATTAAGATTTTGAAAAAACTCCTATGGTTTTGGCTACGCCAGGCTACCAGTTTATAGTCTGGGAACATTATCACAGATTCATTTCCACAACAAAAAGGCTCCATTCTTTTCTTCAAGGTTTGGTCTTTAACCCTGTCCTTGGTGTACTGCATCACAAATGCACTTGTGTTGTCAGCCCCTCTATTAGCACTCACTTATCAAGGGTGCCAAGGAAAAGTAAAAGAAAAGGACAAGTGTCTAACAGGTTACTATAGTTTCTTTTGTGCTCTCAAAATTTGTAGTCTTCAGGCATTTAAAAATGTAATTAACATTTGTGCATATGATAAATTTTAAAAATGGGTGAAGTTTTCACACTTGAATGTTAACCATTTCCATTGTCTGTTACCAGTGAATTTCAATGGCTGGTAATTTCTACTGTACAGATTTTTATCAGGCTATAATGCTGATAGGTTGTACTAAGCAGACTGTGCCAAGTTGGGTGAGAGTGTTGATCCGCTGGAAGGTAGGAAGGCATTGCAGAGGAATCCAAACAGACTGGATTCATGGGCCAAGACCAACTGCATGAGATTCAACAAGTGCTGGGTCCTGCACTTGGGTCACAACAGCCCCAGGCAGTCCTACAGGCTGGGCAACAGTGGCTGGAAAGCTGCCCTTGGAAAAGGACCTGGGGGTGCTGGTCAACAGGGACTGAACAAGAGCCAGTGTGTGCCCAGGTGGCCAGGAAGGCCAATGGCATCCTGGCCTGGATCAGACACAGTGTGGCCAGCAGGACCAGGACAGGGATTGTCCCCTGTACTCAGCACTGGCGAGGCCACACCTCGAGAGCTATGTCCAGTTCTGGGCCCCTCACTACAAGAAGGACATTGAGGGGCTGCAGTGTGTCCAGGGAAGGGCAACAGAGCTGGGGAAGGGTCTGGAGCACGAGTCTGATGAGGAGCAGCTGAGGGAGCTGGGGGTGTTTAGCCTGGGGAAAAGGAGGCTCAGGGGAACCTTGTCACTCTCTCCAGCTCCCTGAGAGGAGGCTGTAGCCAGGTGGGGTTGGTCTCTTCTCCCAGGCAGCAAGTGACAGGGTGAGAGGACACAGTCTCAAACTGTGCCAGGAGAGATACAGGTTGGATATTGTTGCGGTGTGTTGTTACCCATTCAGTAATATTGGTAAAAACCAATAGGATATCAGGGTGAATTTCTTCATGAAACAGGTTGTTAAACATGGAACGGGATGCCCTGGGAGGTGGTGGACTCACCATCCTTGGAGGTGTTCAAGAAATGACTGGATGTGACATTTAGTGCCATGGTGTAGTCGACAAGGTGGTGATTGTTCAAAGTTTGGACTCAGTGATCTCTGAGGTCTTTTCCAACCTAAATGATTCTGTGATTTTACACAGAACAGGAAACAACCATTTAAATGTTCAGTGTAAAATAAAAGGTATTTTCCCTCCAAAAGTGAAAGAAAATAATTTCATTTATTGCAGTTTGGTAGGTGGGAGGCATCTTGCTAATATTACATATTGCTAATCCTTTTTATTTCACTGCCATTTTATACAGTCATTTAGTCACAAGCTATGAAAATGTGTGATTAATCCACTTCTGCTATGCCAACTTAACACCACTCCATAAGCAAATCAAATACGATCTTGGCAACATCTGAAGGTACAGCAAAATTAATGCAGTGAAGAATGGAGAGATCATGCAGCCAGAGATCTCACATGACAGTGTTCTTCCTCTGAAGTACCCCTGTTAAATTCCAGAACAGACTAGTTGTTAATGGAAAATATCATTTTACAGTTGTCCTGCAAGGAGCCCAGAGGTTTTGGCATTGTCTAGTTTAAAGCATTTTGGTAGCTGTAGTACAAAACCGTGTATCACAGCCTGGCTGGCAAACTCACCAGCAAATTCAGTAACTATTGCATTAACCCCTGGTGCCAGCATTTGCAGGTTAGAGTAAGGTAACACAGCACCAGGAAACCTGCACTGTGCATGTTCTGTGGTAGTAACCTGAAATTCTTTCTCTGAGGCTGGCAGGGTGATGCCTAAGAAAGGTGCCAAATGCAGTGGAGGCTTAGTTTCCAGGAGGACATTATAACAATTTGAGCTAGGAGGTTTAGAAAGAGACAGAATTAAATCAGTACTACTGAATTTTATTGATGTCTCCTCAAAGATTGGCGCCCAAGAGAAAGAAAAAGTGCTGTAACAGAAAATTTGAAAGTAAACACCTCAGCATTTTAATAACTGCAAAAGCCATTTTTGCTAGAATGCCATGAACATTATTGCTGTAAGATAAAGTGAAGGACAGTCCTATAAACAATACATAAAAAGCCAAAGACACTACTTGTAACACTGCTTATTTCAGGGCTAAAATGCTGCCTACACGTTACTATTGCCCTATTTTAATGTTCTCCCAGCTGGCTTCTGCAGGAAAATGCTTACTTTTTCTCATGAAGGAATGAGACTATACCTTCATCTAATACAATTCATTAGGGAGCACAGAAAAACTATCTCCCTCTTACCTTTTTGCTCCCCGTCTCCCAGGATGGTGAGACAAAAATATACTAATTGCAGATCACTAGCAGTGATATGAGAATTTCTGGAAAACGCTGTAAATAAATCAATGTTTAATCAAAGGGATGTAATAAATTCAGCTGAGAAGCCTCGCTCCATTGCATCTCTCCATGGTCTCTCTAGACATCTATAGGCTGTGACATCTATAGGGATGGTCATACCTGCTGGTGGCAGGTATGACCATCACAACAGCATTAAAGGCATTCATCTGCCGCTCATATCAGAGATAGGATGAAGAAACAGAACCCAGAATATTTATTCCTCCCTAAATGAATCCTGGAAAGAACTAAAAAGAACTTGGAAGTCCAAGAAATAAAAATAGAAGGGGGTCGGGGGAGGGATGAAGAATGGGCAGTAGCTTGTAGGTAAATTCTGAGAGGTTCTTGGAGGGACAGATTATCCAAGGCATTCAAAAGGGTTACAGATTTGCATAAAACAGGTGAAATGATTCAGATTGGATGAAGACATGGTTAGAAGGTGAAGATGAGTTTAGCAAATTTGTTTCAGAATCAGCAAAAGGATAATTAGAAATGAGGGCAGAAAAAGATAAGTAATTTGGCAACAAAGATAAATTGTCATGAATAGGCTTGTTAATGCTACATAGAATAAAATAGCTATATTTAATAAGTGAGTAGATGGAGAGACAGAGAGAATGAGACATCAAATGTAACAGTAAGGCTACAAGATAAGGAAGACAGTAAAATTCTGAACAAACAGAAAAGGGACAAAAGAACATCCTGGGGACAGCTAAAAAAGCCTCATGTGGAGAGAGTTTGAAATGGCAAGGTAACACCAAAGAAGCTATGTCAGAGATAAAAATTCACAACAGGAGGAAAAAAATAGTTGTAAGCAACAGAAATGGTTGGGGAGGATAAGGTAGTCAAAATAGAAACTGTAAAGATAAAAGGAGGAGGACTGAGGGTGAAACTTGAACAGATGTAGATAGGGATCTACCAGAGGAGGTGATGATGAGAATGGTGTTTGATATTGAAGTAGAAAGCAGAGAGCACAGGCTCACCAAAAGATAAGATGGAAAGGAAGAAGATGTGGGGAAGTGCTAGTGGTCCTGGAGATGCATTAAGGGCATCTGAACTGAAAGAAACCCTCCAGCTTGGCTAGGAAAGAACATAGGTGAAGGGGGTCTCCACGGATACTGAAACTAGATAAAACAGAAAGTCTGACAAATACAAGACAGGAATGAATATTTGAAAGTCTAATTGGGTGTGAGAAAAGCTCAGTGGGGAAGTGCAACCATGGTTCCAAGCTGACTCAAAAAAGCTGGAGAAGCGAGACAGGGCAGCAGAGAAACTGTTGAGAAATAAAAAAACAAAGGGCATTGGACTGTGTCAAACAAGAAGTAGAGAGGAAACACCAAAGAAATCTTACCTCCAAGGCAGAAAAAGCAAGACAAGTTTGGATTTAATTGAGAGTAAACAGAGGAGGAAGGAAAATCAAAGTAGTTTTAATTATAGCAGATTTTGCTCTTCACTTACAACTGCAAAATCCAGAAGTCTTGATAGATGTAGACCTGTAGACCCACATATTAAACTGATGCTATAGTTGACCTTGTTTTCCGAAGGAGAGACAAGAGATTAATTTATATGGAAGCCTTCCAGCCACTAAAAGCACAATTGAACTAGACAAAATATCATAAAATCTGCCTCAGCAGTTATGGGACAATCTAGCCATTAGTGCTGAGGTGAAAACATATTGGAGAATGATTAGGGTTGAATAGATTTATAGCCCCAGGAATTGCAGAATAAAACTCTAAGGGAACTCCCACTTTCATGCTTTCTTCAGGAGAATACAGAACTACTGGCACCATAGCAGCCAAGTATCAATGCAGGCTGGTTTTGCTCAGTAACTAGAAGATTGACTTACCTGGCGTGGGTTGGATGGAGAAGTTATGCCTAGATTATGCCTAGAAGTTATGCCTATTAGTTTAGGAAGTTAGCACAGATCTTTCATGGTTTTTCAGTTATTAAATGATCATGACAAAGGAGCCTAACTCCCAATTTCCAAGCTACTTGTGGCTTACCAAACGGTTGATGTTGCTCAGAAGGGCTGCTGATGAGACAAGCTCTACTTGCACACTGGCACCAACTATTTTATGGCCCGGTTCCATGGCAAGGTGATAACGATGTGCTGTGCTTGTACTTGAGTGCTATTCCTGTACTGCCTGGAGGCTACAGGTCCCTGACAGATGCAGCTGATGCCTTGAAGAGGCTACCTGGATCAGAGGCTAGACAAAGCTAAAAGAATAAAGTAGGTATTTATTAACAGGCCTTCAAAGGCACACCTTGGGCAATGCAAAGCCTCACAGAGGCTACACTCAAGATGGATGATAGTCACGAGTTTCTCAGACTGATATAAGTTTGGTCTATTTGCATATCAAAGGTTAATTGTCCAATTATAGCATCAGGTAATGAAGTCATATTTGCCTGGTTGGCTTCCTCCCAGATTCACTTTTCTTTAAACGTCTCTGGGCCTGAGGCTGATAGTGTGACCTTGGTTCCCAGACCCTGAAGGATTGTTTAGTCTGCCAAAATGTGAAGAAAGCTAACTAGCATTCTATATAGAACTCAGAGTTATACACTAATGCAGTACAGAATCTGAAAAATGTAAAGGCTAAAAACTTAAGGCATCACAGTGAGTTTGCCTGAAATATCCATCACTGCTGGGCCAGCAGCTGCTGTTGGCACACCCTCACGTGGTATGCAGTGGAGTGTTAGCAGGGCTAACAGCATTGCTTCAGAGGAGTACAGAAGTGGACCCACAGCAAGCCACTAACGAAGGCTATTATGTCTTTAGATGAAATATAAAAGTGAATTTATATATCCAGCATAGAAAATGTGAGAGCACTCTCCCCATAACCAACCAGTAACATATCCTTGCAAATTACACCTAACTCCCCTGCCACAGAATGAGACAAAGCAATTGTAAAACAAGCTTTCTAAATAGATTGTTCTCTTTTGTTTGAAGAGTACCAAATAACAAATTACATGACAATAAAAAAAGCTTTTAAAAAAAGTCCACCTGCCTAAGTATGCTATAGCATAATTAAGTTCATTTAACAGGGCAGTGATTTGCCTCTTCTACCTACCCTCTTGCAGGCTGATCTTGTTAAAGATGTTAAACAATACGTTTTTAAGAAGTAATCACTCTTCAAATCACTTGAACAAAAAGATTTAATTTTATCTGCTTTGAAAATTAATATTACTTAGAAATACAAAATCAGCAACACAATAGTCAGCTTTCTATTTTGAAACAGCATGATAGGAGGAGGCTTTCAGGTTGTTGGTTTTTTGGGTTTTTTGTTTGTTTGTTTTGCAAAAATTAAATATTTGTTATTGTTTAAGTAGAGAAACAGCCTAGCCTTGTTAAGAAGCTGGGTTGACAAAAACTTCAGAGACTCTATACAAATCTATACATTAATATACCTGATGATTAATAGTGTGTGAATTTCTCACAATTCAGATCAACTAATATCTATTAAGAGGCAAAAACTTTTGCAAAACTTCTAGTCAGAAGAAGACCCAGAATCTCTTTCCAGAAAAAGTGCAGCTTCTCTCAATTGCACCATTCTCTCCTGGAGGGAAATACAGAAAGATATAATTTCGATACTCTTGCCTCTCATATAGATGTTGATAGAACTTCTACTTTGCTTTTGAAATCCTCAGTCTGAGAAATGTAAAGGAAATATAAGAGGATGATAAAATCTCATATAGATGTTGATAGAACTTCTACTTTGCTTTTGAAATCCTCAGTCTGAGAAATGTAAAGGAAATATAAGAGGATGATAAAATCTGTCAGATGAGATTTGCCACAAAATGCTTGAAAGCCAAAAGCATGCATGATTGATGAAAAGATATGGCTTCCTGAGATCCATCAGAAATTTAGAGAGGATGCACTGCATACTACTCACAAACCTGCAGTTTTTCCCATGACTCAAAAACCAGTCATCTCAGCTGAAAATTGTCCTGGGCACCACAAATCTGGGACAAATCCAGGTTGGATTTTAAGGACAGAAATTCATTAATAATGGCTGGCTGGTAAAAAAAAAAGAAAACAGCTTTGGTCCAATTGCAAGTCCCTGTGAGTTCCTTCCTGCATGGAAAAGCCAACACAGCATGTGACCACTGGTGATTGATGGTGGATCTCCAGGAGCTAAGAACCACACAGGTACAAAGCTGCAAGGCTTTCTCACACATGATGTTACTAGGGCACCTGTACTGATGGCACATGGTAACTTGCAGTTTTAAAATTTTCATTGTATTTGTTCTATGAATCATCATAGGATTTTGTTCAACTTCCTTATGATAGCACCTTTAGGTACCAGCTAAGTGACAAAACTCTGTATGTGATCATGCAAATGAGGAGAATTAAACCTAGGGAGAACAAATTGAACTCAGGATTCTGAGATTTACATTTCATTTATTTTAAAACTGCTAAAACTCTACTTAAGTCTAATTATACACCTTAAAAATTAGGATATACCTATTTTTAACATAATCTTTGTGGAACCCACAAATTTTTACTTTGTGCATATAATTTCTTTCCTATTACTAACCCTCCTTCAGCCTGATCTGACCTGGCTGGGTTTAAGAGCTGTCCCAGGGAGGTTTCAGTCTGCAAGGTGGCATTGGAGGTCCCCTCCACACCCCCACCTGAGTACTGGAGATGTGCCCCCAGTGCAATCCTCCCCAGAGCCTCTCTGAGGAGAGAGGAGAAAGAGAGCACAGCTTGAGTGCCACAGACAGACAGGAGCTACAAAGGACCTCAAGGACACTGCAGAGATGGGCAAAGGACCCAGAGTGGGGATATCACATGGGCACTGCCATCTAAGGATCCTGATGCTGTTCCTTAGTGGATAAACTCAGTATCACTTGTGCCACTGTATTTGGTTTTGTTGCCCGTCACAACCAGACCACTTGTGCCAGTTCTGTCATGCTGAGCCCTTCAATGGGAGGACAGCAAACACCAGACAAACATTTTCTGCAAAGCCAGTTCAAGTGGCTTTCCACAGAACTCACCCTCAGGGTTGTACAGCTGACCCTGCTGACCAGTGGTGTGGGCTTTTCCCTCCATCCCCAGCTGGTCACAGACACCAGACACAGAAACACTCTGTACTCATCAAGCTTGGGATCCGGGGGTTCAGGGAGCAGAGGTTCTTTACATAGAATGCTGCAATGGGCTACTGGCATTGCAGAGCTGGCAGCAAGGTGATTTATTCCCACGAAGGGACAGGGCAAAACTGGAAGAGTGCAATGGGCAAAGCACGGGTGTGTGCACAGAACAGTATGACAGGAGATGGGTGATGTTTACCAAGCTGTCAGCAGCAGGGGGAGTTGGCATGTAAGAACACCGTGAGTTGAAGATCTGTCATGCTGTACACTGACCAAAGAAGTTTTAAAACCAACTTTGTCCTGCTATACAAGGATTTAAAGTATAAGCTCTGACATTAATCCCAAACATTATCCTAATCTTCAATTAAATAGCTGCCATTTTATTTCAACTCTACATGGATTCTCTGAATTTCTTTCATCAGGAATGGCTAAAACAGTTCAGATACCCCTGGCATCAGTCTGGCATATGTAGTATATACTGAGACTTCTTCTTTACTCAGATTTACTCTGGTGTAAAACTGATATAATAGAGTACTAAGTCTCCAGCCTCTGTGTTTGAGTTACCAGACCTTAGCTTGAGTATAGAAAAAAAAATAAAATCAGTGTATCTGTTACATATTTCTTGTCTTTCTTATCTCCAGAGGCAAAATCATTTTGGATAGTTGCCCTAAGAAGGAGAAGAAAGACCATGTTTTTTCAGCTTTTGTGATATATGTTGCTTATTGGATCAGAAGATTACACAGTAATCCAAAAAAAAAAACCACCCAACCCAACAAAAACCCCAATAATAACATCCAAATGTTATAGCTGTCTGAAGAAAAAACATCTTCAGTGAAGACTTGGCAATGAATTAGGAGGTGATAGAGAAGTTAATTTGGATGTAATTCTTAAGGTTATTTGACTTGACTGGGAGCAGCACTACTGAAGAAAGCAGGTTAAACCTCTCTGATAGGACTTTGTCTCAATCACTAGCAAAGGTCCTGTCAAAAAAGCTTTAGCAGTGGTCCACAGTTCCCAGGGAGCAGGGCCAGGGAGCAGCTGATGCAGGCATTGCACACATGCAGTCTCAGCAGCACAGCCCAGAAGGGTCCTGAGCTGTTGCTCTGCCCTCTGCTCTCCCATCATCACTTCTCTTTGCCCAAAAAAAGGCTCATGAAGCTTTGTGCCTCCCTCCAGCCCCAAACTTCACAGTTTTCTCCTGAGAACTTTCTCCTGATTTCTAAAATGATATGCAAGTATAATCGTGGATAAGAACTTGTTTCCCAAATCTAAGCTCTACAAAAAACAGTTAGATGCTTAGTGAAAACATTATTTCTCTTCATTCCTCTTCATGTTGCAAAATAACAGCACACACAGCGACAAGGGCCACCCTCCTCCCCTCTGAGCAAGCATTGCTGACACTCGAGTGGCTGTGGTTAAACTGATGAGTGAGCTGGAAGTACAAACTGCTGGCACAAAGGGGTTCAGGGCCAGGCATGTGTTTCTCACAGCTGTTACCTAGCAAACATGAAATGTACTGTTTGAAAAGACACTTCCTTTTTTGAAATTGTTGCTAGCTTTGAGAAAAATAACACATTTCAAGCTTTCTTTGCACATTGTAAGGGAACACAAACAACAATGGTAAGATTGCAAACAACATTTAAGAGATTCTTTGCCAGTCACCTTTAAAAACCTTCTATTTTCTTTTAAAGGATTCTGCTGCATATTTTTTACCATTAAATCCCTTATATCTCTGGTCTTCTCAGTTCTCAGTTTCTGCTAGGTGGGGAGAGGTATGTTAGCAATGTAATATGTCAGGGATGTGATGTGGCATACTACTTCAGCACAGTTTTAGGAAACATCTGGGCTGAAGTCAGATATTAGTTTATATTTAATTATCATCTTAAAAGGTGTGGTACACTCTTTTGGGAAAATGAGGGGAAAAAACAAGATACAAAAAAATGCCATGGGAAGTAAACTGTAGAGACATATATTTTTTCATAAAGAGACACTAAAAAATATGCTAAAGGGCCCAAAACTATGAAAGTTTTCTTCTGTACTCATATGTCTTTTCTGATAGATGTTGAAATCAAGACCTACTTGAGGAAAATACAGCTGCTATGATAACAGCCCTTTTCATCTCCTGTCACACAGATCTCTTCCTAAGATGTACATCTGTACCCAGCACTATCAGTGGTAATGTCTCTAAACTTTCTAAATGGACCTTTATGTGGTCATCCATGGTGCATTTATCTTCACATTTTTTAATCTAAAAGTTGGCTATCTAGTCTAAACCAGCTGTCCAGAGAACTTGTCCAGTCAGTGGAGGGAGACAAGTGTCTTCACAAGGCAAAGACACACTCCTCAAGAAGTGTGTTTGGCACAAACAAGAGGAACTGACTTCTGGATGAACCTGTGTCAGCTCACCAAATGTGGAGACAGCTAGGTGAGACAAGCTCAGCCTCTACATGCCAGAACATGGGTGAGATAAAGCTCACCACAAAAGTAACGTTGCACTGGGGCTGCTGTAATGCTCAGATTCACTCTGTCTTTATTTAGGTAAACATCCAAGGTACCTATGGGAGAAGTCATTTCCCAGAGGGACTTTCTATAAAGAGTGGAGAATGACAGGCACATCCTGAGAGTGAGCCACAGCACAGCACTGCACAAAAGAATGTCAGAAAAACACTCAAATTCTATCCAGGCCACCAAACACCTGCTGGGAGACCACAGCTGAACCAAGTGTGACCCTGTTCCACTTCAGGCAACCTGGACAAAGGGTTAGCATGTGTGATGGATCCCAGCCTAAACTCCACTAAACTGGATTTTCAATGTCATGTACAGCACTAAGTATATTGTCATACCTTGACATAAGATAAGCCATACTTAACTAAGTATAAGGCAAGTTCATAATTGCCTGAAATGGTACCTCTTAGAGACTTTTTTTATAGCAGAGGAAACCAGATGTTGATTTTATGGAAGCAATAAACTGTTTAAAAAACCATAGTAAAATAGGATTTCAGCTGTTCAAACAGATTCTGCTAAGTCACCTGTCTATGCCCAAGGAGAAAACCTGCCCTTAATGACCATGTTTCTGCTTACTTTTAACTGGCAACTTAAAAACATCAGTCAGCATGAAGTATTGGATCCAAGTGTTCACCTGCTATGTTTATTAATTAATTTCAGTACAAAACCATTTAGCTTTGGTTTTTGACATTCAGGTCTATGCACCATATTCCCTGATAATTCTGTTCATAGTATTGTGGTGCATGAAGATATGCACAGAGCCTGTGTGTCAGACCAAAGTTACTGAAGGGTTTCTGTTCCAAACCATCAATGTCAAGATTCCAAACAAGTATCCAAACTAGCACAGCAGGAGTCTGGCTAACCTGTAAAGTCAAGTTGCTATAGTTTAGCTTTCTTGTCCACCCCACACACTCTGCTCAGCTGTAACACCACTCTCAGCTGAATGCAAAAAATACCTTTTTTCCCCAGTCTTCGCAGGTCCAAGCCCTACTCTGAAGTGCAGCTGCTTGGTTATTTCTGCATTTACTGGTTTAACTGCTGTTACCTCAGTCCTGTTGGATCATAAAAGTAAAGTCAATGCTGCTGCTAACCTAGGCTGGACTCCAATGTGCAAAGACCCGAGGCCAGCTTAGTCCACTCCTTCAGCTTAACTCTGCAAACCTCACTAGTTAAAACCAGATATCCACCTCCACCTTCTCCTTACCAAACTGTCAACACAGTCATGCAGGAGATGCTTAATGCCATATACCTGTTCACTCACTTTCTTTCATTACTAAGAAAACAACAGCATTCCACTGATATTTGAGGAAAACATAAACAAATAATACATAAGGATAAATTATGAATATGAAGTAGTGCAATTCATGCAAGTGAATAGAACTAATAGCTACTTTTCTCCCTCCCCACACATGATTGAGATTTCTGTGCTTCTAAATAATGTTACTATAATTAGTATTAATATTACTATAATTACTATTAATATTACTATAATTAGGTCTCATAGAAATTGACTTCAGGACTCTCTCTGGGTCATTTTGGACATTTCCCCATCACCACTTATTTGCAAGTGCTTTCCTACAGTCTGGTTTGTTCTGTTTTGGTTTTTTTTTTCTGTGCTAAGCTAAACTTACCTTACTTAGAAAGAACATTAAAACCAAATCTATAACAGCATGTGGTGTTTAACTGCTGGAAGCTGAGCATATTATATACAGAAAGTTTACTGGAAAGCTCAGAGCTCTGGGATTTCTACATATTAGTTATGACATCTCTAAGAATATTTAGATTTTGAATCAGAACTCAGGTGGGTTTTTGTGGCATAAATTTTACCTCCAAAGCAGTATTATCACAATAAATACTGGTTTGTTCCTGTATAAGAAAATCTTAATTTTTATCAAAATTTTTAATCAAAAAAATCAAAAATAAATCTTAATTTTTATTAAAAATAATGTTTATCAAAAATATTTCTTTATCATAAATAAAGTAATCATTAACTTGGTGAACTTCTCTGCTGTGCTGGCAGATAGTAAAAGGTCTATGCAAAACCTTGTTCTGGTTATTCACAGAGACCTCAGAATAGGATGCGAGGGGGTGTGTATACATATATGGCTTTCATTCTCAAAACATTACAGTGATAATGGTAAGAAAATAAGTGGGATTGTTGTGCTCCAGTTAGCTTGTTAAATGTTCACACTAATAGATGTAGTTACTAACTGGAAAAACAGCTCTTGATGTTGAGACTGATATATATTGGTTGGAGATAAGCAAGAGTTTCTAGAGTGAAACCAGAATATGCATAGGTACGTAGGCAGGTGATTTCAAGCAAAGTCAATTTATCTCTTTCTTGCAATAGAGGGAGTCACAAGATAGAAAAAATACTGATTTTTTTATCACATGTTAAGCAATCTGGATGTGTTTAGGAGCGCTAGTTTTCTAATGACTTGAAGCATGAATTTGGAGTCTGGCACAATATAAGAGTGATCCTACTGATCTGTGTTTGGCTTTCTCTGTGAAATGCTGCCTACAGCAGAGCAAGCGGATAGCCTGAATTTGAAAGGAAATTAGGATTATTTAATTAAGTTCTCTGTCAATCCTTCCCTAATAAGTTTTGAAGCAGATGGCCAGTTGAAAAAAAAAAGAAAGGTAAATGGGATTGAAGTCTCTGCAGCTGGAAGTTCCTGGAAGATTTTGGAAAAGCTGTAAATGCAAAAAGAAGGAAGGATTAAATATGGTATAGCCAGTGGAGAAGACAAGTGAGCTCAAGTTACCTGTTGTTTGGCAGCCCCTCAGCAGCAATATTTAGATTTGAAATTACTGCATGCAGCTTTTTTTGATATAACTATTACAGGCAGCAATGAAAATGAAAATTTCCAGCAAATGAAAACTGATTCTAAAATACCTACAGTATGATCCATGGAATAGTACCCCAGTACATCCAAGGAACCAGCATCCTGGCAGCTCAGAATCAGCCACAGTACATGTTTCCTTTTGCCCTGTCCAAGAGAGAAAACTGAGGACAAACTGGGTCAAAAAAAGGCTTTTAGGAAATGAGGGAGAAACATTTTGAGAAAAGGAGAAGAGCTAGGGGCTGTAAGGGAGGCTAGTGCTCTCCCAGGTGAGGGTAGAGGAAATGTGTAGTAACAGAGACGCAATTAGATAGGAAATGAGATTTAAGTATTTCTGCATGTGCGTTTTTAATATGGCTTCCTGCATATTAAACATAATCATTATAGTACCATATGTAAACATTTTCACTGACCTGAGCTTTTGCAAATATACATATACATCTATATATAAATCATCTATACATGTACATATTTAGATCTGATTAGCCCCACTTTATCTCAACATCAGGCACATAACGTTATTTCTAGTAATAGGAAGGGCACTTTAGGGAAAGGAAGAACAAGAGGTAGAAATTGATAATTCTCTTTTTCTCTCCTAACTGTAAGATGAAATTTTGGGTTGCAGTATTTGAATTTGAAACTACTGCTAGTTTTTTATCAAAGTGAGCATGAAAGCTCCTCCATCAAATTACAACTGATTCTAAAATACCTTCAGGATCACCAGAGTCAGGAGCTCCTTTACGTTTTGCATCACCTTAAACAGAACACAAGCTTGAAAAATGTTTTGCAATGTAACAGATAAGTTTGCAGACCTACAAGGAAAGGAGACCAGTATGGTAGTGCCAATTTATTTTACTGCATTTTTTTATTGCTGTGCATCATATTTTACTTTCTTCTATTGCTTTCATGTTGCTGCTATTTCTACAGACAATGTATATTCCATATTAAAATTTGTTTTCTGTATTAAAATTTGCTATCATAGTATCACAGAATAAAACTCTGACTAGTAGTTTTTAATAGAAGATGCTGGAAGCCCTGAAGTAAAGAACTGTGGGGCAGACAGTTTGGAGAACAACCTGCATATAGGAGAAAATGTTCCCTTGTTTTCCTAACACAGGAGTAATGGTTTTATGTAATGATATACAGGGTTTATAATACTGCAGAAAAATCTGTGTAAATTTGTGGACATTATGTAGATAAATAACATGTTTTACATACCTTACTCAGCTCTTGATCTAAATCTGATCATGAATACCCTGCATCAGCCTCTGTATTAGATGCTTCATGTTTTAATTAATTTTACAGATATTGCCTTCTAATTGTATTGAAGGTTCCACTGCAAGCTTTTGCTCGTGGCTAAATTTGGCAGCCTATTACAGACTAGAGGCAGGCTGCATTTTCATCTCCTCAATCTTGTCCGCTTATTTAAGGCTAGAGGGCCAAGTTTACAAACTTAGTCTAGGAAAACTTACAGCAGATAAATTCTAGCAGACACTTGAAATCCCAAAGATATAAATAAGACTTTTTCCATTGATCTTTTGGGATAGTAGCTGGAGACATAAAAAACCCTGTTTCCTTGCACCCTGGGTCTGCACTTGGCTAATGGTGTATGTTTCCCTCTTGTATCACTTGTCTTGCAGTATTCCTTTCTTAATCATCACTCAGACCCAACCTCTCTGTCTTTTGATCACAGTTTGATTGCTTTGCTCCTTTGCTGACTAGATTCTCACAGCTTACAGGAAGCTGTGATTGAGAAAGCAGTTCAGAACTAGGCCTATCAGAGTATAATTTAGGAACAAATATAATAATCTCCATCACAGTATGAGTATAGAAAAAATACAGAAAAGTTACTAATTTTTTTTGTACTGAAATGATACAAAACAGCTTATGCACTTTTCAGATATCTGTGTTTGAAATTTAAATGCTCCTCTTGAATTATCTGTAAAAATTTAGGAAATAAAATCACAGGTTTTAGGATGGTCAAATAGGAAACAATCTGCCAATCATGTATATTACCTCCTATACAAACTAACCAATTTTTGTATGAAAAACAGTTCCAGAGTTTTTTTGACTCTTAGATTTCCTATCCTAGAATCACAGTTTTCTCACCTTTGGAAATTTTAATTTCTAGCCTCAGTTTTCTTGTGAAAAGTTATCCAAGTTTGTCCTTGTGTCATTGCTGGTAGTTGTCTGAAGTAAATTTTCACCTTCACTGGCATTTACCTCTCTTGCAAAAAACAAACTGCATTGTATACCTCTCTGCTTTTGTTTAAAGACAACAATCCTTTTTAGTTTCTTGACATGAACAGCTTCCCTGTTCTCCTGACTCTCTCAGTACTCCCACCTCCCAGGCTGAACTGCAAACCTGCTCCTGGCACAACTTCAGCCCACGCCATCCAGCTTTCCTCTAGACAATGCAAGGTTCAAGGGACAGAGCAGGCAAGGCATTTCTGGCACTTGGGAAGAGGCAATACATTTTAGCCTTATGAGACATTTACTTTCATATGAAGGCATAACCACAACATTTCAGACATTAATGACACTTCATTTAGATGCTGGAGATAACTCTGATTCAGCTGATGATTTCATTTTCTGTTTTCATTAACATACTGCATGTATGATACCACATCAACTGACCTTTTGCAATTGTGGCCCTTAGAAGCTGCTTTGGTTTATACTTCAACTTAACTATAGCTGAACTAATTTCTTATCACTCATTTCAAAGTATTTTTCAATCACCCACCTTTTCAATAACATCACAACACAAAGTTAGTCTTATATAGTACCATTTCTGATGGGTTCTCTGAATGTTTTAATAATACCAGGCTTTATAATACCAGGCTCAGAATTATCTAGATATTAACATTTGTTCTCCAGTCTCCAGAATGACAGACACTATAGTGAATTGCATCTATGTCTAAATCGAAATTTGAGGGGAAATCTCTGGCAAATTTCATCTACTCCCTTCAGGAAACTTCCTTGCTCTTTTTAGGAATCAGTCATCAAAAGGACCAGTAAATTAGTAAATTAGCAAAACTAATTTTTTTCTTTTTGAAGTCCATCTTATAGGGAATACCCACTTATGGACTTAAGCATTTAGCTATCTGTTCCACTTCAAACTGCCTTTAACATTTCTTCTGAAAATGTGATTTCAAATTATTTATTTCTGAACGTTTTATGCTTTACAAAGATGATTGCTATTCACTATGTTCCTGTTCTTATCTCATTTCATATTCTGCATTGGTTGTTCTTCTTGCTTTAGTGCAAACCCCTTATAATTACTATACAGATTCTTCAGTTGCTTTTTACTTTTTATAGAAAAAATCTCAGACAGACAAGACACTGTCCTTACTATATCTTCTTTTAATTAATATAAACACACCCTTCTAGCTATGAATGTTTTTCTACTCTTTAACCTATTCTTTTTTTGTTTGTGTACTTTTCAATCAAATTTTGTTTTCTTACTGGTAAAACCAGATGTCTTTTCCACTCCTTGCAATTTTTCTTGCTTCACCACTCACATAACAGACTCCCAAGAGGCCACTATCCCTGGTGCTCAGTACTGAGCATAAATGTTTTCTAGAAGAGTTTCCAAAGTCTTTTTTATTTTCACAAAGACAATTCCTGTGACTGTCACATGATTACAGGAAAGGCAAGCTGCAGAAGTTACGGCAGATCATCAGATCTAACCAGATCACCAAATCTAACCATGCTGTTCAAGGCAAGGACAGATTTCAGGCTATGGAAGCAGCAGCGGGAAGTAACAAAGGAGGGAGAAGAGCCATAGGAATGACCTAGGAACAGGAAAGAAGCACCTGATTCTGGAGACCATCTCTATCCACATGGATGACAAGAAGGTAGTCAGGTCGCTCAAACATGATTTACATTTAAGGAAGCAACCAAAATTACTTACCTTCTACAATGAAACAACTACCTGGATAGATGAGGGGATAGCAGTGGATATTGTCTCCCTTGACTTCAGCAAGGCTTTCTACACTGTCACTCACAATGTCCTCACAGGCAAACTCAGGAAGTGTGGACTGGATGAGCGGACAGTGAGGTGGATTGAGAACTGGCTGAACAGCAGATCCCAGGCTACATATCTCCTTTCTCTTGCAATCAAATTGTTTTAAAATAAACCTGCCTCATATATGCACTGGTCATCCAGTGTCATTTCACTCTAATTCACCCCAAAGTATCTATTAACAAGAACCTCAGATATTCTGCCTCAGAGGTGGGACATAACAGCCTCCTCAGTAAGTTTGCTGAGCTGGCAGGAGTGCCCCATTCCCCAGAGGGTATGAATGTATTGAATATGCTGAATGCATTGAAGGCATCTAGAGATTAGAAGTTCATTATTATAACACACAGATAGCAGCTTCTTAGGACACTCACATCAGAGACAAAAAGGAGTGAGTAAATGCTAACAGCTCATAGAGGTGAGATGTGGGATAGGATTGAAAAACTCATTGCTCTGATGCTCTAAAGGATAGAGAAAGGCATGGATAAAAAAATCAGCTTTAGCTCTCAACCTAAGAAGAGACCAGGAGAGAAGATGAGGCCTCAATAGGCAGTGTCATTGTCCTTCAACACCTGTTTTCAAGCATCCTGATACCTGTGTGCTGGACAGACTACCTGGGTATATATGCTCTGGTGCTTGTCTGTGGAAGTCTGAGAGAGTATGTGTGAAATCAGCAATGTTTTAAAATAAATCACCTTCCAATCCTGTTTTCCTGCAACTGCTGCTTCTTGTTCTTTTACTACCCTATCTCTTCTAAAGTCCCTTTCAGCAGTGTAAGACTGCTCTTGGAGGTGACTGGAACCTGCTATTCCCTTGGCTGAAGTCCACTTTGCTCTGCCTATTCTCATATGCCACATCCTCCAGGTCCCTCACCAAAGGGTTTAGAAGTCCTCTGCAGTCTGCTGACAGCTCCCTGCTACAGGCTCAGGCCCAGCCTTTATGAAGTGCTTGGAATGTGACCTCACCAGTGTTAAGCAGAGGACAAATGAAAAGAGATTCTCCATCTCCTGAGCATCTCTGCCCTTACCATTGCTGATCTGTTCCAGGTCACATCATTTGTATGCAGAAGCGTGACCACCAGAGGAGACTTCTCTGGTTCATCAGTCTACAAATGTACATCAAACTACATCCTGGTCACCCTTCAAGACTGCTGTAACAGCCAGTATGTCTATGGCTTCCTTATGACCTTGGGATATGAAAATCTCTAACATCTTCCGCTTACATGATTCCAGGCACCTTCAGCTTATTCTATATGTAATTCACTTATAACATTTATTGATAATCTATTAATTTTACATTAAGTATTTATAAATGCACCCTTCATATAAAGTATGATTCATTCATCTACAAAAATTTATTGTTTGTGGGGTTATCTTATATAAAACAGATTTTTATTATTAACATAACGAAATTACAACATCCTGTAAAAATCATTCATGATTATGAAGATAGAAAAAATACACTGACATTTTTAATAGTACTAGAAATTAAGTAGTATGGCTATTATGCTGTATATATAATACATAGGTTTTTATGGCTGAACAGCTTTTGGCTTCATTCTTTATTTAATAGCTATTTTCATCCACTGCATCTCACTAACTTCCATCATAATTCTCTATAAATCACATCACCCACTTAAATGCTGTAATTAATTGTCCTACTTGATCAAAGAAACAAATATACCCATACCTACATATAACACTAAAATATCCAGGAGAAAATTTCAACAGATAGTCCCAGACAATTTGTACTGAAAATATTTAAATTACAACTTTGAAGTGTAAAGCAACTGCAAATAGGAATTGTGAAATATAAGAACACACAAAGAAAAAGTGCATAGGTAAAAAAAAAAAGGATAATTTCAGTGAGGAAACAGCTTTTTTACTCCTAAAAGTTTTAAAGACCTGATACTCATTTGATATGAAATACTGTATTTCTACTAACTTCCAGTACTTGATTTAATGGCAGGCTGATTTATGCCACTGGACAACCTTGTTCAACATCCATTAATGTTACATAGTTTGACTCAGAATCTCTATTCCACAATTCTTCTCAAGACTTCAGCCTTGCCTGCAAGATTACCTTGCAGCAGGAATATCCACTTTATTCATGTCACACTAATGGGGATGTTTCATCCATGTTCAATATGATGATTTTTATTTCACCATGATGCCCCTGCATACAGAGAATGTAATTTATTTTGAATTACATGATCATCTTGGGGAAGAGGATTGCTTGTCTCTTCACTCCCCTTTCAAACACCACCTTTTGCAGGATGGCTTCTATGAAGACTCGGAGGACACTTAACAAGCTAAATTGGAAGTCAATAGAACTCTGAGTATGAAATCAGGATTTGTTTCCAGACATCACTTACAATTGTATCAAAGTATAATCCTGATATAATTTTTCATACTCTTTTAAGAGTCTTCTGTGCTGCAAGAACAGTGTCTGAGAGCAGGATACAACCTGTACCTTCTGTCTTTAATACGTCACCAGGGCACAACAGCACCTTTGGGAGCCAGGCACAGCTTCCGATGGTGGCTTCCAAAACAGCACCTACGTATTAACACTGGGATTAACTCAGTTGGATAGAGCATGGTGCTAAAAATCCCAGGATTGTGGATTTAATCCCTCTATGGGCCTGACTTACAAGTGGGACTTGATGATCCCTGTGGGTCCTTTCCAGCTCAGAATATCCTTTAACTCCTGTATTGTCCCTGTAGTGTCAGAGACGGACCACAGTGGGAGCTGCTGTCGGAGAAGATTTATTCTGTGCAAAGCTGCTTCCAGACTTGTGAAGCACTGACAAGTACATTCAGTACAGGAGCTGCAATGTAATCAGAAGGGAGATCACTCCACAGTTATTGCTTGCACCGTGGTTATCACTTTGAGCAAATGCTGGAATGCAGGAAAGTATAATTTGGAAAGCTGACAAGTGTGACTTGCCAAAGAACCAGATTGTCTTTGACAAATTTAACTGAAAAGACATGCCTACCAACAGAGCACAAGTATTATAAGTTCAACAAGTACAGTAGATTAGTTAAACAGTAGTTTCAATCCAAATACAGCTTTCATGTCAACACACAAAAAAATAATTATATGAATTGACATCACAGGAGCCTGAGACGTCAGATGAAAGGGAGGTCAAATCAAACTGCCTGACAACAACTGGATCAACAATATATACTTTACTCTCTCATGAATTCTAAAATTTTCTGGTCCATCTAATTGCTAGTGTGCCAAAATCTAGTTAGTTTGTTTTTTTATCTTCCAGAGATGTACTAGGCTCAGAGTCACAGTTAAAGAAACTTTCATGATACCTTAACGAATTTAATTATGTACTCTTTTCTTAAAAAGTTTTCTATTTAGTGAAATATATGGTGGATTACAATTGTTAAGAAATTATGAAACTTGTGCAGTGTATTTTGGGAATGTTTTCAGACATTATCAATATACATTTTCGTATGTAATTTTCATAATACATCAGCAATACATGCATTTCTGGTTCTGTGTAAAACTACCCTAACTGCATTTCAGTATCAAACTGCTACCAGGGCAACTACTACTTGAATATCATTGTTCTGACAGAGATCTAAGAGATGTAAGGTATACTTTCATTTCTGCAAAATTTACATTACTGTAAGACTGCTCTCAATTAAACTGCTGTAGAGCATCAGCACTCAAAGTATTTAAAAAGTTGGTATATTTGACTGAAAATATATTTAAAAATCAATGTGTCTTCTGTATTTCTGGTGCTTGCCTTCAGTCTCTCCCTTCCCTGCAGAGCTTTCCTTGTGCTCTTTTCCCCGGACCACTTACTACCTGCCAGTTTCCTCATCAGTTACACCATTTGAGCAACTCTAGAAGTTAAAAATTACCACAAACTGTGGCTAGCACGTTGGGAGGAGAGAGCTAGGAAAGCGTGGGAAGAGTGTAACAGAAGACAGGAGAGAAGAAAGACTGCAATTAAACAACAAGTAGAAACCTTTAGGCTCATGGAAGCATTACAGGTGTCTACTGGTTAAATATGAAACCTATTAAGCTCCAGTATGAAAGAAAAACGCCACCTGATCAGCTGCAATTACTAAAAAAAAAAAATAAAAAATAAAAAAAAAAAAATTACAAATGGTTAAATGTGCTAGGAAGAAAAGGGAAGGATGTTTTCAGTTTTCTTCTTGAATAGCCATAAACTTAAATACTTAAAAAATTATTAAGCAGAATCATAATGGAATCAAAAATGCCAGTACAAGAATGCTAAGTCTATAGATAGTTTTAAATTCTTATACTATTTCTCCTCAGCTGGAAAAAAAATTCCTCATTTTAAGAAACAAAAATCACAGAAACCTTGAAAACCCAGTACAAACAAGTTTACTTGTATTGGTTATGTGATGCATGATTTACTGTGTCAGATCCTAACAACATTCCATCTATGCAGGATTAGTAAATACTGAGAGCTGAATTTCCAGGGCAATTTCAGAAATCCAAACTTTCTTTGCCTCATTTATATCTCTTTGTGTTCCTCTGTCATGGTCTAATCAGAGCTGGCAACAAAGTACCACACCCCCATCCCAGTGGGAAGAAGAACTGTAGAAAGTAAAACTTACGGTTTGAGATAAGAATAATGTAATAACGGAAAAAAAAGAAAATAATAACTCTTTTCATATTAATAATAATAATAATAAATAACGTAATGGAAAGGAGAGAGAGAAGAATAAAACCCATGAAAAACAAGTAATGCATGGTACAGTTGCTCACCATCCCACTGCCTGATGCCCAGCCCATCCCTGTGATCATTGGCTCTTGGGCAATTCTCTTATATACTTATATACTGGGCACGATGTTCTATGGTACAGAATATGGCAGCCAGCCATGCTGGCCATGCTCCTCCAAGCTTTCTGTGCAACTGCTCACTGGCAGAGCAGGAGAGACTGAAAATCCTTGATTTAAAGTAAGCACTACTTAGCAACCACCAAGCATCAGTGTGTTATCAACATTATTCTCATAATAAATTCAAAACACTGCACTGTACCAGCTACTGGAAAAAAGTTAACTCTGTCCTAGCCAAAACCAAGACATCCTCAAGGAAACATCTCTGACTTGCCATATAAAGAATTGCCAGCAAGCATAAACCTTTTTTGCTTGTAGCTTTTAGTAAAAGGATGTATTGTGAACTAAAGGCCAAGCAGCAAGAATCAGTGTTTTCAGTTATTCTCAATTTTCATGTACTTCACATGGGACCTGTTGCAGGTGGCCCACAATGAAATCAAGAGTCTGAACTACCAGCTAGAGTGCAAACATTTGTATTCTAATGTCTATCTAATGCACAGAACAGAGTACCATGGTGATTCTGTGGTATTTTTGAATGCCACTTTCAGAAACCATTTCACCTACAATGACCTAAGGGCAGTCACGGCTTACAGCTGAAAACTTCTGTCCGTATGCACTTGCACAGCAGGTCCCTTTCCAGGACCTCCAACTCTCCTGTACAGCTGCAGCAAAGGTGACTTGCTGTGAACAGAGGCTGAAATTGTTCCTCAGACAAGGTCCCAACATACTGGACAAACTTTGGGTTTGCCTTGGAATGCTGAAGTTTTTAGAGTACACAGGTTCTAATCAAATCACACGTTATGGTATTTTTTCTTCTACTTCACATGGTAGAAGTGTGACTGTGACTATCCTGAATTCCTTGTTCGATGGCTCAAAAAAGCAATTTATTGTTGCCAGTACTTGGAAGTGATTGGGCAAAGCAGCTTAGATTGGAAGGAACTGGAGGATGGGTGTGTGACTCAAGAGCGGATTTGGATCTCAAATTTCAAGGGAGAATGTTTGTCAGGAAAAAATGATTACTTCAGTTAATCCAAAATAATGAAAACATGTTGTCCTTGCTCCTAAGAGAAAGTTATTTATATATGAACGAAGTTGTTCTGCACTTGCAAATTAATGATTGCCTGACAGAAACACTTGACCAAAGCCGAAAACAAAAATGGGCTTCTTGCCTCAGTTTCTTCCTAAATGTCACTGCATAATGTGATCTGCTATATGCTAGCAAGAGTGTACATCCTAGTCACAAACTTGCCTTTTTAAGTACCATCTGGAATGCATGTGTCTGAGCAGAGCCCGAGGACAAATTCAGCAAAGTACGGAGCGCCGCATACAAATCAGTGCTTGTGGCAACTCTTGAGAAAAAACAATGGGGACAGGAAGATCAGTTACATTGTCTGTCTCAGGCCAGGGCATTCAGGGCACTTTCCAAGCTGAGTTAAAAAACCCAAAAAAACCCAAAAAAACCCAAAACTGCAAACAATATTAGTACTGGATTTTTAAATTTTTTTTTAAGAATTGACCTACATGAGAACCTAAGTGCAAAAGGTTGAAAAATATTTGACTTAATCACAAACATTTGAAAGAGCCATGCAGTAATATAATGTATTACTAATAATGAAGAAAATTTATTTATGGTGTTTTAAAACTGATAGGTCAGTAGATGGAACTCATTGGACAGGAGTTCTAACACACACTGTATTTTGATATTCCTTATTTACTGTACTGTAGTTGCTTTAATTCTTAGCAGACTATCTGAAATTATGCTTAAGTTTAAATACCAATTTGTTCATGAAGTGGATTTATCTCCACTGTACAAATGAAACATTTTAGTATCAGGCAATTAATCTTAATGTTAGACCATGCAAATGAATTGTCTTGATTTTTAATTTTGATGGAAGGAAGCATTCCTTTTAGATGAAACAGAAAAATATCAAACAGAATAGACACTGGAAAAAATAAATAATATTAAATTAGACTGGCATTATTTTAAAATACATTCAAGAATAAATTAGAGGACAAGATTACTGGCTGATCTTCACAGTAGTCACATACTGCCATGAGAAACAGATGTGATAACAATTCAAATCCTTTAGATTTAAACTGAGCCAAATTTAGACTATAAACTCTCTGGGATTTGCATACATTTGCTTCTTTGAAGTAGGTACATTTAAAGCCCTGTAATAACAAAGAATGAAAAACTGGAAAATAAACTTTGAAAAAATTGAAAACCGACTACAGAGAGTAATCTGGAAAAGACTGGACCCTGTATATGAGCTTAATGCTTTTAACTACATGATAGGTACTACCAAAAATTTAACTAGAACTAGTTTTGCTCTCAAAAAAGATGTCCTTTATAGAAAGAATTGCTTGCTCAAACGGTAGAGAGCGTGAGAAAAACAACAGACACATTTTTGTTATTTTATTTTTTTTAAATGGGCAACTATTAAGGAATTGGTAGTGACAACTAAGGAAATAATAATAATAGTAATAGTAATAATAACAATAATAATTTCTTCCCGAATAATTTCTTCCCTTCATTAATTTCTGCTCAGTCAATGGCAATACGATGTAGGGCTTCTAAACAGGCAACTGGCACACACAGCCCATAGCAGTTAGAAAGGCAATTTTGACCAATCCTCAGTGTCTGCTGAGCCAGAGGAAGGAGGATTCCACACTAAAAGGGACACAAGTGAGGCAAGCACTGAGCAGGGCAGGAGCCAGAGCCCAGCTGTGCACATTTCAGCAGCAAGGTGGGCCGGGGCGTGCGGAGCTGAGGTTCCTGGCTCGCACCTCCGTGCTGTCAGTGCACTGGAGCGCACTCTGCTGGAGTGGCTCTGTCCTATAGCAGCAAGCGATGCAGCTTGGCTGGTCCACACTTCTGGAGGACTTTGATAAAATCCAGCGTATCAGCCCTGTTGTATTAATGCAAGTGTCTTACCAGCAGGCCAGTGGTCGATGGCCCGGACACTCCCTGGTCAATGCCCGGACCTCGAACTCCATACGGAGATACAGCAGAGTAGTGACCCAGCAAATGTTTTCCTGCAGAAGAAAACCCTTGACATACTACTGCACCTGGCAGAAATCCATGTGGGACATACACAGAATCAATGTTTATTCTGAATAAAGGTTCTAGCGAGACATTATGAACATAAATGAATGCTGAAATCTTCAAAATTCAATCTAAGGAAAGAGAACCAGGAGACTGAACCTCCATGTTTTTACATATTATTTGCTGATGTTATCATCCTTTAAGATATATTATCTGAATGTCCCAAATAGCAGTAATACTCCTTAAGCCCTCAGTAGGAAGATTTTCTTGGTATTCTGACATTATCTTTGTAAACTGATGATCCATTGCACTAGAAGTATAGTTTCAGAGGTTATTTTAAAGGTTATTTTGAAGTTTTTGAATTTCCTGTGTCTTTGGGTCAAGGGCTGTTTGGTGTTCATCCAGACTGGTATGTACTCATAGCATTAGACTTCCTAATGCCTGGGAGAGACCAGAAAAAAATCCCTATTTCCCAGAGCAGTCCTTGTTTTCCCTTTCCATTGCTTTTACCTAGAGGTTGACTCCTGTTTAGAGCCCTGTTGTAGCCATACTTCCCCCTCCTTTACATGGCCATCATAAGTCAGTAAATTAGGACCAAGCAACCTTTCTATGTACAGTCGAAATCAAATTGGTCTAAACAAAGAAAAACAACGGTGCCCGCAGCTGTTCCCCTTGACAACAAACTACCCCACAGCACGAACACCTGCAGCAGAGGGGAGCTGCAGGGATCAGGAAGACCCCCCGGGGCCCAGGCTGTGACAGAAGAGAGCGGTTCCCTCACACGTTTCAAACCGAAGATCGCAGAGCCCGCTGCGGGCGGAACGAGCCCCGGCCACCCCCACAGCCCGGCCGCGCCCCGGGGGAGCCGCGCACGCGCAGCTGCCCCGCCCCGCTGAGGCCCCGCCCCCCGCCGACCCGCGCGCCGCTGTCACTCAAGCTGCCGTTCGTCCCTCCCACGGCCCTGCCCCGCCTCCCGGGGCCGCGCGCACGCGCAGTTGCGGGGCCGGGGCCGGTTGGGGGGGGGGAATTTGACCGTAAACATCCTGCGGTTTGAACGGCGCGTTCGCGCGCAGGAAGGACTGCGGCCGCCATCTTGTTTGCTTGAGCGAGCGGCTCGGCTCCGCTCGGCTCCACTTCGGTTCCACTCGGCTCGGTCCGGTTCGGCTTCGGTTCAGCCTCGGTTCGGTTCGGCGCCGCTCGACTCGGCTCGGGCTCGGGCTCGGCCCGGCCCGGCTCGGCTCGGCTCGGCAGGAGCGGCGAGCGGTCCCCGGGCCCGGAGCAGGGTAAGGAGTGGCTGCGGCCGCCGCGGTCGCTGCCGGCGCCCGAAGGGGCCCGGCGGGGCCCAGCTGCAGCCCCGCTCTCGGGGTGCTGCCGTCATGCTCGGGCTCGGAGCCGGCTCTTCGGCTGAACCCTGCCGGCGGGGAGGGCCCGCCTGGTGCTCTGCGACAGCTGGGGCTCCGCGGGAAGGGCTGGGCCGCCCGGGACCCTGCGCGGGGCCGGGTGTCCGGGGCGATCTGAGGCCAGGCCGGGCGCAGCGGGGCCCGGAGCGCGGCCTGGCGGCGGCGCTGGCAGCGCCCCTGCGGAGCGCGGTCCGTGCCGCTGGAGCGGCCACGGGCGCGGACCCGCGCGGACCTTCCCCGGAGCCGGGTCACTCCGAGGGGCAGCCGGGGAGCCGTGGGGAGGCCCGGGGCCCGCGGTGTAACAGATCCCGCTGCCCCCGGGCTGCGCGGACAGCCAGGCTGCTGCGGGCTGGACACAGGGAGGGAGCAAAGCTCCATTTGCCACTCTTCTGGGTTTAAGTGCAGTTTTCCTTCTGCCATGGATGGGACAGGGTGCTGAACGTTCTCAGAGCCTCTCTAGTGGCAATGAACTGCCTTCTGGACACTGTGGCTGTTTAGCTGCAAATAAAAGGGCCCTTTAAAAAAGCCGGCCTTTTGAAGAACCAAGATGCTGCTCTTACGGACACTGTTCGAAATCTTGGTATCGTTTTTAAGATTTCTCTGATCCTGATTAGAAACGCTTCTGTTAAATATAAAACAGGGCGTTGTTTTTATCAATAACAAAGCAAACTTGGGGTCACTGTGACTTACTGGTATCTTTCATTGAAAATGCCTTTTCTTTAAATTCAGACACATAAAGAAACTACTGTAAATTTGGAGACGTTGCCATTTAGGCCCCCATTGTGCAAATGTGGGCGATAAGCACGCTTTCCTTAATCTCCTGCTCAGTGAGACTCATTATCAAAACCGGGGGACGTCAAAGTGTTATCGGGTCCAGGCTTTGTTTTATTTTATGAAGGTTCGTTTGTAAATATTAGACATTCTACAAAATTTGGGAAAGCAAAGCCCACTCATCTAAAGTTTCAACTAGAGAGGAAGTAGGTGTGACAGGGGTAATAAAAGGAGGAGCAAAAATCTAGTGAGACCTACAATCAACTTAAATTGCCACACAAATTAATCATGTCTTGCTTACACCGTGGGATTTCACGCAGAAATTAGACTAGCTTCAGTTACCACATCAGTTTAACTTCTTAAAGGTAAAATGTTAAAAAGTTTTTTATGTTTTGACTCTTTGGATGAACAGTGCAGAGAAGTAACTGCAAAAGATGAAGTAATATAAGGAATGTTCAGCTTACATACCTTTAAAGAGTGTGTTAGTACATGGTTTCTGCGAGTTTATTAGTTTGAATTGGATCTGGAATTGCACAAAATAGATTGGGATAATGGAGACAGGGCCTTAAATTAAAAAGATTTATTTTCTACTGGTTGAGCATTCTGAGTGTAGGGCAAGGGCAGGATACCTGCTGAGGGTTAGGTGTGAATGTGGAATCGAGGGAGGACAGCGGTGTTCAGAGAGTTCAGTAATTTCCAGCTCTGTACGGTACTTGTGAGTGATCTGCCTTTTGAATTAGTAACTTTAGTGCGGCGCTGGTTCTATCTGATTATGTAGGTGTGTAGTATATGGTAATTGGAGAACAGTGAATGCAGCTCCTCTAACGGAGTGGTATGGTTTGAGTAATTAATAGACCTGGTAGTGCAACCTCAGCCATGGAATTTCTGACAAATTGTTGATTCAAGAAACAAGACCTCGACACAAAGGGAAAATGTTGTATGTATTTACCAAAGGTATGTAAAATTGAACTAGTTCAGTTTTATCTTTTTCAATAATTGATTTTTTAGACATAAGAAATTAAGGTGACTTGACACTGAGCTTTAGTACTAAAGCTGCAGGTGACACAAAGAAATACATTAAAATTCAGATAAATATGGATTAACCAGACAATTGTCAAGGTGGTTGAAGGAAGGAGATCAGATAATGTAGTGGTGAAAAGAGGCCTGGAGCTATAAGGTGATGTTAGTGGAGTTTGTGATGAATTTTTTTTTCAGGCACCAGCTGTTCAGTGCGGTACCAAAACCTGCCAGGGAGGCAGCCTTAGTGAGTGCCCACACATGGGAAGTTTAGTGATGTAAGAGGGATTGGAGAGTGAAGGATTATGAGTTAAAGTTGGAGAATTCAAAATATAGTTGCAGGGTCAGGGTAGTTCTTCTGAACTTCTGAAGTCTGGTAGGGCCAGCTCAGACTGATGCAGGTGCACGGGGAGATCTCAGCCTTCCCCAGATCACCCAGGGCTGCCTGGGCTTAGCAAAGCAGGAACAGCTTAGGAGGAAATTATGCAGGTGGGGAGAAATCAGAGGAGAGAAATTGAAGGATAGCATAAGGACAAATTAATTAAAATGACTGGCTGATTTCTTAAACTGTAGTGTGGAATTTCTATACTCATCCGTGTGTGACCGTGGTTTTGGAATAGCTTTACAAGGAACAAAAGTAGGTGACAGTAAAAAAAAAGAAGAAGACTGAACTTCAGTTGTGGACTGGTGTGTGTGTGTGTACATAACCTAACCTAGGGATAGCAGCTGATGAGTGAGTTTAATGAGCTAGAGTGAACCACAGTCAAATAAAAATGTGCTGAATGTTCTGCCTGTTGTGGGCTTAGTTCATGAAGCACCTTTCTGCATGCCTTGAAGAATGGGACTAACTATGCCAGTGTGCTCTTCAGAGGTTAATTAGCTGTTCTAATCAGAAGAAGGATTTTAAGATGAAATATATATGAATTGAGGGTTAAGATGAATCTCATAGTTACACCATCTACCAAATTTTCTTACTGCTACTTTGGAAGGAGCAATTACCAGAGTCTCAGATGAGGGTGGAACAGGCACATTCTAGATCAGACCCTGTGTATGACCAGTATTATTTTAGTTCTGCTTTACATTTCACTTACTTTGTATGTAGAAGTAAAGTGAAGAGAAGAGCATAGAGCAGAGAAGATTTTTTACATTTCTATAGGAAGAACAGTATTTTTTAAATTGTGCAGTTGTTGACCAAGTTAGGCAGAGAAAACCTGAGGACAGTTGTGGCACATTGAAGCAAATTCGAAATTAATGGCAGTAATGTTACAGGTATTTTAAAAGGTTGATTTGGCAAGATCAGGATTTGGTGCTACCTGACCTTGTGTGAGTACATACTCTTTTTGCCTTAGAGGAATGCAAGCAAAACAGAAAAATGCCAGAGTTCTCAGAACAAGTTTTATGGTCCTGTCAATTTCAAAATCTAGTCAATTTCAAAAACTGAAAGTTGTATTTTACCTTACAAGCTTTTTAAGAGCCATCAGCTACCCTTTTTCTTTTGCAGATTCTTAGGAGTTGCTTTTTCAGCCAATGAGATATCTATGTGTCTACCTGAGCACTCTGCCACTTGTAGAAACTCTTGGTTCCTTTAACATTTGTCCCAGTCTCAAATTATGCCAGAAAATCTATTTCTCCCTTTATGCCACTGCATCAACATACTGTGCTATGAATTAAAGATCAGACAAAAAGCCTGAAATTCAGAAAAGGGAGTATCTGAAAAGAAAGACAAAATCTGGAGGAAGTGGGAGCAGCCTTTGGGGCTGGCTTTGAAGAGCTGAGGGGCTAAACAGCTGAACTGGAAAGGTGGACTTTGTACAGTTGCTGTAACCCAGTTATTGCCATGCAGAGCATCTGCTGGAATTTGGAAGTGGCAGGGACTTGTGACAAGAAATTACTGCTTTAGGTAATAGAATCCTTATTTGTTAATAGCAGTTCAGAGTGAAACACACTTCAAAACCATCTGTAGTCTGATTGTCACTGTTTCCCTTCATGTATTTCAGTATGGCAGGCCTTCAGTGATGGATGAAGAGAAACAGATTTACAGTGATAGATAAATTGATTTTGTCCAAGTTGTCCAAATAGTGAGTTTCACATTTAACAGGAAAATTAAGTATGTTTTCAGTTAACTGCATGTTTGAAGTTTTGCGAAACCCGTGTTATCTGTTTTAATAATTGTGCCAAACTCCACTAATCAAAGTACATTATTTTGCAACTGTTGTTGAATTCTTTTTATGGATTAATACAGGTGCTTTTGTTTACTCTGTTTGTGTTTTCCTGTATTCCTCATATTCAGGAGTAATTACAGGCTTACTGTTGCATGGTTTTGGTAGCAGCTCCAGATAACAAAATGCTGTGCTGCAAAGTTATGTCTCTGCATATACAAAAATACTGAGGCCTTCAAAAATATGCGAGGATTGAATTGTCTGCTGGCCTTAAGACAGTGTGATGTCTTTCAAAATATTCAAAATAAGGTAGAATACCTTCCTTTAGATAATGTTTATCCAAAATTTTTTCATTATGCTTCCTGGAAAAACTTGCTCATGCCCATCTTTGTGTAGTGCTGTCCTCAGCCCTCACACAATCTCAACAAGTAAAAATGGCATTTTAACTTGTTTGTCAATTGGCAGCTTTATTATGACTAAAAGCTCCTAAGAGCTTTTAGTCATAATAAGTTAATTCTGTGTACTGAGTTAATTTGAGTTTAAGCTGAATGTTTCCTCTATTTCCTTTAAATCCTCTTCACTGTTTTGGTCATGGATCAAATTGGTGGCCAATCTGTCATTAAAAGAGTAGCTTGATAATCAATTCTGTTATACAACTCTCAAAATGGAAAAAAAAGTTATTGGACTTGACTTTTGGGATGTACATTTTTAAATTTATTATTCAGATGTCTAGAGGTTGGCTTTATTTCCACTGAATCAGTAGTGTCAGAGCTTCTCTTGCCCCTGTACTTCAATTCCTAGCAGTATCAATTGTGACTTGCTGTGCTTCCTCTGGCAGTTTTTCTGTAGGTGTAGAGGAGGTAAAAACTAAAATGCCCTTGTTGTGCCTTTTCTGTTATTTTCTTTTGGTTCATTTTTCTGGGTTATAGAAACTATTGGAAAAACTTTGTGGAGATTCTTCTACTTTTAAAGCAAACTTTTCTTTTCCTCTACTTGTAGTTAACTGAGTCATATCTTTACCTCATGCATGGAAGTGGAATGCTTAGATCATAAGATATCATGCTGTTCTGATTCCCCCTGGCTTGATGTGGTGGCATCTTATAAATCATAACAAAGTAATCACTAGATAAATAGATAAGAATGTCTTTTTTTTTCCTGGTGAAGGAGAAGGAAAATGGAATCTTAAGGAAGTTTGGAATAATGCAATCAGTTTTCTCACCACTTCTATCAACACTTAATTTAAAAAAATATGAAATGGAGAATGGTCTGTTCAGAAATGGAAGACATGATTGTGCTTCCTGTTTAGGAAGGAAATTATAGGGAAGTGCAAAAAGATTTAAGGCTGTATATTTTATAAAGGTGAATCTTTTGCTGGAACAATGTACCATATATACTGGTATAGTAGAGTAGTAGCTACTGAACTAGAAGTAGAAATAAGTGGAAGTTATAGAAAACGACTGTGGAGTGAAAACTGAGGTGTGCTTCTTTGCATTGGGAGAGTTTGGTATCATTACCTTAAAGGTAAAAAGATCCAAGATTATGTTTTCTTGAGGGGTGGTGAACATTTCTTAGTTCTGTATGTGGCTGTTAGTGGGTGATATTTCTGCTTTGTAATTGTTCTGTAATAAATACATATATATGCTATTACATGGGTACCATTTGTAAATGTTGGTTCCTTAAACATATTAAACAAATAGTCTGACCTCAGTGGTTAAAAATCAAACGTGCACTCCTTTTGAGGATAAGGGGGCTATTTACAAGGATGTTCCTCATAAAATAAAAGATCTGGAAAGAAATACTTGCCTTTCTCTTTACAGGTTTGCACTTTGTTTTAGACATCTGGGACCATGTTCTATGCCCACTTTGTCCTGAGCAAACGTGGGCCGCTGGCCAAAATCTGGCTGGCGGCCCACTGGGATAAGAAGCTGACCAAAGCCCATGTTTTTGAATGTAATCTGGAGAGCAGCGTGGAGAGCATCATTTCCCCAAAGGTATCTGTTTTACACTCATCTCATGTGACCTTGTAGTGAAAAGAACTTGAGTGTACAAGTGGTAATTACTGTTTGGGTCACTGAAGCAAATAAAGTTCTTAATGTTGCCGTTTCAAAGGGTGGAAAGGTCTGTTTGGATGTGAAATACTCTGTTGTGAAATGGGAGGAAATTCTAAGTTCCTTGATGTTTTTACATGTTTTTCTTCCCCTCTACTACTCATGCCAATGAAATTGTTAATCTGAGAACTGATGGCACAGTTGTGACTTTTGTCACTTAACAGATGTCAATGTCTTATAAAAAAAGCAACTGCTTGAAAACAAAAGAAAACTTACTTACATATTTTATTTTAGTTGATACAAATGTTAGCAGTTTTTATAGTGCTACTCTAGATTTTAGAAGAACTGCTAAGTGTAAGCAAAAAGTGTACAATTACAGAGATGCTTACTCTTCTACAATAGTGATTTCTTTTATTGTCACTTTGGAAGGATTTAGGAAGAAGGTAATGTTCATAGGCTCACTAATGAGCTGGAGCATTCTTTTAGAGAAAGGCACTTCTTCATATATTTAACTTTGTGTAACAGTTCATTAGCTGAAGTTTTAAAAAGATGTTGGAGGAAATAAAAATCTTTAATTCTTAGGTTGATGTTAAGTCCTGTGTGGCTTACTCTTTCTGTGAGATAATTATTCCATGTACCATTCAACACAAATTTCATGCTCTTTCAGCCTAATACTTAAAGAGGAGTCCTTCTGTGAATTACTTTTTTTCAGTTTTATGTTCCCACAGTAGGTACTTCATTGCATAGTAAAGCAGTGAGATTGAAAAGGAAAGGAACTTAAAATTTTTGGTTTACTGTGGCAGTGCTTGTTTACGGGCACTCCACATCTTCCACTGTTTCTCACTTCAGGACAAAATATGGCTTTTAAACAGTTTTTAACCAGGTTTTACTTAATCAAATCACTATTCATGGCTGCCCAACCTTCTGTATTTTTCACTTTTTCCACAATTGAAGTAGCAAAGGTGGTAGAAAAGAAAATATGGTAAAAATAGGCTTTGTCACTTATTTTTTAATTAGACAGAGCAGTGTTTGGGAATTCCTGGAGGGAGCTGCTATTAATTTAGTGACACTTGCTTGGTCATCCATAAATATGTAATAGGGTGTCATCTTGAACTGTAGACTTTGCATTCTTTGTTTCTTCAGATTTCTGCTGATTTTTATACTTGTTTTGGATATTTGATTTTATTCAGAAAATTCATGTATAGCTGACTGAGGTGTCATTTAAGGGAGTACTGAGGATACATCTGATTCACTGATTGTGCAATGTGTTTTTAGGTGAAGATGGCACTTCGAACCTCAGGACATCTTTTACTAGGCGTTGTTAGAATCTACCACAGGAAAGCAAAATATCTTCTTGCAGACTGTAATGAGGCTTTCATTAAGATTAAGATGGCTTTTCGTCCAGGTATCTGTCTTTATCTAAGTGCTCTCTGAAAAGCTACATTGATAAATGTGTTTATTAAGAAGGCATACAATTCTGCTTTGTTATGTCTGTTTAATTACATAAAGGTATAGGTTGTAGGAGAAGTAATTATTGCAGCTAGCTGGCTGACTGAGTTGTCTGCTGCAAAACATCTTTTAACTGAATTCTGAACAAAAACTTCTCTTATTGATGCTGATTCAGTAAAATCCCACTTAGGCTTTTGGCTGTTGCTGGTGTATGATGTTAAATGGAAATATACTGCGTGGTTTTTACCTTCTGTCCGAAAAAGGCCAACGCCATACTGAATAGAAGCACACAAGGGGACTGGTTTCCATCAAGGGTCAGGGTTCTTTTGCTATGAGTTACAAAAGAAACATGAAAGTAAGCTGTTTTTTTACCACTTTGACATAATAGTTTCTGAAAATAATGTGGACTGTAATGTGGGCATCAGAGATAGTTTTTCCTTTTGTATGTTTGCAAAATAGTTTCCCACTCTGTAGTTGCTTACTTAATGTTTTCCATTAAAATGGGATGCCATATTAATACCTGAAATTACTTTTCTTTCCAGCAGTCAGTTAATTATTTGGCTTTCATTCTTTCATGTCTTTATAGATAGTTCTCTTAATTTTGGCCTGGGGAACTTTTTCTCAGCTGAAGTGTAGCTGTGGCAGTGATGCTGCTGGATGCTCACAGCTGCTAAATCATATTCTATCTTTTTAAGTTAGAGAGTGCAATAGATTTAAAAGCTGAACTTGAGGGAGACTTTTTGTTTTTTGAAAAGGCAACTCTTGAAAGCCAGTGCAGCAGTTACTTGAGAAAAGTTAAAGTGTGTAATGCCTTTATCTTAATTTCCTGATCTACAGGTGTGATTCAGGCACTGAATTCAAGTACTGAATTTTATGTAGCCTTCAGTGGCAATTTGTTGACTGTTGCTAATTTTTTGTTTATTACTGTGTTTAACTTCCCTGGGTTATAATAAGAACATAATTTTAATATCACAAGGCAGTCTATTTTCCCTCTCCTAACAGAGTGCATGTCAAAGATGAAGCACTATAAAATCAAGATGTACAAAAAGTGGCATGCTGGCCTGACAGAAGCTGAGGCACTGGTCTTTTACTTTCAGTTTATCAGCTTTGTGCCTTAGGCATTGAGCCTTTCTGTTCTGAGAATCATTTACATGTTTCATTTTAAGCAGCAGACAAGTAAAAATATTGAACAGCCCTGAAAGGATGGACTAGATGTCTTCTTTCCTAGTCAAGTACCGTGATGAGTAAGCTACAGACTTGTGCTTGTTCCTGGTCTCTGTGGACAGTGGTTCTTTGATTATTCATTGCAGAGGGGAGCACAGTGAGCAGTGTTTCTGAAGTATCTGTACCTCAGAATTGCCTGTGTTGTATGTGTGGGTCAGAAGGCAGAGCATAGAGCTCATATCTTCTGCAAGTTACAGAAGGAATTGAACCTGCATTTCCCATGCACTTTCAAGTGCCCTGACCTTTTAAGACTTTGAATAAAACAAAGGGACCAACTGCTGGCACTGGTTTTGTGATGGCCAATCTGATATTCATGCTCTGAGAATGCCTGCTGAATAAGAGTAAGCATCTCTGGAGGATAAGAAAAGGTATGTGTGTGGTTTTGGTAATACAGCTCTTTCATGTGCAGAAGCCTATGAGTTAGTGAGCCCCAAGTGCAATCAGTTCTGTTCCAGGATTTCTGGAGCTGATGGAACTGAATAAAGGACCAGTAGCAAAGCAGTCACGCTGTGCTGCCACTGCAGTGTAGAACCCTGCAGCTCATACCATGTGTCGTGATGAAATTATTGTGTAGCATAGTGTACACAAACATTACTTTATACAGACAGTGCAAGGGCTTGAGGATATTTATTTTGAATTTAGTTTGAGTTTCACTTACTACCTTTATCTAAGGTTTCTTTGTAGGTATCTCAGCATCAGTTCAGTTCAACAAATTTAAAGACAGTAGGCCGATGCAGAGAGAAATTGCTAATGGCACAGTGAAAAATGCTGTCCTTGTAAGGAATGGGAACTCATGTCTGGGTGTTCTTCCTTGCAGGAGTTGTTGATTTGCCTGAGGAAAACAGAGAGGCTGCTTATAATGCTATTACCTTACCTGAGGAGTTTCACGATTTTGACCAACCACTCCCTGATCTAGAGTAAGCTTGGGGTTTTTTCCATTTCCATGACAATGAGAATTGGTTTTAGTTGAGGAGAACCTGGTTTTAAACATCTAACTCATTGCTGAATGTAAAAAAAGTCTGTAGGCAACTTCTATTCTTAGGTCTTTTTATATACTAATAAGGAAGTGTGCAGTCATTTTTGTGTTGATTTTAAGTTCATAGTAGCTTTGACTTTAACTGAAGTTGAAGCTGTCCTTACAGGAGCATTTCAAAAACTCAGATACCTATTATAACTTCCTTTTTCTTCTGTGCAAGGCACCCTACATCACATACGTCCTTAAGTTGGACAAGATTAGTATTATGGGGATTTTGTTGACCTTTTAAAGTGGCACTTTTAATTCTCAAAACTTCTTAATACTTATGGGTTATATGTTACACTTACAACAAGTATACAACCTGAATAGTCCTTAATCTTTAAAAAACTGACAGTTTTTATTATTTTATTTTTTTTTATTTGAGTTATTCATAACAGAGTTTTTAGAATCCAGCTTACTCAGTGTTCAATTTAGTTTAAATTAAAATTAGAGTATATACTAATTTGAAACTGCAAAAAATTTCTGTGTATTTATAAGAAATGTACCTTGATACACCACAAAGGATGTTAACTTGGTAGTGGTGCAAAATACAGCATTTGATAAACTATATTAATAACTTTTGAAGTTGAAGGGGTGGAAGGTTTTTCTTAATTGTTAATTTGGCCTTTGAAATTAGTAATCCCAACACAACAAGGAGTAAGAGAGGTTACTGATACATTTCCCAGGAGCTAATGCAATTTGGATGGTAGATTTGAACCATTAGTGGTCTCGCTGTTGTAAGTAGTAGTTTCTATTCAGTGTTCACCTTTATTTTTTTCAATAATTGTCTTGAATGTAAAATTGGTTTTTGCTGAATAATGTCATGTTCATTTCAGCAGGCTTTATCTGTTCTTTGTTTTTTAACGAGATTTTTAATAATTGCCTTCTGTTTGTTTAAGTGATATTGATGTGGCTCAGCAGTTCAGTTTGAACCAGAGTAGAGTGGAAGAAATTACAATGAGAGAAGAAGTAGGCAACATCAGTATCCTCCAGGATAATGACTTTGGTAAAGATCTCATGTGTTATTATGTGTTACTAGCTACTTTCGGTTATTGTTAGACATGATTTTGCAATTACTGTGGAATGCCCAGTGAGCTCTAAACAAATTAGATCAAACATGCTGTGGTTTTGTGTGTTCAATTTTTAGTTTGTTGATGTCAGTTTTTCCAGAAAGTCTGTCCTCTAATGGTCAGCAAACTTCTAGCTGCCTAAAATAGGCAGAAAGAAAAGCTGAAGAATATTCAGTCAAGTTAATAACTGAAGTACTGTGACAATTAAAATTTTCAAAATGTGATGTGAATATGAAATGAGCTGTTGCTTTAATCATAAGCATGCTCTCAGTCAGAAACCATTGGGACATTTCTAGACCTGAATCAGTCACTGGTGACAAGTTTGCTACTTAGGTAAAGATACCTAATCTTTTCAAGGACAGTATTCTAACATCTGAATCACAATCTAGATAGTTTTATTTGAATGTCTGATTCTTAACCTACAGTATTGTAAACCATAATTCAGTAATAGTTTTGAAAGAATAATCTAACAATGGTGTTGACTGGGTATTGGTTTGTTCTCTGTAATTAAAGCACAATGTCTTTGAATTCCATTGAATCCTATGGTTTCTGTGCAGATAAAGTTTAGTAGGATCTTGCTAATATCAATTCAAATAAGTACAATAAAATGCTTTGAAAAGGAGATAGTTATTTTTATAATTGTTTGAACAGTATTTTTTGCTATGGTATTGCTGGGCACAATTCTTTACGTCTTGTCATTAACTCTGCAAATAGGATTAATTGAATTAAGCTTACATATAGGCCTTTGTTGATCAGTTTAGGTAGGTCTTTTGCATCTTGATTTTTTTTTTTAGCACTTAGAGCAGTGCAATTGTATTCTGGCAGGTGACTTTGGGATGGATGATCGTGAGATGATGAGAGAAGGTAGTGCATTTGAGGATGACATGCTGGTGAGCACTAGTGCTTCCAATCTCCTCCTGGAACCTGAACAGAGCACCAGTCACCTCAATGAGAAATCTAATCACCTGGAATATGAAGACCAATACAAAGATGATAATTTTGGGGAAGGAAATGATGGTGGAATATTGGGTAAGTTTGAGAAATTAAAATTGAGTTTTTCCTCTATCCTACCTCCTGTCTGAATTAATTAGTTCTTGGGTAGATGAGGGGAAGTTGTTTCTTTTGTTGCCAGATCCCTGTCAAAGTTATGCCTTGTACAGTGAGTATTTATACTCACTGTGTGTGTGTGTGTGTGTGTATATATATATACGTGTGTGTGTATGTATGTGCACTGAGCACATATTCCAGTTTGTGAGTACTACAGCAGAATAGACAACTCGCAGCATATTAAGTGTTGGCGTATTTAAAACAAAGTTCTAAAAAATTAGATGTGAGATGCAAATATGTGGCAAATACATTGTAATAAATGTTATCTGTAAGCTCAGAATTAAAGCTGAAATGCCCCTTGAAAGAGCACTGCTACTTTCTTCTATGTCAGCATTGAAAGTACTTTCTGTGTTGTAATAAACTTGTCTGTACTTTGTAAATTTGTCTATACTTATTTCATGAGTTTGTGGATGCAAAACTGATTCTTTCATATGGTTTCTTCAGATGACAAACTTCTCAGTAATAATGATGGTGGTATTTTTGATGACCCACCTGCACTCTCCGAAAGTGGAGTAATGATGCCAGAGCAGCCTCCCCACGATGATATGGATGATGATGATAATGTATCAAGTGAGTATGATCTAGGACCAGACCTAGAATTACTTTGAATTAATGTAGTTTGGATAATTCCTTAAAAGCATACTAACCTCAAAAGTATGAAGTGTGGGAAGCCACCTGAAGGTGTGGAGGAGGGGATGGGAGGGGTGGCACAGCCTGTGATGTTGTGACCTAGTGCAAGGTTCTCGTTGTCACTGGCAGTGGGAGGCCCGGACAGCCCTGACTCGGTGGATCCGGTGGAGCCCTTACCAACCATGACTGACCAGACCACACTTGTTCCCAATGAAGAGGAAGCTTTTGCTCTGGAGCCTATTGACATAACTGGTGAGTGAGCTATTGGGGAGTACTCTGCAGTTTGTCAGAGACTACCTTAGCTTGATGGAGTGGAAATGAATGTCTAGCACTGCTGCTGACTGCTTCTCACTTGGGAGAGAAACCAGGGATCAAGTGCTGAATTCCTTTTGTTTTAATAGTAGCCCTCCAGTACCTTCCAGAGGGGTGGCTTACATGGATGGTGTCAGAGAATACTAGTTTGTAGTTTCTGCAGTCAGTGCATGTAACAGCATTGATACTGCAGCTTTAGATAAACATGCTAGTTAAAATGCACTGAGTTGAAACAGAGCTCAGCATGTCTTTCATTCTAAAATGGTATCTATAGTGCAGCACAGTTCTTGATACACTGTGTTTGAAGGGCAGGACAGACTGTTTACTCTGAGAATCAGTGCTGTTCTAGTGATTTGTAGCTTTAATGAATTGCTGATTTCAGGAGGTGCACCTTTGTATTTGAATTTCTTCTAAGTAGGGATTTTCCTTATGTTTTTCTTTAATTCAAGAAACGTGCTTATTTTAACTGATACTATGTTTGGTTCATTATATACTGACCCCTGCTTTGTTAAAAAAATTAATATCTGGAAAGAAAGTAGCTTGTCCTGTGCTTTTAGACTGAGCTCCAGGCCCTGATTCCCTACTTGGCCTGTGGGAGAGCCCTGGCACTGCCCTCTCGTGGCGGGCTGGCGGCAGGGGACCAGCTCATCTGCTAGTCCAGCAAATCCAGCATTTACCAGAGCTTCAGGGTCTGCTGCAGAGTACCAGGCTGTGGGCACAGTAAAGTTATCCTACAGCAGGGTCAGAAGTTTACAGTTAAAATAACCATCCACATTAACTCTACCAAAACTCAGGTAGGGCTTAGGGGATAAAGTGGGTGTGCTATTTTAAATCTGTGATTAGAGTCATAGAATGGCTGGGATTGGAAGGGATCATGAAGATCTAGTTCCAAATCTCTTGCCATGAGCTGGGACACCTTCCACTAGACCAGGTTGCTCAAAGCTCCATCCAGCCTGGCCTTGAATACTAACAGGAATGGGGCATCCACAGCTCCTCTGAGCAACCTGTTCCAGCTCCTTGCCACACTCACAGTAGAGAACTTCTTCCCAATATCTAGTCTTGAACGTACTCTCTGTCTGTTGGCAGCCATCCCCCTTACTGTCACTACATGTCTGTGTAAAAAGTCCCCTCCGCTTTCCTTGTAGGCTCCCTTCAGGTACTAGAAGGCCACAATTAGGTCATCCCAAAGCTCCCTTTCCTCCAGGCTGAGCAAAACGAAATCTCTCAGCCTTTCTCATAAGAGAGGTGCTCCATCCTCTGTTCAGCTTGGTTGCCAGTGTTTGCACCGGCCCATCAAGCAAGCCATGGGAGGGAGAGACATGTGCAGATGAGGGCATTGAGGCTTAGGTAGATTTAAATTCACAGAAGAATTTGCAGGTTATGGGACAGCATCCATAGTATTTGACATTTTATACTGCACATAGCTTTTAATCCTTCTCCCAAAGCTAGTGTTGCCTTAGATTCTTGAGGCAGCTTTCTATGTGGGCAGGTAAGACCTATAGAGAACTTGCAGGATTCTTTTACAGCATGGTACCTGTTCAATCTAAGCTTCATTGCTTGTTAAAAATCTCAACAGTCAAGGAAACCAAAGCAAAGAGGAAGAGAAAGCTGATTGTGGACAGTGTGAAAGAACTGGACAGCAAGACTATTCGTGCCCAATTAAGTGACTACTCTGATATTGTTACTACTTTGGATTTGGCACCTCCTACTAAGAAATTGATGATGTGGAAAGAAACTGGTGGAGTTGAAAAGCTTTTCTCTCTGCCTGCACAGCCTTTGTGGAATAACAGACTACTGAAGGTAATGTTTCTGGGCAAGGTAATTTTTAAATTGACTGTATTCAGGATTGTGCTTCATGTATAGCAAACGTCAGCATATAGTGATATAGTGATGGCAGTATTCATAATTGGAAGAAAAAACATTAAAAGAACTAAAGTAAATATTTTAAACGTTGTTGTTACCAGTCACAAAGATAAATAATTGTTTAGAAGTTAGTACTGTTGGAGAGGAGCTTAAAAACTGAGAAAGAAAGATAGACCATAATTACTTCATCCAAAATTAAATAAAAAGACACTGAGAACTGCAGTAGTGAATAATGTAATGTTCCCATTGTAGCTCTTTACTCGCTGTCTCACACCTCTCGTACCAGAAGACCTGAGAAAGAGGAGGAAAGGTGGAGAAGCTGACAATCTTGATGAGTTCCTTAAAGACTTTGAAAACCCAGAGGTTCCCAGAGAGGAGCAGCAACAGCAACAGCAGCAACGAGATGTCATTGGTTTGTGTCTTGTCAAAGATGCTCTGCTTTCCCTCGGAGCATATTTTTCTCTTTTATCTGTGCTTTGTATTAAGTCATCAAAGATTATATATGAAACAATGAGCTTATATGAACATCAAGCTAAACAATTGTAATGGTTGTTTAGCTTGATGTGATGCGACCTCTGACATAAAATAACCCTTTTTTCCTAGAAATAGGGGATGCTTAGGGATTGCTTGAACCAGTGGATTAAAAGTGCAGGCTATTGAGAGTGCTCAATTCTAAAATAATAGCCGTTTGGATTTTGGTACAGTTCTGATAACATTCTTAAGTATCTAAAAGAAGATTTGTTGTGGAATACAGATGAACCTATTCTGGAAGAACCAAGCCGTTTGCAAGAGTCGATGATGGAAGGCAGCAGAACCAACCTGGATGAATCGGTTATGCCACCCCCACCAGCTCAGACTGGTGTTAAACGCAAACTGCAGCAAGTGGAACCAGAGCCAGTGTTGCCTGTGAGTTAGCTTTTCCTATTTTTTTATGGGGAATGAGAAGTGGGCAGTGTCTTTGAGTAGGAAATGACAGATTTGAGGCCCTAGCTTTCTATGGTCCTTTGAGATTCACTGTTGTAGTATCAACATTTGTCCCTGGGTATCATTCTGGTGCCTTTGTTAGGTGAAAAGCTTACTGAAACATTTAAAATGCTGGTAGGATACAGAAATTATACTATTTCCTCCAGTAAAAGTCTTTAAGGAGTCTAGTGTATTGCTTATCAAGTCCTGCTTGGCAAATGTGTATGAACAGCTTCCATGAAGCAAGGATTGTGTTAGCTCCATAAATATCTTTTAAGACAGCCCTAGTGTTCCAGGCTTAAGGCTTCAAAGAAAAATCTTTGATTATCTGGAGAGATTTCCTAGTTGAGTTGTGAATAGATTTGGACACTCGCTGTGATGCAGTGTGAAAGGAAACTGCTTTTGAAGAGGAGAGGAAGGAAATGGACAAAATGAAAGGTGTATTTTTCTGAGTGCTTGCGTGGTGAGAACAGTCCTGAATTATGTTGTGTCTCATGTTTGAGCATTTTTTAACTTCACTTTTCACATTCCTTGGCTAACAGGTTGTTCACTATAGAATGGGACTGTTAGATGTTACATTATCTTAGTAACCAGGGTGGCAGCTGCTGCTCCTCTTGCCCTTTCACCCCTTTCATGGGGTGAAACAGCATTGACTGTGCCAAGTCAGTGTAATTGGGGGTGTCAGTGTGTTGGGAATTCTGTGATCATCTTAGAGGCCAGGTCAGGCCTCTAGCAACAACCTGTAATGATACCTGCTGTGTGACTACATTAGGAGTTGCTTAGCCATTTTAGGGTATGTGTAGAAACAGTTTCAGGTGTCAAGGTAATTTTACTGGCAAGCACTTAATTGTTTATAGATTCAGAGGGAGAGTACCATATATAAATTTTATTAAAACTGTCTACATAAATCCTATTAAATTTCTTTTCTGTATTTTCCTCATAAATATTTTCTGAGAATATACTTCAGCACCAAAGTAATTCATATGTTTTCAGAAACTTTGCAGGTACCGATGTTTAAATTCCTTAATGTTTGTATTGATGAGAACAGCATTTTGATATTTTGAATATGACTAGTTCCAGTGAGTTCAAGTGTGTTCGTGTAGCATTGCATCTGGTGATGTGGGATTTTAAATTTGCATGTGCCGATCCAAGGAGTGAGAACAGTAGTTTGGATGGTGGCATAAGTGAAGTTACTGGAAAGCCTTTTTACTTTACAGTGCTGTCATAATTTCTGGTTTGAGTAGAATCTGAAGGATTGAAAATACACATATGGACAGCAAAACAAAATTGGTTTTTGGTTTTCAAAAATGAAAAATTCTGACAAAGGGCTAAGATTATATACTTGCATTTTATTAAACTGGTCTGTAGCACCATTGTTCTATTGTAAAAGAACTGAAAAAATGATACTGTTTGTTTAATTGTATTGTGTGCTCTTAAAGCATCCACCATCACAACAGCTGGAAATACCACCTGTAGAAATGCCTCCAGAGGAGCCTCAAAACATCTGCCAGCTAATACCAGAGCTAGAACTTCTGCCAGAAAAAGAGAAGGAGAAGGAAAAGGAGAAAGAGGAGGAGGAGGAGGAGGAAGTAAGAACTCTGTGTAGAATCAGTTTTTGTGTATCCCAGAAGTGGATGAATGTTTGACTGTGGATTCAGTAAAAGGCATAAGAAATAACTCTTTTGTCTGTCCTTATAAATAGCCCTTAGAAATTTAATTCTTAAATTATTTCATGACCATTTAATAATATTTCTATTATTTAATTTTATAAATTATATATACGTTCTGTTTTGAATTAGTTTCTTTTGTTCTCACCCATGGCTGGATTAAACCACTATAAGTTTATGATGCCTTAGATGAGAACTTTTGAACTTAAATGGTGTTGTTCATTTTAAGTAGCTTGTGCTGCTTAATGAAAGTAGCTTTTTGCAAGAAAACCAGCCATGTTCTCAAATGGGATAACTTAAGTTGTCTCTTAGCTGCAGTATTGAATATCCTGTGGTAACAAACAGAGCAAACTTCATGATGTCTTTTATTTTACACCTGCTTCCAGGAAGAAGACGGCACAGGGGGTGATCAGGATCAAGAAGAAAGGAGATGGAACAAGAGGACTCAACAAATGCTCCATGGCCTTCAGGTACACATGATCATTTGCTTTCTCTTAAAGCAGCTTTGGAGTGTGTCCACTGATGCTTTTGAGTGGAGTTAAAATGTCAAGAAAGAGCTTTCTTTGCGGTCGATGTTGCAACCTAAAATACCAGTTATCTTAGGGGGGGAAGAATGCATGTAGTTGATTAAATCATTAAAATTAAATCTATGCTTCTATAATTGTCACTTATTTTTTAGAGAACATTTGAAATAAAACTTTTCACCTAAATGTTTTTCAGCCTTTAAGTCCACACTTGGTGTATAACTAAGATTCCAGAAATTTAAATTATAAAATAATTGACTGTATTTTTCATGAAATCATAGCATCTCTGATTTTGTATTATGTGCCTTTAGGCAAACCCCCATAAAGGTCTAGGGATAACACCATTGTACAGGATGTTTACTTCCTGTCTAGGCTAGTTTGAAAACTTGAATGCCATGAGAAGCTGAATCTCTTAACAACTGTGGAAATGTGACTTTGGCTGATTTCTAGCACGTGGATTCAGTCTGCACAGACATATGTCTGTAGGATGGATTCTTGCTTGCTGGAACTAAAGAGGCTTTTTCTGATACGATGACTGAAAACCACAGTGTTCACCCTGAACTGAAGTGCATGCTGTTCCTTTGCTTATTGGTCTCTGTGTTTGTCCTGCTCTTGGACTACCTTTGCCTTTCAGCCTGGTTTGTAGCTCCTTTGTTCCCGTAAACATTTTGGCAACTCGTGAGATTTGGCTGTCACTGAATGCCACATCCCAAATGGTCACACACCCCCCTCTTCCCTCGCCCAGCTTTCAATGCAGAGCCTGATGCCATATGGCATGGATTATCCTTTTGGCCAGTTAGGGTCAGCTGTCCTGGCTGTGTCCCCTCCCAACTCCTCCAGCTATTTGATGCAAAACAGCACCATGTGAGCTGTTGTGAAGGAAATTAACTCTGCCCCAAACCAAATCAGCACAACTAAAAAAAGCTTTAAAATAATTTCTAAGGTATACAGATGTTGAGTTGGTAGTGTTATGTAATGTTTTCCTCTCTGAATATTTTATCACAGTTTCTGAAGAGAGCTTTAGAATTCTCTTTGGCCATAACTAGCTTTTTACAGTTTTTTCTTCCATGAACCCAAAAGAGGATCACATTGCTTGGCTGAAACATTAAAACTGCAATGATATTTGGAGTTAAGGTCTGATAAATATAAAATAATTTGGTTTAGCCAGCCAAATATCTTTTCATATAGTTAAAATTCATTCCAGGGCAGACAGTTCTGCTTTAAATCAAACACCTCAGTTGTTGTCCTGGCCAGCAAAAAGATGTATTTATTTTTTAATATATTCTTTATAATACTTTGAGAAAATCTAAGTGACTTTGGGTACTTAAACAGTTTGAGACAGAGGAGTTTTAGAAATATACAGGCTTTCACCTTGGGAAATTACGCATCTTTTAACGTTAGCTCTTGAAATTTTAGTTTATTATTTTTGGAATTACATTTCTCTTGAGAAATAAAACTTGATTTTTCTTTATTTTATTCCTATTAAGAAAAAATTGTCCTGTAGTCAAAAAAGACTGGTTAGCTATTGCTGCAGAAATAAAATCTTGTGCTATACAACAGTGTTTCTGGAATACATTCAGTAGATTCAAGAATGATTTTTCACACATCCCTGGGAGGCCTACTAGGTTTCATTTAGCTAAGATCCATGAAGAAGTTTTCATGTACATGTTGTAATGTTCCCATTCTTCGGAATCCCTTAGTGTCCTGGGGTTGACAACAAACAGAATCTTGCCAAGAGGCATTGTTGTTTCTATGTAGTTCTCTATTTAACTTGTGGTATCAATGTTGTGTTTTTCAGAGAGCTCTTGCTAAGACTGGAGCAGAATCTATCAGTTTGCTTGAGCTGTGCAGAAATACAAATAGAAAACAAGCAGCTGCAAAGTTCTACAGTTTCCTGGTACTGAAAAAGCAGCAAGCTATAGAGCTGACACAGGAGGAGCCCTACAGTGACATCATTGCCACCCCTGGTCCCAGGTTTCACATTATCTGAATGGTTCCCTAGAGCAGAGCTAGTGCTCACCAGCGTGCTTGTATTGCCCCGTCCGTAGGGCCCACAAGACCATTGCAGAAAATTTAGATTTTATTGTCTGTATAAAGTCCTTGGTTTTCTCTTGGGGTTGTTTTGGGGTTTGTATTTTAACTTTACCACTCAAATTTTTAGTGAAACTGCTGGCTGGTGTGGGTGACTTGAGTTCCAGCTGCAGAAACCAGACATCTCAAGCACCCAGGTAAAGATTGTTTTAGCGGCTCAGAGCAGATGTGTGCAATATTGGTGCATGTGATGTTGAGTATCAATGAAATGTCTTACAATAATTTGACTAGTTGATTCAGTATAGATATTTTTAACCTATACAAGTAAATCTGAATGGCCAACCTTTTGTCTGATTAAAAACTTTGCCAAACTCATCTGAAATGTTCGGTCTGCTTTTCATAGTAGTAGTTTTTTCTCCCCTTCTCTAGATCTTTGTGCATACCGTGGGTCTCTTAAAGCTGCCAATATGAAAGGTAGTGCCTGATATGTCAGCTTGCTGTGTCACTGCATTTTTGCAGTCAGATTTTTGTAGCCCTTGATGCTGAGGGGAAATGAGTGTCTGTGGAAAGCACTTCCTCTACGTGATACATGAAAGGACAGAACATGTGAAGCGTTTTAAATGAAACATTCCTTTTCACTTATCACCTTGTTATGGTCCACTACTGATAATGGCTAATTACTGTTAATAAGGGACAAATGAAAACTAGTAATTTCATTTAAACATTTAAGAAATCATAATGCTTTAGGTTTGTTAGAGCTGTATATAAACTCCAGACTTTTTAAAACAGACTTCTAGATTGTAAATTATCTGATTTTTTTTATTAAGCAAGTATCCGACAATAGAATAAGAAAAATTGTTAAATTCAGATACCACCTGTACCAAAAGGGCAACGAACTTTGAATATAGAGTACAAATGGGCACAATTCCACTTATTGTGTAGTGTATTAATGGCTCTTTGAATATATTTATGGTTTTAGTCTCAATTTTTTCTGATAATGTACACTCCCATGTTCAAAATGTTTTATCAGTTTTCTGCAAGAAGTCCGGTTTGATTTTATTTCTGAAGAATGAAGCTTTACTGTTAGACCAGGTAGCACCAGAAATTATGTGAATATGTTGATTATGGAGACCTGTCTTAACTTTTTTTAGGGCAAAATTATTCACACTGAAGGTTCTGGTTTTAATGTTGGCACTTTTGTGAAATAATTTTGGGACTCTTAAATTTCCATGTATACTCAACTGTAAAACATGAATGTTTAAAAAACTCTGAGACTACATGATGACCGTGTTTTACTAATCCTCGAAAAAGTTAAATTGTATAAAGTTACTGCAGCTTTATTTTCAACATGATGTGCCTGTAAAACCATAATTTTCTCCTTTGTAAAAAGAGACATTGTAGATAACTTGAATGTTTAATTATAGAAAAGGTCATTAGTTTCTTGTTACACATTTTTAGTCTGTTTTTGTTGCTTTTCAAAGTTAATATTCTTGAAAATAGTTGATGCTGTTATGTATAACTTTTCTAATAAAAGTTGTGTTATAAGCTGTTACGTGTTAGCTCTGTATCTTGTTTGAATGCCTCCCACTTATGTAGGAGAGACTGAGCACTAAGAAATCGGTTATTTTGGTATTAGGTATGGAAAGATTTAGCTCTTTAAAAGATTAAACTTGAATATGTAAATAAAATTCTTGCCATTAGGAAGGAAGTGTTACTCTACTGGCTGTACCGTGCTTTTGTTCAAGGATTCTATGCTAGGAATGCGCATGTGGAAAATTATGGGAGGCTGTCTATAAAATGTGATTCATCTGCGTGCCTGTCCCTGCTGAATGCCAGAACATCTCCAGCTTGGATTCTTTTAGCTCTGCTGTTCCCTTGCTTCTGGAATTGCCTCTGCATGTATGTCAGTGCCTCTGAAGTTACATGCTCCTCTTGGTACATCCAGACTCTTGGATCCAAGCCTGTGGCAGCAGCACATGGAGTCAGTTGGTTACCTCTAGAGTTTGTATATATATAGGGGCATTGAATTCTGACTGGCACAGGCTGAGTGAGCTGGCTTAGTCTGGGCTCCACACAAGGGACTGTGCTGCTTTTGAGTGACCTGTGGAAGCAGCCAGGCCCATCCTGTGTGTGCTGTGATTCCAGTGGGATGCAGGCTGGCCTGTGCTGAGCCAGCCCAAGTGTGTGTGTGTGCAGGTGCAGCACTGGAAAAGTGGCTTTGATTATTTTGGTTCAGTCTCTGTGAGAGAGAACTGTGGGAATTTGGGCACTCAGCCTAAGATGAAAGCTCTTCTGGCTTTCCTTATATCAATAGATTATATCCATAATCTAGTACAGTTTTATCACCAGTTTGTCTCTTTGTTACACCACTGTGATCAACACTCATGATAAATTGATTTTGCTCAAATGTATGCCTGGTGACACTAACGTGGGACACTGAATGCAAGCTTTGCTTTATCATGTACAGGATTTGTTACTAGTTCTGACCATGGCCTACACGTAGTACCAAGAGGCTTGCATTTCTTGGAAAGGAGGCTTTGTGGTTATGCACTGATCAGCTGTTGAATGAGGTCTAAGGAATGGTGATAGAGCATTGGTGTTGATGATGAGATGGAGAAGGGCTCTCTGTTGCACAGCATTCATAGTTTTCCCTATGAGTGCTGCTGTTTGGTTTTTTTAAAGTGCTTCAATATCTTGGTAAAGAAGTACAGCATCTGCATTTTATTATAGTTCCTCCTCAAACAAATGTTGAAATGGTTTTAAAGAAATTACCCCTAAGCATTCACTTAGTGTTTACTAGATAGGAAGACATTTTTGTCGCAGCTCAGTAATATCTCTTTTCAAAAAGCTGTCTTGGGAGGGATTTAGATTTGATCAAGAACATCACTGTGTTCTTCACTGCTTTCCTGTCAGGCTGGACTGGCTCTAGTGCCTTTGGCTGTAGTGCTGCACTGCAGAGTGAGGGGAAGGAACTGTTGTGAATTCTTCTCTGCTCCATCTTCCCATTGGTGGCAGTTTTGACAAAGCTTAAATGCTCACAGTGGGAGTACTATGCATGCCCTGCTTTCCAAATTACTCCTCAGTGTGTAAAAAAGAGAACAGTTCAGGATTCTAAGGAAGTATTTCTTCAACACCATGCAGTTGTTGAATGAATTCCTGCCCTATGTGTGTGATCACCTTGAAGCCACACTGCTGTTTTATTCTATCTGGGGTGGAGGGGAAGAAGGCAGATGATGTTATGTACTGCTGTGCCCATCTTCTGTGGGCACAAAATTGCCTTTTCTGCTTGGGTCTTTCCAGCTGACATCCTCCAATGGCAAATCAAGGAAGTCAAATTTCCAAGGGTTTTTTTTCACTCCCTGTTGTTGTTCCACTGCTACACCCGAATCTGTATCATGGTACTTAATATTACCTTTTTGGGGGTAGTGGCATTAAGGTAAGTTTTTCTGTTTCTAAACCTCTTAAGGGTCCATAGATTGTACATCTTTCCTCAATTATTTGTGTTTATATTTGTGCTTTTTCAGACCTTTTTTCTGTTTCACCTTGAAGAAGTGGCTGGATTGAATATACTGTGAATTTTTGCAACATGAACATATAGGAAAGCTGAACTACCAAGAAATAAATTGTCCAAACACACAAGGAAAAAAGGACAGTTCTCTGCATTTCTTGCTGACCTCTAAAGTTGTAGTAAAGCTTTGAGAGAGACAAGAACAGGAGGTAGAAGATTTTCTCTAGTTCTTATAGCAGGACCTGGTTTTATATTTGTTTTAGCTTAAAACATCTTCATGCAGAATAAAAAAATAAAAAATTCCAAAATATCAGGTAAGAGAAAATATTAACCTCTAAAGTTGTAGTAAAGCTTTGAGAGAGACAAGAACAGGAGGTAGAAGATTTTCTCTAGTTCTTATAGCAGGACCTGGTTTTATATTTGTTTTAGCTTAAAGCATATTCATGCAGAATAAAAAAAAAATTCCAAAATATCAGGTAGGAGAAAATATTCATATTAGTCAAACACTAATTTTAGTGTTCTATTATGAGTAGAATAAAATGCCAGAGAAACTTTCTGGGAGAACACACCCTCCAATTTCATTTGGCCCTAGTTATTCCCCAGCAGCCAGGAAAGATGCAAGAGGTAGTTTGGTTGTCGTGAGCTGGGTTTCTACACATTCTACTTTCCCCAGCCCCCTGCTTTTCTTGTTTGCCTAATTTTTGTTTTCAATAAAAACATTAAAGAACATAACATAGCCTGAAACTAACACTAAATAATTGAGGATGTGTGGTTGACCTTTAATCATGGATGTTTATAAATGTTTGACACTGATCAAGAATACATGTGATGAGAAACAGAGTTGCTCATGACACTTGGCATCCTCCTAGAGCAGATGGGGGTTTGAAGCCAGTGGTGTTCTCCATGCAGGGACTCCTTTCTAAATTAAACTGTCCTGCTACATTCTTGATACGCTTTCTCCTTCCCTGCCTTGCAGTGCCCAGGTAGTGCTGGCAATTATGTGTACAATTTAGTTTTCTAGGTTTGGGGATATTGGAAACTGATTTAGGGAAAAACTCACCAAAAGAAACACGGGTTTTTTTTCCCCAGCTGGATCAATTTCTACATCCTGTGCACTGGGCAGCCACACAGAAACTTGTGCCAGCATAACACAAGAAGCACCAGGCAGGAGAATAGAGAAGGGAAGGAGTAAGGATTTCTTTTTTGTCTGGCGCTGCCAACTTTTCATGTGTGTTAAATCAGTTTAAGAAAACTACTCACAAAGTTGCAGTTTGAATTCAGGAGTCCCAGCCCTGGCTAAAACTGTACTGGCCTGTTCATCATCAACTTGCACACCACTTATTAATATTCTGTTTTTCCAAGGCAGACGTTGGAAGTTCTCCCTGAAATCAGGTATTTCTATGACAAAGCCCAAGCCCAGCTTCTGCCAGCAGATGTGTCTGCACTAATTTTCTGTTCATTTTGTGAAAGTTAATATATCCAGTCCTCACGTTACTGGAGAGGAAGCCAGAATCGCAGTCAATTCACCGGCAGCATGTACCACACATCGCACTGCACTGTGAACTCTGAAACGAAGGGATCAGATTACCATTAAACGTTCCACTGTTGAGCATTTTTGCAGAAAAGTTCAGCTAAATTTGTCTTTGTACAAATTAAGCTGCTTCTCATATTTCTTGACTATGGGACTAATCTCCAAAACAAAAGAAATGCTGATGTTTAAGGAATAAGAAACCACAGTCAATGTTATAAGAAAAAATAGAAGGAGAATCAGCTTAGCATTTGGATTTCAAAGCCAAATTTGATGCTTAGGAATGTTTCTCTGGTCAAGTAACTAATGAGAGACCCTGAAAATAAACTAATGGTACCATTTTGCATTTTGTAATTACATGAATGCAAACTTGTACCTAGTCCTGCTGATGCTGAGGGGGGCAGCAATGAGCTGGAAAAGGCACACAAAGATATGGTGGCAGCTACTTAGCAACACAAGCTGCAGGCTTGATCGTGTCTCGAGACTGAAATAAGTGCAGGAGACACCAGTGCTTCCAGTGCTAAGTTTCATCACCACATCTGCGAGGAGCAGTTCCAGTTCATTAACTGTGGCAGGCTGCTCCCTGGGGTGTGAGTTGGGGCTGGGACCTCTGGGATCTCTTGCCTTCACCACTGAGCCTATGGATTATATGGAGGCTCTCTGATAAAAAAAGTTTAAAAACCAAGTCCAAAAAGAGAAGACCCACCACATGCAAGAGGAATCTATAAGGAATATTTAAATCATCCTCATGTCAGCAGCAAAGCCACCATCATTCCCATCTCTTGTGCTATTCCCTTGGCAGGGCAATGTGACCATTGGAGCATGGAAGGTGTTGGGCAGGTTCTGCTGATCACCAACGAGCTGCTTTTGGTGAGGCACAGCTGAGCAAGCAGCTCAGCCCCCAGTGCACACAGCTGTGCAGGAAGACTTTACTGTACTCCTGACACGATTGCTCAGAGCTGTTCCCTGGAGCCCTGAGCCCTGCTCCCCATGATGCATGTTACTGTCAACAGAAGAGCTGGGGAGGAGGAGGGTGAGCCTTCTGCAGAGAACAATGTTAAGTCCAGCAAGAGGGGTGCACATATAGCTTTACATGAAATTATATTGCAATTATGGCACTTTATTCTTATGACTTTGTACTGCCATTTCTGTTAGGAAAGGACCCTTCTGGCTCAGTGTGATGTGCAGATCATTCATGCCTTGAGGGAATACAGCAGGTACCAAACCCAGCCAGATGTGCTGGGCATATGTATAATGAATGAATAGGACTCTGAATCCCTAAGGCTGGACTGAAAGTGAGAGAACTGTTGAGGTTTCATTGCAAACAAGATGGAGACATAAGGTCTGCCAGCTGTGGAGGTGGATTCAGCAGGATGAGAGACAGGACCTGCAGTTTGGCTGCTGGGACAAGGATATGAGAAAGTTTCCCACCTGCTCAATGGATTATGAGTTTAAATATGAATATGCTGTCTCTGTGGTCTTTCCTCAAAACCCCTCTCTGCTTCTATCATCCCTAAGGCCCAGTTTTTCAGTGGTAACAAAGTTTTCCGCCTAATTTGAGAACCAAGATATTTTCAATTGAAAGACAGAAAGGGTAATAAAACATTGGAATAGGTTGCCCAGGGAAGTGATGGGGTCACAGTCCCTGGAAAAGGTATTTAAGAAAAGACTGGATGTGGCACTTTGTGCCATGGTCTAGTTCATATGGTGGTGTTTGATCATAGGTTGGACTCAATGATCTCAGAAGTCTTTTCCAACATAATTGATCCTGTGATTTTGTGACGACATTTCTGGAACCAAGGTATACTGCAACCGAAGCACACCCTTACCTCACATGCAAAATAAGGTATCATCACTGGAAAACCACAACTAAAACATGCTTACCATAGTGGAAGGAAAGGTAGACTACTCTTTCTAGACTGTCATGGTTACACGCTCTTATCTCCTCAGTGTGGTACTTCTAGTTTTGTATTCATGTGTGTGGTTTTAGTTAAAAACGAAACAACAGTAATTTTTTGAACTTGACACTTTCTTTCTTATGGTAAGGGAAGCTAAGCAGCAAAATGCCTGAGTAAATGGCAAAGCAGTATTTGTGATCTGTGAGGAAAATGGGACATGGTATGGGTGGCTGTGCTTGGCTGAGGCAGGCAGCACTGTATGAGAAGGGTACCGCAGCTGCTGGATTGTGGTAGTGTAGTGGCTGGATGAAACACACCATTCCTGGCTACACAGGTCAGAGCCTTGGCCTGAGTGTTCTTTGCCAAAAGGGAAAAGGGATGCTGTTATGCAGTGGCCCCAAGTCTGGTAGTCAGCTGTGAGCTGCCAAGAGCTCCCTGCAGCCTTGGACTCGGGGTTTGCCAGCTCCACAGAAGCAGACTGTGCAAGGACACAGGAGTAAACACTCCTCCATGAACAGCACTTGGGAAGCCACCTGGACTGTGAAGTTCCACTCTCCTCCTTCCCCTCCAGCAGAGGAATTTCCCAGCCTGTCCTACTAGAAAGCCCAGTTGTGCCTACCCAGGGTGAAGCCCATGTGAGAGAACCCTGTGAAGATGACTGAGCTGTGTGCCTGACATTCCTCTCCCACATCCCATCACCTCAAGCACATCACAGCTGCAGAGGAAAGCCACTACTCTATTCCCCATCACAGCACAACCTGCCAGTGGCAGAGGTGAGGAGCAGGCTGGAGAGATCATCTCTCACCAGGAACCTCACAGTTAGCACAGAGTCCTTGCACCAAAGTCATCAATGCACAATCATGCCTTCATCACTTGGGACAGGCTTAGACTAGAGTACCAGGACAAGGTACTTCTAAGCTGGTTTCACCTGAATGTTACACAGATGTGAGTAATGAATGCTCATCCATTATTCTTTTCCACCTACTCCAATGGAGAAGTATGGAGTTGACACCAAGTTTGAAATCCACCAACATAACCCAAAATGCTACAGTAAACTTGGGTCTGACATTTAAAGAAAAAAAAATAGTGTTTGAAGGTCATTGAACAAACCTACTACAAAAACCATATATAATTTGAAAGCTTTAGCTTCTAATTAATGTTTTTCAGAAGAATTCTGTTCCAAACACAGGATACAGAGATCCAGTTTAACCAAAAGGTACAAATAGCAAACAAACACGACATATTTGATTGCAGAATGTATAATCTGATAAATCATCACCATAATGTAGTCTGTGCATGTTTAAAACATATCCTCCTATAACCGGGTCACAGATTCCCATTAAATGTAGTAGAAGCAGCTAGCATTTAAAATAGTCCCCTACAAACTGTATTTTCTCCATAATTTTTTTCTTTCAATCAGCTAAATTAGAGCATTTTCAGGTTTAGGGCTTAGAAGCTCAGTTTTCTGGTAGGTATGAGTTCTTGATGAAAGCCATGTAACAGCGGACAAAAAGTCAAAAAATATTGCAAGCAGTTAATTTCCTGGAGCCTGAAGGATGTGTGTGAGGTCAAATCTTTTGTTGTGACTCCATATTCCCTTCTGGAAGGGAAAGGATAGTTGTCTTCATGATATTTCTGCAAGGATATTTTAAATTTAGAAGATCTCATTATAAAAAGAAGGACCAAGAAGCTGAGCAACCCAGGGAAGGCTCTTAAATTCCTGAAGTATTTAAAGTACTATGAAGTGGAAACAGTCCACAGAAAAATATCATCAGCTCCTTGCTAACAACCTAAATATCTCCCTGCTTCACCACTGAGGACTGAGCTAACCTACTCCCTCCATGTCTGGATTGGTCTCAAAAAGCCAGAAACTTTTCTCAGAAAAAGTCTTTCCCAGAAATCACATTCCTGAATATGCTTTTCGTGAGTTTGCAACTGCAGGCATTTGGCTTTCAGTTATTTTTCTCCAGCACTGGCAATTTGTTGTTTCTCTCAAATGTTCATCTGGCTCTGTTTTGCTTAATCATAGTGTCTCCCAAAGGTCTGCTCTAATGAGTTTCTGCATTCGTACCATATGCCTTCTTTGCCATGGAGAGGTTTTGTTGTATACAAAACAGATTTTGAGACTCTTTCTATTCCCTTTCTCTTATATTCTCATATCTGAAAGGTCTTCTAGGCAAAAGAGTTTTCACAGGTCTCTTTACCCAGCTAGTCAGACCACATCTAAACGATGCTCCCATTTAATTTAGGTATGTGACAAAACTTTGAAAGTAATTGTCCAGTTGCTTGATTTGGATTTAGGTTAACAAGCTTTTTTTGGAGTCCTCATTTGAAATCCCAGAGGCCAAGGCCATCTACACACCAAGAATATGGTGGCAACTCCCAGTGACAGGAGACACCAAATTCCTAATGAAGGAGCTGTGCTTCTAAGGGTGGTAGAATTATATAAAAGGAATAAATTCTTTACTGTGAGGGTGCTCAGACAGGTTGCCTAGAAAAGTTGTGGACACCCCATCCTTGGAAGCATTCAAGGCCAAATGGGACAAGGCATGGAGCTGGAAAATGTTCCTGCCCATGGCAGGGGAGTTAGAATGAGATGATCTTTAAGGTTCCTTCCAATATAAACCATCCTGTAACTCTGATTCTATGATTACCATCATTTCTGGCAATTTTTGTCTCTCCATGCCCACAAATTCCCATTCCAAGTCACTTCTGCCACAGATCTGTTATTCACAGCACTGCTTAGCTTAGAGAAGGATCCCAATTCCAGTTCCAGTAGCACAAAAGAATGATTTCCTGCATTTTTCCTATACAAAACACTGTCTTGTTTTCTCTTTTAGATTCAATGGAAGCAGTGTTCAAGTGACATTCCAGTTTTTCTAATTGTCCATCAAGCTGAAAGCCTCCATGAGTGCTCTTTCTACAGCCTGTTCTCTGACACAAAATGCAATCTGTTATCTGGGAACATTGGGATGCATGGAAGGACCTGATGCTTTTAGTCTTAGGAGCAGCAGGGAGGAAAATATCCAGTTCCAATACAGCTGTGTCAGGAAGCCTTCTGGGAGGGAGCCATTCATGTACTGGCCATGTGTGAAGTACAGGAAGATGCTGACTGACCTGCAGGATGGAGGCAAGGACAGTGGCATTGATGTGCACTGGAGCTGGGACAATTGAGTAGAGGAGTTCATATTGGTGAGCATTGGAACATTTGTCAGAACAGATTTGTTTAGAATAACACTGGGGAGAAGTAACAGTTTTTCTATAGTGAAGGACTTTATTATCTATGGTACTACATTAAAAACAGCAACACTCCCTGATATTCCTCAGAAAGACACAATTTACCTTTTGGAAGCTGTCATTTCTCAGCCTGTTTGTTACTGGAGACTCATGCAGGTCTGATGCACTTTGTCACCATCCCAGAGCAGCACCCAGGACAGTCAACTCCCTCAGCAGTGGTGCCAACTGCAGCCCAACTCAGAGCTGTGCTGGACCTACCTTTGCATCGTTCATGGCTCTGAAAAGGATATCTCAGACCCTCTTGGGGATGAGAATCCTGTCTAAGGAGGAGACTCATCACAACTGAAGCTCACCCTCTGCTTTGCAAGTCCCCTGGCAAGTAAGCAGAGCATTAACACCAGAGGATGGTGTTTTTCTCTGAGACATTACCTAGCTATCAGCCAATGGTACCAAATCTTACCTGCTTATCTAGGCACTGCCAGAAGAGCAGAAGACAAAATTGTGCTTATGTCTCCAAGATCAGTTCCAGTTTGTCTGCTGAAGTTACTGTGGCTACAACATTTTACAGTATTTGAGATTTTTTTGCCAGGGTGTTTGTCATACATATTTTTTTTTCAGTCAGAAGAGATTTTCAAATTATCTAGTTTCATCTTCTTTTGCCTGATTTTACAGACACTTTCCAGTGTTCAGGCTACTTTAATGCAAACACTGGGCTTACCTGTAGGATGTCCCCTGGTAAACTTGACTGTTAGTTATACAAGCTCAGATTTTTCATAAGCTGGCAAGACCTCTTGGAACACTCCAAAATACGTTGCACTAATGTATGGGAAGAGGCTTAATCTACTTTTACATCCATTTTCAATAAACCACAATTTTCTCCGAAAGATCTGCCTAAAACCCCTGTCTCCCAACTTGAAATATGTTTCTGAAAGCAATAACATTTTCCATTACACCAGCAGAGTAGATATTAACTTTTATTTCTCTGAGTATCAGAATTTCTCATCCCTAAAGGGATGCCTTCTGTGTATCACTGCAAACTTGATAAATGACATGCAATGAATCAAATTGACGTCCTACCTTCAATGCAGGGTTATTATAAAACAGAGGGAGCTACAGTAAGTGGAGTCAGAAAAAAAATCTCCTTCTGTTCTTAGCATACTTGGAGATTTCTGGCAAAAATTAGGACAAGGTGTTACTTCTGTATGTGCCCTTAACTGTAAGGGCAGCTTGCCACACGCTTCACTCATTTAGAGGAAACATCCCTGTGATGGATGACCCAACTATATAAAAATAACAGCCTGGTGATAAATTTAATGTGCAGCTTTGACCTCCTGCCTTTCTAATACTTGTGTGCTGCCGTTTTGCTTTAGCTGGCAGAGGAGGAGGGAGTCAAAGCAGGGATCTCCTCATCTGACCCAGCACTGACACCATGACCACTACTGGAGAAAGGAGCACAGAAGGGGATCTCTTTCCCCAGGAAAACAAACCTACCAAGAAATACAAATTCCAAATTATAATTAAACCCCCAGCACAGAGAAGGAAGACCATCCCTTGACTTTTTGGATGTTGAGTAAGATAGTAAAAACCAGTGGTAGCTCTCAGGGTTTAGAAAGGACAGAACAAATTGCCTGTTGCAGTCAGAAGCCACTTGCTCTCTGAAGAGACCGGCACAAGATTGGCTGCTGGGTGAATATCATGGCTCAGCACTGATCACTGGTTTGTTATTTTATTTTCCTCTTTTGTTGTCCTATTGTAGCTGCTGTCTGCCTATTGTCTCCATGTCCAGTTGAAATCTCCATGGTCACCCTCCTCTCAAGGTGATTGGTGTGGTGAAGGCAGGTGAGTTGGGCAAGCGCTGTAACAGAAGCCTGACCTCTAACCCTGCTCCTCAGATAGAAATCTAGTCAGGCTGTCCTGCTCAACAGGTACATCAAAAAACTCCAGTGAGAAATGGATCTGGCTGCTGTCAAAGAGCAGGAGATTGGATGAGATGTTTGTTCATTCTTTAAAATAACCTTAGACAAACTGCAGCTTCCTTGGACTATACTTCCATCCAGATACACATGTAAGGTAGGTATGGTGGGAGTCTCTGATATCTCTCTGATTATTCTCCTCACACTTTATCAGAAGCAAAACAAAAATGCTCTTGAGGCTGAAATAAATTACCCTGATGTACAGATGCCTGTGTAGTGGTCAGTCTGATGTCCAGACACATTCCTGGAAGAAGACCCTCAGATTCCTGATATATTTTGTCCAATCCAAACCTACAGGCATCCAGCCCTGGTGCTTGTTGAAAGGTGGGTGCCAAACCAAACAGATGCTTGGTTTGGTCTCCTGCTCTTAAAACTCCACTGCTTTCTTGAAACCATTGTGTCCAACTCTTCCAGCCAAGCTCCAGCCTGCACAGTGGACTCTGCCTTCCAGCAGCAAGCCAGGGCTAGCACAGCATTCATGTCTCATGGAAATGGCAGTTTCATTACTTCTAAAATTATTTGCTCACTGTGAAATGGGAGTGCTTGGCACAGAAAGATGCATAGCAGATACTACAGATAAAGCCAAAGGGTTTGAGGATATCTCATGCCTGCTAAAAGGCACAGCCAGAAAAAGACCCACCCATTTCCCTCTAAAATGTTTGTGTGCAGGTAACAAAGATATGCAGCCTGAATCCTGATAGTAGATGAAAATGTTATAAAATTCATTTTCGGGTCACAACTAGCAGGCAGGCAGGCTGTCATCAGCTCTGATTCTGCCATTTCATTTTCACTCACTCTCATTCATGTGGAAAGATCCTGGAGCACCCTGGGCTGTGATCTGCTCAATTCTATTTTTGGCTGTCTCCTTTCTGAAGGAAGGTGATTTCTCACATGTGGTGTTTTCCAATTATCACTTGTTGAGACATACCCCCTGGTTATATTACAAAGAGAATCAGGTGGCAAGTACATATTTACAAGTCTTTATTCTAGGGCACAGGAATACTTTATTGATCTGAGCTTTGAACTGAAGCTGTGGGTACTCTTGAGAATCATATTTCTTCTGAGTGAGTTTATCCAGCCTCTTACTCTTCTGTAAAAGATAGAGAAAATTAAGTATCATCTAATTTACTTGTATATATGTGAAGAAGCTGTTGGTGGTCAATTGTACAATATTTAAAATATGCAAATGTCTCCTACAATATCCTGTAGTGTATGTGATATTAAACAGGCTTTTTGTTTTCCCAGTTACTGTTCACCCACTGCCCACCAAGCTGTGACTCAGGTGCTTCCTTCGTTTCAAAAGCTTAATCTTTTTGGTCTAAAAGATTACTTTGTAAATCTTAAAACGTATTACTTTGTAAAGTACTTTATCAGGAAAAGCATGGATTTGTGGATGGATGAGGGGGTGAGCAAGCACCTTGCTGTGGCCTTTCTATTTTCTCTGTCCCACTCTCAAGATACACAGGATTACCTTGGAGCTCTCTCAGCAGCACAAGTTTGAAAACTGAAAAAAGCATGATAATGATGATAAATGAAATATTGCCATTAGTAGGGGTGTATTTTGCATAAAAATTAGCTTAATTATTGACAACATTACAGTAACACATGAAAAACAGGAAAACAAAACTCAGCAAGGAGGCAGGGATTGCACAAGAATTTGAGAGGGGACAAAGCTGGGACAGCTGACCCCGACTGACCAAAGCAATATTCTGTAACATATGATGTCACTGTCAGCTGGGGGAAAAAGAAGCAAGGAGGGAACATTCTGAGGGGGGGCCTTTGTCAAGTCACTGTTATGTGGGATGGAGCCCTGCTTTCCTGGGAATATCTGAACACCCACCTGCCCATGGGAAGGCTTGAATCAGCTGCTTGTTTTACTTTGCTCGTGTGCATGGTTTTGCTGTACCTATTAAACGATCTTTGTCTCAATCCACACGAGATTTCTCACTTTAACACTTCCTGTTCTTTTCACCATCCCACCAGAGGGGGTGGACTGAGTGGCTGTGTGGGGCTGAGTTACCAGCTGGGGTTAAGCCATGACACTTCCCCATCATCCTATGAACCAGCAGTCCTGGGGCAGGTCTCAGAAGTTCCCCAGTGCATCTCAGCTGTGACAACAGCACCAGCAGGGTCTTGCTTAGAGCAGCCAACAACAGACTCTCAACAGTTGAGAGTCTCTTCTGTGTGAATGATCAGCAAAACCTCCAGTCACTGGTTTTCCTCCGTTCCACAAGCTCCCAGAAGTGGCAAAAGTCTCAGTGAGAGCTGAGACGAGAGGATCTGCTTTGTTGATGCTGTGGATGTTTCATGGCTAATAACCTTTGACTGTTTTTGGCAGCCACCTTTTCCTTTGCACCACAGTGGTCAGCAGTTGTCTATTCTTGTTGAAACTTGAACAAATTTAATGTATTTCTGCAGCTGCAGTTACTTTGATGAGCAATTTATCCCGGGATCTTTTCACCATCAGTTTCCCTCTTCCAGCTGTTTGCTCACATCTCTTGGAATGATTTCACTAGATCAGCTTCAAGCTCAAACTAGTCAATACCCCAGTTTCTTTTACAGGTCATTGAGATGCAGTTAATTTTCTTGCTTGTAGCTTTGAAGACTGAAATTGAGATGCATCAACATTCCCTTGATGTTTTGACTCTTTTCTACCAATCTTTTCATTTAGAGAAATCCTACTTTTTCTAGGTCAATAACAGACCCTTTATCCCCCTTGTTTTTATGTATTTTTTCATTCAGAAAATCACATTGGAGAACCAATCACCTATAAGTACAAATATTCAGCCTGTAGTTAGTTGTTTTGGCCCTAGTTCAAATAAAAAAGAGTACCAGATGTAAATATGATACCTGTAGGGCCTGGGAAACCGAAAGAGAAAACCAGAGTTTTTCTGAGAGTGCACACAGTAAGTGTAGGAGCTTCCTCTCTAAGATATGAAGTCTGGACTGTGCAGCCTTACTTTGTGCTGGGGCAGCAGTCTCGGAGATTTCTGTGAGCAACAGTGAACAAAACGAGTGCTGAGAAAGGAAAAAAGGTACTATCATGCTAAAAAAACATGGGCAACAAATTGCAAAGTTCAATAATGGCATCAGATAGCTGGGATGGAAAATGCCCTAAGAATATACGATTACTCTGAAGAGACACGCAGTTGAAATCTCAATAAACCAAGCGGACTATTTCCTTATCAAATGTGACAGAGGGCAGAGCAGACTGTACACATAAGCCTTTATTTAAAGTCACCCTACTGAACAGTCTGACACCTGGAAATTCATCTACCAGTGAGATACCGTGCCTATGTCATATTTCTGAACCTTTTCTATCTGTCAGTCATTAAGTTAGAAATCATTATAAGATTGAATAGTATGTTACTGGAAAAATAAATGGTATGAGGGAAAAAAAGGTAATTTTCCCCCACTCAGCTTTGTCTTCCATGCTGCCTTCTGTGTTTTTCCTGCTTTCTATGTATAGGATGGATTTATCCTAATCTGAAGGAAGAGTTCAGTGGACATTTCTACATGTGCATTTCTGATCCATAGAATCACAGAATCACAGATTCATCTGGCTTGGAAAAAAACCTTTGAGACCTCATCAAGTTCAACCTATGACCAAACATCATCTTGTCAACTAGACCATGGCACTGAATACCATATCCAGTCTTTTCTTAAACAACCTCCAGGGATGGTGACTCCACCACCTCCCTAGGCAGCTCATTCCAATGCCCAATCACCCCTTCTGTGAAGAATGTGTTCCTAATGTCCAACCTAAACCTTCTTTGATGCAGTCTGTGTCCTCTTGTCCTATCGCTAGTTGCCTGGAGCTGCCTGACAGAATAAACCAGTGTGATGGATTTTATTGAAATGGGTTTTATTGAAAAGAATAAGCAAGGGAGTTCATTTTTAAGGCAGCAAGGATAAATCTGCTACAATTTTGCAAAGTTAATTAAAGCTTGAACAATCTCATGATTGCATCAATGTTCCTATTAAGACTAAATCAATAAACCAATGGGTTCGAATCACGGAATCGGTAAATTAATGCAGTGAGTAACCAAACTGGAGGTTGAAAGTGAAAGGAATTACTTTGTGTTAGTCCTGTTTTCAGACCTCATGAGAAAAAGGAGCAGCATTCAAGGAAAAGGCAGCTTCCTTTTCATCTCTTGTTGCAGGCTGTAGTCTAACCAACTCATGAAACTATTTAGTCAGTGAAGAATCATTTTGGTTTTAGGGCCATGCCAAGGAGACATTGCAATCCCATCCTGTTTCACTTTGAGGAAATCCGATTTAGAGGGTTCTCAAAGGTCCCTCTTTAACAAGGCTCTTCATGCTGAGCTGCTGCCAGTGGTTTTGGGTTAACTGCTCTCCCCGAGTACCACAAAAGCTATAAACTTCCCAAAGATGAAAATTCCACGAATTGCAAAATAAATGTTACTAAGAGGACCCATTGCCCCCCAGCTATCTGCTCTTTCCCCTCCCCAAGCACTTCTTCCCATCAGCAAATTGCCAGGTACCGCTCTCAGGACCCATCTGCCCTGTGGAAAGGCTATTCCAGCACAGAGCTAAACACGTCCTGTAGCAATTACTCCAGCTGAGTAGCTTTGGAAGAGGAAAAATTACCCGTGATTAAAGACACTTTTCCTTGATTATATCAATGACTCTGAATTTGCTATTTCAGTACAAAATGTCCATCTAGTTATTTGTGTCACATTGAAAGCCACTCACATGGATGTCACAGAACATCCTCCCTCCAGACCTGGACTAAGTGCCCCTACACAAACCTGCTGTCCCTGCCCTCTGTGCCCACTGATTAGCCAAATATGTGGCAAAACTTCAGAACAATTTGAAATAATGACTTTGTTTTATTGTTTGTTTTATTTAAAGCCCTTTAAAACTCAAGCTGTCTTATTTCTTGGAAGAGAGACCTAAGCCTCCTTGCTCTGTCTGTGACTTGCTGCCCTGTCTTTATCCAGGCAATTTCAGGAGGCTATACTCTGTAAAACTAGATGCCATGCTATTTTCCAAACATTTCACGCACTTTCTTATCAATACAGAGTAATGCAATGAAAACAGTGAACTTTTACCTGTGGAGATTTAATTCAGGCTTCACTGGTAAAATCTGAAGAGACACATTTTTAAAGATACTTCCTGGCAGACAGCGTGCAGGATTTTTAGCACTATCTTTACATCTGATTTGTAAGCTTTTGAGTTTCTAGCTCTCACTCAGATGAGTTCCTTCAGAAATCAAGTGTAATGCCGAATTACACCTGACAGGTGCTTTGAGAAAATGTAAAATTCTCCTATTTGTTTACCCATGTTTCAAACTCCTCTGTTACTCAAACATGCTACCATGCAAATGGTCCTGGTAGGTATCTTTTCCTATGTTTGTTCTTTTTGGTGTATTGCTTCAGTGAGGAGGGTGACTGTCAGATGAACACACTCTTTAAGAATGGATTAGAATATTATGATCAGCACAAGATAAGGAAACCAAAATGCTGTAGTTCTTATCCCTCGCATGTAAAGTGGAAAAGACACTTCTGCTTTTGTTTTCTTGTGTATAACACAGGGTCAGGAAAGGTTCACCTCCCATGTCCATCAGCACAGGATGTCCATCAGGATGGAGGGTCAAATCCTGGTCAGGGTGGCTCTCCCCTGCTGTAGTACTATCAATATTGTTCCTGTCCAAGTGCAGTGAAGTCCTCTAGGGTCACTGGCCACATTGAACAGTCAGTATAACGAAATTATTTCCTCCAGCTGAAATCACTGTTATGGTCTGAGGACTGGGGTTCAGCCAGCTGGGCACAAACTCATCACATCTGGCAGAGCAGCCAGGGCTGTGCCACCACTGAGTAACCCCAGAGGGCTGGGTAGGCCATGGTATTATTGTCACAGACTTCCATGGGAGAAGGGAAAAATATACAGGCAGGTTAGTGTACTTCACGGGATTTGACATATTTTTAATGAATTGGAAAAAATGCATGGTAAATTCATTAAGACTTTTCTGTGGGGGTCTCTAACCAGAATCCCCTAGCTGGGATTTGAAGGACTTGAGACAATATGTAGAAGTTATCCCCTTGGATGAAGCCCAGAGAACATACTGGAAAGATAAATACATGCTTCTCTCCTCATCTTTTCTTTCTCTGTAAAACATTTAGGCTTAGATCTTCCCTGGAGATAAATTGGCACAGTTTCAGTCGTTGCAGCAGAGCTGCAATAATTTACAAAGGGCCTGTGCATTTTAAATCACGGCAGTTATGGCAGAGAGAGAGAGGGAAAATCGCAAACCGCGGTCACTCCTGAAGGACCACGTCCCCTCCAGCCCGGTCCCCTCGGCTGCTCTCCCTGAGCCCGCCCCGAACCGGGCTCGGCGGAGGTTCCTTCTCATCCACAGCACCCAGTGTGAGCAGAGCTGTCCTTTAGTGCCCGTCCCGGGCCACCCAGGCCAAGCCGTCCCCGCTGTCTGCGGAGCCGGGCCCCGGGACCCAGCCTGGCCCTGAGCCGCCGCCGGGGCCCGGGGAGCTCGGGCTGCCCCGCTCCCTTTCCCCAGCACAGCCGAGCGCGGCCCCGGGACCCAGCCTGGCCCTGAGCCGCCGCCGGGGCCCGGAGAGCTCGGGCTGCCCCGCTCCCCTTCCCCAGCACAGCCGAGCGGGGCCCGCCCGCCGCCTCCCCACATCCTGCGCGGACCTCCGGCTTCCCAGTTAGCGTCCTTCAAAAGTAATTAACGCAGAGGGCCGTATGCTGATTCCGCAGAGCCCATTAATCACTTTTGCTGAGGCACGGGGACTGTTTGTACAGAGTTTGCAGAGATTATCGCCCTGGCTCCGGGATTTGTCACGCTGCATTACAAATGGTGCTTTAGTGAGCTCCTGGGGTCCCGGGGGACATAACCTGTCTGAGGCAAAGGCAAATATTGTCAAGCAGCAGAGGTTTCCCAAGAAGGGGCTTATCTGTTCCAGATTGCTTGATCATATAAATAGGACTTCAATATGAGATTCATATGCAATTAATTCCTCAAGGGTTACATTCGATAATGGCACAGAAATTAATCTTCAGTCACAGAAATAACATTAGCTGTTTCAGAGAATTCGAGTAAAAGCCTGTAGAGATATCCACTATCAACAATATTGCTTTATTTCCCCTTTTGATAGAATATTGTTATTATTGTTGTTGTAACCTGCTGAGATTTCTGTTTTGAACATGTTCTAATAGGGATCAAAGGGAAGGGCACAGCAGCCACAAAACAGCCAAGCCTCAAGCACTGTCCTCCATGAGGGCTTTGAGACCCAATCTCCTGTCCACAATCTAGAAGATGTGATGCTAGAAGGATGACCCAAGATGGGACACACTCCAATATACAAAAAAAAGTGATGCTTATCACTAGGCAGGTGAGGACGATGTCAAGGGAAATGTGTCCAGGGACTGAGATATGCAGTTTTGGCCTGGAGAAAAACCATGCTGAGAAATCCTTCAGAAAAAAATGTGAAAGTATGGCATTAGCCTTCTTCAGCATAATGCTATCAGATATGTTTGTGGTGGAGGTAAGCTTGTGTATAACTGGAGCGTAGTTGAGAAAGCCTTAAAATCAAATGTGATTTTATAAAAGTATACATGAAAAAAGTTTTGTTACTTAGAAGTTTGGTAATTGTGTATTTTGAGCAATCCTACCACCTGCAGCTTGAGTCAGCTAGCTACTTCAGAGAGTTCTGGAAGGCACAAGTGAGCAGATGGTGTGTTTGTTGACACCATCAGGTAGTGGGCAGTGAATATTAGTAAACTGGCAAGTGCCCACCAAAAATTATTCTAAAGCACATAATTAAATAATTTAGAAACAATAACAACAGCAACAACAACCCTAAAAAATAATAATTAAAAATCTCATTAGTTGAAAAGGAAGGAGTGAGGGGAGGAAGCAAGAGTTTTTTCAGATTAATTATACAGCCTTATTTCTTACCTTTTCCTAGTCCATTACACACAGAGACCAAGTAAAAATCCAATAAATTAAACAGACCTCAGATACTCTGCATAACAAGCTAATTGTCTACCATTTTTATACTGTCAAGCATACATAATAACAATGTTCTAGTTCTTACTATCATTAAGAAGTAAATACAAACTTGAAAACAAGTCCCCCAGAAATCACAGAAGGCCAAATACGTGGAAGAAAATTCGACTGTCTGGCATAATGCAGTGATTTGTATGAATGCCATCTCCCCATTTTAATTTTACTATCTTCTCAGAAGCTTGGCAGGCCTGCCTGGGTTCTGATAGCACCAATCTTCATGCAAATTTATCTCTGACTCAAGCTTAACACCAGTGGTGTTGTTTGTGTTTAGGGCAACAATAAATCTGACTTCTTTACTACACAAAGAAAAAAGAAACACTGCAGTTCTGTGGGCATTCTAATGATGATGCAGAACTCTTTTTTTTTTTTTTTAATATCCAGTTTAATTAATTTTTAAAAAAATCTAATATAAGCAGGCAACTCATATGCTGAAGTCATTATGGATACTGAGAGGCAAGGCCTACAAATGGGATAAAAATACAAACATGGGTCCTGGGGGAAGATTCTGGCTATGGACATGCAGCCACGAAGCCTTTGAGGACTACAAGAACTGTGGCAGGGCATGCAAAGAGGCAGTCAAGAAAGCTAAGGCTCAGCTAGACCTGAAATTAGCCAGAGATATCAAGTAAAACAAGAAATGGGTATTCAGACACTTGACAAAAAGCAGAATCACAGGTAAGACACCGGACCAATGCTAAACATGGTAGGAAAATTAGCTACTTCTCAGTGCAAGGCCACTGTCTATACTAATTGAAAAGTCATTGAAATCAGGGGTGGATCCCCCAGGGATTGACACTGGGCCCCATGGTGCTAAATATCTTCATAAATTATCTGAATGATAGGACTAAAAGCAGCCTCAAAAAGTTTACTGATGACACCAAACTAGATGGTGAGGGGGACACTTCAGAAGGGAAAGACATTTCACAGAGAGACCTGGGCAGGCTGGGAGAGCAGGAGAGCAAGAAATGGATGAAGTTTAACAAGTGCACGGTCTTGCACCTTGGGCAATATAACCAAAGAGCCCAGAACAGGCCAGGATCTGTGCTTGGGGAGCAGAATCACTGAAAGGGACCTGGGGGTGGATGACAAGCTGACCACGAGTCAGCAGTGTCTGGCTGCAGCCACAAAGGTGAATTGGATCCTAGGCTGCATCTGCAGGGGCTTAACTTGCAGTGGTAGGGACTTCACCATCACACTCAGTGCTTGTCAGGCTGCACTTGGAGTAGTGTGTCTTGTTCTGGCCCCCACAATTCAAGAAAGATATAAGCAGACTGGGGAGGATCCAAAGAGGGGCCATGAAGATTATCAGAGAGCTGCAGAAGCTGCTCTGTGAGGGAAGACTGAAGGAGTTAGGACTTTTTTTCCCTGGAGGAGGCTTAGAGAGAGCTCATCACTGTGTTTAAAGGGTGACTACAAGAGGACACTGCCTCTTCATAAAGATCCACATGGAGAATACAAGGGGCAACAAGAACAAGTGGCACTGGCAGAGGTTTCATATCAGCATAAAAAAGACATTTTTTACACAAAGAGCAATCATTCAGTGAAACAACCTCCCCAGGGATGGGGTGGAGTCCCCATTACTGGAGGTTTTTCAGACATCCTTGAACATCTAGGGTGCTAGATAATCTCATTTAGGCTCCCTGTTCTGTGAAAGGTTGTACCAAATGATCTTTCATGGTCCCTTCCAACCTGGGCAGTTCTATGACTAGGCCTTATTCAAATTATCATTTACATCTTAATTTTAGGTTATAGGGATACAATCCTAAGCCTAGAGTGCCGCTGAGTTATATTTAGGATTTATTGTGTATTGGGTGAAGACTGGGCTCTTAGAACAGTATAAGCACAGTAGCTGGTTGAGTTGTGAATGCCAGCCTCTGGAGAGCTCGGGAGCTCAGGGAAGCACATTTACTGTCATTCCATGGGCAAGAAGCCCAGACGTGTTCAAGGGCAGTGGCATTCAGCTGAAGCACCCATGGAGTCTGTGACAAACAAAGAGCTGAATGCAGAGTTCTGTCCTTCACCTTTTCTCACAACTCTTCCTGTCCACACTCTTCCTTGAAGAACATCCATCTGAAGGCAGAGACTGTGGTTTTCTCAAGCTGAAATCTGATTTTCTTTTAGGTACTCTTGTTTGTGATGCAGAAGACACATCAGCTTGGAAAATAGATTAATGAGGGGCAATATCACAGCTGTCTATTCAGGCACAAGTGGCATGGGAAGGATGACTAAGGAATGACTCCTTAAACTTTTACCCATTATAAGGGCCAGCTGGTAGGCAGCAGATTCTTAATTGACACATGAAAGTATTTTTCATAAGATGTGTTCAAGTTATGCAACTCCTTGCCACAGAAAATTAGAGGTTTAAAGTTTACATGGTTTCAAGGAGAAATTGAACAAATTAGTGAAACAGAAATTCATTGTCTGCTGTTAAAAACAAAATATTTTTCTTGGGTCAGGAACTCCCTAATAAATTGTCAGAAAGTTGGAAAGTCATTTGGGGAAGCACCAAGAAGATGTTTTGTCAATTTTCATTCTACTCCTGAGAACAGCATTCAGCCACTATTGGAGGCGTGATGCTGGCTGAGACAGATTTTTGGACCATCCCAGAACAGCCCTGCTTGTATTTTTCAGAGCTGAAAGAGAGGTCAGGGCAGAAAGGGGGAGCCAGGAATTCTAGAAAAGTGTTTGTTCTCTTAGTTTTTTTTCTGAAAACCTGGCTATCAAAGTGGGTGCCAATTCACAAAGTGAAAAATTTCCTGTGTTTCTCCAAGGCAGTCTGAAAGAGTATCCACCCTGAAGAGTCAGATCAGTAGCATCCTTGTCCCCAGAGGGATTAATATGGCAAAAAGATCATTCGATCAACCATAAGTCAAGACTGCAACAAGAAACTTTTGAGGTCCCCTACTGAGTTCTTGGAAGGAGATTAGACTTTAAAAAGAACCCATACTATGCCAGAACTGCTGGCTGGCTATCCCAGAGTATTGCTGTGAGTACCCTCAGGAGCAATTAACCCTATCAGTAATGGCATGAGTAGGGTTGCTCCTGGATGTAATATCTGCATGCTGGGCAGTGAGCCACGTGCAAGGTCAGGCAAACTCTACAGCAGAATGATTTGGCTGCAAACCTGCAGTGCTGCAAAGTGAGTGATATTGAAAAACCATAAAGACACAAAGTGTTTGGTGGCATGAGACTGACATTCTGCAGGAATTCTTGGGCCATCAGTACAGGGTCTGTGAGCAGTTTAGTCAGTTCAGCTTGCTGTTTTGAAAAGGCAGAAACTGAGCCACAAAGTGTAATGAGATTTTCTTAAGTTAATTAGAAAGATTTTTTAAAAAAACTTGTTTGTGGTTTATTATTGTGTTCCCTACTCTCCTTGACTGCTGAGCCATTTCTGGTTCACCTTTCACTGCTGACCAATTCTTTCCTCCAGTTAACACCGTGAAACCCTCATGTATATATTTTTTCTCTCTTCCTTGGTTTCTTTAAATCTCAGTGACTAATATATTTTCTTTTTTCTTCCTTCCAGCTCTCAGCTTTGAGTTGTTTTTAATTGGACCCTTGTTAACAGCTTCGTTGTTTCCCTGTATCCATACACAAAGCACAGCTGCATGCTCTCCCTCTCAACCACAGGAGAAGAAATCAGAAAACAAAGTCGCCCCGAGGGAGCCCAGCCTGTCTCTTCTATAACAAGCTGTAGCAACTTTTACAAAATGACTGCCTCTGTGTGCAGACAGCTGAGCTCTCTGAGACAAATCTGGGGCTTGGAGTGCACAGACATAATAATTACCAGAAATACATCACAAGCCCCTTTCCTGGCATTAGTTAGGCCATTCCTAAATCACAAGGTGCAGTCTCTCTCTCACTCCTGACTCTCTGGGTACAAAAACTTTTGCTTTCTGTCATTCTCTCTCGGAACGCTGCAATTTTTCTCCCTTAAATTGTAAATGATAACACCTGCTGGGGCTCTTATTTGTTCATTCCCATATCTCTGGCTGCTCCCTGTGTGAGATATTACGCCCACACAGAGGTATGAAATATACAGCAGCTGCTTGTGAAACTTCTATATGAAAGATGCAGTGAATATAAATAATGGTATTGTTCCGATGTTCTTCATCTTGTATCTGACAGAACATGTTCAAGAAACTCCAGGAGCACTATAAAGCTGATGGAGAAGTCATTCACACTGTATCAGTATTGCTGAAAACAAATGAGCAGGACTCATCTGGACATCCTATTTTCCTTTCACCACCAGAATGTATTTATTCCTCAAGTCATACCATATCCATATTTACTTTAATGATTCATAAACATCCCAGGTTCCAGAAGCTTCAAATTAACTCATCTATTTAGTGTCATTAACAGATGCCCAGGGAGTGATTTATTGTGCAGTACCAGATCACGCTAAAGTATAAATCCAGCCAATTGAATTGGCAGGCAGTCTAGGTAAATATCTTCTGCTGCTTGTAGATGAGACTCCATCCTAAATTCAACATTAATGCCCTGCAGACTGTGGCTGATGTATTATTGTTTTCTTCCTCTATTACTCTGCACATGTAGCATACATTGTATTGTATAACACTGGTTACTTCCTGTCTTTTTAAAGAAAAAAAAGACTCAGCGAGCTGCTGCCTAGGATTTGGGGTATATTTTTATACTGTCTGAGAAAAGAGGAAATCAATAGCCCCAAAGAAGTTTTTGATCAAGCTCCTTTTGATTTACCTCTGGCTCCTGTAGTTTCAAAACTGAAACCAGTCTCTCTAACAGCCTAGAGCAAAACAATCCTAAACTTCATGAGAACAGTTATATTGGGAACCCTGTCTATAGCAGAGCTGTGGCCACAACTCCAGACTTTTTATTGATAAATAAGTCTGTGACTTTTTGGGCAGTACATGGACTGAACACCTATGGCAGCAAAGTTCTCTCTGTGGGTGCTCCCACAGTGGTGCTTCTCACAGGCCTAGGGATGCTCCTAGAGATTCACACTGCTGAATTCCTAGAGGGATTTGCCAAGGTTCACAGCCTGGGCCAGCTAAAGCTCCCTGAACCTGGCAGGCAGAGGCAGCACAGCCCGAGAGCGCCCGCAGGGACTGCTCACAGCGGTGTGAGCCGGGAGAGCCCAGCCGGGCAGGGCCAGCCGGGCTCGGTGTGACCGGCTGCTCCCAGGGTCACTGATATAACGGTATAAACACAGCCACGCAGCTGCACTTGCTTCACTTGGAAACTAGGTGGGCTTCTCTTTCTATTTCAAAGTAGTAAAACATATAGTCTGATTGCCTGTGCCTGTTGCCTGGGTGGGAGCTCTCTCCCAAAGCTCACAGACATGCATGTATGCAGCAGAGAAATTTTACAGTTTTTCTCTTAGGAGCTCACTCCCTTTGTATTCCAGTTCTTCCCAATGGCAGCACCATGAGTCAGTTTGTGTTCAAATGCTAAGGAAACAGATAAATGCTGTTTTAAATTCCTTGAGGTGGGAGTCATTAGAGCACTGTTAAAATATTCTCTTTTTTACAGAAATTATGTTTGTGTCTGTTCACAGTCTTTAAAAAAAGGTGAATTTAAGCTTTGTGTTTCAGTGAAAGGGACTAATGTAAATAATTAGGGTGTTTTCTGCTTTATTTTTAAAAACAGTATTTTTAGTAAAGTTGCTGGGTTTTAATATACTTTTGATTCAGAATGAGATTTTGATGGCGAAACAACTCTACTGTCTGCTCCCTGAAGTTTTACTTGCAGCAGTGATGTCTGTGAGTGGGTTTCAGGAGGAGGAAGAAATATAAGCAATATTTATGGAGGAATGGGAAGCAAAGCTACATTGATATGGGACTGTGCCCAAAGAAGCGAAGGTATAGGGACTATGACAGCTTGAGAAAGGTGTCAAACAAATATGCTGTATTAATGTATTTCTAGGAGTTACTAAATTTCTCTTCAGGACTCACTTCAGCAATCAGTGTGGGAACACCACCACCACCACGATGAGTGTGACTGTTTTAAATTTCAATTAAAGATTTCATCTTGACTACAGCACCCTTCTGCCCTGCTTCTGTCTCTCACAGTCTGTTCCAAAGATGCTTATGGTCTCATACAGAACAATGCAGGCACAGCCTGCTCCTAGCAGCTGTGTTGCGAGGAAGGCCTGGGCTGGGGCTGCAGCAATGTCCCGTGCCACGAGCACAGTGCACACCATGCATCTCCTGTCCTGGCCAGATGTGACCCTGCAGAGTCTGCTAAGACTGGCCAACTCCCATCACTCAAGCTGGTTTCTCAAACTCTGTGAAACAACTGTCTATATAATTTGAAAAGCCAATAGAAAGCGTCACAGATAATAGCTATGTACTCCAGACATTCAAGAACCTGTGCAGACAGTGCACAAGAACTACTTTGCAAATGCATGACACACAGGCTAAACAACTGTTTAGAACACACAGCTTAAACCCATGTAGGTCAAGAAGAAATCTTTCCTTTTAAGAACATCTCAGTTAAGAAGAAAGGCATTGAGAAGTTAAAAATCTGGTAAGAGATGACTGGGAACACTGTGAGAGCACACTGATGCCACGGCACATGCTATACCACACATGTCTCTATTGTCATTTCGGTCACTCCCTTCAGACTCTAATGCCACCAAACATTTAAGGAGGCAGAGGAAGCAATAGCTATTACAGAAAATCAGGTACTTGAAACCAATTTAGAAACTCTCTCCTTGTGCTGCTTTAGGCTGGGGTAGTTACTTTTCTTCACAGTAGCTGTGCTTTTGGATTTGTGCGTAAGCGTTGAGGTGTTTGCGTTATTGCTGAGCAGTGCTTACACAGCATGAAGGCATTTTCTGCCTCTCACCTCACCAGCAAGTAGGCAGGGAGACACAAGAAATTGGGAGGGGACACAGGAAGAGCAGCTGATTCCAAATGACCCAAGATATTCCACAGCATATGGCATCAAGCTCAGCATATGAAGCTGGGAAAGAAGGTGGGAGGTCATTTGGAGTGGTGTTTGTCTTCCCAAGTCACCATTACACCTGATGGAGCTCTGCTTTCCTGGGGGTGGCTGAACACCTGCATGTCCATGGGAAGCTGTGAATGAATTTCTTTTCCTGCAGTGCTTGTGTTTTGCATGCTTTTTACTTTCCTTATTGAACTGTCCTTATCTTAACCCACCAGTTCTCTCACTTCACCCTTCAATTCTCTCCATCCCAATACAGGGGAAGTTGAGTGAATGGCTGCATGGGGCTGAGGTACCAGCTGGGGTTAAACCACAACTCTCCTCCAACCCAGTTCTGATCTGTTCTACAGAACAGCAGAACAGTCATCAGGGCCCGAGTCCCATCACCCTCAGCTGTTTGTATTCCAGGAGTCCTGCACAGCTCTGCTATACTGTGATGGCATTAGGTGCTACCTAGTGCTTTGATTCAGCAATTTTAAGTTGCATTTTTCCTATTAAAAAAAAAGAATAAACTACAGGTGAAATAGACTAGGCAAGACTAGAGATGCCCTGATAATGTCAGGAATAACAACACAATTGCACACCCTTTGTGATTTTCTTAAAAAATAAAGATCAACACCAAGAGAAGTATTGGTTCACATGGTACTTACAGAGAAATTTAGGCTGGACAGGGCTTTTGAGGGCATGCGGTCTCTTTGCAAGAGTTAACTTTTGTATTCAAACAGAGATAAATAAACTATTGTGTTATATTAGGTCAGTTTCATAATCTCTTAACAGGCCAGCTGTAAAAAACTAGTTTTATTAAGATTAGCAACCTCGATTTAGAAAGAAGTCTAATATCCCACTGAAATCCATATAGAGGCCAAGAAGCATTTCTAAAAAACTGCTACTTAACATGTGAATTTTAACACAAACCATGATGCTGGAGAGAATAATGAAATATGAGGGTTCCTAAATATTTTGTCACAAACCCAATACTAAATAACAGAATAAATTAGGACAATAACCTGCAAATTCTGAGATACAGTAATAAGCAGTACCACCTCATAAAAATAAATTTTAATATTAACAACTCAATTTCATATGACTGCATATTAATTTATCTTTTTATCCTCCAAAATTCAAACAATGTTCAAGTTCTGTGTTGTCTGCAAAGATGGGTTTATTCTCCTTCATTCTTCTGCACTGACTGCACGGCTTCTGCTTTAACTCTATTTCGTTTTCTTTTTCTTCTTTTCTTCTTTTCAGCAGAAGGCTCCTGACCCTCCTGTGTTTTCTTCTTTTTCTTCTTCAGACAGCTGAGAGGATTGGGGCCTCCTGCCCTTTTGCGTTTTCTTCTCTTTTCACCTTCTTGCTTTACTAGTCCTTCTTTTTCTTTAAGCTCCACGATACTTTGTTTTTGGTACTCTGGAACAAGCTGATTTGTCTGCAACTTTTGAACAAATGCCAAAGATTTAGGAGAAGGTTTGTCAAGCACCATAGTGTTCTGAATAATAAAGAGGAGAGGAATGCCAGGCTTCCTTTTCACTTTGTTTGATAAGTCCTGGTCCTGCAAGATTAAACACTTCAGTCAATATTTTCAGATGAAATAGTATTTGCAATTCAATTGCACCTATTTTTAATACAAAACTATGAAGATAAATTACATTATGAAAAAGATAAGAAACTTAATCTAGCAGATATGCATGGCAGTACCTTTCAGAGCAACTAAATTTCAATTTCTGTCCTGATTAGCTGTATGTCTCATGCAAAATTTACCAGCATTTTCCCTTTTCCTGCATGTATATGCATACATAAATTTTTGAGGAAAAAGTCCCAATTCACTTGTATGCAGACCACACCACGAGAAGTAACATAATTTTTTCTGTGATAAATAATTTTTAAACTCCTGTAACTTACATAACTATAAAGAATTCCACTATAATCTCTTTTATATATATTGTATATCATTTATACATGCAGTCCCAATAACAAACCCAAGAAAAAAGTCTTTCTAATTTGTATAGTTATTTTTTCTTTAGTTCAAAATGTCTTAAAATTGAAATTATATGTATGTTAACGTTTAACTTCATTTTTCAGATTACTGTGCAAAGCAGTTCAGGGAAGGGGATGCACACACAAGCAATATGCAATTTAAAATTCACAGGTTTTTTTTTACATGTCAATATGTTTTCATACTCTTTCACCTAAACTAAGCATTTAATAATGTAATATCATTACAAAGTGAAAAAAGTCTAGTTGTTAAAGTACGAGAAAAGATTCCCTGCTTCGTAATTAGGAAATACATTAAAGAGCAAGCAAAGCTTTACATGATTAATTCCCACCAACTATTTAAAAACCTCATAATCAAGGCTACTGTAGGCTTCTTTATCCTTAGGTATCAAAACATCACTTCAAAAGAAATGGAGTTACATTTCCCATGAGCTTTTACCTGTGTAGCAATGAAGAAGTGATGAGGGTTGCCATCTTCAATCATGGAAAGTAAACAGGCTGAACCACTCACAGGATTCTTATGGTGAGAACAGTTTCGAACTTGAAATCTCTGGGCAATTAATTTTGCTCCATACAGTGCTTTCCCCAGTGATTCAAGCTCTTTTATGACACATCTGAAAACCAAAAGAGATAATAATTTTTAAACAAAAAAAACCCTCATATTTTTACAACAGCAAAAGACTGATGTAAGTTAATTAGGAATGAGCAATGCACAGTTGTTCAGGCCCTATGATCTGGAAATGGCACCCAGAACTCCGAAAGCAATAGCCCATCTGAAGACATCAGCAAGGTTTCCTTGGCTGTAAACATGATTAACCAGTAATAAAATTAAGATATATTAAATGATTTAAAAATAATTCACATCAGTGACAATGCTGAGTCCTTAAATTTACGCTTGAATCCCACCAAGCACATGAACCACTACCTAACAAATAAAATTATTTTTAAAATTTAATTTATTTTTAAATTAACTTATTATAAATAACTTGAAAATGTAATTTGTTTTTAAAAATGGAAATAAACGATCTGGGGAACAACAGGCCAGTCAATCTCTTCTCTGTGCCTGGCAAGATGATGGAGCATTATACTTTCCTTCTGGAAGGTATATAAGGTGTGAGGAAAACAAAGCCAGCATGGCTTCACTAAGGGGAAATCATGAAAAATATGGCAGCCTTCTGTGTCAGAATTAGAGTGCTGATGGATAAAGAACGGCAACAGATGTCACCCAACTGGACTCAGGCAAAGCTTTGCACACTGCTCCACACAACATCCTTGTCTTTACACTGGAGGCGTGGATTTGACAGATGTATCACTTGGAGGATATGGACTGACTGGAGGCTTGCACTTGAAGAGTTGCAGTAATCACTCAATGCCCAAATGGACCAGTGACAAGTGTCATTCCTCAGGGGTTGGTATTGGGACATTTGACATCTTTGTCAGTGCCATGGACAGTGGGATCCAGTGCACCCTCGGCAAGTTTGCCATAGACACCAAGCTGTGTGGTGTTGTTGACACTCTGGAGGGAAGGAATGCCATCCAGAAGGGCCTGGAGAGGCTTCAGATGGGCTTGTGTAATCCTTATAAAGTTCAACAATGCCAAGTGCAAGGTCCTGTATATGGGTCAGTGCAACCCAAGCACAAACGGATTGAGGTGGAAGAGAATGGACTGAGAGCAGCCCTGACAAGAGTGACCTGGGAGCTGTGTTGGTGGAAAGAAGCTCAACATGAGCTGGCAATGTGAAAGCCAACTGTGTCCTGGGCTTCATGAAAAGCAGCACAGGCAGCAAGGTGAGGGAGGGGATTCTCCCACCCTACTCCACATCAGTGAGACCCCACCTGGAGTCACACCAAGCCAGCTCATTTCCCTTGTGAGACCCTTTTCATAACATTGAGGTGCCATCAGAAACTCAGTATTCTGACAGCAGAGAAAACAGGTCCATTCAGCTGGCCTAAGTGGAAGCTGGTCAAAATGACCAACGCATATTGCTGACAAAAGAAGCAAGAAGTGATTTTTCAACATGACAGGAACAGTTTGGATCACAGCAATTCCCAAACCCTTCAGAACTTACGACATGATTCAATACTTTATACTGTTTAGAAGATGCTGTGCAAGATGGTTCAGTGTGTTTTTTGAGCCTAGGGTATACCTCTTCCGGGTATTTTCACTACTTGCCTCCATAGCGGGCAGCTGGCTATTCTGTTATTGCAGATATGCAATGTAACTGTCTTTTTGTATTTTAATATATACAATATATCTAGTTAAGTAATAACAAAGACAACTTGGAGGCAACTTCAGTATGTAGTGCGCATGCTTTATCTTTGTCTAGCCCATCCCTTGCGAACGGCTGCTTCGGAAACAACCCAGCACTGGCAGGCTGCAGCTCCGGCCAGGCAGGAACTCCCTCCAGGCCCAGGAGATCCCAGCTTGCCCCTGCTGTAACCACCTCGCCAAGCAGACGCTGCGGGTGGGAAGAGACCCACCCGGCCCTCCCTCACACAGCGGGGTTACCGCGGGCCCCGCAGTTCGTGCCACTTTCGGAAAGGCAGCTGGGATGTCCGAGGGATGCTCCCAGCCTCCTGCAAGCTGCCCTCAGCCCCCAGCGCCACCTCCTCCCCCGGGCCGGCAGCCGGAGCGCGTCCCCGCCGTACCGCGTGGTGCAGAGCTGCGCGACGCCGTCCAGGTACCCGGGCAGCTGCTCCCGGATCTGGATCTTGTTGCGGAGCGCGGCCTGGCAGAAGGTGCCATCCAGCAGCACCTGGAAGGGCTCGCGGAACTGGAAGTTGTTCTTGTAGAAGCCCATGATCTTCTTCGCGTGTTTCTGTCTCGTCACCCCCATGGCGCCCGCGCTGCCGGCCGGAACGGCCGCGGCTGCCCCGGAAGCTGCGCCAGGCGCGGGCGGGGCCTCTCCGGAGAGCCGGGACCGGCCGGGGCAGCGCCGGGGCAGCTCCGGGAGAGACGGGACCGGCCGGGGCAGCTCCCGGAGAGCCGGGACTGGGCTGTGCCGTGCCGAGATCTTCCCCCGAGAGCCGTGACTGGCCGGGGTCTCCCCCGAGAGCAGGGACCGGCCGGGGAAGCTGCCCCGTCCCCGGAGGGTCCCGCCCTGCACAGGGGTAACCTCAGGGTTGGTTCATTGCCCCTTGTTCTGCCGTGCTGTGCTGGCTCCTGCCGTTTGCTAAGATGAGAAATGCCGAGTTTTCTTTTTTTTTTTTTGCTAGTTCATTCTACTGATAAAATTACAGTTGCTGTCGCAGGGACTGTAGTTTAATCACACATCAGCATACAGAATGACAGAATCAGTTTTGTTGGAAAAGCCCTCTGAGGTCACCTTGTCCAACACCACTTTGCCAGCCAGACCACGGCACTGAGTGCCACGTTCAGTCTGAAGCACCTCCAGAGACTGAAGGTGCTTCCACCGCCTCCCTGTGCAGTCCATTCCAATGTCTAGTCACCCTTTGTTTTACGAAATTTCACCTAATGTCCAATCTAAACCTCTCCTGGCGCAGCTTAACACTACATCCTCTCATCCTGACACTTGTTACCTGGAAGGCTTAGGAAGGCTTGGTCAGTGCCCATTTATATTGTTTGCCTGTATTGGCTACATCAATGTTAAGTTCAATGCGCACAAAACTGAAATTAAAAATTGCATATTCTACTTTTTTTTTTTTTTTTTTTTTTTTTTTCCCAAGACAATTTAATTGTGCTGCAATCTGGGGCCACAGCTGTCATTGAAGAAGTGCACAAACTCCTCCCTGTCCAACACAAAACATGAACACACCAGACATCTGGCATTAAGAACCCAAACTTAATGCCCCTGTTTTAGGCAGGCTAGACGATGTGATACCTTAACACCATCAAAACGATAATTGGAGATATCTGTCTTGCTATGCAGGTTCCACAGGAGACATCTTTCTGCCTGGCACAACTGTACTGCAAGCAAACCATGGCAAGCATCTGCCAGTTTGTTGTAATCAGTCAGGCTGCTCTAAGACCATTTAAGCAAATACTCAGCTGTCATATTGGTCTCTTTGTAGCAAATAGACATGGAAAATAAGTGCTTCCAAGTAAGTTAGCTAGTGTCAAGAGAAAGTGAAAAATAAAGGATTTGGTTACTATTCTAGAAATTCAAATGTTTACATGGAAAAGTATTTTAAAACATTTAGGATGAAAAGTGCAAAGAACAGTGATTGGGAATATTTTCCATGGATCCAATTGAGCTGTTGACAGTATTTTTCTGCCATTAAATCCTTCTTTCCAGCTGTCTTCAGGGGACAGTTGTGCATGCTTCTGAATATCATGGACATACATGGATATATGCCTCATTATGAGCTGAGTGACATGTTGAATTCATTATTAGACATAGTCTTATATATAAAAGTTTTCATTAAACTTCAGTCCTGTAGCTGATGTGTTTCCATAATGCCATGATGATTCAGTTCTCCTATCTAACTGCGCAGTTTAATTATTGAAGATGTTAGACAAAAACACTCAGCAAGACTCCAAAGTAAAACCTTACTAGAGAAATTATTTTTTCTTCAAGTAGGTTTTTGCTTGTTTGTTTTCATGTTCTGTGTGTCTGTTATGACAACTAAGTAACTGCCCAAAGACAGGCACTTATTCTATGTTTAGAACACTTTCCACACCTTACATCTGGAATGAGGAATCTGCAGGGATAACAGCTTCTATTATTCAGAATGGAGATAAAAATAAAATGAAAAAGGAAATAAGAGCTTGAACTAGTTTTTGAACTAAGTACAAAGTAAGATACAACCCAGTGTAAGGTGTTAAATACCATTGTGATGAGGTGCTGTTCTCCTGGTAAATAGTATCATCACAGACAAGTTGTAATGTTGTTGGTATATGTGGAATATGTTCAGAAGGCTGGCTAGCAGGCAAAACACAGATATCTCCTTCTTCATTCCTCAGAAGATGGCATTAATTGGATGATAAACTACTTTCAGTAATGTTTCTTATGTATGCAATTCTTTTAAAATTTCTTTTTAATAAATTTAAAATATGAAAAATAAGGTCTATAAGACTACTATAGCATTGCAGAGAAGTACAGTTCTTTCAGCATTTTCTTTCACATTTTGACAGTATTTTTCATAAACTAAAATTCTCCATATTCCTTTCAAGTTCAAATCTTTTCCCATGAGTCATCTGTAAAGTGGATTTTTTAAAAAAAAATAAGTCTTGGGATATTATGAGAAGTGTTGAATCCAGACTTCTCTGGTACCTGGGGTTTGTTACTTCTGGCTGCTGAAATCCATTCACATACACTCTAGATCCAGCCGGATTCTTATGCTCCCATGTGTCCAGGCCAAGTGTGGCACACACAGAGGGCACTAACAGAGCCAGCCAGTCAGACTACCACAGCACACAGAACTCTTACCAGAAATGACAAATAATGCACATTCAGAGTGAAGTGCTGCTCCCCCTCTCCAGCTGAACAGGACTGAAATGCCCAGGTGACCACTCCCATACCCTCAGTGCTTGCACTCACCAGAACACCCTCACTCACAAATCCCCATGGCCCCTCGGTCCATCCAATGCCCATGCCTGGACCCCGGCCCTCCCGTGCACGTGTCTGTGCCTCCTGCTCTCTGGCTAGTCCAGTTTAGATCTGATAGCAGATTACACATCCACAGGATTAAATTCACTGAGACACGATATTTAGGTGCAAAAGAAAAGTTAGAAACAAGCTTCATAAAAAGATAGGACTAGGCAGAGATCAGGCCGAGAGCTCAATAAGACAAATGTACTGAATGCTGCCAGCGCATGTGAGTCCCCTTACATCTCATTTTCCCATGAGTCTTCCTAGATCAACCCTTTCCTTGTCTTTGGCCAGTTCTGTGAATATCCTGTAGAAAATTTTGCAGACTCCTTGCTGATACACCATAAGAAATTTTGCACAGAGCTATACACCCCCTCAAATATCTTGTGGTACTCATGGATAATCATGTTTTCCTATTCTTACCAGAGACAAAGCTCAGACAAACCCTCCTCAAAGTATCTTCCTGGGCAGCTCCTTTAATAGCCTCAAAGCTTCTCCTCCCCACTCTTGTCTTCATCACCACCTATTTATTCAGCAAATTTTGTGCACCTCTGTGTGTTTCATAGATCACTTGCCCTCTTGTCTTCTTTTATACTGAACAAATGCAATGAACCAGATGCTTTTGCATTCCACATACCCTTACAAAGACTGTCAGCAAAGCTTGTCATAAAGCTCGGGGGAAAGTTATGTTTTAGAGATTTCTACCCTTGTATTTTTAATTAAGAAGTTTGAGCAATTATCTGGCTGCACCACCAAAAGTCTTTGAGTTTGGGGTTTTGTGTGTTCTAGTGTTTTGGGGGTTGGTTTTGGTTTTAATTTTTTTTTTTTTTTTTTTTTTTTTTTTTTTTAATGAACATTTTATTGAAGCACTAACAAACCACTTACATCTTCAGTAGCCTGTCTACCAGCAGTGTCATTGTGGAAGTGAGCCTCAGAAGGAATGTGGAGGTTGTTTTAACATTACCTTTATTAATGTGACTTGCTTTGTCCAAAACAGGAAAGAGAATTTGAAAGGGGGAACTTCTTTTTGTGAAATACAAGTCCGTGTTTGCTGCCAGACATAATACAGGTTTCTGGGTAAAGTTCTAATCTGACAAAACAGTTCCTGTGTCTTTATCAATAATATTAATACCTTGAAGATAAATAGACAGTATTTATGAAAAAAGGTGTCACTGAAGAAGGAGACCTTTCTCTGTATCCAAAGTGGGAGGAGATGTTCATGCTGAACTTCCCAAGCCTGTGCAGAGATGAACCAGGCATCACAGGAGGCTGGGCTTCACCAGGCACACTGCACACAAACTCTGCTCCAGCAGAAAATTAGCCCTCTGCAGAGCAGACTATCTCTTGGCATAAATGAGTTCAGCTCTGGTTTTGACTGCTAGTAATGCAGTAGTAGAATTAAATAACAAAATTACTGTGACATGGATTACTTGAAGTGAAAGCTGTTCTTTATCAAAGGAGCTTTGATGTAGGCCTAGTAACAAGGATTTCCTTAATAGCTGGCACTTGTCAAATGCTTGTAGCTTGTTGAGAAAATAGCTTCTGATTCTCCCAAAGTTGTCCTGTGTCAGACCTTTTTAATCTGGATGTGTTGCTTTGGGCAAATGTGCCGAGTGGTTATCTGCAGTAATTCTTAACACTGTGCTTAAATATGAGAAATTAACTGACTTACAAAAAAAAAGAAAAGGATAAGGTTTTCAATTTCAACATTTAAAAATAAACAAAACTGTAATAAACACAGCCAATAAATCATTGTTGGAGGGTATCTGAAAATACTTTCCTAGGTGTATGTTTTGTTAATTTTTCTGAGGTATGTATAGGCCACAGAAGAAGATTCAGATGCATTTATTGCTAAATTGTATCTGTCAGAATGTATATTATTCATTGCTGGCCTCACCTTTCATTACCTTGAGGCTGGTATTGAGCTTTTGAATTTTAGTCTTTATCATGTGCATTCTTCTTTTACAGTGCTGTTTTTCTAATATTTCATGGGAATGCAGTATCTGGACTTATAATAACCGTGGCTGTGACAAGTTCTGTTTTTCCTTCATGGGTTGGTATGATTTCAGCAGATTAAAATTTTGCGTATGACAAAGATTTCTGCTTTTCTGGCTCTACTGTTACCACAGCTAGAAAATTATTTCAGGCTTAAGTACCATTACGGCCCATCACTCTATGTCCCACATTAACTATCTTTTAAATTGTGCATCATAGGAAGCACACATTTAATATAGAGATCAGCATATTTAGTTTCACAAGGGTAAGAAATAAAATACAGAGAATATCAATGCAGGTTTTAAGTGACTGCTTATATTAGCATGTATTTTGAGAATGCTCTGGAGACCAAAGATTTTGCAGGCGACTTTACCTTTTTTACTAGAGCTGAAAGAAATGATAGGAATGAAAATAACCAGTGGGATTCTTGACAGTTTCTCAAATGTTGAACCAGCTTTGCTGTCTTTTTTGACCTTGAGCTAAATTCACATAAAAGATCAGAACAGATAGAACAGAATCAGGTCTTCCCAATGTAACTACACTTTCTGAACAGATACACATCTCTGATGCACATTATTTAGTTTATGCAGCATTTTTGTTTGATGCAGCTCTTTATGATGTACATGTTAAACAACTGGTTTCATACTTCTGTAAGGACACACAAGGACATTGTTTTGGAGCAGCCTTCCCTCCCTGCACTGTTCCTCAAAATCTGCACAAGTTAGCTGCCATTCTGCACCACGTGTCACAAACTGCAGTACTGCACCCTTGTACTCACTCGTAGAAGCCCTTGAAGGATGTAAAAGTGCCATAATGTAGGAAAATAGGAAGTCTTAATGGAGTACCCAGGGCTGGAATTGTAACTTCAGATTGTGAATTGTGAAGAACACAGGAGACAGGAAGATACCATGCCAAACCCTGACTATCCTACACCTGATGTGCAAGGTGGGTAGAGGGGAATATCAGAGTGATGTTTTACACCTCATCTCCTATTGTGCCAATTGCTTTGTTCTGAGCAAAACATCCCTCTCCCCCTTTTACTATTTCTGATACAAAGTAAATAGAAGTCCATTTTAATTCTCTTAAACAACTACATGGTTTTACCTTGGAGATGACAGGAAGCTCAGAAGCCATAAAAGGTTTTTGATTTTTGGTATGCTTATTTCCATTTCCTCAGTTCTTGTTCTCCTTAGAGAAGGTTGTTATATTCATCATGGGATGGCTTGTGTGTCATCAAGAATTAGAAGGGTCAATTAATTGATTGATTAATTAACTGATTATGAAGAGAAGGCTGAACAAATCGACATCAAAAGAGAAATTATGTGAGAAGAATTCTCCAACAAGAAATTAACTTATGGCCAAAATTCTGATTTATGCCAGAGAACTCACTTTGGTTGCCTGAGATACCATATGTATCTTTTCACCTTTTCATTGATTTTAGAGAGAAAGTTCCAGTTTACTGGGAACAGAGAAGTAGAATTTTTAGTGTGGTAATAAATCATACATACTCCCTACATTTACATAATTTTCTAACTTGATACTCTAGAAAGAGTTTAGCTCTGCTGAGAAACATACAGTAACTTTGTGAAATACCTTGTCTTTGTTTTACAGGCCAAAATTAGCACTTAAAGTGTCTGAGTTTGTTTTAGCAAATGCATTTTCAATTAGGCAATTTTTTTCATTAATTCCTTTGTCATTTTTTTTGTTCCTGTTAGCTGTATGCTAATGGCTTTGAGATGCAGTAGTAAATGATCCATTAATAATAAAAAAAAGCTATAAACACTTGAAACATTAAAGTTAGTAGGAATAGAAGGTAACTAAAAACACTCATGGGAAAACATCTATTGAAAAAAGCAGAGAAAAAAGGTTGAGTGGTGGAAAACCCCTAAACTTTCCCAAGGAAAGAGCTTATATTTTTTAATATTTCCTTCACATGCAGAAATACCTTATTATGCTACTGCCCATTTTTTTTTTTTTTAATATAATGCTTCTAGTCCAGTAAATACTGAAAGGTTGCCTGTGTAACAGCATGGCTGAAATCTTCCATGGCCTCTGAAACCTCCATTCTTACAGAAAAGAAATTGAATTTTCCAAGTTTATATTCTAGTCCCGTAGTTCCTTATTGCATTTGGTGTTTGTCCCTGGGGGTTTCTGTGCTGTTGCAGCTCCCACTTTTACAATTTTTCTCTCTCTCCTACACCTTATTACTTTCCTTTTCCTACTTCAAATTAAAAAAAAAAAACTCCAAAAACCAAAGCCAAACAACAACAATAAAACCAATTCCTTCACTTTGATTGTCTTGAAGAAAATCAGAAAAAAAAAAAGTGGAATAGATCTGAGTATTGGTATCATTAACTTCTAAAATCACAACTAGCCTCGTGAGAAATAACAGTAATTAAAAATCCATCTGCACAAAATGCCCATGCATTTATGTAGCCTGATCTTAAATTTTCCCATTGAACTCCTCTGTGGAAATTAGTAAACATTAGATGAATACCTGACACTTCAGAAGGTGATTATCAGTGAAACAGAATGTTGTAGATGCTGTAGAAATAAGTATGCAAAGGTCCTGACTTCAGTGAGTTGCAGCTGGTGATCAGTGATATCTGAATAAATTGGGAATGGAGTGCTGCCTAATTTATCAGGGATACCTTACCTCAACATGAGTTGGTATGCCTGGGGATATTTTATTTCTTTGAGTCTTAAATTGCTTTGTTCAGCAGGACACAAATAGCTGAAACTCCTGAATTACACAAGGCTTATACACAAGGCTGCTTCCTGAGGCTGAGGCTGGAATTTGGAATTGTCCTGCACGTGGCAGACAGTGCTGCTGAACATATCTGCAGTTATAGGTTCTGTTACAGAGGCATGCACCAGGAAAAACTTCAGCTGCTGGTGACACATGAGGATCTCTGTTACATCTTTTTTTGGGGGGAAACAAAAGTAAGAAAAGAATGAGCATTTAAGAGATCTTGTCTATACCATGGCTTTGGAAATGTTACTCACAGGTCTTCTTGGCATCCTCCTGTTCTCCCCCCACACTGGGGGATGACAGCTGAGTAGGTGTTTGCCTGTTGGCCAGAGTAAATCCACCACAGATATCTTCACGGATACACAGAGGGACCTCTTGTCATTAGGATTTTCACTCTCCCAAAAGGCATGTGAGAGTGGCATGCAAAGGAGAGGCTCGTATCAAAAGGTGTCCTGTGAATAAGAAAGGGATTTCAAAAGGAGCAGAGGCCATGCCAAGCATAGAATTATTGTAGAATAGCTTTGATTAATTACAGCCTTAAAATCACTACACTCCTCCCAAATACAAGCCTTACTTTAGACGGGAAAGGTGTTGGATTCTTACTTCATTCGTGAGCAGTGCACTGGCCTGCTGAGGCAGCATAAGTACATTCCCTTTGTGGCACACTGAAAAAGGCCAGCAATGGATTCATATCTCTATATGCCACATGCCTGTGCTTCCCCATGTTTGAAAGCTTGAGCCTGAATACATCTCCTCTCTCAGAATACCGAGAATTATCTGAACTTGAAACTTCTGTTAAATGCAAGATATTACAAGGTGATTTTAAGTTTGTGTTAGGAAAATCTTGTGCCACCTAGTTTTGGAGATTATTTTACTGGAAGCAATTATTTATTTTTTAACATAATTAATGTTGGTTTAGGCAACTCTAGTTATTTGTGCAAGTTTGTATTTGGGTGTTGTTATGTCTCAGTGCAAGTACAGACTGCTATGTGTATCCTAAGTGATTCTTCCCTATTCCTCTATACTTTGTGATAATGAAATTAAAGTATGCTTCATTATGCTTAGAAATACTTGGAATTGCTGAGAGGGCAGGGAAGAAAAACACAGAATTCAGACATGACCTATTTACCAAGTGGTAACAAGTCATTGCAGGCTGGCTAGCCCATCTCTGGTGCATGGTCTTAGCCTGCAGCATACACAAATGAAACTCAAGTTGGTTTAGCCCTTAAGGTAAAGTCAGTCTGACGATTTGGAAGGGATTATATCTTTGAACCCTAATCAGATAATTTCTATTTAGCAACTCTAGTTCTGCTCATAGCCCTGATATGGTGCAGAGGTGCTTTGGGGGATATGACACATCTCAGTTTCACCCAGGTTTTAACTTAAACAGGACTGGGGAATTAAAGGGTTTTTGGTTGGTTCCAGCTGTCTTTTGATTTGGAGTATAATTTAAAAATGATTAATGGAGATTGTGCACTACTTGAATTTTCTAAAGTATTTTGTGATGAAAGTCTTCTGTTTTGTGGTTTTCCCGAGTAGTTTGGGCAACGCATCCAAATTCTTGATGCTGACATCCTTTTTGTGGCCTCTTTTTCAAGAATTCATAATTTTCAACGGTAAAATTTTTATGGCCTCTTGCCCCCAGTGTTTTGGTGAGTTTTGTAAAGTAGAAAGTTGATATTTGTTTTTCATTTTTCATGTTAGTCATAATTAACGAAATTGACTCAATTATTCTGGCAGTGCATTAAGTAGTGAGCCCTATGCCAGTCCCTTGAATAGGGATATTTTGGGTGCCCACAGCAATAACTCTGAACATGGTGATGTTCTGTGCTGCAGCTACTTCCTGTTTGGGTTTTTTTTTTTTGTGTTTTTTTTTTTTTTTTTTAATTGCATTGACTTTCTGCTCAGAAATTTCATAGACCAGGATAATGCATCACTTTTGTATTATCCCAGGAGTTGTCATTCTTTTTCAGATCCCTAAGAATTTGCCAGTGGTAAAGCACTATGCATTTCAGAAGGTATGTTTTCGTATTTAAATGCCCTTCAACAGCATCTTTGAAGTATTCCACAGATCTCCAGCAGTCCATGGATGGGAGTTGAAAATCACTGTACTACCACAGTATTGCTTTCTACTCTTTGTTTTCTTTAATTAAAACTGTTTGATCAGATTGAGTTTAACAAAGGCAACTGCTGGATTCTGCACCTAGGAGAGGGCAGCCCTGGCTGTGTATAGACTGGAAATGAGAGGCTGGAGAGCAGTGCCATGGAAAGGGACCTGGGGGTTGGTGCCAAGTTGGACATGAGCCAGCAGTGCCCTGGGAGCCAGGAGGGCCAACCCTGTCCTGAGGGGCATCAGGGACAGCATCACCAGCTGGGCAAGGGAGGGGATTGTCCTGCTCTGCTCTGCACTGGGCCGGCCTCACCTCGAGTGCTGGGGGCAGTTTTGGTCACCATAATATAGAAAAGATATTAAACTATTAAAGAGCATCCAAAGGAGGGCAACCAAGGTGATGCAGGCCTTGAGGAGATGCTGCACAAGGAGCAGCTGAGGTCACTTGGTCTGTTCAGCCTGGAGGAGACTGAGGAGAGACCTCATCACAGTTTACAACTTCCTCAAGAGGGGAAGCGGATGGGCAGGTACAGATCTCTTCACCCTCATAACCAGTGACAGTACTTGAGGAAACATCATGAAGCTAAATCAGGGGAGGCTTAGGTTGGATATCAGGAAAAGGTTCTTCACCCAGGGGGTGACTGGGCACTGGAACAGCCCCCCAGGGAAGTAGTCACAGCCTGAAACCAGACAGAGCTCAAGAGGCTTTGGGACAGTGTGGGTTCTCAAGGTTGGGATTGAAGGCACTTGAGATGGTAGTTTATGTTCAGACTTAGGTGTTTGTTATTTCTTATCAGTGAAACAGCCTCACAACTATAAGTTCTGTAGCCTTTCATTAGCAAGGCACAAAATTACTGTCTTGTTACAAGATTTTTTAAGACTAAACTATCTAATTAAGAAATGACACTTAGATTATTTTCCCTTTTAACCCAATAACTGATCCCTCGAAGCCCGCAATGCAGACTTTTCTGTCTAATTACAAAACATCACCTAAACTCATGAAGAAGAAGGAAAAAGAAGGTAAAGAAAAACAGCTTGCTTCTGCCCTAAAACGTCTATCTTCCTTCATATTTATTTCTATATTCTAAAACCTCAAACTTTAAGTTTTCCACTCTGTGATATTACATATTTTTAACTAACTACACACTTATAATCTCAGTGTTATTAATTTTTGAAGTCTTCTCCACAGCTTTAGATCAATTGCAGTGTTCTCTTGTGGGTCTGTGCCTTTAACCACAGAAAGTTTAAAATTCTCAGCATCTAGGGTTCCAACAGGACAACACTCCCATGCACATGATGTGAGTCTTGGGGATGTCCTGTGCAGCCAGAGCTGCACTCGATGATCCTGATGGGTCGCTTCCAACTCAGCATATTCAATGATTCCATGACTATTATATTGCAAGTTAAAACTGGATGTTCATGTTAATATAACAGCTAAGTGTATTTAATAATTTAATTTAATTCAATAATAATATTGAATTTAATTCAATAATAATATTGAATATTGAATTAAACAACTTAATTCTCTAGAAAATCTCCAAAAGGCAATGCCAGTGGCATTCAGTCATGGAAACCTAAGGTCAGGACTCAAATTTTCAACTCCTACATGATGGCTGAGCCCGCTGGCCACAGCACACTGCCCTGAAGCTCAGGGTTGTTATTGCATCAGCCTCTCTACAAACTGCTTGTAGAAAAATGCCCTAATCCCACTGCAGATGCACTTCAGTCTCTTTGGGGCACAAGGCTCATTTGACCTCAGTGATGCTGCCATTCTGAACTTCCCCTTCAATCTCCATTTAAGAATTATTTTCCCAATGGAAAATGTGAGGTGGGATTCATCATACCCTCCTTTAGACATCTATCACAAGGTGTCCTTAGCAGAGCTGGGTGTCCAGATTTCTTGTTAGGGTCAATGCAGTTCTAATCAGTGATATCTGTGGCATTTAGGATATGTTTTGCCTTGCTGGGATTATTATGATACTAGATTATTTGCTTGAATTTGTTCCAGCACCAATGCAAGCAACTGATAGGGACTATTCTAAGTGATGTTAGAATAGTTTTATAGGAACAGGCAAATGTTGGATCTGTGGCTGCAGGTAAATAGAGATACATTTTAATATTGGTGTTGATAAATATGTTCCTCACCCTTAATTAGAAATGACTGTTAACTACATTGTTGAAAAGATAAATTTTTATGAAGTCACATATTTGGCATAGTGTCTGAACAGATTTGGGGGGTTTGGTAGGGCTGCCTTTCACAGCGCGTTGCATTTTTCAGAAGGAATTTGAAGAGTAGAGTTTGAAATTAAATTTTTTTAAAAATCACACAAAAACCCCCTACCTCAAACAAAGCAGAGCAGAAAAACCAACTGTTTTAATGTAACACAAACTCGTTCCTGAGAATTGCATGAGAAGTCAATAGTTCAGGGATTTGTGTGATATTAAGAGTTTGCACTGATGCCTTGTTATTCGTGCTCAGGACAGAGATTCATGTCACTCCACAGCAGTTTGCTTTTTGTAAAGATAATACACAAAGCTTTCAAATCCATTAGAAGTACATGTCCCTCAACACTTGTAGGTTTATTAGGTGTAAATCCCCACTCAAGACCAGAATCTCCTCAACCATGCTGGGGAGCCCTCACTGCAGCCCAGGGCTGGCCCAGCAACAGGGCTGGGAATTCAGGTCACTGTGGCACCAGAGCCGCCCAAGGTGGCCACGGAAATGCCCAGATGGAGCAGAAATGCCCAGAAATGGTTTGCCAGGGGCCAACTGGCAGCTGGACCTTCCCCTCCCCACAGCACTGGTGAGGCCACACCTCAAATCCTGGGCTCAGGTTTATCCCCTCACTACAAGAAGGACATTGAGGGGCTGGAGAGAGTCCTGAGATGGGCAATGGAGCTGGGGAAGGCTCTGGAGGATGAGGAGCAGCTGAGGGAGCTGGGGGTGTTTGGCCTGGGGAAAAGGAGGCCCAAGGGGGACCTTGTTGCTCTCTACAGCTCCCTGAAAGTGTTGCCCAAACAGGCTCTTTCAGCCAGTGTGCAAGAGGCCAATCCACACAGAGTTGAGGTATTTCATTTATTTAGGGTTCTGTGCAGAAAGGGGTGCTGGGTGGCAAATCCACAAAGCCAGCACAATGACTACCAAAACTTTTCACTATTTATACATTTTAGCAAAGGCACTGATGTTCAATCTTTAGAAGTTACTTAGTTCTCTTACTAATTAGTGTTCTATCTTCTATTGGTTAATGATTCTCTTGCTTCTCATGTTAATTAGTCTGCATGCTAAGTCCTTTTCTTCCTTTGAGTTGGTGGCTTTCTTGAGTCATGATTTTCCACTGCTGGAATTACTTTTTACTCCACGGGACCTGATGCAGTACAGTTGCTGAGTTGTACTTATTAATTTCTTCCTTGTCTTGGAGGTTCTGCCAAATGTCCTTGTGGCCCATAAATTCCACAATCTCTGTGTCCACTGCCAGTGGCACATCCTTCTTCCCAAGCTGTTTGTTAACTTCCTCCTAGGTCTCAGATCACTGAAGCATATCCAGCACTACACCTTAACAAGACAACAAGTATTGTTTCTTTCTAGTGCCTGGACATCACTTAGACCTTGTTAGCTGCTATCTAATTCGCAGATTAAATCTCTTTTTTTGTTGATTAGGCTTGGAGGTGTACAAAGAACAAATGTCAAAGAACATCCTTTCTTAATTTTTTTTAAAATATTCCACATTTTGAAACCAAAGAAGGCTGTAGCCAGATGGAAGTCGGCCTTATTTCCCAGGTAAATAGCGACAGGATGACAGGAACAGAGGACATGGCCTCAAGCTGTATCAGGGGAGGTTTAGGTTGGGCATCAGGAAGAATTTCTTCACAGAAAGGGCGATTAAACACTGGAATGGGCTGCCCGGGGAGTGGAGTCAGCAGCAATGGAAGTGTTCAAGAAACGCCTGGACGTGGCACTCAGTGCCATGGCGCAGGTGACAAGGTGGTGTTTGCTCATAGGTTGGACTCGATGATCTTGGCGTTTTTTCCCAAGGTAAATGATTCTGTGATTCTGTGGAGAGGAAAGCAGGCAGGGAAAGCTGTGGTGGCTGTCCCATGCCGGATGAGCTGCCACAAGGCCCAAGGCTCTGAGCCGGCACCGCTGCCATGCCGGACCCCGCATCCGTCGCTCCGCGTTCCCGCCCGGGGCCATTTGGCCGCGCACCGCCCCGGCCGTGCCGCCGCTTCCGGCGTGGCGCGTTTCCCTTTCCGGCCGTGCGGGGCAGCCATGGCGTCGCGCAAGGAAGGCTCGGGCGCTGCCGGCGGCGGCTTCGGCGCCGCCAAGGGCAAAGGCAAAGCCGCCGCCGCGGGAGACTCGGCCGTCAAGCAAGTGCAGATCGACGGGCTGGTGAGCAAAGGGTCCGGGGCCTCTGCGGGCGGGGGGCGGGCGGGGTGGCCGCGTGGAGCCGCCGGCGGGGCCCGTGCGTGGGGCGGTGCCGCGGCGGAGCCTCGTGTCCTGCCGACACCGGCGCTTCTCGAGGGGCAAGAACAACTTCCTATCTCTGCCCAGCTTCCCGGCTGTGGCCGGGCGCCCCGTGCTCATCCCTGGTGAGGGGAGCGGCTCCCGACCTGTGTAAGCAAAGGCAGAGTGATTTGTCTTTAAATGTCCCATTTCATCGTTCAGTTCCGCCGCCCCTGTGCCCGGAGTTGCTATTTGCAGCTTTCCTACCTCATTCTCATACCACATACACAGAAAATGCCGCAGGTGTAAGAGCTGAGAAGCACGGTGGGGTTTTCCCTCGCCCTTTGTGCTTTTTGCCTTCTCTGTCAGGGCTGCCAGGACCTCCTGCGTTTGCTTAATGAGAAATAAAATAAACTGACGGGGTGAAGTGGCTTAGCAGCGAGCAGAGCCACCCTAATACAGACAATCCGTGCAGGGCTAAAGTGGAAGAGCATTTACTAACGTTGGTTCTTGGCTTTGCTGCTGGATCTTCTTGTGTTGGTTCAGGCCTTAGAGAGCTGGTGATACTGTTAATGACACAAGGAGAAAAAGTTACTCACTAAGGATGGAAGCAACTCACTAAGTTACTCACTAAGTTACTCACTAAGCGTTGCTTTTTACTTCAGTAAGGATAGAAACATTGTTTTTTACTTCAGTATCTTTGCCGAGTGTCAGAACACTGCACAGCTGGAGTGTGAAGAAGAGTTGGTGCCCTGGGTATGAGAAAGGAGATCATGGCTTTGAGACAAGCTTTGAAGCCTGCTTGGATTATCAGTGGTAGTCCTCTGCTCTTATCCTGGAGATATACAGTGTAGTAAATATTTGGGAAGACGAAAAAGAATTTATTTGTGTGTAGTAGGTCTTGTGAAAGAGGAAATCTGAATCACATTTTTTCTGCCCTGTTCTGTCCAGCTGTCTGTGTGCCTGTGGCTTTGGCGCATGCAGCATTTTCAAGGAGTGGTGAAACCTGACCAGTTGTGAAATGTTCCTAAAAGCCCAGCAGTGGACAGCAGACTGCTCCTGCTGCAGGCTGGTGCCACACACTTTGATAACAGCTGGTAAATTTGATTTATTTTGCTCCTGGTTGTTCTCTGTCAGGCATACAATCTGCTTTGTGAGCTGCTGTTGATTCAGCTCAACTGTGATCTGATGCTCTGCTTCTGACAGTCCAGCAAATACTTATGGGGTTTTTTGTTTGTTTTGTGCTTGTTTTCCCTTCTCCTTGCAATTTCTTCTGGTACAGCACAGTGGTGCCTCTCACATGGAGTCAGTACAGAGGGAGGTGATTTACTGAAAACTGTGAAAGCTTTCAGCTTTCCACCTCCTGAAGATGTCTCCTAGACAAAGTGTTCTCAGGGCATTGGCATTGGTTCATAAACTTCTGTGGCATCTGTGATGGAGAGAAATGTTTGCATAAATTTGCTTGCTGTGCAAACAATGTGAATTCTGATACAAGTCCTTCAAATGCCTTACTGAAATTCTTCTGAAGTGTTTCTGGTGCCTCACTGGTTTAAATGTCTTGTCTGCTCTCACAAAGTAACAGCACTTCATCAGTCATCTTGATGATGGCCAGGGTGATTACATGTCAGGAATTCTGAATTCAGGGAGCTGGTGATCTCTTTCTCTTCAGTGGTGTCCCATCTCCTGGCAGTGTCACAATTAATCCTTCAATGGGGCTGCTTTGAAAGCACAGGCATGTTTAGGTAGGTTGCTTTGGAGTCTTGAGTGCAGAATAGAAGATGCATCAGTCATCTGTGAGAATGTGAAAGTATGTTTACAAAGCTTGGTATTTCGGAGGAATAATAAAGTAAAAACCCCCAAAACAACAGTATTTGTAATGAAAAGAACAAGTTCTAAATGTCAGGATGTTACCTTAAAACATAATATGTAATGATGCTGCAATATCTGCTTATCAGGCCTCTTTTTAAAATCTGGTACAGATGAAGCATTCTGGAGTTAACCTCTTTCTTATTTTAATCTGTTCAATTTCTTAATAAATAAACTTAGATGGAAAATGGATTCCAGTATAGGTGGTCTGGTCTTTTTAAGAAATTAAAAAATTCAGGGTGAAAAATAACCCTCCGAAAGTTAAAATGTATAAAATGTATAGTATAAAATGTGCTTTTCCTTCAGGTGAGATGTAAGAATTCACATATTTGTTTTTGACCATCCTGACAAAAGATCAGATTAAGTGCCATATGTGATATCCTGTTGTCTTTGCTTCCTGTTGTAGAGATGTGAATGGATATTCCATCATGTTTTCTCCAGTCAAGGAGCCCAAAGAGAGCTTGTGTTTACAGCAGTGCAGACTTGGGGAAGAGTGACTGGTGGGAAAGAGCCTGGGGGTGCTGGCTGACAGCAACCAAACGTGAGGCAGCATGTGCCCAGGTGTCCAAAAAGACCAGTGGCATCCTGGCCTGGGTCAGGAGCAGTGTGACCAGCAGGACCAGATTGTCCCCCTGTGCTGAACCAAACGTGAGGCAGCATGTGCCCAGGTGTCCAAAAAGACCAGTGGCATCCTGGCCTGGATCAGGAGCAGATTGTCCCCCTGTACTGAGCACTGGGGAGGCTGCACCTCAAATCCCATGTTCAGTTTTGGGCTCTTTGCTACAAGGAAGTCGTTGAGGGTCTGGAGCATGTCTGGGGAAGGGTCTGGAGCACAACTCTGATGAGGAGCAGCTGAGGGAGCTGGGGGTGTTTATCCTGGAGAAAAGGAGGCTCAGGGGAGACCTTGTCACTCTCTCCAACTCCCTGAAAGGAGGCTGTAGCGCTGGGGGTTGGTCTCTTCTCCAAAGTAACCAGTGATGGGACAAGAGGAAATCTCAGGTTGGTACAGGGGAGGTTTAAATTGGATCTTAGGAAAAATTTCTTTACTGAAAACGTGCTTAAATATTGTAACAGGCAGCTCAGGGTGGTGGAATCACCATTCCTCAAAAGTGTGTGAAAAAACATGTAGACATGGCACTTAGATACGTGGTTTCATGGTGAATACTGTGTGGTGAGGTTGGGTTGATGGTGGAACTTGATGATCTTAGAGATCTTTTCCAACCTAAACAGTTCTCTGATTCTGTGGTTATCAAAAGCTGTCAGAAATAATTGTACAGAAATGTCATAATTTGCTTACCCCTTTTGTTTTTGCAAGAGGTATGGATGGACTCAGGTTTGTTCTATTCTAAAAATTCTTCAATGGGAAACAAATATTTTGCAATTCAGCTACTAAAATTAATCAGATTTGGTTCACTGATATTATAGTATTTTCTTTCAGTAAGGTGCAATAAATTTCAAACTATCAGCTGATGTATTTTAGTGTATAAGAAATAATTATTCCTTTGAATTATTTTTAGGTTAATGGAAGATTCTAGATTTTCATCAAGTCTTGGAGACTTCTCTAAAATGCTTCCCTAGTGAAACTTGCAACCCTACTACACTGTCTAAAATTGTACCTGTGGAGGACTTCCTTGGCATATTTATGCATTTCTCATGATTGTAGTGATATCAGGCAATATAGAAAACTGTGATATCAGGCAGTATGGAAAACTGTGATATCAGGCAGTATAGAAAACGTGAAGGCAGAAGTGAAGTGATGTATCATTCAAAGGCATAAGATGTGGTGGGGTAAGTAAGTAGCATTTGCACATGATGAGCATCAAAGTCTGTGTCATTCAGAAATTGAACTAATATCCAAAACCAGATACTCCATGTGGTGGATTGTGGGTTGTGTCAGACCACTAATATGTGGGTGATGGATATGTGGAAACTTTCTTTTGGAGAAAAACAGCTGTGGGATGGGAGATGAGGAATTCTTAGCAAGGTGAGTGTGCTGCCAGGCCAGATAAGTGTTATTATTAATCACATTTGCCTTCAGAGTAGTTACAAGGGACTATGTTTTTACTGGGAAGGTGTTTCATTCTCTGCAAATCTTCATGAGGTTATTCTAGGAAGGAAGGTAAAATCAGCTAAATTCATCTAACTAAATTCTTATGCTCCAAAATTACTTTTTGTTTTTAAATCTTACCCTTGCATTTATTTACACATTGGAAAAATTACACACCCAGAAATGGTTCTGAAGAACAGTGTTAGCTGACTGAAAAAGGTTTGCTTATACATGGTTCTTACAAAGTAATAAACTAGATCCTTAGCTCATCCTATAGCACTATTATGTGCATTGCTTTTATCATTTCACTAATGGGGATGATGGTTCCTTTTTTGCTCAGCCACTGCATATGATTTCTTTTCACACATGTCCATTGCACACAATCTTTACATATTGTAGGAACTAGCAAAAGTTATGTAGGCTTTTCAAAATGCCTACAGGTTTCTGTTCTTAGATCTTCATAACTGCTGATGTGCAAAAGCCTTCATGCTTTTAAATAAGTAACAAATTGCCACTACACTTTAAGATATCTTTGTAAGTTTGTTTATAGTAAAGACAAACATGCATTGGCCAAAACATAAATATGGCAAGAAAATAGTTAGAAATTGTAGGCCTTGTCTGTATGTGTGCACCACCATCGCCAGTGGGGCTGTAGTGCCACATTTTCCTCTGTCAGACACAAGTGATTTAATCCAGCATTACATCATCCCTGATTTGGTGATGCTGTAGTGTGCCTAGTACTTTGTGTTCTTGTCTATGGTAAGTATTTGTAGAGGATTGATTTATTTATTTACAAAAACATAGAAAAGAATATGTGAGTCTACGTTTTAAAAAACCCCTCACATAATTATAGAATTCTTTTCCAGTAGTTACTCTATTCATAATTGTGATATTTAAGTTGCTTGTGCCTTTTTTTTGGTTGCAATCCATTTTTGCCATAAAGGAGTGTATCCTCAGCTGTTTGTAGGGGGAGCCCTTCAGGATGATATGTTTGACCACAGTAAATGAAATGGTTACTGAACCATGGTTACTGAAAATCAATTTCTAAGACTTTTCTTGCTAATGTTTGTGTAAAGACTTTTAAATGACAACTTTTGACACTATGGAAGGAAAGGAATCAACTTTCCTAGTGTTTGAGTAATTTTGTAGTACCGGTGAAGCCTATATTGAACTGGCTGAAATCTGTGACATTTCTTAAGTTGTCAATATTGTGCTTTTCCTAGCATTTCTTGTGTTTCTTTTTTTCTTTCTTTACCCTTTCTGAAGACTTTGCATGAATGCACAGTGGTGGCTTCTGCTTGCTGTTACCGGTAGAGTTTCTTGACGTAGCAGAGTTGTAGAGTAGTATTTTAGGATGTAACATCCTTCAGGTTGTATTGTATGTTGTGTCTTCCAAAGGAGTTAAAATGGAATTTTAAGTTGAAGTTTAGTCTTGTTGACTTTTCCTTGACCTGTTTCCCTAAAGAGTTAGATCACGTTATGCTGGCTCTGAGAGTTGATGTGTGAATTGAATACTGGCTTGATGTATTCATGGATACTTTGAACCATGGAGAAGACAGAAGAGCTTTGTTCTATATTCTATTAATCTTCATGTGTTAACAATGAGTTGCATGAATCTAATCCAGAAGGGAACTTCTGGCATATAATCTGTGCTTAAATTCAGAAGAAAAAGCATTAATGTGTACTGGTAAGTTGAAAGGGCAAGAGCCTCCTTGGAATACAACAATTTGCAGGCTTAGTGAAATTTCGTGAACTGCAGTGGGTAAAGTACCCATATTGTGATGTTCTGAGAATGCAAATTTCAGTGTGTTTTGTCAGTGGATAGGAGTGAAAATGTGCTAACAGAGCACAAACTTTAAATGATTTGTAAGAGTGCAGTGGTGCACTCAGCATCTCCTAAATGTCATGGTAAGTGTACCCTAGTGAGGCATTTAGAACTGGAACATCTGGTATCGCTTCGTGCCATGAAACTAGTGTGCTGACAAAAGGAGTTACTCTAAATGTGGAGGTGGCTTAAATGTGTTGAGCAGTGTTACACTTCAAGACTTCAAGGGGAAAATCTTACTTCAAAACAGGCTTTTCTTTCTTTTGCTGCATGCAAAGAGAAATAATGTGTTGCCCTCTACACTGCTGTCACTAGCAGTTAAAATTCTCTGATTTTTGGCCCTCTTATGTGCATACTGAACTGGTCTTTGGCGTGGTAATTGTGAATTCATAGCTCCTGTGAAAACAGTAGATCGTGCTCTTATGATTCCTATTTCGTTGTGTTGATACTGAGGACAACAGTATTTCCACCAAATATCTTTCAAGTAAATTCCTACCTTTTAGAGATTAAGATGTTGCCTCTAAAATGCGGCAGATAATACTCGTTACCTTTTGTCCTGGTTGGTGTTAGCTTTGACTCTGTGTGTTGGGAGGTGACCAATGATGGCTTTGTTGCTGAGGCAGTGCATTATGTCTGCTTGCACACTGAACATTGTTAAATGTTCTCCTTTGATTTTCATTTATTGTAAAAAAATTAGAGCTTTGCAGCTGACATTCAGTGTGGTGTAAGTGAGGGAAGTATACACAGAACTGCAGGCCCCAGGAGAAACCCAGCAGGTGCAGATACTGAAAGGCCCTTGGTGCTGTGTATGAAATGTCTTACAGACTGTATGAAAGGCCTTGTAGGAAGAAGAGCAAACTTTTTTTTTTTTTTTTAACCTCTAATGTTTGAAAAAGGTTTATGTATCTTCAACTTATTGTTGCTATAGTATTTTATCGTTAATCTTTCTTTGCCAGAGATATTTTTTGGATCTGGTTACTTTTCAGGTGTTGTTTTTCCATATTTACACACAAGCTAAAAATACCTTCTCAGTGACGGTAAAGTTTTGAGCATGCTTTTCGTTCATATTTTTAATCTTCTAGTATCATTAAGATTGCAGAGATGTGATACTGGCTTTACCAACAGTGTATAACACTGGCTATACCAACAGTGTATAATTATGTTACCACATAATCATATCACCTTAATGGAAAGTAAATTAATTATTAATGTACCAAATGGGAAAAAATTATCTTACAAAATGCTAACAAGAATATTTATTATATATGATTATTCAATAATCTAAAACCAAGACAATAGAGCTTAACTTTGATAATGTCTTTTTTAATGTGCATACACAAAGTTACTTCAGCATAAATGTGGGAATATTTTGAATGATTTATATATGGATATTTATTTCAGATAAGCATTGTGTTAATTTCTTTTGGCTTTATCAAATTTTAAAGTTAATAGACAGGCTTATTTACTCACTGGAGTTTGAAGATATGCCTGAATTTTGCTTTGTGCATGCAATAACAGGCTAATTCTCTTTTATTAATATTTGGGTTTTTTTCTGGAAAGAGAGTGTTTAGATGTTGCTTTGAGCATGTAAGTCTTGTTGGTCTTTGCCTTTGTTCTGCTCACATGTTGTATCCTGCTTTGCAGTGTGTTTGCTGCACCTCCTTCCTGTTCCTTGGAGCCCATATCTGTGTGAGAAGCAATGTGCATACCCCTTCCTGTTTAGCAAGTTCTTTGATGTTTAGGAGCTTGGAGGTGTAAATCACTTACCGTTATTTGGGGATTTTTGGTGCATACCTGAGAAAAGTATGGAGTCTGACAAAGTGCTTCATCAATGTAGGGCTGAGTTTTGTGCACTTAGGTCTTGGGGTTTTTTACTATTACATTATTATCGATGCAAAAAAAAAAAAAGCCTGTTTTAAAGCTTTTTAAACTTTAGATGAGAAGTAGGATATTTACTGCAGCTGTCATCACTCCTTGGAAGCAATTTGAAAGCCATACTGCCTTCTCCATTGGCACTCTCAGTGATAAAATTGGAATGGTTGTTTTTAATCTCTTTGTCACAGTAGCTGTTATTAGAAATGGAACTCTGCTGGAAGTGATTTTCATGTGGCAGTGTTCAGATGATGATACAAAGGCAAATCTCTGTTCGAAAGATGGGAAAGCTGAAGCAATAACTGACGTTCATGGTTTGGGCTTTTTTCTTTTCCCTCAATTTTGTACTTTTAAGTCAGCAGGAAAACTGAGACTCCATGCAGGCTTGCTTCTCTGGATTGCACTAGCTGTTACTAGGAGGATCTGTCTCTGTTGCAGCCCCTTAGCACATAACCAAGTGTTTGCCAGAAAGGCTGAGTGTTTCAATGTGGAAAAAATCGTTGTACAAAAAGTTATAAATTATTAAAATGATATGGAAGTCATTCCAGTAGGGATTTTACTGGTTACTTGGAAGCATCTGTTGAATGCATATGGAAGTTATGCTTTAAAGACACACCCTTAAACAGCATATTCCAGTTTTGTTGTGCAGGGTATGTTTTTGGAAAAGATCAGTAGTCTCACAGGAACCTCCACTCCCTCATGCCCATCTAGGTCTGCCTTACTTTGCTAATTTTTGAAGGTCAAATAGATAAGGGTAACTGTCTTGCTCTTTTTCTTCAGCTTCAAAATGTCTGGCACAATCTGATTAAAGAGTAGGCTGTTAAATAAAATTGCTGCTGCTGCTTTTGGCTGTCATCTTTAAATCTTTTTATAGGAAGCTGCTAGAAGTTGATGCTGAAGAAAACCTTATACTTGCAATGCACTCCTCGTGCACCACGAATTTGAACACTGGTGATTCACTAATACACAGAACGTGTATCAACTGTATGTTGAAGGATAAATGTTGAAGGATAAATTCTGGTGTTTTGACCAGAAAATGTTGAAACTGTGCCTGTCTCTACCACTTGTGTATGATTTCCTTATGTTGTGCTCTGAAGGAGTATATTCCTTAGCTTTCATTCTTGAAATGATGGCTAGATATTGAATTCATTAAAAATAATAAATACGAATTGTATTGGCAATTTGTAAAAACTGCCTGAAATACTGAATATTTTCAAAAGTTTTTTGTTCAGTGATATTTGGGAAATAGAAGAAATAATATACTAAGTAATCCTGGGGAGATGCTCCATCCCACTTGCAACCAGCAGAATTTTGGATGTTAATCTCATCACATCCCTATCTCTGCCTCCTGACAGTGTTCTAATAATGTCTAGTGCCCTGCCCTCGCACAATGAGGTCCTGGGGCTGTCTTAGGGAAGTGTTTCTATAAGGAAGAGATTCTGCAGTGCCCGTGGCCTTGATGGTTTCCATGGGAATGTGCATGAATCCATGTGCTGTGAAATGTGTTATGAAACTTTGTATTGCAGAGCTACGTTTTACCAGCCTGTGAACACAGCAATGGGGAGTTTCAATGCACATGTAATGGTGCATTTTTACTTACATTGAGGCAATATTAAAGTGTGCTAATGGCTTGTGATTAACCCTGGAGATGGTTGTTAACCTGAACTGCTGTAAAACTCAGATGTAGGGGGACAAAAATGAAGAAGAGATCGGTCTATTTGGTAACACACCTTGATTAACATTCAGTAATTTTCTGTTTTAGTAACCTTTGCTTTTCTCCTCTATTTAATTAGTTTTTCCTTTGATGTGCTGTAGTTTGTGTTTAACTGCTTCCTTTTGCAAGAACAAGCAGCTCACTTGGACGTGAGTAAATAAATGACTTAAACAGATATTTCATGGTACCTACAAGACATTAGCTGATGAATGTAAAATCCTGGCAGAGTCAAGGAAAACCACAGCCTATGAAAACCCAACACGCCTCTAGCCAAAACCCAGTAATCTTCCCTTGTAGTGTTGAACTTGTGCACAAACAGGCTTGGTGTCTGTACTATTTCAGTTCTTCTGAACTCCACCTACCTGTGGAGTCTTGTCTCAGTTTGTCTATTCCATTTTATATTTTGGATATTAACCAGCTTTAGTTCTAGGTTTTGAGAAATGGTCTCTTTCGTGTTCTGTGTCTGGTTTTACATGAAATCAGTGATTTTTGTAATTAGAAGTAGCTTTTTTATAGGCTATGATTTTTTAAAAAATCTTTGTGACTTTGAAAGTGTCCCAGTAATAGAATAAGAGAGCAGCTAACCCATGTTTGCAGCAGCTAAGCTTGCTTCCAGTGAGTGAATAGCGTGTGTGTCAATCACTTGGCAGTGTCTGTAGGAATCTGGGCTTGCACTGTGGGAACAACCACCTTGACTGGAAGTGGGGTGCTGCTGGAAGGTGCAGCCAGGCTGTGTCGCTGTAGGGAGGCCCCCTTTTTGTGAGAATGGTTTTCCCTCTTGCTATTAGGGAAATTCTAGAGCTCTTGAGTCACAGCAGTTTGGAAGTAATTCTTCTTAAAAATAGAAATAAAGCAACTGAAGGAGCCGGTACTTTTTGAGTCACAGCAGTTTGGAAGTAATTCTTCTTAAAAATAGAAATCAACTGAAGGAGCCGGTACTTTTAAAAGTGTTTTCTGCGGGGTATTTTGGTGGTAGTTGAAGCTTTGCTTGCAGTTTGTGTTGAGTGTGCTGCTGAGCTACACATAATCTATGCAAGAGTGTTCAGAAAGTGAAAAATGAAGAGAATGTCTACTTTTTCTAGACTAAGCTTCAGGGTAAGCAAGGTACAGCTTTTTCAGCCATACCCCAAACACTGCATATAAGCAGTTTGTGTTCAGGAAGAGCTGATAAAAAGCCTCTTAGCCAGTCACTGACTAAAAATTGTGCTTTGTCAACCACTTAATGAAATTAAGTGACAAGGGATGTTATAGCTGGCTTATTGCTGTATATGGATATTATCACCTTCTTTATCCTGTTGGAAAAAGCCCCTAACCAAATGCTGAAGGAAAGTAAGATGGCTATAAGCAGGAGGTAGTCTGGAAAACCATCTAGATTCCTGTAATTACCAGGGGAAATGGTTCCTAAACCAAGCAGAAGTGACAGAAAAGACTTGTTACATCGATAATCTGTTGTGATTTGGGTAGTTTTCTTTAGCCTGATGTACATGTTGTGGAGCAGAAAGGTTACTAATATTCCCTCTTGCAGTTAAATCATTTCAAGTCTTGAGGTTTACAAACTAAGCAAGTGTTATGCACTAAGTGATGTCATAAGACATCAAGGGAACAAAAAGCTTTGGATGCTTCTCATGTGCTTCCTAATACTCAAAAATATTAATGTAGTCATCCCCCCATAGTTCAAGATGGTTCAAGATGGACAGTTTTCCATTCCATTTAACGCGGCTTTCCAGAGTGGTTTGATCCTGAGGACCTACATGAGACAAAATTGACAGACTCCTATAATTTATAATTTCAGTGTGAAAATACGTGTAGCATCCTCTGCTTGAGTCCCGCCTCAGATCATTACACATTGTTCATTGGTGGTGAATTTAGGCTCAGCTCCAAGAAACTCAGCTCTGCTTGTGTCAAAAGGATATTTTGATATTTGCACCCATGTGAGATGGTATGAAATTGCATGCATCGTTCTGTTATGCTCCTATATAATTATTGTTTTTAAGCCCCAAATTTTTCTCAAGTTCACAAATAAGATTTTAACATCTGATGTTGAATTAGCTGTTGAGTGGCATAAAATGTAAGCTTACTATTCCAAGAGCTGTATTTACAAAGACTTGGTAATCGTTGCTGTTTAGGCTCTAGCAAGTCAAGATAAAGGTAAATTATTGCAGGGCGTTTGAGGTCTTCTGTCCAAAGGATGACTGCTACACTTAGGTAGAACAGTGAGGGCTAAGGCTTGTTATTTCTGAAGCTGATTTTCAGAACAACATTTTTTCTGAAGTTACCTTGCTTTTAAGTCTACTCAGTCTTGCCCTTTTCAACAGAATGTTTAGATTTAGTAGGTTTTGATTACTTACCAGGGAATTAATTTTTTTTTTTTGGCCACTAAACATAGTTAGAACTGAAGATATCTGCCAAAACAATTACTTCAAGATGTTGAAGGTCTTAATGGAAAATTATTTTTAAAATTTTTTTTCTTTTACGTCTTCTGAGATAAAATTGGTCTAACAGCTTTAAGAACTTTTGTTCTAAGGTTAAGTATGAAGAAAAAAGAAAAAAATGTCTAGACATCCGTCATGTCAGGAATGGTCAAAAATGCAGTCCTGTTCAAGAAGAGAATCTAGAAAAATTCAAAGATCTCTTCAAATAAGCTGGAATATGCATTTAATATGAATTCTGTGTTTATCAGTAAAAATTGTCATACTTCTTGAGATTAGTATAACATGCAGAATTCGGTTTCACCTCTAATCTTTAGTTTCATACAGTGGTTTGGGTTGCAAAGGACCTTAAGAATCATTTACTTCCAGTCCCCCTGGAAACCTTTCACAAGACCAGGTTGCTCAGAGCTCCATCAAGCCTAGCTTTGAACAACTTCAGGGATGGGGCATCCACTGCTTCTCTGGGCACTCTGCCAGCGCCTCACCATCCTCACAGTTAAGGATTTTTTTTCTATTATCTGATCTAGAAACACTTTAAGTTTGAAGCCATTCCCCCTTGTCCTGTCACTACATGCTCTTGTAAATCTTCTCCATTATCCTTGTAGGCTCCCTGCAGGTGCTGGAAGGCCACAGTCAGGTCAACCCAAGGCCTTTTTTTCCAGGCTGAACAAGCCCAAATCTCTCAGCTTTTCCTCATTGGAGAGGTATTCCATCCCTCTGATCAACTTGGTGGCTTCCTCTGGATTCTCTCCAGCAGGTCTGTGGCCTTCCTGCGTTGAGGAGTCCAGAGCTGGACACAGCACTGCAGGATCTCATGAGAGTGGAGTAGAAGGGGCACAGTCACCTGCTCAACCTGCTGCCCACACTGTCTTGGATGCAGCCCAGGATGCATTTGGCTTTCTGGCCTGTGAGTGCACATGGCCAGCTCATGTCCAGCCTCACATCCAGCAGCACCGCTCTCCATGCATTCATCTGGCTGCTCTCCATGCATTCATCCCCCAGCCTGTGCTGGTTCTGGGGGCTGCTCTGACCCAGGTGCAGCACCTTGCCCTTGCTCTTACAAAATCTTATGCAGTTCCTGTAGCCTACTTCTTGAGCTTGTCCAGGTCCCTCTGGATGGCATTCTGTCCTTCAGGACTGTCAGCCACACAACTCAGCTTGGTGGTGGACTCATGCCATGACTTTATGTGGTGGCAAGTCTTGTGCCGTGAGGGTTCGTATCCAACAGCTATGAGACCAGGGTATCAACCTGTTGATTCTGTACTTACTTCTGACATTATCTGTCACAGTGCTTTCTAGAACCCATTTCTGTGGACTGCACTGATTAAGGTGGAATTTTCGATGTGTGTCTATAAACATCTGTCTCCTTAATCATCTGGAAGAGTGCGTCATGTGTATCAGACATATGTTCTCTTAATGTTAATCGTTGCAGTAATATCTTTAATTTACTTCAGAGTTGCTTTTCTCCTGGCAGGAAAGTTGAGAGTCTCTGTTATTGTCTTATCAAATGGTGCTGTAGCCAGGAGACAAATCATCTCAAGGCAAGTTTTTTTGGTCAGCTTCCAGAACTTGTCTTTTGTAACTGTAGGATAAGCACTTATCTGTAGTTTGTAAAAACCTCATCTGGAACTATTAAAATGTTAACGTTACTCATGTTTCATAATATCTAGGTTTTTTTGTATTTTTTTCCAAGTCTTTGTTTAAAAACAAAGCCATTCCATGCTTACTTGAGGATTTCTGAACTGTTTAATTAAATTTCATTTTTGCATAGCTAATTGGTTGTTTCAGCACACCACCAGTTGTAAATTTGCTTTTGGTGTAGGGTTTCCTGGGGAAAGAGACATGGCCACTAAATTAGAGTAAAATGTGGTATGTCTTCATGTGGATATTTATTGCTAAACAGTTCAACTCTTTATCCAGAGGTGGCATATATGCATTTTATGTGTATCAAGAAGATGTTGATTCCAGGCACCTTATGAGGTTAACACGATTACCTGAGTCATTGTTAGTAATGACTGACATTGTGATCTATCCATTTACAAAGCTGCATTATCAGTTCTCGCTTGAATTTGGTTTATGCTAGGAGTTTAAGTAAAATTGCTTGTGCTGAAACACTCCTATAAAAGTTCATGGTTTGACTTCTAAGGTTTTGTATGGAGAAGGCTACAAATGTGATATGGATGTATTCAAAGTGTATCACACATTATTAGCAGTCATAGCTTTCGAGCCCCTTTTGCCAAGCTAGCTGTTGATCACTGTTGCAGTAGTGTTAAGTACTGAGAGGATGTGAGCGTTTTGGCACCTTCCACGTTAGTGCTGAAACCAGCTACCTAATGCAGGCTTGTTTAGACTCTCTCCCCATCCTCTTCCCCAGATAATGGCAATTGATGCTAGTGGTTGTGACCACAAAGCTTTCTTGGGTGGCAAAAAATGTTAAGCATTTAAAAAGATATAAATACTTAATTTAAGACTGTAGATCATGTATTCATTGGACTAACAGAAGCTCTCTCTTGTTTGATTTCACGTGTGCAAGACACGGCACAGGTACTGGAAATCTGGATTCAGTGTGGTGACATTCAGCTCTCTGGAACACTGCCGTAAATGAATCCTCAGTGCTTTGATTTGCTGTTGTTTCTCTTTAGATAAATGCAGAAATGTGCATCTTGGTATATTCATGTCCCTACAGTGGGATCTTCACAGAATCTCCCCCCAAAGGCTCATGATACTTCAGCTGTGGGTTCATGTTACATGTATTTCTGTAGAGAGATACAAACTTTTGAAATTAACAACTACGATGTCGGGATGTAGCCCAATTTAAAGTTTGGCAGTATGCAGTTAAAACATGTATCTTTGATGTTCGTAACAGTTTCAGAATGGCTTTTAAATTTTTTATAATTTTTTTTAGTTTGACTTTATTCTTAATGTTTGAGCAGTGCTTTCAAGATTTGGAGATTAGAAGCACTGCTGAATTGCAAAGTGGGGGTTTTTTTTGGTTTTTTTTTTATTTTTTTGGTTTTTTAATTGAGGATTAATGGTCATTAAAATCTGACAAGTGGCTGCTCCAAGTGATTAAATTACTTCGGTGTTTTGAACACTAAATTTACAAGGCTGGTGGACTCTTGAGTTTTATTTAGGGATTACTTGTATATCCTTTTTTAAAGAGTCATTATGTACCTGAATATTTCTCACGTGCTGATTTACTAAATCGTGCTGCACATGATTATTGACTTCTGTTCAGGGTATTGGAGTTTAAAAATCTGAGGGGTTTTTTGTTATTTGATACATTTTCTCCTTAAAAATGTAACCTTTCCTGGCTGGCCAGCTGCATTGCTTTAGTAACAGCAGCAGTTGAAATGGTTTGGTTTGGCTACTGTTAATTTTGTGTAGCTGTGGCGTAGCAGTGAAGGGTCTACATGTATTTAAAAACAATAATAGCTTGTACAAAGGAGCAATATCTCCTATTAGGGGAATAATTGGATGGGAATTATAAATGGTATTTGGAAGGTGAATTAGCATTGACTGAAAGATGCTTATTCTGGTGTTCATTCAGATTTCTTTGGAATTTTTTTTAAAGCGTTAATTTGGAAAAACTGATACTTTTCAATGTGCTGTGTTACTTGCATTATTTACATTAACACTTACTACATTTATTTTCAGACCAATATAACTACTCTGATTCTGTTCCAATGCTTCACAAACATAACATCCTTTTGTTTTAGGAATGCTTAGATAAAAGTTAGTGCTCATTTTTCTTGGGTATATGTGGTTTATTCAGTGTGAAGTATTGGTTTGTACATTCAGTCAGAAATGTCATGGCAGTGGTGTTTGCATGGTGATCTGCTTTTCCTGCTGTATCTAGACTAGCAAACAAATGGAAATTACATTTTTAGTGTTGTAGCTATGTAATTACTAGAGAAATAGTTCTGCTTTACACCTGCAGGTCTGTTTTTAGTACTGAAACACAAGTTTCAGAGCACATTTCCTGCTTGGTCATATGGTAGTGTTTTGGTGGCAGGTTTTTCAATCTGAGTTGAAGAGTCTGCTGTACAAAAGACTCATGTCTTATGTGTGTAAATAAAACTGTCCAGAACAAAGACCAAAATGAAAATAAAAATCCTCTGTCATTGGATGCATCTTTTTATAAGCCATTTCGGTAGCTAATGTATTTTCCAGTCCAGTCATAAACACACTGCAGTGTCCTAATGGTTGTGAAATTTGGAATATTGAGTTCCTGAACTTCTCTGCTCCCTTTCTCAGACTCTGTTGGAAAACAAGGTTGCAGGTAGGCTTAAATCCCTAAGGTCTCTTATCTCCCTGGATAATGTCTGCTCTGGTCTTCAGGCTGGAGATTGAAAAGTGTAGGCTTGTGTAATAACTTCATTGTGTATTGGAGTATTTGGTTAACATCTAAGAGTTTTGAACTCCTAGTTTTCTTTCTCCAAAAAATCATTGATACTCTGTGACAGCCCATGCTTGTTTCATTTGTGACTGCTTTCTGTGAGCAATTATCATCAGAAACGCTGCAGCAAATTGGCATTGTATCACAAATGCTCCTGGAATGAAATCAAACAGGCAAATAGTACTCACATTTACAGGGACAGTCAGTGTGCATAAGAGCTCAAGAGAAAATGAGAAAAATACTGGAAAAGGTGAAGCTTACAAGACTGTAAAGCTGCTGAGAACAGTTGTATAGTAGACAGCTGAGTATACTCTGTGCTTTATTCTGGCAGGGTAGTTATGGGTGCCGTGACTGTGGAAGACAGGGCTTATGGCAAATACATGATAAACCTTAGCTGTACACTAAATGCAAGTTGAATATGATTTATGTGCTGACTCTGTGATACATTAATCTGCTACGTCCAGGTGACCTCAAACTGGTGGTTGCTGTACTGTTGCCATCACTGTTAAGTACTGCTTCACTGCCCACTGATCTTAATTTCCTTATTGTTTTCCCATGAAATAAGATGTAGATAACCAAAGTATCTGTTTGTACCTCTGCTCTGTAGACCTGTTTTAGCAAATTGAATAAAAAGGTGTGGCTGCAAAGGATTTGAGATGTGAATGAGTATTGGAGTGAAATGTTGCTTTCTGTCTATGATTGAGAAGCTTCAGTGCAAGTATATCTAGATTGAAGAGGAAGCACAAATGAATGATACTGTAAATAAACAAGGAATTAGAGGGTGTTAGTCCAGTTTGGTACTGAAATGCAAATCAGTTGGAAATGGGTATTTCTTTTCAGTTTTGCCCTCTCTGCCCTGCCTCCAAGTATGAAGCTAGTTTTCCCATTTTAGCCCAAGAAAGCAGTGTATTAGCAAATAATTTCTCTTCTACTCTCCTTTTTCTTTCATTTAATCTGTATTGTGGTACTTCAGTACATTAATGGTGTTTTACAAAAAGTAACATCTACTAATCAACAAAGGTGAAAGCTAGGGACAAATATATATTCCTGATGTGTAAGTATGAGCTTAACTTCCTTTTTTTTCCCCCATCCCCTGTAGAATGTTCACTAAAGGCCAGTACTTGGCTGTACAAAGTCTGTTCTAAGGGCGGTTGAGCTGAAATCTACTAAACTAGTTTGTTTGCCAGCAGATGTTAAAGTAGTATTGCTTTAATGAAAACAATCATCAGACATTTTCTGTTGAATTTTGAATGGATGGATTAGGGTTTAGTAAAACAAACCTCTCTTACAATGGAGAAAGCATAAGTTCTTTCAAGTGAATGTTTGTGGTTAGTGTCTTACCTTATTGTAGCTCCTGTCAAGTATAAAATGTTATTCAAGTATGAAGTGTTGCTAGCAAACGAATATTCGACTATTTTTGAGTGGTTTTGTTCATACTGTTCCAATTTACCGTATCATCTCATGAGAATTATTCATTGTAGAGTTCAAATTTAAGGAAGGAAGTGGAAATTATGTTGTTAAAAATATTACGAGTAATTTGTGCATATTTTTTTCTTTTATCATTGATTTCCCTTAAATACCCTATGATATGCCATTCACGTTATATAACTTGAACTATCATCTGAAGTCAAACTCCTGTGAGATGTACTTTAGAAGATTAATGCAATTGAAATTTGATGGGATCTGCACCTTTTAAAAAATTCCTACCAGTTTCTGCATAGTTTTTTTAAGATGTTTTGTTAGTTTCTTGTGCACAGTGTCCCTCAAGAGGGGGCTTATTGGACCTTCAAGATACTGTTAAAAGCTCACAGTTAAAGCAACAAGCTAAAGTAAAAAGGATCAATATTTCATTTTAGAATGGTGTTTCAGAAAATTGGTTTAGAACTGCATTTTGATGGTTTATTTAATGGTCTTGTTTTTTCCCTGTAATATTAGCATGGCTGTCTGTTCCTCAGCCTGTATTAAAATTGATGGTGCTTAAGCTCACTTGGTTTGCAGCTCTAAACCATGCAACAAATTTAAAATTCCATGTGCATAGTTTGAGGACAAAAATAATGCATTGCATGTTATGATTTTATTGTTTTGTATTCTAGGTTGTGTTAAAGATCATTAAACATTACCAAGAAGAAGGACAGGGGAATGAAGTGGTCCAAGGCGTGCTGCTGGGTCTTGTGGTGGATGACAGACTGGAAATCACAAATTGCTTCCCTTTCCCTCAACATACGGAAGATGATGCAGACTTTGATGAAGGTAATACTTACAGTTTTGTAAAACTTAGACTAAAAAAACGATCTGTATGGGCTATAAAGGCCTTTTTTCCCTCACAGTGAGCAGAAGCTTGTATGTACTCAGATTTTTTACTGTGGTTGAGGTGTCAGTAGGTTAATTGGAGTGCTGTGCTGAATATCCAACTTAAAGCTTGTCTGTATAAGGGAAGTTATAGGGAATGAATACTGTATGATATGGACATTTATTTTAGGATGAGACTCCACACAGGAAGTTACATTAGTTTCCTGTCTGTAATTCATAGTCACTTTAAAGCTTTTTATGGAAATGGCTGGGTGTACCTGTGTGCATACATACACATCTGGATGTAGCTCAGCACATAGATTGCCTCTCTGTGGGTTTAATTGTATGTGTTAAGTACTCATTGGAAACCTGGAGAGCAGAGCTTTGTAAGTTTTGACAGGCTTTGGCTAACTTGAAGTCTGGGTGATCATTTTGCTTCCTAAGTGAGCTAGAATGTAGCATGGGTGGTTTCAGTTTGTCTTGGTGGTTTTTGCTGGTCCTAGTGATGTTTTGTTAGTCACACTGTAAGTTAGTATGATTGGCTTGGCACAGAATGACATCAGATTTATAAAGCAAACTTAAAAGGCTTACAGTTCTAATATTGATATTATAAGTATGCATGTGTATTTAATGATACTAGTAGAAAAACTTTATTAGGGCATATAGAGTCAGTTTAACTTCAAGAGTAGCTAAAGAGGCAATATAGTCAAAGTAGTTGCAGTTGCTTCTGTTTTGATAATTCGGGTTGAGCAAGATCACTTAATCTGTAAGTATAAACTGCTTTTTCGTGCTAATAATGAGATTAGGTATTATTGAATTAATATTTTATCTTACAACAAAAGAATCTTGGACTCTGCTTTTATAGCAGAGATAATTTTAAGAATTCTTTCCAACTTGGTAAGGTTTTCTCGCTGTTTATTGCTTCCTTTGTGTGATTATACAGTTAGGTCAAAGAAAATAAGAATGCAAAACAAAAAGGAATCTTAATTGTCCTACAATAACACTTGAGTCAGAACTATATTTTACTAATGCCTAAAAAATATTTTAAAGATCTCTTCTGGAGCTCTTCAAATGATTGAAGTAATCTAAATTCTTAATTGGACCCCATGCTTCATTTTTTTCTGTAGAAAATGAATTATTTCCATGTAGCTAATAGGAGAGCAAGTATTGAAACGAATTTCTCAATGTCAGAGATGGATTCAGCTCACCATAGGATGGCTCCCATGCTGAGCTCTAAGCCAGTGATCTGGTATGCAGGGTTCAGCTCTTCATGTTTGGAAGATACTTCCTTCCAGGAAAGAGGTTTTTTGGTACAAGTCTTTCCTTTTTTAGGGCAATAATCCTGACATTAAGTAAGGTCCAAAGGCAAAGCTTCCCTCACCTGGACCCCTTAGCTTTTCAGCTTTCTGTTCCCGTGCTGTGGGCACAGAAAGCAAAGCAAACTCTGGCCAGAGTGGGAAGTGAGCCTGTGGCAGTAAGGCTGATGCTACCTCTGGCAGTGGTGGGGAATCTGCAGCCAGGCTGGGGAGCTTGGCTGTGCTAAACCCTGTAAGCTCATTCAGGAGAATTTCCCATTAGTTTCCATCTTCCCGAGCCTGTACTAGAGATGTTGCCTCTGTATTCTTCTCAGTGAAATACAGTTAAATAGACTGAACCACTTAGGAAATGCAAAGTGCTTGTGTTCATTCTGCATTCCCTGTGGTAGGGGGTCTGTTGAGCTCTTTAACTTATGTAGTAGAGCCTAGAGAAGATGAAAACCTAAACAAAATGGCTGTTGAAGTTGCTAGCTTGAGCCTTTGGGTTTTTTAGGCTCCTCAGAGTTGTCTTCTGTCTTGCCAATGTGAAAAACAATGTTTTATAAATGCCCCCTGTTTGTTTTCCCTGAAGCTGTGTTTCCCTATGGAAGCATCCTGTCAGATTTTCAAAAGATTCTTTTTCTTCTAGATGCAGATAATTCATGTAGAGCAATCTCTTGTTATGTGCCAGAATATTACAATTCAGGATGCTAAAAACCAAAGAAAACAAGGCACCTCCTTCCCCCTATGACTTGTGTGTTACTTCAGTGCCCTACCTGGCTTTATATATTTGCACAAATTCAGGCCCACAGATATGGAGGGAAAATACAAAGGTCTTGGCACTTCAGCACTGGTATCACACAGAATAATACTTAACGTTGTGCTCTTTTGTCAGGATGATGTTGCATCATCTTCTGCCTTAGTGTAGGCCTTAGTGGCCTCGAGGTGATTGTTGTTAAGAGAATTTGAGCTTTTGTACAGGAGGGTGACATTTAAGCAAATAAACTGTTGGGTAATTGGCAAGACACGTTTACGTGAATGCTTTCCTCTTTTAAGCTGTACAAACCTAATACAAAACACATTTTTGAGGGTGCTAAGAAAATATCCTTAAATTGAACTTGAAATAGGTATGCATGACATTTAAGAATCAGTTTGATAAAGATGTATTTAAACTTGCTTACAACAACCATTTCTTCAGATATGCTTAGTTATGCTTTTGTTATGGTGCCATTTTGTCTCTTGCTTCTAATAATATTATCTGAGTTAATATCAAATTTTGACTATTTGCTGTTACAGAAGTCCTTCAGAAATTAATTTTTTAAAAAAAAACCCTTATCTGAACTTGTTCTTTTAGTGCAAGAACATTTTTTTAATGCCATTTGAATTGGACTATTTCCGAAACTACAGAAAGCAGAGAGAGGTTTTTTAGATTCAGGTAATTCTTATATCAAATATGGGCGGGCTGTCCACCGCGTATGAATCCGCAGGTGTTTTTCATCATAGAAAGTTTCCCCTGAAGTGTTGTCTTCCTATGATTCTTTTTACAAAGTGCAATTTTTTTGGTAAGATTTCCTGTCAGGGAAGTCTTAAACACTTAGGCTGGCCTGCTGCAGCATGAGATTTTTAGTGGGGTGAGAGGGTTCAACCCAGCTCTCTGTTAGAAATCTGTAGGTGAAGTTTAGTTGAAGATATGTGAGCTAATAGAGGAAAATTGCAGAATTGTTGTTGAGTCCTCAGCAAAAGATGCTTCAGTGTGAATGTTCAATATTTTAGGGCTGCACTGTGGGCTTTTGGTTAGGCATTTACTTTTCACATAACTGTGTTTCCTTATTGCTGGTGCACTTAAATCCTCATAGGCTTTGACTTTATTTTTCAAAGCACTGATCTTAAATTTCATAAAGATACTTTCAGTGATTTACACATGCAACCCCTATTCCTGTGCCCCGTCTCCCCTTCCCCACATCCTCCACCCCACAGATTCAACTCTTGTTTAGGGAAGATCAGATTTCGGCTGCAAGGATTTTGGCTTAGGACTTCTGTGAAAAGTTGTAGTATTCCAGCTTGTCTTACTGAGGGTAGTTTTCTGAGAAGTGCTTTCACTTTAGGGCACTTCCAAACCTTTGTCTGAGCATAGTTTTGCTGTGTTTCAGTTAAGGTTTAGTAAAAACCTTATTTTCTCTATGTTCTTCCTGATAAATAGATGTACTTTTCATGTCTGTATATTTCTAAGCAATATGTTAAGTTCAATCCCCTTGCGCTTTATTGACTTGATCTTCGGTCCTTTTCACTGAGTAGCTTTTCTCCCAATTTAAAGGAAATTCATATTCCCTTCTTAGAAATACAACAGTTAAAATGAAGCATACCTCTTGTCACTCATTACAGATGTTGTGAGACATTGTTTTGAAACAGATTTATTTCAGTCCCCTGTATTTTAGTAACTTAGTTACAAAGCTGAGCTAATAAACTGAGTCCTGTGGTAAATTTGCCAGTCGGAACTTTGAGACAGTCATATAATTATACATCAGAATAAGTTCTATGTGGTTGTAACTTTTTCTTCTTTTATTAGATTCCCTCTGAAATGCTCCAGAAGGAAAGCTGATGCCTTCTCCCCCTATCCCCCAACATGGTTTTTACTTTGTTACTTAAGAAGATTAATATTGGTTTTCAGGTTAGAAGTTAGCTAGATGATTAAAGATTCAATTACCTGTGGTTTTCTGTGCTTTAGGTAGTATTTAGTTGTGTAATCATTCAGTAACAACTGGAATAACAGAGTGCAACATTTCCACAAACGCCCATTTTTTTAGCCTCAAATAGGTGCAGTTTCATGAGACAAAAGCTCATGAATAGTGCTTATTCAGGGTTTTACTTGGCCAGGGGCTGCAGCAGTTTGAGCCGCTGAACCTTACCTGCTCCGTTCCCTCACCTGTGACATGTGGCCCTTGCAGAGGCAGAGGGCTTCAGGTAGAAGAATTACAGAATTATCAGGGATGGAAGAAAAGAGGATTATCAAGTCCAACTGTTACCCAGTACTGTCACTGTAACCCCTGAACCACATCACCCAGACGTATTGTGTTTAAGAGGTATTTGTGTTTAAGAGGTATTTAAGATACCTCTTAAACACATCCAGGGCTCATCAATCTGCCACCTCCCTGGGCAACCTATTCCAGTGCCTGACTACCCTAACACTGGGAAAAAGAATTCTAATACTGAGTCTGCATCTCCCCTGTCTCAGTTTAAGGCCATTTCCTCTGGTCTTCACTACAGGCACAGCAGAATAGACTGGCCTCCACCTCACTACACCCTTCTTTCAGATGGTTGTAGAGAGCAATGAGGTCCCTCTTGAGCCTCCTCTACTCAAGACTGAACAAACACAGCTCCATCAGCTGTTCCCTTAATATTTTCTAGACCTTTCATAAGCCTTGTTGCAGTAGGGTCCAAATGGACTCTGTGAGGGTTGGTTTATTTTGCTAGTATTGCTGTAGAAGTCCTGGTGTCATTAGATCACTGCTCTCCACCAGCAGTGTTGGTCATCTGCTTTCTGTAAAGGCTTCTGTCCAGGTTAGATTTAGTCAGTTTTTCTAGTTTTATTCCCACTTTAAATCAAAGGTTTTATCATTGTATTTATCATTTTGTATGTCTCTTGTATTGTGTGGCAGACCTTGAACGTGCAGTGACTGTGACAATGTTCTGAATAGGCAGATACAATTTTAGCTGTTTTTTTCTTCTCTTTTTTTTTTTTTTTTGTTTGTATAGGTTTATTCTCTTTAGATATTACAGTTGTAGCTCATGTCTGTTGTTGTTTACTTTAAGAAAATGGAATGTTTATGAAATGAAGAAATCAGGTTATATGACATTTGAGTTTTATTTCATTAAGGACAGGAACATATAACCCAAAAGCTCCTTAATCACAGCCTTGGTTCCGGTTCCAGTTGTAGTCCGTTTATGTAAATTCCTCATCTGTGTTTTTTGTAAGGCTTGTTGTAATTTAGGAAGAAAGCTATACTGTGTAAATGTTGACTTTTCAATTACTGAGTGCTCGTGAAAGCCCCTCAGTTTTGTCCATGCATTTATGAAGTTACACTTCATTCTCTATGCAAAAAAAGGAACAGAATTTTAAGCTTTTTTGTTTTTTTGTTTATTTCTTTATCATTTGGTTATAATGAATGTGTGAAATAGTCCATAGGCTCAATAAGGTTTAATTTATATAAGGAATTCAGATTATTATGGCAAAGGGTGGATGGTCAGTTGTTAAATACTCAAAATAATGTCATCGGATCTTCGATTATTTTTTGTGGTTTGCCAGAACTGATATTGCAGTATAATAATGGACAAAATTAATTGTCATCTAATAAGATGTATCACATATTCAAGGTTCTTTAATAAAACTGCTAATCACACCTGAATTATTTTGTACTTTACCTGTCCCTAGTGCAATCCCTTGATTTGTTTCCTGAAAGGAAGCTAATATTGACATGGTTTGTGTAATTGTGATGGTTCAGTGGAGTAGCAGGCATGCAGCCTGTTAAATGTTTTGCCTGAGTTTTCATACTGTGCAGACTTACCTGTAATGACTGGAGGTTTTTGTCTTCAGTGGGTAAGAAAGAAGAAATCCCACTAAAAGGCTGCTTTACCGGGTGCGGGCTGAAGCGTGCCTTGGGTGTGTGATGCGTGTACTTGTCTCTGTCAGCGGCGGCAGCGTGTGCCGGGGGATGTTTTGTGATCACAGGTGCTAGGAAGCAGTGCTTTTACTTATCGTGCCCGAGGCAAGTGAATTGTCCGGGTGTCCCCCCCGGGTGTCCCGTGGCCCCTCGTGTCCCCCCCCCTCCGCCGTGGCCGTGTGTCCCCCCCCGCCGTGGCCGTGTGTCTCCCCTGAGGCGCGGAGCCGCCGTCAGAGGGCGCCCGTGGCCAGCGCACGGCCCAGCCCGCGCCGCCCTCCCGGCCGGGAGTCCCGGGCGTGCGGCAGCGCCGGGGTACGCGGTGCCTTCATCTGATACGGTGCCTGTAATCTTTTACGCAAACGAGTTCAGAAAATATGTTAGAAAGTGCATTGACTATCCTAACTCAGTGTTTTTTCTGTTCTTAAATCATCCTAAATGTGCTGTGTGCTCTAAGGCTCAGTGTAGATGGGGAGAATTGGATTCAGGCTTCCGTGTGTGTATCCTAAAAGCAGGACGGGAGCTTGCTGGTTCTTCGGGTTTGATTCTGTGATTCCCAATTCTACCACGCGTAACTAAGAAAGAGGAGGCAGCAATTGTGATGGAACTCCTTGGCTTATCTAAAGGGATTTACACTACTGGGCCGTGCAGACTTAAAAATTGCATATCAACTATTCCTCTTCTGACAGTATTGCACAAACTGCCTGAAATGTTCTGTTTACTGTATTTCTGGATTTTCGAGTTGATTTTTACTGTAGGGACAATACTTTAAAGTGGTAGGTTAATCCTTTCGTTCAACATCTAATTTTATATCAAAAAAGAGAAATAATTTTGCTCTTTAAAGTACCATGCATATTAAAGTTTTATTTAAATCAGTTTCCATTGAAATTTTGCTGCAAAATAAGTGCAATTTGATTTAAAATGCAAAATGTTCTACTAGCCCTTAGCTTTTTTTAAAAGAAAACATATTTAATGGCATTTTTCCTTGAGCTATTTTAAACAGAAAAGCCTAGCCTAAATTCTGTTGTCTTGATTTTTTTTTCTCCGTAATTTGCAATTGGAGGGATATTATTATCATGCTTAATAAACTCCCATGCTGTACTTTACTGAAAATTGTGTTTAAGAATATTCACTTACTTAGCCTGAAAATGAAATTAGAAAAGCATCTGTTGTAAGAGATAGGTAGTTAGATGTATATAACTTTTTAGCAGCATTAAAATGAGCTGGGAGATTGTATCCAACTCAGCTATGCATTTAAGCATTTCATTGTATGGAAGATTTCATCTTGAAGCCAGGAGCTTTTACTTCATAGCTTGTGTTCTATCTTAGCTGTATTCTTTATTTATAGTCACAATATACAATAATTTAGTTTGTTGTATGGATATTTCATATAATTTTGTAAGACTTGCAGAAACTCATTAATTTTTGTATGGTCAGCAATATGAAAGCCCAGTTACTTTTACCTTCGGTTTTGGTAAAATATTACAAATGAGCTATTCTGAATTTAATTTTTTTGGTGCTAAATATAATCAGCTCAGCATTGACTAAAGACATAAAACAGCACAGAAACAGATAACCAATTAAATAATGAAAGTGTATGTGTGTATATGTATCTATATATATACACACATACTTAATATCTGCTCTTGTGTCTGTCTCTGTGTTTGGAGGAACTAAAGCTTCATCCAGAAGAAAGGGCAATGTTGTGCAGACAATATTGTCAGTTCTGCTAAAAACTTTCATCTTCTTCATCCTTGATGATTATTTCTTGGTCTTGGACAATGTGGTACAGGAGGCTGTTTCAGTAGGACTGCCTGGATCTCACTCTCTGTGCTTTTTGCATGTCTTGCTTGGGTCTGTAGCATGTCCTTTCTTAAGGGACCAATTGTTTGTGGCCCTTGTGGTTCCCCTCAGCCTTGGCCATACATTTGGACTCTGCACTCATCTGTTCTTTTCCCGGTGGGACTGGACCAAGAGGAAGAGAGAGTTCTTTCAACACCTTCTTATTACCTTTTTCCATTCCTCCTCCTTTCCTTTTTTGCTAATGCAAGTATTTAGCCATTTCCTTTCCCAAAGAAAGCTGTAATAAACTTGAGGGAGCTGAAGGAAAGCACAGCAAAATGAGCAGATCCCCTGTTTTTTTTTTTCTGAGCTAAAATTAAGGAAATGCCTATAGTTCTATTGAAAAGCAGTTCAAATCAATACATCTGTGTGAGAGGTAATAGAAACTGATTGAAAGAAATAGTAGCAATAAATTATGAAAAATAATTTTAATTCTTATTTTTTGTTCAGTAATGCTTTATGGACTTATCAATTGCATAATGTGAACAAATTATATAGCATTATTCTCTAAGAAAATGTTCCATACTCAAGGTATAATACACATGAATCCTAAGTTGCACCTCTTCTATTCATAGTGTTGACATTTATTTTTTTGATGGAAAGGCAGAGACAAGAAGCTGGCCCAAGGTTCAGGACTGAATTTGAAATTAAATAGTTGAGGAACAGACTCGAAATCCGTTCTGCTGGCAGGAAACTCACTACAGCAGTGGAGTTAAAAAGATACAAGAATTTTTTTTCATAAAAAAGTATAGAATTTTAAAGGGATTCTAAAAATACTAGTCTTTTATAGAAAAGAAAAAAATCCTTAGTAGAGTTTATGTTTGTATCTTTATTTTAGCATTAGTTATTTATGATTAATATGTATTGTGAAATCCAGTGGTGCAGTCAAAAATATATGGAGAAACTGAGAAAGCTCAAACTGAGCAAATCTTGCTTATCTTTGTAGTTTGAAGATAATACAGTGTATAGAATCCTAATATCAGTAAAATTTAAGAAAGTAAAAACTGCTTTAAAGCTCTAGTGAGGATGAGCAGGGTGTGCATAGTTGCACGTGTAACAGTGCAACTATGCACACCCTGCTAACAGTGTATAGTAACTTAAATTTATATAGTTCCTTATTGACTGCATTCATGAAATGTTTTTATTGCAGATAAGGCTCTCAGCCATCTGACTGAAGAAATTCACTCTGTTTTGGTTTGTGGTGTGTGTCAGTCGATAAGTTGTAGCAGTAGTATGTAGCTCGTAGTATGCAGCTTGTCTTTTGTTTCACTGTGCTGAATACACAGTTTGATTTCTTTTATTGGATTACATGCTTCAGTACAGCGTAAATTCATGCAGTAGAAAACTATAATGAAAATAGGTTGTTTACGGTAAAATACTCACGTGTTTTTTGTAAGTTTAGTGTGATAAATCTTCTACATATTTATAGCAAACCTGCAGACGTGGAGTTCTAGTCAGAAATAAAAATGGAAAGATTTCTTAAAACTTTTTTAGAAAACAAGTCAGGCATATGCTTTGTGTGATATAGGTCATAAGGGACATCTGCTAAGGATAATTTTCTAACACTTGCTAACAATCCTAATATAATATGGCCTATTCATCAGTTATATTGTTCCTGACTTGGCTAGCATGGATTTTAGTGATTCCCGATGTGCATTTAGCCTCTCTTAATTGCTAGTTTCTTGCTGTTCTATCTTATTGTTTTGTAGGACAATGCATAAGCGGGCACAGAATAATCAAAATGGTTTCCCTGGCCATATTAGGCACCTAACAAGGGATGTATTTGCTGTGCAATGTGTGCGTGTTTTTGCAAGTAGAAGTCTCGTTGAAACAAAATAAATCTTACCGGGGAAATAATTCAAGAATTTGAGCATGCTGTTCAGTGTCTCTGTGTGTGTGTGTGTGTGTGTGTGTGTGTGTGTATTTATATATATTTATATAAAACCTGATCTGTGTGGGGTGTGTTGCAGATTTTGTAGTGTTCTTTTATGCAGCAGAGAAGTCAGAGGGCTAAAGGAGGAACTGCAGACTCAACATCATGATTTTGAAGTTCTCGATAAACTGTTAAATTGTGCCAGTTTTGTGTCTTTGGTTGAGAAACAAAAGCTTCTTTAGAGATATTTGCAGTAGAGCTGAGATCTAATCTTTTAGGTTTTAATCAACTCAGAATTTCACTTAGCTGCAAGGCATTTGACTCCCAAAGAGGTGCATGTAATGTTCTTGCAGCTTGCACACGTGAAGCAAATAGTGCTGGGTTTCATTGTTTGAGGGGAGAGATGTTGTGGTGGGGTAAGGTTTTGATATTAGTGAAATAGGAAAACTGACCAGGTAAAGTTTGGAAAAACTACTGAAAGGGGTGTTTGCAATTTGACTTTCACATGTATGTGGAAATAGTTTTTTTCCCTTTTCCTATTTTTTTTTTCTTTTCATTTTTACCAATTTGTATTGCTCCATTGTTCCATACTGTGCTCTTACCTACGGATAGAATAATAGCTGTTTAATGCTTTAGTAGAATTGTTATAATAATTAAGTGTTTTATCTTGATCTGTTTTCTGCTACTCTGTGGTAGTGAAAGAAAAAAAAAGCTAGAAGTTGTAGCTTTTGCAGCAATTTGGGGGAAGCTTTCTTTATAACTTACTCTCAGTGTTGAGTCTTGTTTAAAATTGTTATCCCTCTGATCAGTTTTGGGAAGAACAAAACAATTTTATTTTTAGATTTATTGCTCTCATTTTACTCAGTTGTTTTAGCCAGGCACCGTAGATGATCTGTAAAATCCTGCATAGCTGCAAAACATGAAATTTGTTGTTGGTGCTTTGTTGTTTTGGGTTTTTTTTCCAATTCTTTTAGTGATTTTTGCTTCTGTTCTAACAAAACGTGTTTAGGAAGAGTGGTTTGGACTACTGAAGCAGTGCCAATGATGGAGAATAAATCAGCCTGGGACCGTGAAGTCAGTTGTTGAGTATAGTTAAAAGACCATAGTCTACACAAATGTTGATTTCATTCAGAGTTTAAATCTGTATCTCTATGGCTTAATTGAAGTATTTTATGGGATTTAATAGTTGTTGTCCACATTGAGTAGTTGAAAATTTCTTTAATCTGTGCACAGTTGATTTAAACAGTTTGGCAAAAAGTGTGTGTAAACTACTTTGCTTAGAGTATATGTACAGTTTAAGCAGAGAACTGCTGATTTTCTGTAACTGCAGCCTGGGAGAAATGAACAAGGAGAGACTGAGAAGGGAACTGAAGACGCTGTTGTAAGGATTCAGTTTGGACACTGGGTGCCACTCCTGGTACACACTGAGCCTGAAAGGCTTTCTCACACAGTGGAACAGCAGGCACTTGTAAAAATGGAGGTCTTTGTATACTCGGGAAATTCTGAAGGTCTTCCTCTCCTGAGCTTAGTGGTTCTTGTAGCTGAGAAACATTGTCCTCACTCTTCCAAGGAGTAACTAAAGATACAAGGGCAGGATTTTTTTTTTCAGTTCTACTGAGAATGGTTTTCTAGACTTGAATGTTGCTGTCTATTTCCATACTTCCCATCCTATGTAACAGAAACAAGAGTGCAACACCAGCTGTTCAGGAACTAGACCAAATATGACAATTCTCCTCAGAAATAGAAAAAATAATTACAAAACCAAAAAAATGTTAATGAAATGTCTGCCTACAAGCATATATATATATATATTTATTTGTTTATGTATTTTTTATATATAGTTTCATTCTGCCATGTGCTTTCTTTTTAGATAATTTCAGTGTCAAATTCTTTTGATGACATGTTACTGATGGAAGACTAGAGGAAAGGACAGTTGAGGATGGGTTTAGGATTGGTCAGTTTACTGGACTTGGAGGCAGTGATGGTTTCCAATAGCCACCAAGTGTTGAAGATATGAGGAATGCTGAGGAGATGGAATAAGGAGTGGGAGTAAGAAATGTTTAGATGTAAATTGGAATGAGGTTAGTGCTTCCACCCTGAAAGCTGTGTAGCTCTCAAACTAGGAAGCGTGACCTGATTTATGCTTTACTGTGCTCATGCCCAGAGGCGTCAGCTGGCTCTGGGTGTCCTGAACATTATACAAACACATACTTGCTCAAACATTTTAGAAACAGCACAGGAGTTTAGGTGTCCAGTTCTTAATGGCTTTCAGTGGAATATTGTTGGCATCTCTACCTAGCTAATTTGGAAACTGAAATTTCAGTTATAAGCGAAAGGCAAGTGGGGGTTTGTGAGGCAAAATACCATAGCATTTTAGGAAGATTAGACCTCTAAACCTTATTTCCCTGCAAAAATTTTGTCTCTTTTGTTTGAAAAGAAATTGAAATAGTGGGTCAGAAAATAACATGTGCTTGGAGAGGAAGCAAGACGCTACTTGAAATGATGAATGACAGGGTGAGGGATGAGGAAGCGCCTTGTAAAATTCTACTTTGATGCAATGGTGTAGAATTAAAAACAAAACTTCCCTCTATCCTCAAATGTAGTAACTTGAGCTCTTGGTTTTACTTTTTAAAATGACATTTGAAAAAGGTTCCTGCTATTCACAGTGTTCCATTGTATGATACTTGACCACATCTCCTAGGCATTTTTCTTGTAATGATGTTTCAAGTGAAAAATTAATTGATGTATTTGGATACATAATGCACAAAGTTAAATGAAGAATAAATGTCAAATCAGCTTTTTTTTCTCTTTGTCTGCTTGCTGTCAGGGCTTACATCAATTTTAAAGGTAATGACTTCCATAAGTAGTTAAAAATTTTGACTGTGTTTTTATGTGAACCTTTCAGGTTAAATCACTTAAAGTTGACATTAAATTTTTAAATTTTTTGGACTTTTTTGGATAAACATATTCGCCCACAGAAAACTATGGTAAACATGAGTCATTTGGTATTCCTCTGTAATTAGCTATGCTTTATGTAGATGGTGAATAATACAAAGATGCACTGGTTTCTGTGGTTTTGCCAACTGTGGCGAAATGCCTGATTTTAAAAACAGTATTTTTAAACTTTTTTTTAAATATTAGACCTTCTTATCAAAAGGCACCAGATATATGAACAGAGCCATAAATGAAAGAACTGGCGCAAACCTTTTGTTGACACCTGGAAATCTATTAAATGGGACACTTGAAATAATGACTATAGCATATGATAAGCTAGAGCCACCTGGGTTTTATTGGGCTACTGGATACTTTGATCACAACTTTATTTAAAGCGGTGTCTGTTTACAGCATCAATGTTCCTTGTCATCACTATGATTTAGATTTCAATCTGACACAATACAAAGAGGAATTGCAAAAATCAAGACAGTACTCAAATGGGAAACTGGTATGGGAGAGATGCTAGTTCAATGTGTCAACCTGGGAACAAAAGCACCTATTTAAACAAGACCTGTAATCTGAAAGAGCAGTAGATGACTTTCAGTAGATGTGGGACACATCATGCCGTGGAGAGAGTGGTAATAACTCAGGCTTGCTGGCAGCAGACAGAGGAGTTCACATGGAATGGGACTGTCATCCTCTTGGATGGAGGGATCAGGGTAGACGTCACTAAGGCCATGTGTGTGTTGGTTTGGTGCAGCTGTGTCCCTTAGGAGCTGGTGTCACAGGGAGGCATGGCTGTAGGCCTAGTGCACAGCTCTGCAATGCACTCCTGGTCCAGGCCTGCGTTCCCTGCACAGCCCTTTGCACAACACAGACATGCTCCTTAAGATTTCCCTTTGCTTTCTCTTCTTGCATTTAAATGGCACTTTAACATGGAAAAGGAGCACTTGGGTCCAGCCTCTGATCCTGCTCATACTTGCTAATACATCTTAATAACTGGAATAGGGGAAAGATCTGTTTTTATTCTTTCTGATGATAATTTTGGTACAGTTCTGCAGCTATGAAATAAAGCCATCACTATATACAAGTCGTGGAGGTTATAACTCTTTGAGACTTTGCTGATTGGCAGAGGTAGGAGAGCTGCTTGTTTGGTGGCATCTGGGTGTTGGTTTGGTCATGGATACTTGAGCATATTATTGAGGCTCGAACGACACTGCTTTTATTCCCAAGTTATCTGCTGCTGAGAATTCCTTCTCCCCTGCCTTCCCCCCTTTTTACTGTTGCAGCTGTTTAACAGCTAGTGTTTTATAGTAATGGTGACAGTAGTTTTTAATTGGGACTGATTCTGTTGTGTGCTTTTGCTTTCTTCAGTGTAGAGAAGGTGAAGGGACATTTGATTAAATCTCTCTAAAGAAAAATGGTTTTGCCCAAGATTTTTTCCTGTGTCCCAAGTGGTTGCAAGAAGCAGCGGGTTCAGCTTGTATAAAGGGTGAGTCATGAGGAGAAACACCATAAGAGTAGTGGTAAGGTAGGGCAGGTTGAGTGGAAGTCTGGGGAGGTCGTGAAGGATACGTTAGCCAGATGTTTGCTGCAAACAGTGCGTAATGGGAGGAAACGGCTATCAGATGACTTTTAGCTCTGTCCCTATGATTTTGATATCCTATTTATCCTCAATTTGAAAGAGACTTTTAAATTACTGAAACTGATGCATTTCAACTACTGTAATTTGATCAACTAGTTAAGTAATATTTTCCATACACTCTCCTGTATTTGGAAGTCTACATTTGTGCAGGGGCTGATGTGGAGGTGGTTTGATTTAATTGGAAATATGTACAATTATGAAATGGAAACCCAACCTTTGCATGAAAACATCTCAACTGACATAGTTTAAGCATGTCAGAATAGTATAAAGAAGAAATAATATTTTACTTTTAATTATTTGTCATTTTATTCAGTTGTATATGTTGCAGGTTTTTCCTTTTTAACATAAAGGAAAGTAGTTGATGTGAACATGGTAAACATGGAGTAATGCCCAAATGTCTTTTAAGATCTGCTACTTTATAAAATAAGAACAGGTAATTTTAGTAGGAAATAGGGCACATTTGGGAGAAATAGGGCAAATCCTGTCCATTTTTAAATGTCTGATTTTGGTGGTTTTCCTTTTTTCTGTTTTCAAATTGCATACAAAAGTTGAAGCTTCCATATATATATATATATATATATTGGGAAATCTGTTTGTTTCTTGATATTTTTAGCAATTGTAATGTTAATATTAACATTCAATAAATATGTGCAAGTAACTGTTTCTTTAGTCCACATTTTCACTTTCAGAACAACTGTTTAATAATTAAGCTAAAATTTGTAATAACTTTTACCACTGACTGTTCTGCATTCAAGGAAGTGCTACAATCTTAGTTGAAATGGCAGCAGGTCTGTGTTTTCAGACGCATGTACTCTGTCTGTAACCTTCCTACTTATTTCACTTCTCCTTGCTTTAGAAGTTCTCATCCTTGTGTCACTATGCTTTTACTCACTTTCAAAGCTCAAGTGAGCCTCTAGACACGTGTCCACGGGAGATGCGGGACTGCCTTGCTGGACTGAGGTCCCGTCCCTCCTGCTGGTGCCCAGCCCGTGCGTACCCGGTGCTGCTGCGCGCTCCGGGCTGGGGCCCTGCTCGCGCGCTTCTCGCCAGCCGCAGCTCCAGCCACATCTGCAGCCGAGCCCTTGCTTGTACAGGTGTGAACTGGGAAGTGCCATTTAAATGGGGACAGATGTCACTGCCTGGGGTTATCTGGACCTAGCCTGTGTGTTTGAGAAACTTTCAGTTCTCTCTTGTCAGTGGGTTTATTTCTGTCTGGATCAGGTCTCAAATGCGGTGCTCTTCTTAAGCTTAAAAAGGTATTGGTGAAAAAAAGCAAATGTTAGTGGTCAATTTTTATGTTCAAGTGTCAAAGCATAATATTGATGTACATTCCCAGTCTCCATTAACTCATTAAGTTACTTCTACCATACCTGTAATCTTTCAGCCAAATATGTGTGTTTTAAATATGGAAATGCATTGATAAAATTATTTATTTATTGTAAATTTGTATTAAAATAGTCATTGTCACTTCTAAGACCACATTTTTGGATAGGCATTTTTAGGAAAAGTGTTGCTAATGTTCTGGGACTTCAGCTCAAGTAGACTTTTTTGGTTTTATTTCCTAGTAACATATTAGAGATCTTTGGCTCAGGTAAAGGCCTATCTGTGTTTTTGAAGATTACAGCTAATAGTTATAGTTACTGTTACTGCAGCTCTCCAGGTCACAGGTTGCTAGAAGCGCCTGATTCCTCTCTCTGAGGCTGGAGCCAACAGTTATTTTGCAGAAGATGTGCTGTGGTTTAAGGGCTGTGCCACCAGGTGAAGGAGCTACAGGAAGAAGTGAATAGGCTACACAGTATTTCAGCAAAGGAGCAAGAGGTTGACCGGTTCTTTTCAGAGACACCACAGTCTCATGACTCTGGGGAGTCTTAAACCTCCATTGTAGAGGAAAAGCAGGTGGATTCAGAACCCTGCAGGGTAATTAGTCAAAGGACTGTTAGTCAAGGGTCTGTTCAGGATGATGGCTGGAAGCAGGTCACTGCACATAGCAGGAGGAGGGTTCCTCCTTGGAATTTGACAAGTAGGACTGGCACCTTCTGCAAAGGTGTGAAGCTCTGAAACTAGAAAGCCAGACAACTAATGAGGTGAGTGAAGGTCTTTCTGGGATAGTGGGGTCTCCTAAAGCAGCGCCATCTCTACCCTGTATCTCGACCTCCTCTGTTAACAGAAGAAGTGGGGTAGTTGCAATAGGAGACTCCCTTCTAAGGAGTACAAAGGGCCCCGTGTGCAGAGTGAACCCCACTCACAGAGAAGTCTGCTGTCTCCTAGGGGCTCAGGTAAGGAACATTACTGAAAAACTTTCCAGTCATTAAAGCTCTCTGATTACTATCCCCTTTGGTTGTTCAAGCTGTGGTGACAAAATAACAGAAGTCTGAGGGCAGTCAAAAGAGACTTCAGGACCCTGGGGCAATTGGTAGAAGGATCAGGAGTGTGGGTAGTGATTTTCTTGATCCTTCTGGTAACAAGGAATAATATTGGTAGGAATAGGGAGATCCATCAGGTCAGTGTGCGGCTCTGAGGTTGGTGTCAGTGGAAAAATGTTGGGATTTTTGACTGAAGGATGGTATACACAACAGCCAGTCTAACTCCTGACAGGATGCATCTGTCTCATAGGGGAAAAAGAGCTCTAGGACAGGAGCTAATGGGGCTCATTTTTGGAGCTTTAAACTAGCTTGGAAGGGAGAAAGGAACTAACAAGGCTCGCCAGTGATGAGTGATGGGACCATGTGCCAAAACTTGAGGGAGTACTAGTGAATCCCCCAGTCTGCTTTGCCATGTATTGGATACAATCTACCACACTCGGAATGTTTCTGCACTAATATATGCAATGTGAGGAACAAACAAGAGGAGCTTCAGGCTTTGTCCCAGTCCCAAAGATTTGACATTACTGGTATAAGTGAAACCTGGTGGGATGAGTCCTGTGTCTGGAGTGCCCTGTTGGATAGTTACAGGCTCTTCAGGAGGGACAGGCAGGGCAGAAGAGGCTGGGGGTTGTCACTGTATGTAATAGAAGTGTTTGAATGTATGGAGCTCACAGTTGGCAATGGCACAATTGGGAGTCTCTGTGGGAGAATCAAGGGGCAAACAAATAATGCAATAATGCAGGTGTCATTGTAGGAGGCTGCTGTAGACCTCCCAGCCAGGATGATGATGCTGATGAATTTATTATTTGAGGAACTAAAGGCACTTCCAAGTCAACTGCCCTTGTCCTTATGGAGGGCTTTAACTTGCCAGAAATTAACTGGGAGCATTGCACAGCTAGTACAACCTGCACCAGAAGATTCCTAAAAAACCTGGATGACAACTTCATGGAGGGGGTCCTAAGGGAGCTGGTGGGGAGAGGTTCCCTCCTTGATTTGCTGCTTGTTGCAAAGTTGAGATTGGTGGCTGTCTTGGCCACATTGACAACGAAGTGCTAAAGTTTGAAATCTCTATTGACAGGAAGTGCCAGCAAGACCCCAGCTCTGGACATGAGGAGAGCAGACATCAGCCTGCTCGGGGAATTAGTGAGTAAAGTCCCCTGGGAAAGTGTTTTTACAGATGCTGGGGTCCATCACTGCTGGTCACATTTTAAACATCACCTCCTAAAGGCACAGGAGCAGGCATTTCTCAAATGTTGGGAGTCAGGCAGGGGAGGCAGAAAGCCACCTTGGCTGAGCAGGGATCTTCTCTTGGAAATAAGATAAAAAAGGAAGGTGCATGCCCACTGGAAGCACTTGAGAGGAATACAGAGATGCTGATTGCTTCTGTAAGGAGAGGATTTGTGTGGCCAAAACTCAGTTGGAGTTGAATCTGGGCAGAGCTGTGGGGCACAATAAAATGATTTTTTTTCAAATCTGTTAGTGGCAAAAGGCAGTGTAGAAATAAAATTGCCCATTTACAGGATGAGGATGGTCCCCTCACAAACAGGGGCAGACATAAGGCAGAGGTGTTTAATGCATTCTTTGCATTTTCTTCAACACAGAGGAGGCTCCAGGGGATATCCTGAGCTGGGGGACCATGACTGAGAGAATGATTAACTCCTAGGTGACCCTGAAACTGTGCAGGATTTGCTGTTCCAGCTGTATCCTTACAAATCTGTGGTGCCTGGTAGATTCATCCAAGGATCCCCAAGGAGCTGGCTGATGTCATTGCAGAATCTCTCTTGATTTTTGAGCTGCCTTGGGAATCCAGAGAGGTCCCAACTAAATGGAAGCTGGCAAATATTATCCCAGTTTTCAAGAAGGGCAAGAAGGAGGAGCCCAGAAACTACAGCCCTGTCAGTCTCACTTCAGTGCCTGGCAAAGTTAAGGAAGTTATTATTCTGAGACACATTGAAAACACCAGAAAGACAATGCAGTTGTAGGTCACATCCAGCATGGCTTCATGGGAGGAAAGTCCTGGTATCAAGCCTGATTTCCTTTCATGTCAGGCAACTCACCTAGTTGATTAAGGGAAGCCAGTTGTAATCTTTTTGGATTCCAGTAAAGCTTCAGCATTCCTGTCTCTCACAGGATCCTTCTGGACAAAATCCTTCTGGTCCATCTCACAGCTGGATAAAGACATCATGGGATGGGTGAGCAGCTGGCTGATGGGTCAGGCACAAAAGGTTACAGTGAATGAGGGGACATCAGACTGGCAACCTGTCACTCCTGGGGCTCTGCAGGGCTTCATCTTGGGCTCTGTGCTGTTCAACATCTTCTCAAATTACTTGGAAATGGGACTGCAAGGGACACTGAGCAAGTTTGCAGATGATACAAAACTGGGAGGAGCTGTTGACTCCCTCAGAGGCAGGGAGGTCCTGCAGAGAGACATTGACAAATTAGAGGACTGGGCCATCCCAAACAATATGAAGTTCAGTAAGGAAAAGTGTCAGATTCTGCACCAGGGATGGGGCATCCATGAATGTATGGAAGGACTGGGGAATAAGAGGCTGGAGAGCAGTGACATGGAAAGGGACCTGGGGGTTCTGGTTGATGGAAAGATGAACATGAGCCAGCAGTGCCCTGGCAGCCAGGAGGGCCAGTCCTGTCCTGGGGGGCATCAGAGGCAGCATCACCAGCTGGGTAAGGGAGGGGATTGTCCTGCTCTGCTCTGCTCTGGGCCGGCCTCAAGTCCTGTGTGCAGTTTTGGGTGCCACAATATGAGAAAGATATTCTCTATTAGAGAGCATCCCAAGGAGAGCAAAGAAAGTGTTGAAGGGTCTTGAGAGGAAGCTATATGAGGAGTGGATGAGGTCACTTGGCCTGGAGGAGACTGAAGAGAGACCTCTTCAGTCCACAAGTTCCTCATGAGGTGAGGAGGAGGGCCAGACACTGATCTCTTCTCTGTGGCAACCGGTGACTGGACCCAATAGGACAGCCTGAAGTTGTGTCAGGGGAGACTTAGTTGGATATCAGGAAAAAAGATGTTCACCTGGAGGGTGTTGGGGCGCTGGAACAGGCTCCCCAGGGAAGTGGTGACATCACTGACAGAGTTTGAGAAGTGTTTGAACAACACTCTGAGGCACATGGTGGGGCTCTTGGTGATGTGCTGTGCAGGGCCAGGAGTTGGACTGGATTATCCTTGTGGGTCCCTTCCTACTCAGCTTATTCTGTAAAGTGGTAAAATAATACACCTTCCAGTATCATCAGAGATTACTGTCATATCTTGCTTAACACAAGGTCACCATTCTCATTTTATCAAGTTGTGGCTAAAAATGATAAAATAATTGTAGACATGGATGAATTACTAGAAGTTTCATAAAATTTATTTACTAATGCTAAATACATTTTTTCATATATATGCATTCAAACTCTTACAACTTAAGACCACCAACCCCCTGCTTTTTTATGTAGGTAAAGAATGAATATAGCATGACATGGAGAACATACTTGATCAGGTATTTTTGAACACATCAGTAGTCTTTTAATTTAAAAAGTATGAACTGTTTAGAAGTCCTGTTGATATTTTTTTCCCAAAATGCTTTTCTCCTGTCAGAACTAGTATAAAGGTATATGTGTGCTTCTTTTTGTCTCTGTGTAGAAGAGAGGTGTCTAGCACTCTGAACATCTATAAAATGGTATTGCTGTTGGCTCTGTGGAAAGGGAAAATTACTCAAAAGAGACTTGGAAGAAAAGAATGGAAAGGGATGTAAGTTTCAGGCTTGGGGAACTGCAAAGCACTTCTGAGCTGTGGAAGGGAAAAAAAGACTTTGTTTATACTAGTAAATCATAACTTGAAGCTATAATGAATGCAGGACTAAAGTGGATTTAGCCAGTGCTGTGTAACTTTGATCATCATTATGGTTTGTTTTGCATTTCCTTCGTAGTGTCCCAGGCTATCTTTGAAATGGCTTTGTTGTCATCATGTCATCCACACATGCAGACTCTGAAACTGCTCTTCTGTCCTATCTGGAACCTTGCAAATGCTCTATTTTCTTAAGCTTTCTAAAGTGTTTGGTGTCTTATTCCGTCTTTTTGTATGGAATATCACTATGAAAAATCAATTTTTACTGTCACCTCTTTTTTAAAGTCTCTCCCATTCCCTGTCCAGATTATGGCATTAGGGTTTCATTTAATTTATAATTCTCTTGTCTCTTGCCTTGATCTTTTTCTTTCCTTCCCCCAGCTTGTCCTGTTAACATAGAACAGAACTGCCCTTGCTTGCACTGCTGCTCTTTTTCTCCTGCACTTCCTGCTTGGAAACCCTTTTTTTCTACTTGATCTTCTGACCTGCAGACCAGGCTGATAAAAGCGCTATCTCTTTGCTGCACTGTCCTTTTGGCTACCTCTGCTGGATCTGTATCACCAGTGATCTTGAGTGTAAATTTTCCAGTGTTTTTATTACTGCCTGTTCCAAAATTAATAATTGTGTTATTAATTTTGAAGGAAGTTCTCCATCTAATATATTATTTAAATAACACTATGATGAATGAAGTGTAAGCATTCTAACTGGTAATAGAACCAATGCATGTTTTGAAAAATATGCATTTAAAAGTCAAATTTGCAAGGGTGGCCGGTGGTCCTTTTGCTGCTTCTACTTTACAGCTTTTATGCTCATTAGATGGTATCTAGCAGCATACATTACATGCAGCTGACAGAAGTTTCATGGATCTTGTAGTACTGCAGCCAAAAACAGTCTGTATCCAGCTTGCAGGCTGGGTGTTTGGGCAGTCTACGTGAAGCTGCAGATGTCTTGAACCAAATGCCCTGTTTTATGTAGGAAAGTGTAGGTAGCTGAACCACAAAAGTGCACTGTGTCTAAGATGTCTGCTGCAGGGAATGGAGCCAACGTGTGTAGTAGAGTTTTAATGGTTGTAAAGCTGCCAACACTAGGTAAAAGGTGGGATAAGAGAATGATTTGTACCTGGAGTGTGAGATTAATACCCTGCACTTGCATAGCACCTTTCATTTGACGATCTTGGCATGCTTTATGATCAGTTAATTGCCTCATAACCTCTCTGTGGGGTAAAAACTATCACTAGTTTATGGTTAAAGAAGCTGATGCATAGAAGAATTGAAGTAACTTCCTTGGGATGCCTGGGTAATTGTGGCAGAAGTATTTGAAGTTCGTCTCGTGCTAATTTTGGAATGTCTAGCATCACAACATTTAATTTCCCTACACAAAAGGCAGTAATTGATTCTAGCTCTTTTTGTTCCTCCAGCTCTTCAATTTTGTGAGTTCCTTCCCTGTGGTCCTTTGAACTGTGGTCTTACAGGTGACAGCTGTTGAAAAAGGGAATAAAGTTCTTTTAACTGAGTTAGAGCAATGCAAATTGTTTGTCTCTTTGAAATGCTGAAGAGCAGAGTATTACCATGGAAATAGTTAAGTCTTGACTTTCTTCCCACTCTTCTCAAAATACAGGTGTCAAAATACATTCTTCGTGTGTTCCCTTTTGTTCTTGTCACTTAAAGAAATCATAAACCAGTAATCCTGTAGTGCCTGAGTTGCCATACTTGAAGCTAAATATGTATTTTGCTGGTGGTGGTTGGGCAATTCTGGGTGAACTAAAAAGTAACTAACAATGCTCCCATGAAGGCATGGCTTTGTCTCTGTTAGAGTTTACGAGCATTAAATAAAATTGATTCTCTCTGTTACCCAAAGTAAACTTCCAATTAGTTTTTTCCTATGTGTCTTTTTTTTTTTCATGTTATGAATAAAATAACCGGAACTATTTTTAAAATTTTTTTATCCATGTCAGTGTAAAATTCCTGCTTGTCCATACTGGTTAGGAGAACAGGAGTACGTAGAAGTTAAGTATGTCCTGGGAAAGGATACCTCAAGTAATTGGTTAAAGACGTATATGAAAATGAAATTTGTGTTCTAGGGGAAACAGTGCTACGGGCTGCATCCTTTGTACTAGTATATGTGAAAAGCTATCTTCAGAAAGGTGACTCCAAGTAGTAATTCTTAAGGTGGAGGCGTACTTCAGAATTTTTTTTGAACTATGACAATATACTGATTTAAAGTACACAAGGATAAAAGTGGACACTGCATATATACCTCCCCACGTTATGGAACATGATTTCCATATTACATGTACCAACTATTAGTAGTAACTTCCTTTTGGTTTTAAGACACTGGAGAGTCAAAGGTAGTGGGAAAAATATAATAATAGTCATGTGCTCGGTAAGCAGAACACATTTTTTGACCTCAGCCTTGTAGAAGAAAAAGAAAAAAGTAAACAGGATTTTCTCTTAAAGTACTGTGGACTTGACAGAACTGGTAATTGGTTTTAATCTTTCATTTCAACTGCTTTGTCTCACAAGATGAAGTAGGGGGTTTTTTTCTACTTCTTAATATGCCACAGTGCATCTCATGCTGCAAGGCAAAATCATAAGGTGAAGTATTCAAGGTAGATGAATTTTTTTTACTTTTTTTTTTTTTTTTTTTCTCCAAACCTATGGTTTGTCTTTTATTTCTGATCTGCATCTCATTTAGGCAGGCCATACAGTATTTCTTCCTTAAAATAAGAGTGACTAAGGCTGAACGTAATTTAACTAGTTTCTTAAAGAGAAATATTTGGAATCAGGTGTACAAATCTTGTCTTTTTTAGAGAAGACAATCTCAGAAACTTTTTAGGTGACACAAGGTGATTGCTGTGATGAGAAGGATAATGGATTGTTTCCAGGGAGAAACCTTAAAATCATTAAGCTTGGAAAATACCTCCAAGATCATTGAGTCCAGTGTTCTACTGAACACCATAGCCTGTAGTGCCACGTCCAGGCAGTCCTTGCACACTTCCAATGATGGTGACTCTGCCACTCTCCTGAGAAGACTATTCCAGTGCCTGACTACCCTTTCAGTGGAGAATTGCATCTTGATGTCAAACCTGAACCTTCTGTGACACAGCTTGAGGCCATTTCCTCTTGTCCTGTTGCTTGTTGCCAGTGAAAATAATTTAGCAGTTTTAAGTTCAAATGACAAGTTAAAAAGTTTTGAGCCAAGTGCAGTTGCTGGTGCTGTTTTTAAAAATTTTAGAATCACAGAATGGCCTGGGTTGGAAAAGACCTTAAAGATCACCTAGTTCTAGCTCCTCTGCTGTGAAAATGATTCTATCAAATTTCTCTAATATATGCATACAGATAACATTAACCAACTCATTCCAATTCATCATCCAACTCCAAGAAAGTTAATTAGGGTCACAATTTGTGTGTTACAAATTTCAGAGGTTCATGCTGGTAATTGCTCAAACTGGCATGGTAGAGAGTGAAGCAGAATTTGTCTCTTGTAAGAATACCTGCAAACCTTCCGACGGTGACTTTTCTAGTGTTTGGTACTTGTTCTGCATTTGGCAGTTTAATTAAAGATCAGACATTACCTGTTGCTGTAGCCTGAGTAAATTTATGGTCATGCTGAAGAAAAGCAAACCCGTCTGGTTGTTTTTCTCTTCTGTGTAGTACAAAATGCATGGTGTTATGGGTGTTTTATGAATTTCTCTGCTCTTCCTGCATGGAGTTTCTCTCCTGCCAGACTTGCATGCATTTTTCATCGTTGAAATGGTATTGATGCATCACCCATTTTCAGTGCTCAGTTCATTTGTCACACAGAACTGACTCTGCTGCCATAAAATTTGTTTTATTGCCAATACATTTAAACACTTTTGATTAACTTTTATTGGGGCCATTTTATTAAATTTGATGCCTGCGAATATCATGCTGAGGTAAAGATTGCTACTTCGGATGCCACAAATTTTATTAAATTATTATCTCGGAGCATGGTGGTTCTTTGTTCCTGGCCTGGACATCAAGTTGATTTGGAATCTGGCAAAAGAACATGTTGTTTCCTTCTTTTAAATTGGCATCCTACTAAGTAGCAGGGCCTCCCGCTTGCTTTACACAATTATTTTTAAGATATGCAGAAAACTCCAGAAATATGTAGAGACTTCTTCTAAAAGAAGCTTTGTATTTCATTGAAACATATATTAATTTCATTTGCCTCTTCTACAAAAGAGTTTGTAAAATAATAATGCCCAAGAAAACATTGCTCTTATGTGCAGTGTTATTGTCTTTACAGAAAATAATCCAGCTGACCTATTTGAAACACCTATTTACTGTTTCCCTTCACAGTGGGCTGGTAATGGAGTTTTTAGCATTTAATGATTCAGCCCTGAAGGAAGAGATTTTATTTTTATTTTTTTAAATTGAATTGACTACTTTTAGTACAAGTTAATTAAACTTTACTCCCAAGAAGAGTAAAACACTAGTAATCTCACTGCAGGTCAATATTGATTTGAAGATTACATTTTATTAATTTTAGATTTTAAAAATGAATACATTTTTGTTATTTAAGAAACTTTGCTCTGTAAAAGTAGGTGTCCTTATATTTGTTGATAATAGGTAATTTTTATATATGTAATGGATGACATGGGGTTCTGTGTAATGGACACTATGTAGTAATTAATTTATATCATAACAGTGAAATAGTACTATAGGTCCATTCTGCTGAGGATAGAGATGTGCCAGGTACATCTTGGGACTTGAACAAGCCAAATGGGTTACTAAATTTAAGTAGTAAATGGACTGCAAGATAATGTTTACTTACAGTTTTAACTGGGGAAAGAATGTTTTTATCATATTTTTTGAGAAAAAATCAGATGAATTAGCCATAGTCCCCAGAGGTATATAGGCAAAGAAGGATTGGCAAAAAACCTATTGGTGAGAAATGCAGAAGATGACAGTGTTCCACTTTTATAAGATGGTAATTTACTAGTTTTGTATTTACTCAGTGAGAGTTGCATAAGTAAACAGGCAAAGCTTAAGAAGCGGGGACAATGGAAAGAAATATGGGCATTCAATTGGCTGAGAGTGGAAGGAGAGAGAAGAGCATTTATACATGAAGAAACAGTGTATTTACTGTAGTGGGAGTTGTAATTCTGTGTTACAGGGAGTGAAGTGGTGATGGGAAGTAGAAGTTAAAAGGCAGCGTGTTGTTTTTTAAGTATAGTCTCTTTCTGTACAGATAAGGCAAAAATGGATAAATTTATTTTCTGCATTGTAAAAATCAAAGGATTTGATTCAATGCATAAAAAACAGCATTTGAGAAATTTGATGAACTCTCTGCTAAGTGATTATTTTACCTCCACAAGAGACCCTGAGGCCTGCAAGTTTTTGACACTGAGGGAAATGTGTAATTTTTTAAAATAACTCCTGCTGTTAACCTAAGAGAGAACTTCCATATGGAAACCTAATATATGTTCCCTTAGTCATGCCAGAAATGCAGATATGATGTTTCATGTAGGCTTTTCTGTGGCTCCCAGACACACAATTGCTGAACATCTGACAGCAAAGAATGTATTTCACCATAAATTGGTAATAAGCTGTGTTTTGTATGAAAAGAGGATAGTAATCTTTGCCTTGTGCCACCTAATCTGATAACACTACAAAATGAAAATGTGGGCATCTGTTCTAGAACATGTGGTGTTTTCTTTTTTAATTGTAATTTCTACTTTCTGTTTATGTCTTCTGTTCAAAAAAGATTTTGAAGCTTTTCCTTTCCCTGAACTTTCATGGACTAATCCTCTACATATGAAACCATGGCTTTCCTTTTCTAAAAATGAAGGAACTGGATATGAAATGTATAATTACTTGAGCTTTAGGCAGATCTTCATGTGGAGGGCCAAACCATATCAGACTGCTCCCTTTTTGTCAGAGGAACATGCTTTGTATGCTTTTTAAAAATGGCTAGAAATACTTTATCGTTGTCTATTCCATCATGGTAGACAGTGTTTCACAAAAACCACGTATCAAGTACATACTACTAAAACTTAGTGTGCTCTGTAGATATTCTGGAAGGTGATCTGTCTGCATACTAGGAAAGATGTTTGCTTCAAATGTAATCAAGAAAACAAGATTATTTTCTTGAGCAAAGCGAGCTGTTTATACAAAATATTATCACTTCAGGACACATATGAAGTTAATGACTAGAGTCTGTTTGAGGTACTGTCAGATGGTAGTATATGTTTTTGGCACACCATGCTTACTAGTATTCTGATGTTACAGGCTAGATTTTATTTTAAAAATGTTATAATTTATCTGAAAAATGGGCATGTAAATAGTGCTCTCCCTCCTCCCCAACAGAAACATTCCTTCTAAAAATTTTCCTTGAGATTTTTGAAATGTGTCATTGTAAAACCAACTGGGGAACAAGACCTGAACAGTTACAAGAGTCACAGTATTTGAGGTCTGCGCTGTCGGTTGCTTATCATAAGTATATTGTTTTCTTTAGGAGTAAAAAGAAAATACATTTCAGTAAATTACGATAGCTGGATGGCCTTCATGGTGGTTGAAAAAGAAAGAGAAATAGCTGACTTGCTAATAGATTGTGTAATTTCTTATTGAAAAAAGGATACTTCACATCTATTAGAAGACTGCACAATATTATAACCAGCTAGACAAAAATGGATTGTAAGTCGTGCCAAAATAAATAAAGCTTGTGGTTCTTACTGTGATAGTGGAAAGGGGGAAAAGTGAAATCTTTAGAAATATTTTAACATGTTGTTTTTCTAAGTATAATTAATTAATGGCTCCTGATTTTTTTCCTGTCTAATTTGTATAAGTCAGTTATTACCAATGGGGAAAAAAAAAATCAAACAAGCCAAACAGATTTTCAGTTACTTTTTTATGCAATCCTACAAAAGATGAAGTCTGGTAACTTCACTGTTCCATGCAATGGGCAGATTAAAGCAGGATATTTAAGCCTTTCTTTAGAATAAGCCAGCTACTTACCTGATTCTGAAAATTCCACTAGTCTCACCTAATTGAGGAAAAAGACAATGACAAATTGAGTTGACCATCATGTAGTCACACTTGACACCTAACATTACAGGCGCAAGGAATCTACTGTTTTTCAGTAGATTTTGGCTTTTCTGGCTTTTGGCTTTTCTGGCTATTTTAAAAAACATGAAGATAACATGCAGATTTTTCTGGTTCTTCTAATTTTTTTAGTTTCTTGGTAGCTGCTGTGGAAGTGTGGGCTATTGCAGACAAAAGGAGCAGTATACAAAGGTGGAGGAAGGGTGGGGTAGAAGCTTGGCAATGTCCCTTAACAATATTTCAAAGGCCAGATTTATTGTATTGAAACAAATGTCCCTAGGCTTACTTTACGTTTATAAAATTGTAAATTTACTCTCTCTCTCTTAGAGAGTAGCAAATTTGGAGGCAGGGGATATCTCAATTGGCATTTCACCCTAGGAAGAGAAGGTACCTGTAATCTGGCCATAAAAAAAGCAAAACAGTAACCAGAATTAAGCAACAAATGGTAAAACCCAAATATGTTAAATGTTTCAACCTGTTAAATGTTGAAAGTATTTACTGGAGGAGATGATAGTTTTTCATTCCAAGTTTATAAGGCAGTACTGTGTTACACTCTCACAGAAATATGCAAGTAAAGAGATGATAAGGTGAGATATCTTCCATTTTACTAGACACAGAACTACTTTCAATGTATAAACTTCAAGGGTAACACGTTTGGTTTGCAATAAGGTACATGCTTTTAATCGAGTTTTTCTTGTGCTTTAGCTGATGCAGTCTGATTTTTTGTAAAACCTTTCATGAGTTCTTTGTTTAAGCACATTTTAAACTGTAATTGCACACAGTGTTCTGGTGAGATGGAGGGGCCTGTATCCCTGAATGTTTTGTTTGTTTTTGTTCGGTTTTGTTTTTAAGTATATGCTGAAACTGTTTTAAAAAAATCATTCTGGTGTTTTGATTCTTACAGTATCTCAGCCTTTCAAGTATTCAGTTTAATGAACTGTCTCTGTTAAAACACAAGCGTGTTTTCTCTGCTGGTTTTTAATGTGCCTAGAAGTTGAGTATCTCAGAGGATTTTTAGAGTAATTTGTAAGCTACTCACTAATTTTTCATGGAACTCAGTCTTTTCCCATAAATTTTATTTAAGTTACTCAGAAAGTGTAAATGGGTTCTTCAGTTCCTAGCAAAGTGTCCTCCTTACTTGCAGCATCCATTTGATGGTGCAGCAGGTAAAACCAGCACAAGAACAGTGGCCCCAGAGGGGTTGCTGTATGTTTGCTTATTTCTGTCAAGGTACCTGTAAACCCAAATGTGGTCATGTTGCATTTGTGTAATGCACCAGCTGCCATGTTCCCTTGCTTCGAAGTGTTAGCAGTTTGGGTGTTGGGATTATAAAATAGACCTGATAAATTAATAGATTTTTATCAAGCTTTCTCGAGCATCCTGACAGCGGAGTGGTTCCTCAAAGAAAAGCGAGAATGATTTGCATCTGGTTTTGGACAACTCTTCATAAGCAAAGTCTGCAGTGTTTGTGCTTTTTGTAAAAATGTAGCTGAAATAATGCCAAAAGGTGATGGGAAGTGTGAGACTAGGAAAATGGAAATGAACCTTTAGTATTAAAGGAGTATTTACTTGCAGAAGACGGAAAGCTAGACAAAAGCTTAAAAGTAGAGAGATAAACTTATATTTGTTGTAGCCGCAACAGCTTTTCCTTTCCCCTCCAGCCTTCTTTATTAATGTATTAAAGCAGTTGAATAGGAGAACTGTCTGTATTAGCTTGGTGAATTGATATGAAGAAATTATCAGTATACTGGTCAAAGCAAAAGGAAGGCCAATTATAATATTTTTTAAACAAGAAGATACCAAGAGACTGGATTGTTTATTTGTTGCTTTGTGGATCCTGTACATAGGAATGGCTGTGTTTTAAGTTGCAATTGACTTCTTTTAAGAATGTGTCTCGGAGACAACTTGAGAGGATCCCCGCGTTTTGACTTTAAACAGTATTTTTAGTAAGCTTTATGCATCAAAAAGCGCAGCTGTTTTTCAAGGTGGGATTTTCTATGCAACATGAAGCTTGCTTGGATTGAAAAGAAAATGAGCTGTAGGGGATGTCAAGCTAAGGAAGAAAGACAGCTGGGAATAATAAGAAGAAAATACACTGGCTAGTTTTTATCAGCTGTTCTACTCAGAGAGGAAGTTGAGAGGTTTTGCAAAATGGGTAAAAGGTGATTCAGTGGGTTGTATAAAGCCTGAGCTGGTGATGTGGCTTTCATTGAAGATGAAGATGCCCAAGAATGTCACTTGCCTAGTAAAGGGTATGGAGGTGTTAACTGGTGCTGTGGGAACATGCTGTTGTGAAAGATCAAACTTAATTCCAGGACTTGATCCTGCATTTGCTGTAAAATTAAACATATGCCTCAAGCCTTTTAGTTATTCTGCTATTGTGCCAGTCTACCAAGAATAGAAATCTCTGGTTTCTCTCTCTCGTTCTCCTCTCTCTCTCTCCTTTCTTTCTCTTTCTTTCTCTTTCTTTCTCTTTCTTTCTCTTTCTTTCTCTTTCTTTCTCTTTCTTTCTCTTTCTTTCTCTTTCTTTCTCTTTCTTTCTCTTTCTTTCTCTTTCTTTCTCTTTCTTTCTCTTTCTTTCTCTTTCTTTCTCTTTCTTTCTCTTTCTTTCTCTTTCTTTCTCTTTCTTTCTCTTTCTTTCTCTTTCTTTCTCTTTCTTTCTCTTTCTTTCTCTTTCTTTCTCTTTCTTTCTCTTTCTTTCTCTTTCTTTCTCTTTCTTTCTCTTTCTTTCTCTTTCTCTTTCCCTTCCTTCTACCACTTCCCTCCTTCACTCCCCACAGTTGAAATTTGAATAGTATTTTTTTTGTGATTTGTCTTCTGTATGGCATTATGCAGAGAGAAAGACACTTTGATGGTTCCTGTCTTATTTCATGTAGTTGTTAATTGGTCATAGATTGAAATACAGTGTGTACCATTATTTCCTCTGCATAACTTGATCTTACTCCTACTTGCCTATAGCACCAGAGATCTGTGTGCATGGATGGGGATAGTGATTTGCACACACTTCAGGATAGAGAGAAGACTGCAGAATGACTTAAAGCAAGATATGTCAGTGTTTTCTAGTCCTGCAACTCTGCTTGGCAATAGAATTTTCAGAAACTATTTCCTAATTTAATGTTACGTAAAAATACTCAAATCAGTAATTCTAACACCAGCAGCCTCTGAACACCTTGACTATTAATGCACTCTTCTATTGCATGTTTTTCTGCCTCAAACTGGATTGGATCTTTAATAATCAGAATACTTTTTGTATCAATACATGGTACCCCCTCAAATGCTTGTTTTCCTTGACAAAACAAATGCCTACTCTTTAGACAGCTTTGCACACAGAAGTGAAGGGTTCTGTGGTTGGTTTTGTTTGTTTTTTTTGTTAAGAGAAGATTTGTGTTTTGGAATTCTAACACTCCTTTTTAATAATTTGCTGCATAAATCCTGTGTCAGTATGTAAGGCATTCTGACTATGTATTTATCCTTCACACTGTAAATTCAGTGAATTAAAGTTTCCAGTTAATGACACAGGGCCCTTGCTTTTAGTTTTACAATATTTTCTCAATTTCTCAAATGTAAGAAACAAAGTACATATGTATTATTTGATCAATTCTGTAAGTTCTGGATGACTTAAAATGGTTTAGATGTTATTTAAGTGTCTTGCTGATGTTTTTCCTGATCTGTTATGGCTCTTGTTAGGGCACTTATTGCTGGGAGCAGACCATTTCATTGCTCTGCAGTTTCTGAAGCAAATGATCATTGCTGTAGGAAGACCTTTGTAGGTAGAGTTTAATTTAAATATGTTCTTGGCTGTTAAATTTTGTAATTTAAGCACCCCTGGCAAAGCAACTCTTAGCTAACCAAGGCATTTGTATTGTGACCTGAAAGCAGTGGTGTATTGATTAAGTTGGATGGCTTCAAGAATGGTAAATTAACTGTAACATGTAATTTATCCCTTCTTTGATATTTTTAGGACAGTTTTTTTTTAAGTGATGAATAGGAAGAAAGAATAATTGATTGGATATTTCTAGTTACAGTGCTGTTCATTCTAGGAGAGATTTGTTCTCTGCAGTTGAACTTTCATAATAATGTGATTTAATCTATCTGCTGAGGGATGGGAGCTGTCCCAATTGTTCCTCTGTGCATTTGGCTGCCTGTTCCTGCCTCCTGCCTTGTGCAGGATCTGGGGCTTGCATGGTGAGTCAGATCAGCTTATTGATCTACTGGAGAGTGAATCCAACAAGTTGCTGAAGCTCATGTAGCTGGAGGAAGAGAAAGATTGGGTATGGACTGACCACCCATTTCAGCAGCAGTTGAGGGTAAAGGATTGAGTGTGACATGAAACAGTCTAATTTTTGTTGCCAGCTTATTTACTTTGTTGTCTGTTAACACAGCAGAGTTAATTTTATCATAAAATTACCAAGAGCTGTAAACATTATTGTGGTGACTTATTTTTTTCTCAGCTAAATATGCAGATAATGTCAGATACAGTAATTCTGAAATAAGCCTGAGCAAAATATTACCTGTTTCACTGCTGTAAACCTGTCAACTTATGTAAAAAAGCTAAGCAGTTGCCATGACTCTCATTAAGGGAAGAACTAAATTTGAGCTCACAAAGACAGGTTACTTGAGCATTTAGACGATACTTGAGATTCATGCAAACTACTCTACTGTGTACAAAGCAGTGTAAATAGATAATGATTCCTAGAGCCTAGCATGGAAACTTCATAGGGCTCTGTGCATCAGATTGACATTTTGGTTGTTTGTGTTGGTTTGGGTTTTTTGGGAATACAGGGTGGGTTTTGCCCCTACAGCTGCTTTGAGTTCTGAAAATCTTTTGCATCACACTTGTCTTCAGAGTATTCCAAAGTTATATTGCAAGGTGGATTATATGCAACAGTTATTTGGAAGATAAGCTGAGGTTTGCTTGTTTTTTCTTAAATCTGAACAAATGCTAGTGCCCCCTCCATGCCTTGGTTCTCCTTGTGTCAGAAGCAGTCCTTTGTCCATTCTTATCCTGCAACCATTCATCCCTTTGCTGCAGGGTGTCAAGGAGCAGGGCACAAGTAACATGTAATAATTTGGTATGCTTGGTATTGCAGTTCTGTTTCTGCATGATAGATTCTTGGTATTGTGTATGATTTATATCATGAACTACTGGCCTGATCACATTTTCTGTGGCCAGTCCTTAATTCCTGTTCCCTAGGTGATGACATGACATTTATATCTTCCCTGTTTTTCTCTCATGTCTTGCATTAAATATATATAGAACTTTTTTATTATTATAATAATTGCATTTTTGCAAATTTAAGTGTGAGAAAAGGGCCCTGTACTGGGGGAGTTTTCTGCAGCACAGCTTGTGTTACCATGTAATCTGTTTTTTGAAAAAGTTTCCATGTTCCTCTGATTAAACATCTTAATCACTTTCCGTTCTACTATGAAATTTTTATCCAAGAAAAATAAGTTTGGATGTGGATATCACTTCATCTTCTGACTAACCAGATGCTCACTGGGTATTTATGCTTTTTTGTCCCAGGTTTGATGTTAGAATTGTTTAGTGACCAATTTTGTTGGTCACCAGACAATGTTTAGTGATCAGTTCTGTTTCAACTGCCTGTAATGTTCCTATCATTTATAACACTGTATAAAATCCAGTCTCTTTCGTCAGTACTAATGGAAGTGAATGATAGTATGAGGTGATGGAAACATTTTATTTCCTAAACACTTCCCAATTTGCCGTTGATTTTGGTTTCCCTGGTGGACTGATCTTTCACAGCTGTTGCAAAATGTAAGTGCGTTTTTTCTCTGCTGTGCAGATATCTGCCTTTTTCTAAACTCTCCATGGCACAAAAGGGTCTTTTTAAAATGTCACAAATATAAAGCAATTTCTGTTGGCATTAAATGTAAACATTTTGCTGTCTTTGTTTATGGAAGAAATTGAAAGTTTAGGAGTGAATGGGTGAAAAAAGATAAATATTGAGCAGTCATCTTATAGAAACAGGAATGTGAGCTACACATAGTTTGTTCCTTAGGAAATATCTTACATTCATTTTTATCAGTTTTTGGTTATCAGTTTTTCAGTTTACTGCTTGAAAATACTTGGGGCTTCACTACTATATAATTGCAGTAACTATGCCGTCTACTGTCTACTCTTTGTTATTTCACCAATAAGTTTTGTCAAATGTAATGACATATGGATGCAAAACAAGTTTTTGTAAGTTTGCTTTCACTCTAAAACTAGTGAAACTATATATATATGCACATATCCAGTTTTAGCTATATATATTTATGTATATAAATATGCCTAGATAAATGGTTTCATATGTTTAAAACTGCCTAAAACCCCTTATGATATAAAATAGTAGGATAGGTTTTAATTGAGATAACTTTGCTTTTAGAAATTATTTTCCACTGAGGGTTAGCACTGGGCATTAATGCATACATATGGAAGCATAATGTTGATTCAGATGGAAGAGGAAATATCAATTTAGATTGAGGAATGTGTTCCCTATAATCCTCCCTGTTCTCAGTTATTCTTGTAGAGCTTTGCATAGAGCTTGTAGCTGTGGTGCGGGAATACTAACTTCAGTAGCAGATGTGAGCCTGAAGCTTATTACATGTTCCACCAGATGTTTCATTTATCTTTAGGGCAACCTTCTGGTTTGTTTTTTATATCAAACACTGTGAGAAATAAAATTCAGAATATATTTTAAACATGTTATGAATATTTGGAGATAAAGGAAACCTTTTATAACTTGTAGAACCATTGTAATGTCTCAAATATATTTTTCTTTTAGATTGTATTTCAGCAAGATATTTTATAATTTCCATTTGTATAATGATCCAGTCTTAGACTAAGCTTGCTTGTAAAGATAATGTAATACTAAACAGAGCAGATTTTGTATGTTTATGTAAGCCTATTGTCTACTTCTGTATTTATTAATAGTTCACGTGGTTTGATATCTTACATATTTACTGCTAGAGGTTGTTCACTGCATAAAGTAGTCTTTTGGGTGAAGAAGCCTTCACCCAAAAGTAATTTCAGTAATAATTGTGAATCTCAAGAAGACATCCCTTAGGCTAATGCATTTGGTATTTCTTGAAGGAAATTCATCTTTTAATTTCATCTTTGAATAAGTGGGCCACTTGTGTGGCTCACTGGTTTAGTCTTTGCACAAAGGCCTTCACCTCTGTGCGGAGTGGAGTATCAGAAATTCAGCTTCTGTCCACCCGCAGGTACTCCTGTGCTCAAACCATGTGCCACCCTTGCCATATTTGAGTTACAGCATTGTCCAAAAGCTGATGTGTGTCTGGTGTCTGTGAACAAAAAATAAGTGTAGCAGACCCATGTCATGGAAAGTTTTGCCAGGGAAAATTGTAGAGGATAGGAAGTGAAATGTTGATCGGTTTTTAGTGAATTTTGTTCATCAAGCATGTTTAATGGTGTGAGGGCATGTCAGGGAATTTGGTGGTCTGTTTTAAAAGCTAATTAGCATGTCTTTAAGTTCAGGGTTGTATTCCTGATCCTCTTCATGCTTCCAAAGTAATGCCTAAGAAAGGAGGCTGTGAGAATAGACTTGGTTTGCCACATGGCCTTTGGCAAGAGAGGAGGAGAGAAGACCCTGGCCTCCTTCTTTAAAGGACAGCAATGGAATGTGTTGGGATGATAACATAGCTCATTTAGCCCGCTGCCTGGAAATCACTTGGGAGGAGTGGTTGTCCATCGCAGAAGGGGGATGGATCACCATGGGCTGGATTATGCTGAGTCTGAGATAGAGATCTGGATTTGTGAAACCATTCTGAATTCAGCTCTCCTGCAGAGAAGTTTCAGTAGTGCAATTCTCAGTTTCTCGAGTGTTTCTAACTCAGAACTTTGGCAAGGACATTTTTTTTTTGTGTGGAATCTTCCACTTGCTGAAGGAGTGGGAGATTGTTTCAAGACTCCTGAACTCCTTATGTGTAAGAATTGAAGAAAGATTATTTGTAAAAAACCTGAATTAGACTCTTAGCTAATCAGCAACTGAAAGTATTGGGCAGTGAAAAAACTGTTACGCTACCAATCAACATGATTTTGTTGGTGTTTTATGGCTAAAGCTTTGTGCATATATGCCACAAGCTCTGTGTCTGTGTGGATGCATTAGGGCTCTCTAATAAGCATCGCTGACTCAGTCTTCCCACAGAAAGAAGGATTTTTCTTCCAGTCCCCTTGGGTATATTCTAATGATAAAATATGGAAGAGGTGTTTAAAACACAAATTGCAGGATTTTAAGTAGTTGTTTAGGGACTCTTGAGAATGATATAAACATCTTTCATCTAAGGCAGAGTAAACTTCTTAAAAAGTTTGTGGATTCCCCACTGGGACCTGATACTGTCATTGTTATGCATAAAAATAAAATACATTGGGAAATTAAAAATAATTAGGTAAGCATAAATTGAGGTTATTCTTATTGAATTGTCACCTTAACAGATACCTCAAAGTTGCCACTGTTCCACTCATTAAACTTGTATTATTTTGAAGAGACAGAGCATACCATTTAAATAAAATGGAATACAACAAACGTGTAACTGTGGCAAAAGGAAGTTTTTAGTTTTTTCAGTGAAATACTTCAGGAAATAGCATTCTTTGTAATATCTTGCAGAGAAGGAGTCTTCAGCAGTCCATCTAGATGTAATTCTGATTATATTGATATTAAAGAGAATTTACTGAGTCTGCTCTTGATGGCTGCAACACCATTTTTAAAAAATTTAAATGCAACTTTAAAAATAGAACATCATGGTCAATGTACTAAATGCTTTTTAATTTACATTTCTTTCTGCCATGTTTCTCTGTTGAACAATATGAATTCTCCAGGCCTTTATTTTCAAGTCCGCTTGACATTGCAGTCCAGTGTTATTCAGTCCTTGGCTTTGTTTCCTTTTTGTCCTTTGACAGTTCTGTATTTTTGTATTTGCTTACCATATTGAACTGCAGATGCAAATCTAAGCACAGTTTGTGTAACAAAATATTTTCAGACTGGCTTACCCATGTTAATTTTTTTGAAACAATTTCTGTTACATTTTTGACATTCAGTGAGAGTGTCTAAAATAAATATAGTCTGTGGCTGTTAACCAAAGATTTTGCACCTATTGTGACTCGTGTCTTGTTTGCATTTGAAAAAGTATTTAGGCTGAATCCTTTGAGAATTATATAGTGCTCTGTATAATTGCTTTTAACGTTTTCAATAACTAACAAAAAGATGAATGCAGAATGAAAATAAATGCTTTTGAAACACAAAAAATCTCCTTCAATGAGCTTTCACACTATGGTTGTTTGTTTCTAGAAACCTATATTTTATTCAAGACAAGCCTGGTTTACTTATATTGTGATATTTTTATTTTAGCAATTAGCAGTACTTTGTGATTTTGGCCCCTTTAAAAAAAATGTTTTATGTGACTGAAATTAATGTTTGGCATTTCTTTTTGTTATTTTTCTTTACTGTATTCTAACTTACTAAGCCATCTTTTTCAGTCATAGAATCATTGAATTGCTGAGCTTGGAAGGAGTGTCTAGAGGTCTCTGGTTCAATCCTCCTGCTCAAAGCAGCACAGCTAGAACAGGTTGTACACACGAGTTTTAATTGTCTCCAAGGCTGGAGGCTCTACAGCTTCTCTTGACAGCCTGCTGGGAAGTTTACCCTTCCTCAGAGTATGAAAGCAAACAAACAAATAGGCTATTTTGTCATATATTGAAGTTGAACTTCCAGAATCTTCACACACATGGATAAGATCCCTCTGAGTCTTCTCCAGCTCTCTCAGGCTCTCCCTGAATGACAGATGCCCCAGTCCCCAGGCATCTTTGTGGCCCGTCCTTTGCTCTTTGTTCATGTCTCATGCTGAGGAGCCCAGCGCTGGACTCAGCACCCCAGATGTGTCTCACCAGGGCTGGGCAGAGGGGAAGGATTACCTCCCTTGACCTTCTGGGAATGCTTTGCCCAATCCCCAAGAATTCCCAGCCTGTGCTGCAAGGGTCCATTGATGGCTCAACTGAACGTCCATCCAGGACCCCCAGTTGCATTTTCTGCTGAGCTTCTTTCCAGCTGGTCTGCCCTAGCATGTGCTGGTGGCTGGGGTTCTTCCTCCTCAGGAACAGGACATTGCATTTGCCTTTGCTGAACTTTTTTCCAGCCTGTTTAAGTCACTCTGGAAGTCAGCACAAACCTCCTTCTGGTTTTTATCATGGCAAACTAGCTGAGGGTGCACTCTGTCCCATTATCCAGGTCATTAATGAAGATGACAGAAGGATATTTGACCCAGTATCAATCCCTTGGGCACACAAAGAGTGACTGGCATCTGGATGGGCTTAGTGCTGCTGCTCACAGCCCTCCATGGCTCATCATCTTTGTGGCTTTTTTCTGAAGTGTGTTTGGATAGTATTAATCTTGTTTTTCCCCCCTCCAACTATAATTTGAGTTTGTAAATACAATGTTGTTACAAAGGCATTTTGGCAGTTCGTGAAAAATAGGTACCACCAAGTGATTTGATGATTCATCTCTTCCTCAAATGAAACTTTTGCTTCGAGGCTTTGTTCAGAATAAATGGTGAGTGCTGTCCCAAGGGTTTGTAGTCTTCAGAGAACAAGCAGAAGTGGAAAGAATTGACTTGTCCAGCCCCCATCAGGGAGTCCTTCAGCTGAGCAAGCAGTGGAACCACAGCCTACTGCCTCCAGCTCTGATGTACTGTGCTTTTTCTCTTACTCATTAAAGAATTGATTGCAGCGAATCTGCCCCTCTGCTTCCCAACTTATTTCCAATGTAAAAAACCTTCTTTAAGTTTATAACTTCCTTCTTGGCACAGAGCACTTCTTCTGCCTGTTCAAACAGGGTGTGAGTTCAGTTCTTGGCTACTTTAAAAGAACAAGCCACACTTAGATATAAAAGTTGCAAGTGCTATATTGCTGAAATATTAGCTTTGGCTTGCAAAATCCTGCCATATGATGTTACAAGCCCTAGAAATAGGAGGAATTCATCCTGACTCTGTCTTGTGTAGCTTGATCTAAAAGCCATGACCTTTATTTTTGAAATTAAATTCTTAAACTGTTGTGGGTTTTAGTTTTGTTTAAATTATTTGATATCTTTGCATTTGAACATAGTGTACAGTCTCAAATTGCTGAGTGCCAAAGGCTGCTCCTGCAAAGTCATGATTGTCTTTTACCTCAGATATCTAACCACTGCTGGTTTTATTGTTCCTATTGCTGGGCTGTGGAATGGTCTTCCTGAATCTGGCCTGAATTCATTGTTTCTTAGAGGACACATTGAGGAAGTGATACTGATGCAGGCATTACTAGTGTTAGCTTGGGCTTTAGAAACTCCACTTCATAATACCGATGATGATGCCATTCAGTAGATGCTGTGCGGTGTTGTAGTTCCTTAGTGCAGGAGTAATGCTCAGTGAAGTGGAGATTTCTGTGCTTAGTTACCTTGACCTGATTTTCCCTAACCATGATGTTATTATGGGAAAGATTGTAAGCTGAAAATTTTTTGGAGTGGGGGTAAGGATTGAGCTGAACTTCGTAATACTGGAAACAAATGCTGTCAGCCTTCTGTGTCTTGTTTGGTGTTGAGAAGTTGCCTTTACTTTTTCTGTGCATATAAAAGCCTGGTCATGTGCATGAACATTTACCATGGGAAATACACCTTGATTCATGGTTAAATATCTATTTACATATGGGATGTATATATGTATATGTCGTGTGTATGTGTGTATTCTTTCCTCTCTCCCTCTTCTTCCACCCCCCTCATGTCTGTATGTATGTGTACATATATGCACACACATGACTGAAAATAAAGGAGTCAGTAAGTGATGATGATGCATCTGATTTCCTTGGGTAGAAAATGGGACATGTAGTAGTTAATTATGCTGGTTATCCAGGCCAAGCTTGGAAGCCTGGTATAGAAATAGTTTGGTGATTTGGAAAATGTTAATGCAGTTAATGCACAGTTAGTCTGGATCTGTCTTGACCAGTTGAGATGCCATTCTGGTGTACCAGATTTTACTTCTTTTACATCCATGTAGAAAGCGTCTGAAAAGTGAGCCATTGTTGTTCAGGTACTGCGGTAGATCCCTGTGTGTTAAAACAAGATCTGCTGTGTGTCCCTAACTATAATGGTTCTTGTGTTAAAGTGGCGCGATAGCTGCCAATGAGCCTTTCAAAACTGTACCTGCTGGCTTTCCCTGGCACCTGGGCTAACCTGTTTTAAAGCATCATTTTGGAGTTATTTAGAAGTCTGTGCTGCTGTGCCTAAAACTGTACACTTTTAAAACCTTAAGTACTGTAATACTCTTTCACTAATTAAATGTTGCACACACTAATTAATTGATAGATGCTGTGGTAGTAGTCATGTAAGGAAACAGTATAATGATGTTCTTGAACATTTATGTTTTGGAATTGGCATAAAAACAAGGTTTTACCTAATGAAGCATAACACTGGCTTTTTCCAACATCATTGCTTAGCTGTATGGGATGAGATGTGTTGAAAATTTGGATGCCATCAGTTCTGGATGATGAATTTTTGGTCAGTGTCATGTCTCTCACTGCAAGCTCTTGCTGCCTGCTAGCATATGTGGCCACCGTATAACTTCTTGCATCTCCAATAACCTTCTAAAGCTATCACCTGTCATGTTGAAATGTACACAATATTATATGTAATATTTGGGGAGCAAAGGAGGCCGATTTTCACATGCAGGAAGGGACAACCTCTGTGAGAATTTGATTTAATCTGTTGTTTCCTGGTGCAGCCAACAGTTTCCAAAATAACTGTGCTGTGACTGTTGGTTGGCAGGGAAGACTTAATAAAAAAGCAGAACATGTCTTGTGATCTAATTGCAGTAATTTAAGAGTCTTTTGGGCAAATGCTTTCGAAAGGTTTGAACTGGTAGTCTTACTCTTCCTCTGAAATTGAGTATTTTTCCTCAAGCGCTGTAGAAAATGTTGATCAGTGTCTTCTACTTTTGGACCCATCTAAAATCAGTTTCCTTCATATTATTTCACAAACTTAAAACTATCCTGAAGAGAACTGAAAACAGCTCTTGGCAGCCATCATGCTACAATAAAATACTAGTGTAAGATGTGCCCCTCAAAAAATGGAGTTGTTTGATATACTCAGTTCTGGCTGTCATTAGGCATCATCTCTGTATGGATCTGTGGCCTCCACATGTGCAATGCAAACCTTTCACTTCATCTAGAGAAATCTTTGGGTGGATGGGTTGTTTACTTACCCTTTTGTAAGCCTGCATCTTAAGAATTTTTTGTGTTAGAGTTTGGAAAATAAAAGCTGAGTTTTCCCTCTCTTTTGAAGAGTTGCCTAGTGATAAGTGGTGTTAAATATGTGTGTGTGTTGTGTAGTGGCAATCATTAGCTCAAGAACTAAACCAGAAGGGAACCTGTCACTCTGATCTTCCTGCAAGCTAAACAAGGGCAAAGATTTCTGTTGTGGCAGGGATTGCAAGCAAAAGGACTTGACTCATTTTATCTGGAAGTCAGTGTTTGGCAAAAGCAAATGTCTGACCCTGGATCTTGTAGTGAAGAGATACTTTGTCATCTGTCTGCTGGGTAGAGCTTGGCTTGAATTCTGACTTAATTGTACTTCCTGTGAATTAAAGTGTTGCTCATGGCTTGAAGACCTGGCTGACAGCCATGAGGAGCACTTGTAGATGGTCCTACAGCAGAGATCCAAGTGAAGCTGCCCTTTGTTAGAGCTTTCAGCTTAGTCATTGCTCTCTAAGCTGGTCAGATGGGATGTCTCAGGCTGTGTCCTGGGCTGCTCAATGGGATGTGTTACTTGGAGATGTAGGTGGGGCTCTAAGAATGTTGTAAGAGGTGTGCTGAAGCATCCTTGTGACATTGTGTTCATCTAGGTATTAGACAAAGCTCCTAGCTGCTGTGTTAAATGAAGGGTGATAGTTAAGTACTCTTCTTACTGAAGAGAAAGAAGTTAATGTGGCATTTCATAGCTGTTTGCTCAGCAAGTAACAGCACCTGGGCTAGACAAAACTGGTAGCCTTCGTAAAACTAGTTGAATTTTGGGGGTTGTGTGGGGTCCTTCTGCCTTCCTGAAAGGAGCAATAGATGCTGACTGCTTCAGGCCTTCCCGGTGCTTGGGGAGGTCTTGCTCTGCACAGTAGGCCCCCAGTGGAAGAGGCAGTAAGGGCAATGCTGAAGATACAATAATCTTTTTATTTTTTAATAAAATACCTGTTTAATTTTGATTCTAAGGATGAGTTTATGGGCATGGCTACCATGTTGTTCTGCCAGAAATTGGAACTTCACTGATTCCCTCTGCTAAATGTTTAGTAGTGTTGTCACTACATGATGGGCTGATGGAGGTCACAGAGAAATAGCTGGTGTAATTTTCAGCTGAAGAAATAGGCAGTAGCAATGAATTGCTATAAAGACAATTCAGGAAAATTGCTGTATGGGGGCTGTGTGTGCATCAGTGCTCAGACCGTGTTTTATGAGCTTGAAACTTAAGAACAATGTGAGAAATTCTTGAAAGCTGACTTGTGCATATTTAATACCAAGCCATCAGAAAACCACTTGCTTCATTGTATCTGGCAACACAAGATGGGTGTGCTGACTTTAAATAAGCTGTTGAAGAAGTCACTCCACTTCCCACTGCCCTTCGAATTTCAGCCTTGCAAACAGTGATTGGTAGAAAATACCCAAACTTTGAAGCTTTACAAAGAAGAAAAATGCTTTTGCTGTGTTTTCAGAGGAGATGAGGAATTTAAAAGGCCCAAAACCCCTTATGTGAAGTCATCATTTTTCTTCACTTACTGAAAAGTTATTAACTAAATGAGACTGACTTTCTTATGATGCATGCTGTATGAAATTACTGATTTTCAAAATGCAGGGAGTTTTGAGTTGTTTCCATTTCAGTCTGTTCCTGTTCTGCTTTCGAATTGTTGAATATGAAAATCTGTATTATATTAAAGTAAAAGTGACTGTGTAATTCATTAATCTTTAAACATTTCCAAATTTTTCCAGGTAATTGAATAACCTCTTTGAGTATTTATGTAATACAAAATTTTGTAAAAAATACATTAATCTGATTGACATTTATGTAGGAAAGGAATTAGTTTCACCACACATTTTTGTGTTATTTTGTGCTTAATTGCTTTGTAACTTAGAGCATTAAGGTAGATATGTTGTAAAGAATATTTTGATATTTTGTAAAGAAAGAGCTTTTTTACCTGTTAGATATATCCTCACTAGAGTAAACAAACTAAAATCAATGGCTGTTAAAGAAAGGTAAGGATATTTTAGGAAACTTTAAAAAACCACTTTTTTTAAAAGGATGTGCTTTCTTAGATATGAGGTTTTGTAACACAGAGTTGTTTTTTGACCATGCTAATTCCTTTTCATGCCTTTAATCCACCTTTGCATGTCAGCAGCTAGAATGATACTGGACAAAACTGGAGCAAGTAAAGGCTTCAAGGTGCTGAAGTTCATGGGAATACACTCCTAATAGAAAACAGTTGATGCTTTCATTAGGCATGTGATGTTTATTAGGAAATTAGATATCATCTTCCTGCCTTCTTACAAGGAAAGCAAGCTTTAGGCTGAACAGATGGCATTTTTAGTAGTACAATTTACTGCTGTCATGACAATGTAGGCTGACTGAAACTTTTTCTCTGGATAAAGATTTTGATCTCTTATCAAATTTGTCTTCAATCAATGTAGAAATAGTAGTATAGTAAGCCAGATGGACGCTTGGACAAGAATAATATTTACCTGCCCTATAGAAGGAGATGGAGGATTAATTGGCGAGTGTTTGTAAGATGCTGTGAAGATGGATCTTTCTAGATAAATGTGAAAAAAATACTTGAAAAATATGGCAGAAAACCTTCAAATACATTGCTTTTTCTTTTGACCATTTCTTCTTGATAATCATTGCCAACAAAATAGTTGAATTATATTGCTTGATTTTAACTTTATTTCAAGATGCTAGTTTGTAGTGGATTTCTGAATTGAAAATGCTTTTTGAAAACTCAGTATTTTAGTATTTCTGAAAGATAGCATTGTTATGGTTTTATCCTTTGGAATAGTGTTGCATATATTAGAAGACAATTTCACAAGTTACCTTGACAGTCCTACCTGTCGTATTTAGAGTCATCTTGAGGCTTGGATGTACTTATTTGAAAACAGGACAAGTTTCCATTATCTTGAATTGTGAAGAGAATTGTGTGGTCATTGAGATTTAGCTTGTCCAAAGGCTTATCTGAGTGTTTGCTCATGTGTTAATAAAGTGCTGTAATAGGTTGATGGGTTTGATTGCCTCTTAATTCACTGGTTGTGTGCTTAGACCAGAGCCCAAACCCGCTGTCAGAAAACCCTGGGCGAGTGCCAGCACATGTGCAGGAAGTGGTGTGCTTCCATTTTCTGCTTTCCCGTTGTCCTGTCACGCACATCCTGGTGCTACCCATTCCCTTGTTTTACTCATTTGCTCTCAAAACTTGTCCTCATCCTTTATTTCCACCAGTGACAGAGCTGCCCTTTCCTACCTTGCCCTCCTTGGTCAGGAGCTGTCAGCTGTCCTTGTGCTGGCCTATGGCTTGGAGCCACCTCTGCAAAGTGGCAAGGTAGTCATGGGCAGTCACTGCTGGCTGTGCTGGGGTGTCCCCAATCCCAGGACAGTTTCCCCTGTCCCTAATACCAGGGCTGTGGTCATCAGCTCTGGTGGGGACTGTGATCTGGTAATAAATAACCCAGTTGTAGAGAGTGATAAGGTCACCTCTGAGTCTCCTTTTCTCTAGGGTGGACAACCCCAGCTCCCTCAGTCGCTCCTCATTGGACTTTGGTTCTTGCTAAACTGGTAATAAATAACAGTCTGGAGGTACATGCTTACACTTGGGTTAGTATCTCCCAACAGAAGCATTCCAAATGTTGGTTTTTATTTTTATTATGTTCTGCTACTTTTCACTGTTCACCTACTGATTGTGATATCTCCTCTGGGTGTCCTATACTTTATTCTGTTGAGCACAATTAATATCACACAGTGCTGTCATAAAACTAACATTGAGTTGTGATCAAGGTTAAAAATGAATGAGTTTATTGAATGTACATAATGAATTGTACTGAAGAGTCTTTCCTCTTATGTTTCTCTCATTCTTTCTCATAAAAGCAAAGACCTTTTTGTTTTAGAAAAACATGAAGGTACTAGCAAAGCCTCAGTTGCTGTAATAAGCATTCACTCAGAAGAGGTTCGCTCTTACTAGAGCAGTAGTGTTGGTGGCATGGAAGCAGGGGATTTCTAAAGATTGGTAGCCAATTTATCTCATAGCCTGTACAGAAAGTGAAGATTTGTGAATGTTCAGTTTTTCTTCCTCTGTTGCTAACTCATTAGAACACAAAATTCCTTAAAAAAAGCTGATGAGAGGATTGGAACCAAAGTCCTATGAGGAGTGACTGAGGGAGCTGGGGTTGTCTAGCCTAGAGAAAAGGAGACTCAGAGGTGACCTTATCACTCTCTCCAACTCCCTGAAAGGTGGCTGTGGTCAGGTGGGAGTTGGTCTCTTTCTCCAGGCAGAAACTGACACTACCAGAGGACACAGTCTCAAGCTGCATCAAGGGAAATATACGTTGGATATTAGGAAAAAGTTTTTTACAGGAAAGGTGATAAAATACTGGAATGGTCTGCCCTGGAAGGTGGTGGAGTCACCATCCCTGGATGTGTTTAAAAAAAGACTGGATGTGGGAATCAGTGCCATGGTCTAGCTGAGGTGTTAGGGCTGGGTTGGGCTCAATGATATTGAAGATCTCTTCCAACCTAGTGATGGTGATTCTGTGATTTGGACAGATATGTTCTACCCTTTTTTTCATTCTTCAATTTAGCAATTAAAATGGGGTTGAATTAAGTCTTTTGACTTGCTTTTCGTTTAGTGCTCTTATGACTATGACTCTTGGACTTTTGCCTATTTTAATGTGATTTTTTTTTTTCCCCCATCCAGCTACCTACAGACCCTGGTCTGCTTAGCTTCCAGGTTTAGATGAGGTCAGGTGCTTTCAGCCCTGTATAGAAAAAGTGCATAAAATAGAGCACTGTTTTGTAAGACTGACTTGATATTTCAGAGGAGGAAATTAATATTATTGAGGAAGGCAATATTTACTTTTAATTTTTTTCTCTGTGAATAGGAGAATTGTTAAGTTACTGAGTTTGTGCATTTGTCTTGGGAGAAGGGTGTGTGTATGAGGTGGTTGGATATAGATAAAAATCTGTAAATATGTGTGTGCATATGTAGTGCACACTTTGGACAGAGAAATATATTTCAACAGTACCTAAAACCTTTTTCAGATGAAACATTGTCTTTACTGGAATTAATTCTGAATTCTTGTTTTTCTTTTCTCATTCTTTTTAGTTGTATTTTTTAACCATAACAAGTTGGTTGTGGCATTCCTTTTTTTTGTGTCTTCACAATTGGAATTGTTATCAATAGATGCAGTTATTGTGATTCATAGTTTTTTAGACAATTAATTGAGATTGTGTGTGTGGAGGGAAATGAATTAATCTGTTGTCTCCATAATTCTCTGTGCTAAATTAAATAAATCAATTTTCCTTCTTTTCAAATGCATACGCTGGTTCCTTGAACTAGCATCTGCTAACTTGGTTTAGTCATTGAAGATACTGTCTGAAGCATACATGTGGTTTGGCAAAGTTAATATGTATAGAAAAACGCAAATATTTTTGTGCTGTGAAGTGTACAGCACTTGTTCAGTACGCATGCTACCACATGGTAGCACTTCAAAACAGATAAATTATTGCATCAAAAATACAGCCCACATTAATAGCAGTGCTATAAAAGGAATATTTTGGTGGTTTTTCAGTATATTTTGACCAGATTAACCAAAACTTGCCATGTTCATGTTGCTAGTTAAATTCAGAGAAATGTCGGCACAAAACCTGGGTGCTGTCTCTTCTGATGGACTTTTTTGACCCTTGGACAGTATGCCTAATCTTGATTAAATTTTGAGTAGTTTTACTTCATCTGTCTTCTGGGTGCTCAGCATTTTTTGAGGAAACAATATTCATCCTCAGATTCACTCTCCTTGAGGGTGTCTTTGTGAGGAGGCTGTAGAAGGTGAGGGAGCAGCGAAGGTCCACTTAGTTCCTGAACCAGTGACCTGCCCTCCTGAAGGCAATGCAACTTCTGCTCTTTGAGCACACTTAAAGGACAAATTGGGAAACACGGGTTGAGGCAAACACTAAGTTGTGAGTGGCAGACCAAAGGCTTACACAGATGTTAGTGGTTTGTAGCTTAGAGTTGGTTGTTACTTCTTTTGCACAGGGTCCACTGCAGCAAGCTTGGTGATGGGCAGCATAAAACCAGTCAGTCTGTGGCACCAGGCGCAGGTACAGAGTCCTTCCATTCCAATGGGGTGTTGCTTTTTAGGAGGCATGTGGATTGCTGCTCTTAAAATCAAATTTCTTAAGGTGTATCAACTTAAATTATCTTTTGGAAATTAAGGCCTTGAGCTGGTGAGGTGTCATCAAATGTACTGCCTCCAGGCCACTGTTGGGCTCGTGGGTTTCACATGTCACAATAGTTACTGGTAGTCTGAGTGTGGCCAGGCTGAAATGCATCTCCTCTGATGATAACAGTCACTATTTAAGGACTGAATTGTAGCAACATGGATATGTGATCCCACGAGAGGTGAATTCTGATTAATTTTTCTTGGTAAAGAAACAGTTCAGTAATAAGTAAACTTGCATCATTTGCTGGTTGCTTTTCAACTCTAGGGTTTTAGATTTGTTTGCATTTTAGAATAATGATCGACCTTTTTTCAATGCTTCAGCTGATTTGACCTATTCTGAAATTAGGTTTTCAAATAGTGAAATTACTGACCAGATATTTTAAGGCATGGAAAACGTGGCTAAATTGTCCCAGTGTTGAATGGGCCATTACATCAGGGTTCAATTCTTTGTCTTGTAACTGATATATTATGTATTTTTTTCTTCTGGTTGTGTTTTTTTTTTTTTTATTTGGTCGGGGTTTTTTGAGGGTGTTTTTTGTTGGTAAGGTGGGGTATATATCTCCTATATTTGTTAAAGCCCAGATAAAGTTTCTAATATTGACAGTATTTTCTAGCAAAGGAAAATGTCTTTGTTATTCTATTATTTTAAAAAATCTTTTACAGTAAATATTAAAACAAATAAACTACTGTAATAGGGTTTACTGTCAAGATTTTTCAGTCAAGGCATTTTGGTAATACAAATCCACACAAGTCAGTCATTTTCAAACAAAACCCCCTGTTGTATAGTTTTGTACTTTGTTTGCTTTAGACATATTATAGTAATGCTTTCTAGCTTCCTTAACCTTTCTAGCTCCGTCCCCGTGCCCATTTTTTGCAAACTAACAAAAAATTGCTATTTTAGAGGAAGGAGGTGGTGTTTTTTAATAATAAGAAAAGAGAGAATATTTTAAAACATTTTAAACATCTAAGAATCTCAGGTGCTCAGGAGAGCTTTGGTGGCTCAGGAGGCAGAGTTTGCACGTTCTCAGTGCAAGCAGCACTGCTGGGAAATGCAGGTGTGGCTGTTGCCTTTTCTCATCATAAGGACATCCCTGAACAAATAGTTTGTTTTAAAATGTAGGTACACTGCCTAAATGTGCGGGAGAAGGAGGCAGCATCCTGCTCTGGCTGTTCCCCTGCCCTTTCCTTTGCTCACCTCAGTTCTGGGCACTTTAGACTAAGTGGCTCCTTCAGTGTCAGCTTTGCAGAGCAGCTTGGGAGGGACTGTGACATGAAAAAGTCACAACTGTCCCAAATGCTAGCAGATTGAGTAACAAATAGATGGAGAGAAGCCCAGTCTGTGCTAAGCTTCTAGGTAAAAAGATGACGTTTTGTGGATTGGGCAAACGATGTAAAGAAACAGTGGTAACGGTATCAACAAAAGCAGCTTGGGGGCTGTTACCCATTTGTGCAAGTTGGCAGCTTGTTGGAGCTATCTAGCTACTAATACATGTTATAAAATATATATGTTTGGTTAAAAGAGTTTCCATTTCTCCCTAGTGGGGACTGCATCATGTTTTAATTTCTGCAGTTGTTTTCCCAAGGCAAAGATGTTAGCTATTGATGCTTTATTGGTTCTTTGACATTTTTTCCACTATTGCCTTCATTATCATCTAACTGCTAACAGTCATGAGAGGAGGAATTGCTGACATGAAATCTGGATGGTTTTCAGTGAGCCCTTTTTCTTCTGGATAGTATCTCTTGCATCGTGTAACATCTCTTACATGTTGCTGGGTGTACTGTGTTTAAGAAAAGAACTTGTCCTGGAACATGGTTACTATTTAGCTCTCAGAAGAGCACTTGAGAGCATGATATGCCTTTATTCAAGTTTGTAAAAAATCTGGATGTTTTCCTGCTCTTGAATATTACACTTCTCAAGGTGGAAATTATCTGGATGTATCAGCCACATGATTTTATAGGCATCTATGTCTAAGTATCTTTCCTACATCATTACATGACCACCTCTACTTTGAGAGTGTCCACATTACAAGAAGTTCACCACTGCCAGAAGTCTAGCTCAGCTATCTAAAAGACCACATGTAATTTAATTTAATTATCACAAAATCCTTTATCTGTTTCAGCTGCTTTTGAAAATCCTTTCTAGTTTTTCCTCTTAATGACTTCATTTGGCTACAAAGGATCTAACTATAATTTCATTTTTTAGCATGTTGTAGCAAGTCATGTGAGAAAAAAGTCATTCTTGCTATCTACACAGATACACTTTTGAAAAGCTTCTTTTAACCAAAGGAGTTTATTCTAGCTTCATTTAATAACTGGATATACATTTTCAATTCAAAATCATGCTTACATGAGGAGTCTTTTAGTTTGTTTTGGAAGAGGTCTGTGTTATTGTTTTAATTATAAAATTTAGAAACTTACCATCTTCACCTCCAAAAAATCCACAAAAACTTTTAAAGTTTAAGGACTGAGCCTCTTTGACAAACTAGATTTTTTCTTTAGAGCTAAACACTGAGATGCAAAAGCATTGGGCTCTGGGTAAGTAGCTTCATTCAGCCTGGCCTCTGTTTCTGGAAGTAGTACAATGAGCTTGCTTAGGTCTGGCATGGGGAAAGGTTTTCATTCTGACTGGGAAATAGCTGTTTGATCAATTGTGCAGGCTGCCCTGAAGAGTGTAGAGGCATCTCCAGATTTGCCTTGGTTTTGAGACATCCACAATCAAGCAGGCCTCTCCTGCACTGGCTGTGTTTGGGCATTTCAGAACAGAGCCCGGGTGGTTTCCCTGTGTTAGTTTTGGGATGCTGTAATATCATGGTGCCCTGGATGAAACACAAATTTCAAGTAATTCTTGTTGAGATGCTATGGTATAGAATGCTATCACCAGCATATACTGATAGAAGTCTGCAAGGGTTTCTGTAAGTGCTTATAGGTTACTTCAATACAACAGTCAGTCAAATATGGCAATTTAATGAAAAGGCAAGTTAAGAAGACTGCAGAATGTAGTTTGTGCTGCAAGGGTGAGTGATAAGTTGGAAAAATATTTGTCCAGTCCTGAAGAATGTCTCCTCATATCTTTAAATAATGTGTGGATTTCCCCCCCCCCCCCCCCCCCTTTTAAAGGATATGAAGTGGGGTCTGAAAATGTAGCACATTCCATGGCTAATTAATTTGTGTTTCTCTCTTTTATAATGAATATCATATTTGCATCAGTACAACGAGAAGCCTTGAAAAAAATTACCAAAAATGAACACATGGGGTGTGTGTGTGTTATCTTTGTAATTTTTGCAGCTGCAGACAAAATTTAAGGATTGTGTAGTGTAGTTGCATTTGATTTCCTGTGAGTTGGCTCCGAATGTTGGTTCATCTGATAATCATACTAATTTCTCTTTCCTTAAATTTAACCAGCAGGCACAGTGTCTGTCTGTTTGAAAGGTCTGATAAGTGATAAAGTGTATTGTTCTGTTTGATGGGATTATGTTATATGTTCCTGAACAGAACTTTCTTCCATGAAGGTGATTGTTTGAATGGAGCATTTAATAGAAGCAGAATTTTTGTGTTGGTACAAGGAAACATTACAGCTGTTGGTGTAAAAAGCCTTACAAAAATATGTTCTCTACTATACTATATGTTCAAGGTAACTCTCTGTATTTAGATATATGTGTATTATAAACAATAATATGTACATGCATGCATCCTTTGCATTTATATACACCTAAAAAGAAGAAATAGTGTTAAAAATTGGAAATAAAATCCAGTCAAAACTATCTAAGAGCTATAGCTGGTTCCCCAAGCTCTGATACTGAAAATGTAGTTTTATGTACTGAAAAAGACACAGTTTATAATCTATTTCATGTATTCATGAAATAATCCTCCTTTTGATTCCAAAAGTTGCCTAATTCCAGACAGTATTGCAACTTAAATCACAATAAGTCTTTGTTACTAAATGGTAAAATGTTACTGCTTAATGAAACCCAGTATCAGATTTTTTTTTTTTTTTATGAATGCGGAAGGTAATGCACACTGTAAATGATGTGTAACAGTTTGTTGATCACTTTAGCAATTAACTGCAGCTGAAAAAAGTCTGCTTACTAGGCTGGTCCTACTCTCATTCTCTGAGGAAACTCTGGGTTTTAGTGAAGACAGTCTAGTGAGTAAACAAATTTCTAGGCAGTTGCAAAAATGAAAATGAAATACAATTTACTCATTTAATATCAAGCTTTCTCTTTAAATAGTACTGATTGTGTAAGTTTACTTTTTTAACATGCTTTTTATTTAATCCAGTCCAATACCAGATGGAAATGATGCGAAGCCTGCGCCACGTAAACATTGATCATCTTCACGTTGGCTGGTACCAGTCCACATACTATGGCTCTTTTGTCACCCGTGCCCTTCTGGACTCCCAGTTCAGTTACCAGCATGCAATTGAGGAGTCTGTAGTTCTCATTTACGGTTAGTATGAGGTTTCCTTTATTACTCTTTTCCCCTCTTAATATTATTACTACTATTTTTGTATTCTGTCTTTTGCCTGTAAGAGTAGCCTGGCAGGCCTTTTCGAGTAAATACCAACCCTGTGTCTACGGCAGCCTCAGCAGCAGCTAAGTCTAGACAGGGTTTCCTTCTTTCTGTTTATTTTTCTTGCTATCAGAGCCCTGATGTGTACGTTTTGGAATGCTGGAGTAGCTGCTTCATTTTTATTCCTTCATCTCCCCTCCCTCGTGGAAGGGGCTGGTGGAACCCGACCAGATGTCTAACAAACCCCGCTTGCTAGCGTGTCTGGCTCTGTACGTGACTGACCAATCATCACACGAATTGCCAAGTTTTTTTAATACCTCTGACAGAAGCATACAAAACCTGGACTGTTTCTTAGCACAAAGATTTTTTTCTTTTCTGCCTATTTAATGGTGTTTCCTCAAGCTCTCCAGACCAGATGTTCTGTGCTGTATCAGAACCGTAGGCAATTTAACAGCTTTATAGCCTCCCCCTCCCCAAACACTCACAGTTTGCCATATCTGGCAGACTTGCATATAGTTTCCAGCTGAGAAGTAAATGTAACGTCCTGAGTATCTGTCAGAAAAAATACTAATGAATACGATCAATCTTATGAGCTGCCCCAAAATTGTTTCAGTATGTTAACAATTGGATTACAGTAAAGAACAAGTTGTTAAAGTATACTTATATTGGCTGGAAACATTGCATCATCAGACCTTGATGAATTTTCCACTTGTTTCAGTCTATTTTGGTTTTCATTTTATCACCGATTGCTAAAAGTTTTACTGTGTTAAGTTTCAGACAACATGAATGTTAACACAGCTTTTATTCTTGTGTTGGCATGCTTCAGCTGTTATCATGCTGCAAGTGTTAAGCTTCTTTGTCCAAGGAATGTAACAGTTTGTTTAGAAAATTTCCCCCTAAATGCAGCAGAGTATGTCAAGGCAAAATGAATCTTTGTATATACCAGTTACATTCTCATTCACAAAGTGGCATGGCAGCTTGACCTGAATTAGCTTATTGCTACTCTGAAATTACTTTTTTTTAATATAAAATGTTGTTTAATGAATATTTTAATTTACTGCAGAATGACTGGAAGGAAGAATCTTTATTTAAATGAGGTCACTCTTACATAGTTCTGTGGACAGTTCATATTAAAAAAGGAAATGTGAATTGGATCTTTAATGGGGAAATACAAGTAGAATGGATCTCCAAGTTAAGTTTACTAATTGGCATCACTTTATATTATTTGGTCATATTTTACATAGCAGTGCAGTTGGACTGCCTCTGCTACAGTGTCTTTTCTGTGTTTGTTGTGTTACTTTTTTTCACTAGGACTGCTTAGTAATTTTCCTCCTGTTTATGTCATTCAGATATTTAAAAAGAAAAAGGCAGTCTGGGTTTGGTAATAATAGGCTTCCTTCCATTTTTAATAATAGATCCCATTAAGACTGCCCAAGGGTCTTTGTCACTGAAGGCATATAGGCTGACTCCCAAACTGATGGAGGTTTGCAAGGAAAAAGACTTCTCTCCAGAAGCGTAAGTAACTTCAAATAATGTTTTCTCCTAGGGTTTGCTGAGTTATTGGGATGCAGAACGGTCCCTGGGATGATGGAATGCTGTATTTCAACATCTCATGTGGCAGTGTGTGCTGGGGAAAACAGACCTGTGTGGGCTGTGACAGGCGTGCAGTGGCACAGTGGCTGAGGAGTGTGAAAGGCTGGCTGGGCTTTTCCAGAAGTGGGGGCACCCGAGCTGGCTTTGGGGCTAGCCAGAGGGTGTGCTGCAAGGACCATGGGGTAGATAGCTGTGCATGGGAGCAGAGCCAAAAACAGGAAAAAAAATGAATGGAGGGAGGGAAATAGCTGATCTGTCTTTTAGCTCTTTTTTTCCCCCAGAATTAAAACAGAACAGGTATTCTGGAATAGCTGTCCCAGTGTATTTGTTCCAAATTAACTTCCCCATGTGGACACCACCTTCTGGAGTAAAGTAGGATAATTACTCTTTTTCAAAAGATTAGCTACTTGTTACAGATGTAGGCCTTAGCATCCTTTGCCTCCAACTGCTTGGTGTTCAATAGCAAAAGCACAAACAACTTGTTAAAATAACTTTATTGAGGAAAAATGTATTCATTTCATTGCTTGATGTCTTAAACTGTAATGATGAGCAAACAATTTTGTGATCTGTCAAAAAAAGTGTGGGGGGGTGGAGGCAAAAAGCGAAAGTTTTTGTTCCAAAATCCAGTATGAATATAAAGAAGTTAAGGCTCTGTTTCCTTAGAAATTTCTAAATCATGCTTTTATATCCATATTTTATGAAAAGTATTACTGTCTACTTTGTTTACTTTATTATAAAGCAACAGCAATAGCTTTTTATGTGTATATTATAAAAAAACACACACTAAAAATTTATGTTTTAATATTCACCACAGAATTGAATTATTCCAAAACATACAGATTTTGCGAATCTACTTTTTTGGTCAGTAAAAATTTTACTTATTCATCTAGTGGGAAAATTGTTCTTCATTTTAGTAGTTATGATATTTAAGGGTATTTTAGCATCATGTGGTAACTAACTGTTTAGTTCTGCTCAAGAAATGCTGATGGCAGGAAAATCAGTAAAATATTTTGGAAGGGGCAGAGTTAATCCTCTCAGTACAGTCGCTTGCTGGAGGCTTTTTCACAGAAGACAAGTAGCAAGGCAGCTACTTGTCTTCTGAGAATTTTTCCTAGAGCAGCTTTTCCTAGTCTTCTTAACATGAGGTTTTGCCATGCAAATGCTTTCTTAACAAAACTTGACTCTTATTTAATTGTGAAACTATGAAAATCAAGAATTTTTACTAAACTGTTGTTTGTTGGAGCAACAATTCAACAAAGAGAATAAGAGAGATATTGTTTATATTAGTAATTATTCCGTAACTTTTTTCACAGCTTGAAAAAAGCAAATATTGCATATGAAAACATGTTTGAAGAAGTGCCTATTGTAATTAAGAATTCATACCTGATCAATGTGATGTTGTGGGAACTGGAAAAGAAATCCGCAGTAGCCGATAGACATGAGTTGCTCAGTCTGGCTAGCAGGTAAGTACTTGTTACAATAATGGATGTACTTTTATTCGCTTTCCCAAACCACAGTTTAACACCTTGGGTGAAATCCCAGTCTCATTACAGGCCATGGAAGCTTTGCCTTGACTTTTAGTGGGGTTAACACTTTACCCTTCATGTTCTTTTGCTGAAGGAAAAACTGCATGGTAAAACTGTAGCATTAGATTCAAGGACTAAATTCAGTCTCTAATCCTCATATTCTTGCAGTGTTTGAAATGTATAAATGTTTCAGAAGAGTGTGTTTTTTCAGGAAAATATAGGCACTCAGAAATTTCAGGCAAATAGTTCTATAAAAAATAGGTTTTGTTAGATATTCTGTTAGTAATTACATAAATTATTTTAATAAAAAAGAAATTGCATTTCTTTTACTTTGGTAGCAGGATGAATTTGAAAATAAAATAATAAAGGCTCTGATAAACTGGTAAAAATGCCACTGATTGTCATGACATACAGCATTCATTATGTTGGGAATCATTTTAAGAGTTTCAAAAATGATCTTCCCATAACTTTGTTTGGGAATAACTTTTTCTTCTTGTAGCACTTTGCTTTGAAAATCCACTTTTGATAACAAAGTAGGCATGACTTCTAGCAGTATGATCAAAAATTTAGCAGTATTTAAATCTTACACAACACAATACAGTTGGATTATTATTGGTCTGGCCAAAATAACGAGATACACAAAATAATGTAGTATCTTGTTGCATGTAGGAACTAGGTTGCATTCATTAGTAGGTTTTTGAGGTAAAACACTTCACTTTGGCATCAAGTTACTGTCTGCCAAGATTCTTTTCCTAGTGGCCTTTTTTCCTTTTTTCTCCTGCTCCCCTTCCCTCCCCTATCATGTAAGGCTGAAGTTAATGGATATGTATTCCTAGTGGTCCCTATGTTGCCTAAGTTGGCAGAAATTTTCCACTTACTCTGCTTGAGCCTGTGTGGATGTTGAGAGGGATCTGATAGCTTTTAGAGAAAGTGATCAAGAGAGAACGGGTATAGGGTTGAACTCTGCTGGGGTATTTACAAATGCCACAAGTAATACTTAGTCAGTAATTCTGTCCAGTAAAGTTGTTTGCACATTGGGAAATGAAGTGAAGAATTCTTGCTGAGATACTCAGTATGCTTGACTCTGCAGGTGTTCTGTAAGTAATTTTCTTTTCCACGGTCAAAGATTACAAAGCTTTTCCCATTTGAGGAGAGGGTGAGGACTGGATGTAGGAGATGACAATGGTTTGATTCCTTGTGAGCTTTATCACTTTGTGGTGAAAATGAGGACCATGCTGAGGATACAGAAGGTTTCCAGGAGGCCAGGCAGCATTGCCCTTGGTTGATTCTTCGGGTTTCCTCCTGTATAAAAGGCTGGGACTACCTGGCACCCTGGATCTAGTATGGGCTGCTGCTAGTGACAAAATACAGTTCTGGAAATGGAAAGTAATTTGAACAGACCACAAATCACACCTTTAGGTCTTATGTAGTAACTTTTCTGTGCCACTGTCCTGACTCAAGATAAAAGATAAGAAATCTATAAATTACTTTCCCTTCTGGTGTTAAATGTTTGGTGCAAGACACGCTTTTGTGTTGGTCTTTGTATTAGTAAAGGGAACGAGAGGTGAACAAGAGAAATACCAGCTTGAAACTAAAAACAGACTTTCCTGGCAGATCTTTGAAGCTCACCTGGTCTCTTTGAGGAATGTAAGGTGCTTAGTTTGGTTTGAAGGAGAGAAAGTTTTGGGAATTACTCCAGTGGGTTGTTTGGAGGTTTTTTTATGTGTCATTTGTTTAATATTTGATAACTGCTTTTAGTTACCAGGTAGGTTACATTCAGTGATATCTTATATTGGTATAACTGGCAAAGCAGGTGGGAAATTAAAGCATTTTAATGCTTGTTTATTCAAGGCTAGGTGACTTGTACTGCCTGCTGAAATATTTAGCTAGTTTTTACTTTGATTCAGCTAGCAAGGTTACTCTGTCTAAGCATATATTACCTGAAGTAGGGAGTTCAAACCTCCATTATTCTGGAATTTTATTTTCACATTTCCTTAGTTTTGTCTTTCAGTGGTTTAGGCTAAAACATTTCAGATAACAACTTTTAATTTTTGGTGCATACCTTCCTCACTTAACTTTGCTGTTGCTGACGGTAACTTCAAAGCTACTTTTTCCGTTTGGCCTTGTTTTTTTGTTTTTGTCTTAGTTTGTTTTGTTTGATTGTGGTGTTTTTTTTTTTTTTTTTGTTTGTTTGTTTGTTTGTTTGGGGCAATATTTTGGGGGGCTTTTTTAGTTCCTTGGGAGCATCCCTGAACTTCTGTACTCTCTGAAGCAATGATTTTGGCAATAAAATTATTTACCCATAGTTCCTCTCTTCTGGAGAATTTGCTTCATCAAGATTTTCACATGTTCAGCCACCCACCTTGTCTGAGTTTAAAGCTCTACCTGTTTGAGACACTTTGCTTGCACCTTAGTGTCTTTCTCCATTTGAAGTAAATTTGTGATAATTGTATATAATAATTTACTTTTTTGGATATAAAGTTGTGTTTCTCTTGTGAAATGTGAATTGACTCAAGTACTCTAGGCAAAGATGTTGAAGGCAGACTGGCACAGGGTTAGCAAGTAATAGCAAGTAAAGGCCTTTTACTCAAACAGTTATCCTGCTACCCTTAAGGACCAAAACGTCTTGAAGACCTTGGAGTACTGCCAGTCTTTTGATAGAGACTCAAGAATTAAAATCCTGTCAGATAATGTTCCAGATCTGCAGGGAAATAATTACAACCAACTTTCTCATTCTCATCCATCTCTTCCTTATTCTATTGATGATCTAGTTTAAATTAAAAAAAGCTTTTTTGTGGTCTAGCTTCATAATAGGGTTGTTCTATAATATCTCAATTTGTCTCAAGCAATTTTTCTAATAGTGTGCGTCAGTGGAAGCAAACATGTGCTGAACATGTACTGCACTAGCATCTACTTGGCAATTATATTTTTCAAACATCAGATGCACTATTTTTGCAGAAGTAACATAAGAAGGGTTGCTTTGGCTTTTCAAAACAATATTAACCTTTACACATTGCACTGCTTATTCAAAACTCTCAATGTGCTTAACGGATTATTAAGATAATTATGAAAATCTCTAATTTGCAGGTGGGGGAACCTGACACAGAGAGTAAATGTGTTGCCCAAAGGTACACATCAAAGTTAGAATAGAAAACAGAATGGAACTCAAGACTCTTGACTTACATATCTCATTCAAACAAAATCCTCTTAAACAGCACAGGTTGAACTCAGGCTCAAATGCTGAGATGTAAACAAGTTCTGCTAAGTGGTGGGAACGTACCTTACACATTTTTAATCAAAAAGATGTGCTTTGCCCAGCAGTACTTCTCTAATCCACCCAAAGATGTTCCCACCAGGAGGAAAATTCTATGCAGGATGGCACCTTTCCCAAAAAGCAGTGGCTGAAAGAGGGCCTTAGTGGAGCTGACGGAAAGTGGAAAAAATGAGCAGCAGATACAGCATTTTCCAGTGCTTCCTCTTGCTGTCCCTTGTTCTCATCTTCCTTAGCCATGGTACAAGCAAAATAAAATTAAATAAGTGAGGGGGTTCAATTATGGTAATTGTAGGCAGGTTTAGGGGGCTGTCTTTTTTGCATATCTCCAGTTTCAGGATTGTTATAGCCCAAAATTTGGTGCCTGGGTGCAGCACCGTGACTCGTGTCTCAGAGGAGCAGGACCGTGGGCCAGCTGAGCCTGGGAGCTGCACCTAGGCACAGGCAAAGTAGCGAGCAGCACACGGGCACTGGGAGCCATGGGAATCGCTGCTTCTCTTTGAAGCTTGGCTGTCTGACTTGAAGCTTCATTTTGGGTGTTTCAGACCTTTAGCAAGTGTGTCTGGAGTCCTTTTTTGATTAAAGATGCTGAAGTAAATGTGGGCTTCATGTGTACTTCCCCATTATGAATGCTACAGAAGCATAGCCAGTTTGAGGTTCCAGTCCCAGCTGTTTGTCTTGTTTCTCCCCACTACCCCCATTTCATCTCTACATCCCTCCCACCCTCAAAGATTTTTATTTCCTCATCTGTTTCAGAATATGGCTGTACAAATAGCTTTTGTGGCATAATCTGATGGAAAAAGTCAGACTCCCACTCCTCCCTTCCAGCCTTCCCCTCTGCCTCCCCAAAAAAAATAAAAACCCCAACAGGGGGTGGTTTTCCATTTACAGTAGACTGTTTCACTGAAAGAGTTTGAAGTGTGCCCACGCAGACAGCTGAATCCGTACACCTCAGAGTGCTGTAACCTGTGGGCAGAGAGGGAGAGGCAGGGAGATGCTGATGGTGGAGCCTCTTAAACTGCCTTTGCTGGCAGCAGTGAACTGGACCTTTGCTCTCCTTACAATATATCTGCAAAGGGAGCTTTGGTGGTATGAGCACTCCCTTGGGAAGAGGAAGGCTTGCATTCAGGTCTCTTAGCCAGATTCTGAGAGGATGCTCTTGTGCAGTGAGTGATCTGTGAGTTTGGTTAAGGTACCGTTTTCGTTTTTGCTTTCTCCTTCTGTGGGTGCTGGATTCCATCGCTGCCAACTGCAGGGCTCACCAGCAGGAAGAACAAGACAGGAAAGACCATCAGTGTTATCTGCAGATTAGGCTACTCTGCTCACAGGCTTCTACTTTCCACCCTCAGAATTAATTGACCTTTGTATTTGATAACTGTTAAACAAGGAATCTGTTAAACAAGGAATCTCATGTGTCAATGACCTGATCTTATATCTGCCCTTTTGGGTAAACAATTATATCCCCTCACATATAAGGCTGTTACAGAAAAAATGCACAGCTCAAGAAACTGCTTTCCAAACTATAGTTTCTAGTGTGTTTTATGATGTAAAAAGGCTTTGACAATTTCCCTTTGGCAGTTTGTATGTGTTAGTAATTTTGGGGCATTTTTGATCATACTATCTAAGCTACACAAGTAAGTCTCAAATTATAAATTTCCAGAAGTTCTATGGGTCACTCCTTACAGGTCCATGATTCTGGTAACAGTTGTGGCAAAGGAGTGTTCTCACATTAGATTATTCTTCATTAGATGTGTAAGAATCCACATGGCAGGTCCTTTTTCTGATTTTTAATTTTTCCCCCCTTTTCTTATCTATATTTCTTCACAAAAAAGAACATGGTCCCCATGTGAGAGGAGGGAATTTGTGATGAAAGCTGATAGTTTTCTTCCATGAAGATTCACTGTACCAGAGGAGTGGTGGTCTCCTGGTGCTATCTTAAGGTGGAGCTGTCTTCTAGCTCAATTCAAGAGGGCCTTCAGGTCATCACCACTGTGTGATCTCAGACCCTATTTGTTTCAGATTAAACTAAACTGAAAAGAGGCTTTGGGAGGATAATTACTATGCCTCAGCCACTTGCAGATCACTGGACCATGTCAGAAGTAGTGATAAGAACCCCCCCAAACACATGTAGCATGGCCATTGGTTTCTCAGCACCAGCTGTTTTGCTTTATAGGTCTGTTCCTGTTGGTCTGCATTACTCACTAATTTAAATGTAAACTCAATTTAATTGACTCTTTTGCTGAATCTGCTGACTGAAATGCAGCCATTGAAATAGCAGTTTCTTTATTACTGATCCCCCCAGAACAGCAACAAATGGAAGTGCTGAGCTCCGCATTGTCTACACTAGATGGTCACAGAGCCCTGTAGGGAAGTGAGTCTAGATAAGGATGCAAGCAGCACTTATTGGCACCACTTGTAAAAAAAATACCTTTTTTTTTTTTAACTTTTTTAAAAAATTGTATTGATGCATAGGGGGCATTTAGGTACCTGGCAGTGTGATCATTGAGATCTGCTGTTGGGAATGGACAATGTATGGAGGTGCCTAAAGCACCCTTTGGGCAAGTGAAGTGTGTGATGAGTGTTATGGGCTGGAGCAATGGGATCTAACTTCCGAAGTATCAGCAGGATAAACTTCAGCTGAATAAAGCTTGCTTAGAGATCATACATATACTTTTTTACAAATGCTTCCTATTTGTCTTTTTGTTTTTTTAAGAGATGGAGCAAAAAAGGGTATCAGCCACATGAGAACTGAGGGAAAAGCTGGTTCTGTATTTGCAGCATACTTATCACTTCGTGTCTCAGTTCACATCTGTTTAAGTTATCTGTTTTTGTTGCCCTGGCAATGAGAGCAAACACTGTGTTACTGCAACTTCTGACAATAACTCTCTGTTTCTGTGCTCTGTTGTACTAAGCTGGTCCCAAAGAGATTCACATAAAATCATTGTTTGTAACCACCTATATTTCACATGGACACTATCTGTAAAATAATTATGTATTTCTGTTGTGCACATACCTTACAAGGCTATTAGTGTGTATCTGTACAGGCATTTCTGATAATATCCAGTTTTAACACTAACTCCATACAGTATAAACTCAGTAAAAAACTGAAAACATGCACGCTCCTGGCCATGGCAATATTCCACAGTTCTAAATATCATGTGCTTGAAATGTTCAACCAAAAAAAACCCCAAGAAGTTTAAAAATAATTATTATAGTGGCGCCTTTCTTGCTGCTGTGGAGCTGAAGTCCTCCACACCATCTGCCTCTGTACGCAAGTGCGGTTTAACACTCTGGCTTGTAAATAAATTGTGATCTGAAGTTCCTGATGCAGACCTTTGTTCAGTGAGCAGCTCAATGAGTGAAACAGCTGTCCTTGCACTCAGAGATAAGGGTATCTCCAGCTCTGTTCTTTGCAGGTATTCCTAAGTGCATGATCAGCTTCTGTCTCCAGCTATCTGGAAATAATTTACAGATACGGATGTACACAGTATTACATGTGCGGTTCTCTTTTGACTTTATGCCTGTGTCTTCCAGTTAGAGTGTCTCCAGTCCATAGGCTGTGGGATGATAGGAAAACATTGTGAAAGAAGAGAGAATCTCAGATAATATGGTGAAACAGTGACTGAAGGGTGTGGTTCTGACACTGAAGTGGACCAAACCTTAAATTGGAAAGAAACTCTCGTGATTATTAGTAGATTTCAGTTAAGGAAGAGAAAGATGGAGTTTAGCTTTTGAGTTGTTGATCTTCAGCCAGGTAGGACAACTGAGCCAACAATACAGCTTCTGATCAAAGGGATCAATAGAGAGCAGAAAGTGTCCTTCTTTTACTGCTCTACCCTGTAAACACAATTTAGGAGGATGTCTCCATGGGCACCAACCTAAAAACTTCCAAAACTTTGACTTGGAAGGTATACCTTAAGTTGAATGTTCCTGCAAAATACTGAATCCATTGCTAAAAATGGTAACAATAAAAGTTGTTTAACAGACTGCATTTGTCTGGCCAAGGCAGTAGATCGCATAACTGGAACTGGACACGCCCAGCCTGCTGCTTCCATGTTGCCTATGGTATGGAATGTGGAGCTGGCTGGACAGGACACAGACTCCCTCTCAACAGCTAGGATCAAACATGTCTGCTGAACTTCCAGGCATGGTTAATGAGATGGAGTTCTGAAGAATATTTAACTGTTCTTACTCAGAATACTATTTAACAGAGGGATAATTAAAAATTTGTGCAAAACCAAATTCAAGTCGTGAATTTTAAAAAGCAATTTGAAACCAAACACTTTGAACACATCTCCTGGAATGTTGCTTGAATTGCATGTCACAAAAGCATCAGACTTTTTCTTTTAGATGTATGACCTGTATCTAATAACTGCAAATTCATGCAAGGCATTGTTTTTTCATTAGTGGGAGGTTCCTGGAAAGACCAAAACACTTAAACTTGGTATTTGCAGTACGGCAAAGATGCTAGAGGAGGAGATACCATGTAAAATATCAAATAAATATATGAACAAAGATAATCAGGAACTTAAAAATTTGCAAATGGTGCCATTATTGCCAAAATACTGGTCAAGAGACAGAATTAATTTTTAATTTTAAATTTTTTTAGTAGTAAATTTAATCTTTCATGAATGTTTCTCCTATTTCAGTAATCATCTTGGGAAGAGCCTGCAGCTGCTGATGGACAGAGTGGATGAGATGAGCCAAGACATTGTTAAGTACAATACTTACCTGAGGAATGTAAGCAAGCAGCAGCAGCAGAAACATCAGGTTGGTAACATGGAGAAACTTAAATGAGAACATTTTTTTTCTACAAAATACAGTTTGGGTTGTGTTATCCCAGACAGATGAATGGGATCTAAGCAAGATCTTTCAAAAATACACCTGTTAAGCAGTGTGGTGTGTTGAACCTGGCCACGTGCCAAATGCCTCAGAAAGCCAGTTTATCACTCCTCTCCTTAGTTGGGCATGGGAGAAAAAATGTGGAAGTCTCATGGGTTGATCTAAGGGCAGGGAGAGATCACTCATCAATTACCATCTCAGGCAAAACAGGCTTGACTTAGGGTAATTAATTTAATTTATTACTGAACAAATCAGAGTAGGATGATGAGAAATGAACCCAAATCTTAAAACATCTTCCCTTCACCCATCCCTGCTTTTTGGGTTCAACTTCAGTCCCAACGTTCTCTCCTTCTTCCCCTCAGTAGTGCAGGTGGCCAGGGAAGAGGGGCTGTGGTCAGTTCATCACACATCTCTGCTGCTCCTTCCTCCTCAGGGATAGGTCCCCTCACATTCCTCCCCTGCTCCATGGGCTGCAAGGGCACAGCTGCTTCACCATGTTCTGCATCACAGGCTGCAGGGGAATCTCCCTCCTCACTGGCCTTGGTGTCTGCAGAGTTGTTTCTCTGACATACTCTCATTCCTCTCTCTTGGCTGGCATATTTCCCCTTTTTTCCCCCCACCTGAAATATTTTATCCCAGAGCTACTGTCACTGTTGGGCTTGGCCTTGGCCAATGATAGGTCCGTCTCAGAGCCAGCTGCTGTTTGCCATATGGGACATGGGGGCAGCTTCTGGCTGCTTTTCACAAAATCCACCCTGTAGTCCCCCTGCTACCAAAACGTTGTCACACAAACCCAGTACAAGAAGATTTATAAAATGGATTAGTCAGATGGCAATTACCAAATGAATTCACTTCTAGTGACATGTGGTATGGACTTAGCGTTCTTTGCTATTTTACATGTTTATTAGTGATTTAGAATAAACCAAAATAATTTATAAATACACCATGGACACAGGAATAAGAGATTCATTAACTGAAAGAGGTGAAACTACAAGTTTTGGTCCAAACCAAACTGTGTCTTAGTGCCATCACATGTAGTCATGCATCTAGAAATAAAGAAGCATAGTCCAGTGGACTGTGAAGAAGTTGGACTGTTCTCTGATTGAAAAGGACACTTCAGTCATGTTTAGTATCAGTAAATAGTGATGCTGATTGGGTGATGCTGACTTTCAATTCCTAGTGCCAGAGGGCCTCTTTAAAATCCAAAGCATTAGAGAATTAGAATTAAAATCCATTGATTAGAGAATCTTTGTGTATGAAAAGCAGCACTAGGTGACCCTGCTTGAGCAGAAGGGTTGGACAAGGTGACCTCCAGAGGTCCCTTCCAACTTTAACTATTCTGCTATTTGAAGACAATATTACTTTCTTTGCTCTTGCTGCACAGAAAAAGCAATGCTCTGTTTGACTGTAGGAGGAAAGTGGTAAATTGGAAAAATGCACTATGAGAATTATTTAAAAGACTGGAGAGAAGATTTTGGTGAACAGAATTCACATAATGTGATAAGTTAACAAATTACTTGCTTACTCAAGAGATACCTGCATCAAGAATAAATTTGAGCTCTTTTATCTAGCAGACAGAGATCTGACAAGATTTAATATTGGCCAACTGAAAATGGGCCAGATCACTTTTAAGATCAAATGTTGTAGGTATTGCCACACACAGTAAGTGATTATTAAAAAGAGCACCTGTTGTTCATGTAAAAGACTTTATCGCTGACTGTTTTAAAATCAAAATTGTTTTTTTGCATATAAGTAAAGTGCAGCTTGGACAGGGAATATTTTAGGGAAGCAGCATATGATCAGTGGTCTTTCCTGGCTATGGAATTCCCAAGGACATAGAAACTTCATGCATGTTATCTTCAGAATTTTTCCCCCTTATTGCCTAATTTGAATAGAAAGATGGCATCTACTTCAAAGGTTTTTGTTAACAACAAGGGGATCTATTTATTTTGAAAAGCAGAGCAAAGTAGGTTCCATGGTGTCTCACTTAATTTCTTTGCTAACTATAGCTGCTTTAGTAGTGGCTCATTGCAGCATACTTAGTGGTCGTAACTTCATTTCTAGAATGGAGCAATTGTGATTAAGAGCAAGCCATTTCAATAAAGAATAATAGGCAGACTGCTGAGAAGTGAATGGGGTAATGCAAAGAAAGAAGAAACTGCATGCAATTCACATACAAATATGGGCATTTCAGATTTTATTTTTAACATTGTCCAAAAACATGTATTTGTCACTACTACTGGAAAAAAATTACTTCATTTGATTGTGCCACCAAGTAAGAACTGTTTTCAAACTAATTGGATCACAGATATATTTAAGTAAGCAAGAGAAAACACTCTGTACTCTTTGTGTCCTTAAAGACTTTTTTCTTGTGTTGAATGTGAGGACTTTGAAGACAAACTTTATAACTGAATCCTCACTGCCACATACAGTATGAAATCTCACATAGTTTCTGAATTTATGAGCTTTGCGAGAACAAATGTTTATCTGATAGCTGCAGAAATGTTTTTCTCAATTTTTATAAAGTTTTAGTAATCTCTGTGGCAAAGAGAAGTCTGGAAAACAAAAGGGTTTTTTTATATATATATATATAGCAGAAAAATTTCACAAGCTGCTATCCCAGCATATTAATGGAGAAATGAGCCATTGTGCTTGGTTTCAGCCACCACTTTGTTCTCAGTTTGGAGTTAATATTTTTTGGCTTAAAATACCTTATTTAATCAAGTTCTCTTCTCCTTTCACATTAATATTATTTTGACCTTTAACTTACATAAAATGGAGAATTTTTGGTTTGTGCAACTATCTGAGGTGGTGGCTTCTTATACCTACCTGTTCCACCCTTGCTTTTCTCTATTGTGTGAGGCAATAGAGGCCTTTCTCAACCATGCTCTATTCTTTCCATCAGATACAGTGTTTATCTCTGAAAAATTTTAGAAGCTAGCCCCACTACCTCAGGACTAAATGATTCTCCATTATCTCACTTATTTAAGGTGCCAGTGTGTGGGATGGGAATGCCTTGCTGCCAGTGAATTGAAATAAACTGTGCATTGCATTGTATTGTTTGTAGCCTGAATTACATTAAAAATTGTAATTTTTAAAACATACTTGCTGGTTTCTTGAAAACATCTGAAAATAATTTTTTTTGCAGCTTTGTAAGTCCTGCTGCATTTTGATTCTGTTGTTTTATTTTCAGTATCAGCAGAGACGTCAGCAAGAAAATATACAGCGTCAAAGCCGAGGAGAGCCCCCTCTTCCTGAGGAGGACATCAATAAGCTTTTTAAACCACCACAACCACCTCCAAGAATGGAGTCACTCCTTATTGCAGGTAATGTTCAGCAGTGCTTTCAAATTACCTTTTAACATAAGAATGTCTGCTTGGGAAAAAGCACAGTTGTATCCTTTGAAAGCATTATAAGTTTTCATTACCTTTACCATTATGGTATGATATTTTGGCTTGGTAGCATTCCACATGCTATCCTTGATGTTGTAAGGAGAAGGAAGCTCCCCCATGCTCCACAGGGAAGGCTTTCTCCTTGAATGGGTGTAACTGCCCCTTCACTCATGCCCCAGCCCCTCCCTCAGCTCCAGAAGTCCAGGAGCTGTACAGACAAGACTCAGGAATAAGCTCTTTGGGCTGGAACTTCTAATTCAGAGCAGTTGACAGCAGTCCCAAGTTATTGATATTTCTAGGTTATTGCAGCAGCAACTGGTTGTTGCAGCAGCTGAGAAGGTTTTGTTTTTAATTTCAAATAGAGTGGAGATAATTTCTTTGTTTTGTATGACCAGAGATTTAGGGAAACTATCCCCATATTCTTGCACTGCCAGGAGAGGAAAAATACAAATGGAAGCAAAGCATAGATAGTTAGAGATACCACCCCGCAATTGCTTCAGTTCACTGGTGGGCTGCAGGCATAGCCACTGTCAGTGCCTGTCCTGTGCCTCCTGAAAGGGTAAAAATACCTGGGACCTCACAGTGTCAACAGAGAGCAGGCAACCTAGGTGCCCTGCTAAGTAAAATAAGTTTGGAAAATGTCATGAGAAAGCAAATTGTTTAACTGTAGCAGGCTTTTTGGACCAGATAGCTATCACTTTGTTTTGTACTGAGAGAAAATTCAAAATCCTGGTGATGTACTGTACACCAAAGACTGCTTTGGCATTACAAAAAAAAAAAAGTGGATTTGAATTACCTGAATTTTGAAGTGACCAAGCGATTATTATTTTAATAGTTTCACACTGATAATAAGTGCTGTGTTTAGAAGAAAGAATATTCTAGATTTATTACTCCTTACAGAGTCTTTTAGAAAACCCTATTGTTTTTACAGTTTTTAGCAGTTACTGAAACCTAGCAGCATTAAAGTATTTAAATATTCAACTCTAGCAGAGCTTATAAAGGCAACTGAAGAGTGTATATGTGTAGACGTGTGTTTTATGAAAGTGAAAGCTTAGGATGAATCACCCCTTACGAGAGAAGTAATTGAAAACGATTATACTTAAAGAAAAAGACAGTTTTCAGCCAAAGCACTTTCTTTTTTTGTTCTTTTACCATAGTCAGGGGAAGAATTGAAAGCATCCACTTCAACTTAGATGAAGTAGTTTGTGGATAAAGAATAAAACTTAGCTCTTTGTCTCTGAGGCATTGAAAAAGTTTTCAAATAGAGCTTTAAATCAAGAGTTTATTTGCCTTCTAAACAGCCTTAATTTTGATCAAACTGGCTTCAGGTTTTGCTATTCATAGCTAACAAGGGAAATAACTTGTAGCTGTAAGAGTATAAAAATGTTTTGATGGGCACGTTTGATTTGTAAAGCACTGACAAATCTTCATACCCTCTTCATACCAACTCTTCATACCCTGATGATTTTTGAAATAAAGTGAAATGTTAGGTAGAAAAAAAGGCTAGCAGAATGTCAGAGAAGAATGGCACAATTTTCAATGTGCTGCTGAAAAATACTTCTTGCAAATATTTTAATAGAGAAAGCATATGTGTAAGAACAGAACGGAAATTCAGTCTTGTAGAATTTTTAGAGCCGCTAAATTGAAGAACTAATGTGATTGAGCCTTCAGTTCAGGAGCAAGAATTGCTTATTCTTTTTATTGTCATATGTATTTTCAGAAATTGTTTGTAGTATGGCTGGAAAATTAAGGGTTTGAGCATACCAGTTTACCTGTTCTCCTAATTTAGTTTCTTCTTCTCCCCAAACATATTTGGGCATCCTGAAAATATAAAATTCCTAAGTGTGGAGTAGTTGAGCAGAGTTAGTGGCTTCTCTATAAATCTTCAGTGATTCACACACATTTGGCTTTTGAAAAACTGTGTTCTGGGTGTCTTTCTGAATTTCAAAACTGACAAGGGTTTATTCTTTCTTTCTGACAGGTCAAATTAATACCTACTGCCAGAATATTAAGGAGTTCAATGCACAGAACCTGGGCAAGCTTTTCATGGCTCAGGCTCTCCAGGATTACAACAACTGAAGAAACTTTGCTGAAGCCCTCAACAAGAAGTGTAATTTACAGCTTTACACTGTTCATGATCATCTTGAAAATTTATTATATTGGGAGGAGAGTCTTGTAAAACAGAGTCAACTTGGTTTATGTAGAATTCTCATTATAATAGAAAAATAAAGGCACATTTTAATGATATTTTAGTATTTTCTTACTTGTTGGCCGAATTGAACTGGAATTTTCTGTGGTCACTCAGGTTTTATAAATGTTTGGCAGTTATTCATGTTTAGTCATAGCAAATAATACAGGTTTTATTTAACTTGGAGTCAGAAATAAAAACAAATATTACAAATGTTCAGTATAACTGACTTAGAGAAGAAATTTAAGATTTCCCAGTTTTGGTTGAGAAGTTACAACTGCAATGTGCTAGACACTTGGGGCGGTTGCTCATTTTTATTTTAATCTGTTTGGATAATCTGGTGCAATGGTCCTCCTGTATCACAAATGTTTCTTAGACTTCACATTCAGAACATACAAAACCAGTGGGACATGGAGACAGGTCCCCACCATATTTTGTTGTGTTCCCATTTCCTGTTGCTGCCACCAACTGGGTTGAAATCAGAATCTGTAACCAAAAGCTGGAATGAAGACCAGTTAATGGTTGGATTTTGAGATCTTAAAGGTCTTTTCAACCTAAGCAATTCTGTGCAAATCCAGTGATGCTACTGAATTGTTCATGACAGAAAGTCCAGAAGTAGCTGGAGCAGCCAGTGCCATGTAAAAGAGCAGCATCTGCTGGAGCTTTGTCATGTTGATGAGTCTTTATTCCTGAACTTGATCTGCGTACCTTTTTAAGAAGAAAGTTAAAGATTTAGTACATGGCAACTCACACATGTTGCTGTCGTGATTTCGTCTTTTTTTCCTCTTGAGTTCTTGCATGTCATTGTGTCTTGAATACCAAGAGCCTAAAATACCAAGAGCTGAAGAAGTGTGGTTTGGTCTTTTAAAATCATATCCTCTAAATATGGACCTAGCATGTAATATTTCAGCCTCTACGGTGAATATTTTGGAAAGTTGTAAGTGTGTGAAACCTGAGGTTTAGACTAAGTACTTATTCTTTTCCAATCTAAACTGTAGTGATGGCAATATTTATGTAGATATGCATGCAAATTTTGTTCAGTCCTCACATATCTTGTCAAATTGCCAGGCTGATATTTTACTTTGGAAACCTTGGGCACTTTTTTTTGTGTTAGCTTTCATACAGTGAACTCCTCTGAAATCAGAGATCACTGAAGTATCCTGCTACAGTGCAGGATATGATTGAGTTTCATTTCCTATACAAAAAATATTCAAACTGTGTTAATTTTTCTAGTTTTCTGTAGCACCAAAATAACCGCCAGGGAACAGAAGGAGGAGCAGATAATTAGGCTAAGATGAGATATTTGAGAGAGAAAAAACGATCTCCTGGATAACTGGGAATAGAAGACTGACTCTGTGTATGGAAGGAAGAAGCAGTAACATTATACATACTAGGAGGTGTGCAAAGTTAGCAAAACAGATACTTGGAACAAGTTAAAAACAACCTGTGTGTTTGAATTAGTTCTTTAGGATTGAGGATGTAAATGAAGAAAGAAGGCAGTAATATTCTGTTCTGAATCTTAACAAGCTCAGTGGATTTTATTTAGCCATATTGAAAATGTGCTAAATGTCAATTAAAGTCCATTAAGAAATAAGGCAGATTTCAGTAGAGATTTGTAGCTTCTAAAGGCATAGACCTGTGTCTGAGAGGAAAATGAGATACAAAAGTAGGTGAGGTGTAAGTAGATTTTGGAGATGATTTAACTGTTCTGTTCTGAATTACACTTTGGTTTTCTGTCATGGTGGAAATAATCAGAGGCAGCTTCTCTGGGAGGCAAGAGAGGTGGGGTCACTTGAGTGTGTTGATGAATAGAAGAGAATCGACATCTGTGGAGATTGGAGATTAATAGAGATGGGCTGTATCTTCATACTGGATTCAGTGTGGACTTTCCCCATTTTCTGTGTATTTCTATAGCTTTGCTTTTACTTGTTCTTTACCTAATGTGAGGTCATTAACCACAAGATATGTCCTTTCTCTTTCTGACTATTGTAGCACTACCTGTTTTTTCTGTTTTCTTGTCTGTACAGAAAGGCTTTTCTGTAGACTAGTGAATAGGTAGTGACATAGTGTGTTTGAGAAATGCATATAAAGAAGTTAGAACTTCTTTTTGGTCAGCAAGCCATTGCAGAGGCAGGTATGGCCTCTGCCTTTGGTTCCCTCTCCATTACATATTCACAGGTAACTCGTATGCACACAGGAGACCAGATGTGCACGCAGGGGAAAACCTGCCCTATGGTTTCACACACGGTCTGCATCAAGCTGTCATCTCCTGTCAGGCTCCTAAGCATGCAGGTTTGTGTTGGGATAACTGGCTTGTAATTGATTTTTTTATTTCTGCAGAACTGTAATGCTTGTAAGAGAAAGTGTTACTATGGCATCCATCTCTAATTGGTGTGAATCTTGCAGGCTCTTCAAGCTAGATGTGCAAGTCTTTCAAAAGTGACATTTGAAAGGAGAAAAAAGGGGACAATTATCTTAGTTTTGATGCTGGAGAAGAACAGCATTTCTTCTAGTTGTTTAATACTTAAGTTCACTAGTATAGCTGGTAAGATTTTGCTGTGAGATTTACTGCCTCTGTTCCACTGCTACTTGTGAAATGTCTAATTGTACTGATAATTGGAGCAAACGTGGATGTGAAGTGCTGTCTCCCTTAACCACAGCACTAGCTAAGGTCCCAGTGCCATGGCTGCCACTTACAGGTGCCCCTTTCCCAGCACCCTTGTCCTGTGTAGACAGAAAGGCTTTGCTGGTGAAGGGTGGGGTGGATGCAGCTTCGTATTGCATAAAGGGGCAGAAATTCCATGCTCTGGTTGGTTGAGGTAGCAATGAATGGTGTATGCTCCCACTTGGCTCAAAGCAAAGTGGATTTCTAACAGTCTGAAATGTGTCTGGTTGGACTGGCACCCCAGTTATGCACAGGACAGGCCATAGGAAAAGGTGCTAAACTTTGGACCATCTATTGGTTTAAAAAAATAAATAAATTCTTTAGATACAGTTAACTGCCACAGCTGTTGTCACAATTTAGTCCTTAGCATTAATACGTAATGAAAATGAAACTAAATGGGAGACCTCTTCTGTAATTGGGACATACTTGATGTGACCTTGCCTTGACATCATGATATGATGCACTGTTTCCACTCTCTGTTTGGTATTCTCAAAGTTGAGCCCAACTCCATCTAAGCTGTAAAGTATTCTGCTGCTGACTGCCCACATGGAGGAAACACAGGGTGCTCCCCCACTTCTGCCCAGGTTATCATGTCCTTTTTTCTTTTCAACTCTACATGATATTCTCCCAAATATTTAAACATTTAGGAGGCATAATTTCTACTCCTGTGTGTCCTGTTGGAGTCTGGACATGTATGCAGAGCTGACCAGTGTGGGTATAAGGAGCTGCCACGTAAGAATGGGTAGTGTTTGTGCAGATGTAAACACGTGCACAGAGGGGCAGAGTAGAGAAGGTCTGAGTGAGGGTTTGGTGCTAGCAAGGATGCAGTGGGATTGGCATTGGCAACCAATAATGCTTGTAAAGAGCATTTGACATCTTTGTGTTTTTGCTCTTTATACTTGGCAAATTTCTGTGCCCATGCATTCATCTTGTTGGTCTATATTGCTCAGTTTTTTGCCTTCTGACAAATCTCTGATATGACAGATCACGGGTGACAATCTGAGGCATCTTTAAGAAGCAAGCACTATTTAATGATTTTCACTTGGCAGCCAAAGGACTCTGAATGCTCTTTTGAGGCGTCATTAGAAGCTGGTGGTGCAAATAATATCCTAGTCAAAATATGTGCAGTGTGTGCAGGAAGAGGAATTGAATTCCTGTCTGTAGAACTGCTTCTTATCTGGATTGACAGCCCTGGGGTGAGAGATACATCCCTCATGGTTTTCCATGTCTGTGCATTTCTCCCCTTGAATTTTATACTGCCTTTTAATTTTCTTCGGATTTTGCCCACAGCTTGTTGATTTTTAAGCAAAACCAGCATGCTGCTCTAAAACCCCTGCCTTCTGTCATTATATTTACTTTTCCATGAATTCTTCTGGAAAGCTTTGTCTGCAGTTGGAATTATGCTTTCAATTTTGTGATCTCAACATTCCATTTATGCTGGAGCTTTGAGTTGCTCAGGTGTCAGGTATGATCCCAAATTCAACTTTCTCAAGCCCCTGCACTTCAGCTGCAGGGGCCTTAAAGCCTTGGCACTGCTCAGGAGATGGTGGTGCTGCTGCTCTTTGGACTGGTCCAGAGGGACTTGTTCAGAAGCTTTTCGTGTCAACTTTACTACTGGAAGGAGGTTTATAGAAAGTTGGGCTTGTGTTTTATTTTTGATCTTTTATTGACAGAACAGATTGCTGTTGACACAGCTCATCATATGCTTAGCAATAGTGAACTGTGCAGAGCTGTGGAGGATGTCTAAAAACAGCAGCTTTGCAAAAGGCTCCTTACTGAGAGAAAAGCAAAAGGCTCCTTAATAAAAGAAAAGTTAATGTCTTATTCAATTAAAGCAAACATTTATATGTGAGGAAAAATGGCCAGATCCATTTTACAATTACATTAAAAGGCATTAGAGTGTCAGTAAAATAAACAAGGAAGAGTAGCAATGTATTCAGCCATCAGAAGCACAGCTGAAGCCTTCCAAACGTCATAAGATGAAAAGAATATGTGTAACAAGGATTGCCATTCTGGTTTGAATATCAATTTATTCAATCTCTCTCCGTTACTGAGGGTGATGTTGCTTAAATGTCATACAATACATCAATCTTTTTTTTTTTCCCTTCTGCATTTGACCAATACATATGTAGTGTTATATATGTCACGTTTTCATTACTCGGTGTGTGATTTCATCCCTTATCTCTCAGTAAAACTTATGGAGAGCCATATCCCTCAGGTTAGAAAGTTGAAATCTGGTTGAAAGTTTCAGGGGTCTTATAACACATGCAGTGTTTGCTTGCTTGTGTATCCTGATGTTTGAAAACAAGGCACTTAAATAGGTTTTCTCTGTCACAGAACCGATTAAGTTGTTTTTTTTTTTTGTTTCCAGATCTTTCACTTTGCTTCTTTAACATTAGCACATTTAATTATTAGCTCACAGATTGCATCTAAGGCAGAAAAACATATAAAACTGGAACTCACCAGTTGCAATAGACTTGCCTTTTTCAAGATGTGGTAAAAAATGTGCTTGAAAGGGAAGTCCTGACTAATAATGACCAATCTATGCATTTTAGAAGTAAGTAGATCAAGGCTAGTTGTCTTGGAAGAGTTTTAACACATAAGTTGTTTCTGTTTTGGACCAAATGTGTGATTTCCACACAGATAGTTATTTATTTTTTCATTGGCGGAAAAAAAAAAAAGGCAAAAAAGGCATGATCACATTAATTGCTGTGCAGAGGCTGGCAAATCTGTTGTTACTGGCTATGAAGAAAATAGTTTCCAAAATGATTAACAATTACAAATTCCAGTGATGTTAACAACTTCTTTACATGGACTTTAAGGTCATTAAAGTTAATAATTTTTAACGTGGCTCCTGAGTCATGCTCTAAGGTATCTAAGTGTCTAGTACTGTTAGGGAGGAAAAACCCTTTCAGTTTATAGAAGAGCACTTTCTACAGTTATATATGTGAGCACAAGCAATCATGGGCTTGGTTTCTTGTGGCTTTTTGGTCTTCTTAGTTCAACCACAAATAGCTGTTCACAATGACTCCTGCACACAAGTGCCACATGAGATGTTCAGTTCTCTCTCCAGGAGTTTCTCACTCAGGGAGTGCTGGTCCAGCTCCCAGCCCGTGGGGCTGTGTGTCCTGCAGGTCTGCTCAGGGCCTTGGCAGCACAGCCCACTGCTCTGTCTCGTAACTGTGCTTGGCCAGTGAGTTTGGAAGGTGTCAGATGAGCTAAGAGACTGCATGACTGCCTTAGCTCTGCCTCGTTGGAAAAGCTCAGCATCATCCTTCTTTAATGCTGAGACCACCAGCTGTGCACGGCGCAGTGTGCGAAGGGGAGGCTGTGCCGATCTGTGCTCGCAGGGAGCACCAGCATCCATCCTGGGCTGGCCAACATGGAGCGCAGTCAAACAAGCTCTTCGGAAGTGCTCCCATTCGCAAATTGATATTTTGTTAAGACTTTCATGAGCATTTAATTAATCCCCACACTCCAAGGAAAAACTTCAGGGGGGATACCCAGCCATTTGCATTTTATGTATCTGTAGAAGGGAAATCAGGTGATTTATGAGAGGCTTCTGCATCAAGCACCAAACCACTTCCATGGTTGTAAAGTGACTGGTTTGTGTTTGCCTATAAATTAAACATGCTGGCAGAAAAGTCAGCATTTGTGGGTGTGAATATTTCTTAAATCATAAGACCTTTCATTAGATCATAGCATTATTAGAAGAGATTCCTTTTGTTTATATATGGTATTTTTTCATCACTTTTAAATAAGCGGCAAAAATCAGGCATCTGTCTGAAATTTCTCATCCCCTTCATAGGCAGCTGCTGTTTCTTCCTCTCTTGGGACACCCAAACTTTACTTTTCTCCTACAAAATACAGAAAGGCATTCCTCAGTGAAGGAGGTGAAAGAGGACCTGGGCCATGGGCTTAGCAGTCCCAAAGGAAGAAACCCCCATTCCTGGAGAGAGAAGCTTGTCCATGTCTTGTGGCTCACCAGCCACAATCTCTGCCTGCCACCAGGCCATAGCAGAGAATGTGGCCACTCTAGGTACGAGTGTCAGCAGTGCTGCTGACCGACATGGGTGAATAATTTCTTTGTGTAGAGGGCAGCTCCTGATTTGAAACATAACAAGCTGCTTCTTCATTCACATCTGCCTGGCAATATAGACGTGAGCCCAACAGGAATCCTATCCAAACCTGGATACAATAGATCCAGATAAAAGTCCTCCCTGAGGTCCTTGAATCCCAGTGCTTCATTCCTCCAGTACAAGTAGCAATTCTCTCTTTTGTATTTTCTGAGTGTAAGCTCCTTAAGACAGATGCTGTCATCTGTCATATGCATTTAAAGTACTTCATGTGCTCAATCCAGCCCATGCTCAGCAGGCCCTTGATATCATTTGGAGAATCTAAGTATAATTGCCTTATTATTACATCTTATGCAGAAAATAGTACATGATTAGACTATTAAAAGGTTGTGTACTGAGTAACAGGATGAAGATTGCACTGACAATTCAGGTTTTTCCTGTCTCTTGAGGGCTCAGATTTCCAAAGTCTAGTAAAGCAGAAATTATTGTATGAATTTGTGTAGACTGCCATGCCAGCTGTATTTGAGGCTGTGCTGGAGACACAGTTACTCTCTCTGAGAGCCCAGAGAATGGAAAACAGCAGCACAATGCAATTACCTGCTATGTGTACCTGACAGCAGAAAGGTGTTAATGAGCTGCTTTGCTACCTGCTGAACAGCAATGCCATGATGAAGCCAAAATGCATAGATGTGATGAACCCTTCTGGTCTGGTAATGCTACCAGCCAGACAAGGTTGTTCTGCCTCCCCTCTTCTTAGCACCTGATTTTAATTTCTTATGTTTCTTAATTCTGTTATTAGATCATCATGTTACTTATTGTCAGCCTCCATCCTTGGTCATTCTTTGAATTTTAAGATCAAAACTCTCATTTTCCCTTACAGAAGTGCCAGAGCTTTTAATATGAAACTCTAGTTTTCCTTCTCTCTCTCTCTCTTTTTTTTTTTTTTTTTTTTTTTTTTTTTTTTTCTTTTCCCTTTTCTGTTACCTCAGCCTTGGAAATAGCTGAATCCCTTGAGCTAAAGCTTCCCAAAAAAGATCGTATTAGTCAGACAGCTAACATCAGGAATGTTTAGCCTGAATTGTTCAAAGTTATCCTGAAGCAGAGTATTACAATGGAAAATGTTAAGTAGCTTCCTCATAAGTGTGGCTACTTGTGCTGCCAGTAATATCCTTGGCCTTGTAGAGAATGTTCTTGTGCTAGCTAAATTAGATTAGCTAGGAAATTTGCTCATTCTTTAATGTCTATCAGATTTGAGACTTCTAGGCTTAAGCCTTCTGCAACTAATGCTGATGGTGAAATTATTGGATTCTGTGTGAATATGGACTTTGCAGGGGTGATGTGAAAATTTTGTACTGTTGAAATCTGTGAGTATTAAGAATGCAAGAATATAGGCATTACAATGCAAAACTAAAGAGAATAGCTTTCAGACCAGACTTAAGTGTGAACAAGAATGTGTATGACAATTCAGTCAGTTTTAACGTTAGCTTGTAAAAATCTCTAAGTGTATTAAGAACATAAGACTCCCCATGGCTTCTGGTAAAATTACATTTTTAATATTATATTAAAAAAAATGTGATGAAGAGTTCAATTCAGTTTTTCTGAATGCTTCATATATCTGAAGAATTACAACTCTTGGGAGAGCATAATATAATATCTAAAGTCATATTGGTATTTAATGTTTTGTCATTGTAGTTCTGCTTTCAGCCTCTGCACCTTATTCCATTACCCTCGGATATGCTGTGGAATTATTCAGATTTAAATAGCTTTTACCTCTCTCTGGCAAGAAAGCAATTCTGAGTGTATTATCTGCATTGTTTTTTTAAAAGAAACTGATAATATAAACTGCTGCCCTTTTCAACTGGAGATGGCTGCCTGGTGGCACTATTTAATAGCAGGTAAACAAGTAGGGTCTCAGCTGGCTTATTGTCACTGGGGTGTATAATATGTGCTCTGCTCCTGAGAACAGTTGAGACATTTGCAGATTTAAAATACTGAGCCATTTGTCCTGTATTTTGTACGTGTTAGGCAAATTTTTTTTGACCCCATGAAAATCTAGAATATCTTCAATGCTGTGTGATGTTGATTTTCAATCCCCAGAGGCCTTTTTTTTTCAGACCAGGGCATGGTCCAGCCCAGAGCTGTCTTTGGGAGCAAGTAGTTCAGAGGGATGAATCATTGCCTGAGGTAAGTCACCTGGCTGGGCTGTGGTACCCCAGCTAGCTGGAGTCCTTTCTGAGTGCTGGGCACAGCTCAGCTGGGAGCCTTGGGGACACGCTGAGCCACGCTGCCCAGCCTGGGCCATTCCATGCGATGTGCCAAGGAATCGAGAGGGAGGGAGGGAGGAATCGAGAGGTTCAGGATATCCTCTGTGCCAGCACCTCCCCAGTTTGAAAGCAAGCGTTGATGGTGACTGAGGCCAGCACTTTTACTGACCATTCATGGAGAGCAGACGCCTATTCCTGGCAGAGGAGATCTAAAATGTCCAGGGGCAGGAGTAGCATCCAAGCCATGCGTATGCCCCATACAGAGAATTCACAGTGCATGCTCATGCTTGAGCACCTTGCAAAGTGATCAGCTCAGCTACAAACGAGCTGCTCTCTTTTGGCTCACTCTGCTGAGCTAAATGGGAGAACTTCTTTGAAGCTTGTTCATGGCTGATTTTAATAGCAGCAGTCTCATCTTGTTGTATGGGGCTTTAATTGCACACATCCCATTAGTGCTAATGGAGTTATGCACCTGAAGTCCTGCACATGAAGATGGGACTATAAATCCAGGGTTGCAACCTCATTAAAGTTGTTTATTTCACATGTAATAGCCTTTTTGCCACCAGGATGCCTTAATTCATTGCTTTATTTGTCCCTTTGAATGAAGTCTTCTCATCTCAAGATCATAACTGCTTCTGTGCCGTGCCCGTAGATGACCAATCACACTTTTCTCCATCTCTGTTGCTCAGCATGGCAAAAAAAAAAGCCCGGACCCACCTCCTGTGAGACCCTGATACAGAGAATTTATTTTAAAAAAATCTTTTAGGCCTCACCAATTCCTGCATTGTTTTTCATTATGAGTGCTGGGAGGTGCTGCTCGGCCATGCCATTTCTCAGTGCAGTTTCCCATTGTTTTTGGTGATAAAGCTCTACTCAATACTTCCCTGCAGGTGGGGAGGGCAGGGCACAGTGAAAGTGGGGGCAGCAGTGCTGGGCTTGTGCTGGAGAAGGTGTCTGTGTGCATCAGGGAGTGAGATGCTCTGGCATCTGGGCCTGGGGTAAAGGCAGGGGAAAAAAAGAAGGTGGGAAAGCCAGGAGAACTGAGGTTTGCAGAGCTGAAGAAGCTACCTTTAGTGAAGAACAAGTGTCCACAACTAGTGGGATAAAAAGATGGATTTCCCCAAGTGACGAAAGCAGGCTCAGGTGTGACCATTTACAAAAACATGGTGGTTTGTGAGCAGATGGAGTGTGCTGTTGGCACACAGCCTGTGTGGGCTGCTGGGCAGGGATGTTTGCTCCAGTCCAACAGGAGGAGACACTTCTGACAAGTAGGTGCCTTTGTCTTCTGCTTTCTTGTGGTCTTTTCAACCTGAATCCTGTTCATCACTGAAGGGTGATATATGCAGGAATAGCAGGGTCTTTTCCGATTCATCACAAATTGTGGGTAGCAAAAAAAATAAAAGAAGTTATATTCTAATAACCTTTGCTTTGAACTTCTAAATCTTTTTTTACAATAATGATTTTATTCACACTGGTTATGAAAAGCTGTGTCATCTCCAGGCCAAGGTTTTCTCTAGTAGTCCACCAGATGAGTGCACATCACAGGTTGGCCTGGCATGACTGGTTTGCCAAAGACATGAATTAAAGTCTGAACTCTCCAAAAGGGCTATAACAAGAGTAATGGCTATTAAGAATATGTGTCATTTCTGACATGGAAGTGTTAAAAAAACCTGCTTTAGGTCCATGTTTCTTGGTTTGGATTTGTGTGAGTGTTGTGCTTTGGCAGGAGTACACTGAGGTTACAGGGAGGACTGGGGGAAATGAGTGCCTGTTCTTTGTCCAGCCTGGCATGTCAGAGGGCAGTGGATCTGGGCCAGCTTTAAAACAGGGTATGTTTCAAAAACACAGGTAGGAAGGTGATCACTAAGAGGGTAAGCAAAAGGGGGATCATTTTGGAATGTCTTGGTGGGAGAGAGGAAAGGGAAGGAATTAGGAAGACACAGAGCTATTAACCTGCACTAACAAATCAACTGACTTGAGGAAATGCCCATGTGTGAGGGTGACATTAAGGGCAGATGCAAAGGTGGGTTTTCATATTACTGAGTGAGAAGATTTCTGCCTGGAGGTAGCTCAAACTAGGTATAAATATGAACAAGAGCAGACTGAAGCCAGTGATGAGCAATCTTCTGCAAGTGGTGAGACTATCCTGGTGACCTGGGAAGAGAGAGTAGGTGTCTGTGTGGGGCAATGCTAAGTGAAAATGGTCCTGGTGGAACAGGAAACTTTTTTGTCAGGTATTAGTTTACAGATGACACTTTATTCTGAAGAATTGGAATGTGTCCTCACCACTTATATCTGCAAATCAGAGCCTTCACCAAGGCTCCCAAACCCATCACATCCCCCAGCACCATTTTGCTGTTGTCCAGATTAAGCTTTACTGTCATTGCAGAGCTTCCCCTTCACTGCTGCACACTGTTTGCAATACTCAGCTCACTGAGTCAATTTGCAAGTGGAGTTATCCTGGTTTGAAACATCTCATTTGGAGATGGATCCAGATAAGAGAGCAGCAGTATTGAACTCCATGTTGTGACTCAAAACAATGGCCAAAATGGAACTCCTTTACACATTTATTTCCATTTCCATTTTATTTTCTTACTTAAGTGAATAATTAGGATAGAAGTTGCTCCCAAGTATGAGTTTCACCCAAGGTTTCATGGTACCCTGGACATCTCAATCCCCCTTAGAGAAGTTTCAGATTAAAGCCCTTAAATTTCAGGTGTGCTGAATGCTTCTGTGTGCTCCACTGTGATAAAGGCATGCTTGCCCTTGGACACTTTCAGGCTGCAGCATTGCAAACATGGCCAGTGTCCAGGCACAGCTTTCCCTCTCCCCATCCATAACTGAGACCATAATTTCCTTGCCGTCCCTCTGTGCCCTGCTGGCAAGGCAAGCAGCTATGCCAGCAGTGCAGTCATTCAGTTTGTGCAAGCCTAGGGAGACCATGAGGACCCTTCAGTCAAGGACTTTTCAGTGAAACTGCTGGCTCTACCCATTTTGTGATACTCACAGACATTTATCTATTAAAAGAAACAAATTCAGACACTATCAGTTTGTACCAACTTTTTGTTCTTCCGCTCAGATCTGGTTTTTTGTTCCAGAAACTGTGCAGGTTTTTGGAATTTTTAAGAGGTCTTATTTTTTACCAAATCAGCACAATGTAGTAGTTAGAGTAAAAATGGGGCCATTTTATTTTAACATCTGACTGTGAATCATGTTTGACATTGGCAAGGAACAAATAAAGGCATTCTGTTGTTTCCCTATGAAATGAGGAGGGTTTTGTTGGGTTTTTTGGAGGAGGGGTGTTTCTTGCTCTTTGATGAGAGTTTTGTTTTGGTCATCTAGGTCTGTAGTGTGCTATGCAGAAAGTGCACCCCATGGTTCCTCACGAAAGACTCCTGATTATGGGTTGGTAGGCTAAATATTTAGCAATCAACTTGGCAGGGGAAGCGCTGCTGGGAGCCACCACCCAGGGAGCATCCCACTACCTACTTCCAGAGCAGATCCAGCTATACCACTGAGATCCTGGCTGCCATGCCACCTGCATTGCTGGTTGCTGGCCTGCGCAAGCCCTTTGATGAGACCACACAAGCTGGCTTTGATCTAGAGGTTACCACCTGCCAGGGGCTCTTGTGTAGCACTTGGCCCCAGAGTGGTTCATCTCAGCTGTCTTCTGCTGCCTGTGTTGGACCTGGTCTTCTGGTGCCCCTGTGAAGTGTGTGATGCACAGGGGACCAGATGAAGGCACCTACTTTTGAATGGGATGGTTGTGCCCTGAGCTGTGCTGACTGCACAGGAGGCACAGGGGTACCTGCTCAGGTGCATGCAGACTGTCAGTCAAGTGCACATCCCCCTGGTGCTTCCTCTGAGATCACACTGGAGCTGAGGGTCTTCTGTACGTAGGTGAGATCTGCCTCTTCATGCTGGTCCTGTGATACTTTGAAAACCCTGAATTTGCACCTGGAAATGGGAATAAAGCAAGTCTGCATGCAAGGAGTGCTCTTGCTGTGCTGTGCCACCCTCCCCTGTGTCTGCCAGCAGGTGTGTGTGTGCTCCCACGTGCTCTGAAAGTGAAGTGAGTCCCCACTGATGATCAAACTCTGAAATCCAGATCGTGTCCATCTTAGTGAGACAATCAAGTTGGTTACATGAAGTGTATCGTGCCTTTGTCGATATTTTTTAATAGCTACAAATATTTTCTATCAAGTTTTATTAAGTGAGACCCACATACTTCTCCCAGCTGTGACTGCGGTCTGTTCCTGCATAGCTGTTCACCCCGCCCTTGCTCAACAACACTTCACAGTCATGCTGTGGTGCAGATGAAGAATTTGGGTTTGAAGCTGGCAATCTGATTCCCATTAAAGCTGTATGGAAATTTGCCACACACCTGCCTAGGAAGCTGGAATAAATAATTCAGTGCTGTACAGTGATACCTAATAGCAAGCAGATAACTTGCAAAACCTTGTACTCGATTCAGCTGTTCTGTGCTTGGTCCTTTCATGGCAAAAGAAAAACCCCAAGACGGACATGGAGAGGCTAGAAAGGGCTGTGAAAGGACCTTCTGAGCATGAGCTTTTAGCCCTTCTGAAGGAAGGGAAGGGACTGACATCTGGTACAGCTGAGGAATGCAGCGAGGAGAGCAAACTGTGAGACCCACTGACGCTCGCTGGGGAGAGAGGCACCAACGGGAACGCGGCGAGTTAATTGCTGCAACTTAATAACCATACAAGGCAAAAAGAAGAGCGTGAAAATCTTTGTGTCTGACTCTCATTTTCAGAAATACCTTCTCACTTTAGGAGCAAGTGTCATAAATAGACTTTAGACTCTTCATTGCATGCATTCCTTTTGCAAGGAAGGCCACCTTTGTTAGATTCAGAATCACAGAATATTCTGGGTTGGAAGGGACCCAAAGGATCACCACACAAATCTATTAACCCATAACTGTGGGAGACACTCTTGCTACAAGCATGACTGATTTGCCCTCACTAGATGCAGCTACGTAAATTTGTGTTGAAAGCTGTCATGAAGGAGATGTGGGCAGAAACTTCCAGGTTTAGGTTCTGTGCTGTTTGCAAATTAGTTGATCATATTGATTGCCTAGTGCTTTCTCACCTTTTTCACTGTGTTTTCTGCATGCCTATGGACACCTGGTGATTAGTATCTGCAGTTAGAGCAAATGTCATCAAATCTAACTGTTGTTGTTTTATTTTATGTTTTGTGGCTCTAGCAGTCTTGGCATCTCACGTGAGAAATGAGGTCATAGTGTTTCCCTTTAGGAGCTCACAAGCTATATTTGAGAATATAATCTTAACAAATATTGATTTGCCTTTAAAGAAGCCTTGATTTGCATAAAATTAGATTTTTTAGATTTTTTTCCTGCAACATCTTTTAATTACCATTCTTTCTTATTATTGAAATCTAAGTGATTCGTGCCTCCAGGCTGCTGGTGATCTGTAAGTTACATTGGAGACAATATATCTAATTCAGCAAGAACGATGCACTGAGTCCAAGACACAATGCAGCCTGTTAAAAGAGATAATCTAATCTAAATGCTAAATATGAATAGATTAAGGATGTAGTCACTTTCAGAATTGCAGTTTGTGACTGGGCTCATGGGCTTTAATGACAACTCCCTCCCTGTTGTCAAACCTCCATCTGCACCTCAAGCACAGCAGAATTGCATCTGTTATCATCATGAAAACCTAAACCTTATCAACTGTGTACAGACACCTGTTCATCTTCTGCAACCTGTTTACTCATAGACTTGCCTTTGCAGGCCTGGTCTTGAAAAGGGGGGACAAAAATTACCTCTTGGATGGCACCAGATAAGCCAGCCCAAGCTGAAGAGCTGCCTCACTGCAGACCTGCTTCCCCTGCTGTGGTGGCTGTGGGCTCTGTCCCTACCAGGCTGCCCCAGGTGAGGAGGGACTGGGGAGGAAGAATAACCAGAATCTCCAAACACAGTCCTGCTGTCACAGCAAGCAGGACAGCAGCTGTGTTGCAGATAGGAAGAAGATTTGCTGCACAACAAGGTGTCATTCCCTTACTGTTGCTTCCTAGTGCTGTAAACTCCCTGGACCAATGTAAATAATATATGTGAATTAAACAGAAGTGGTTTCTACTATTACATAGTTATTGTAACTATTTCCAAGCTGTATGTCAAAGAGATTTTTCAGGCATGTCTGCGCTCAGAGGGAAACTGTAGGTAGATCTGTGTGCTCAATTTCAGCATTAATCTTGGGACAAGTAGGTAACAAGTAGTCTCTCAATGACATTACAGTATATTGTGTTTACGATGTCAGACTAAGGCCATTCTGATTTTTTGACTTCTATAAAACACCCCATATACTGTACTAGGAAATAGTCACTTTTTACATACGATGTGCCAGGTTGGTATGGTTAGACAATTTTGGTACATTTCCAAAGAAACTAGACTTCTGGGATTTTTTATTTCATTCCTCCCAATGCAATCTGATCTACTGCTGGTCCCATGTGAAGCCAGTTTATGTACCTTTGGCCACACAACTCCACATGATTACTAGCTGACTTTCTTGGCTCTTAGAAAAGTTGTCAGGCAATTTTTTGATGTTAGCTCCCAATAAGAGAAACAGGGTGCTTGCTGGTAATTCTTTAAATACAGGGTAATTAAAAAAAAAAAAATCTCTGAACTACATTTTTCTTAAATTTGGGCAGTTATAAGATGCTCGTTTCCTTATTGGGGAGAAACAATGTTCTTTTACTCCTAGTTGGAGACTGGAACAGACTTTGCAACATAGAAATCTGCTTTACTAATAAAATCTATCAATCAGCTAAACATGCATACCCAATAATTCCTCCAGGGTCATGCAAATTGCTCACTGGAAAACTGCAGAGTCTGTCATACCTGGAAATATTTCTAGATGTTATTATTTTTTCAAGCTTTGGTGCTTGTCAGGATGGCAAATTTAGGAATAATGGGATCCTTTCACCTTTTATTTAGCTACTGGATGAGCTGCATCTCTCAGTTGTAGCTATGGTTTAGCTCCATTGCCCTCCAGGCTCTTCAGGGTCAGGCATTTCTTGTCGTGCTCCTGGGATGGGGTGATCATGGGTGGGGGGGGGGGGGTTCTGCAAGGGCAGATGGAACAACATCACTTCTGGAGTGGCAGCACTGCCCACCCAGCACCTGGGCACAGTGGGGCCAGTCCTGCCCCATAATGCTGCTAACAGAGGGTTGGGACCATGGGGTGGGGACAGGGTAAGGCTTCTGAGTGAATTTGAGAGGCATATTTTGCATGTTACTGGCCAGGGAACATTCTGCTGGTAGTTTCTGTGTGATGGAAAAACAGTGGGGAGGAGGTGGCACGTTTCCTGATTCAGTGGGAGAAGACTCAGGCCTTGGGAGCCCAAGTCAGAGCTCTGCCCTATTTCACAGAAGCTAAATGAGCATTTCTCAATCTTTTAAAATCAAAGGACCTACAAGGTTTTTTGATCTGAGCACCAGCAGCCAGGGAGTGAGCAGTGCCTGTAGGCAGGCACTGACATAAATGCCTGCCAACTGCGTGGGATGCTGTGTGTGTGTTTTGGTTTAGTTTCTTAATTATTTTTCTGCAATCAGTTCCCGGACCACCTTCTGGTGCCTTTTGGATTGTGGATTGCCCATGGGCCCCACTGAGCAATGCTGAACTGGATGACTGTTTGGAACCTGGCTGCACCAGAGGCACTGTGGATGAAGGATTTATGTGCTGTTACGTATATTCCCTGAAATAATCACTTCTGTCTGAAGTACTTTGATATTGATAAGTGGCTGAGGTAGAATTTGTGTTCCTATCTAGTCCTACATGCCTTGTTTTGCAATTATCCACCTTCACTGGTTTTCTCATACAGACTTTAATTTAGCAATTATTTCTTTACAACGATCTACATAAATTCAAACATTGCATCCAAGGGTTTAATCCAATGTGTGCATTTCAGGTGAAATGTTAGAAACCTTTCAGCATCTGTAATAATTTTTCTGTATTAAATGTAGGAATTTTTAATTTAACACTAAAAAAATACACTTCAGTTGTATGGGCCAGCTTCAAAGTGTCTGCAGGCAGGAAATTGAAAGTTGGATGCTCTCTTCTAGCCCAGTGGAAGAAAAAGTTTCACAGGAGCTGGACTTCAAGGCCAGCTCAGTCTGGTCTTGGTTGCTGAGCTTGCTGCTTCACAGGGAACCCAAGCTCCTTCCTAGGGATGGATGAAAGTGTCAGGAGACTGGTCAGCATGACTTTGCCCTGCAGAGGACTGTGTGCTGCTGCTGCTGCCCTTCACCCCAACAGTGGGGACTTTCTAGGGATGTTTGTTTTCTGTTGTGTCAAATCAATGACAGCCCATGGACACTGGGGTCAGTACTTAGTTGGTGGTCACAGATTAAACTCAAAATCACAACCTGTCCTGAGGAGGAGTTGACAGATGCACTGGGTGTCTGACAGGAGAGTGCAGGGGAAGTGACTGATTCACATCACTTCATTACCCTCTCTTAATTCCTGTAATCAAGGTCTTGGGCAAATGCTAAGAAAAAGTGGCTTTCACCTCAAAAATATGTCATGTGCCAATATTCAATGCACAGCCCATGGCTTCAGGCTGAGACCTGCTGGTCCTGTAGCAGTGACAGGTTTTTCCCACTTCCTGCATCCACCTGCAGAGTTCCCAGGGCAGCAGAGCCGAAGGTACCCACCTAGGAAAGGTGAGTGATAATATGATTGCAATAAAAAAAGGTAAATCAATCACCGTGTGTTAAAAGGGTAATTAGTGAGCAGGTTGCCACTTAGTAGTTGGGCTTTTGATCTGCTTGGTCAGGCCAGTTTTTTCAGGAGTGGCTGATGGTCTGTAGTACTTGATCTCTCCAGTACGTGCATCCTGTTCTGTGGGCAACTGGCTGAGTGATAAATCTGGCTGTGCTGCAGCAGAGCTTAACCCTGCTCGTGAACAGCCACTGCAAATGACATTTGGGGCATGTGCTGCATTTTAAACATTGATGTCATGGCTGTTTTTGTTGCTGTTTCAAAACACTGGAAGAGACAAGGCAACAGGATTATATAGTTTGCTGGCTCTCTTTTGCATGTTCCTAATCTTAAAGTGATTTTTCTTTTCAGTCATAAATAGCATTCTTTTCATTTTCTTTTAATTTTGCTGCCGCTTTGGTTGTCAGATCTGGTTTATATACTCAGTGTATATACACATTCCTTAAAAGAGAGGGATCCTGCTGTTTTGCCTCAGGCACTTTGCAGCCCATTCCTCATAATGGCAACAGCAAATCTTCTCAAAGAGCAAATCTTTCTGCCCTGCCAAGTGCATGACTTGCAGCAGAGTTGGTGGAGACAGCACTGGACCTCTGTACTCTCCTCAGAGACGAGACCTCTGTACCTTACCTGTCCCATAGCTAAGGAAAACTAAATCATCCTCACAGATGAGCAATTGGGATTTTTTGGTCACAGGAGCAGAAGAAAGGGAAGCCCTCCTCACCTGCCCTGCAGGAATGTGTTCTTTCCTGTAGTCGACTGAAAAAAGTGATGGTGTAGCAATTTTCTTGTGTGGCTTTTGATGTTGATATTTTCTTTAACCATCTTTTTCTGTGAGCAGAGAAGAATCTTGGGTTTCTTTTTGTGTTAGAAGAAGGCAATTTTCTAAGTGATGCTCTAAATTTATTGAAGAAAAACTTGAGAGTTTTTCAATTTCAAGGCTGAAAACCCAAAAGGTGAACAAGAAGAAACCCTCAGAGTATTATTATCAAGACAAACAAGAAAGCCAACCAACTAAACAAGCCAACAAATAAAGACCTAACCCAGCTTCTGGTGAGGGATGGCAGTGGTGTGGGCATCTGTCTGTTGGACTGATGATGTTGTCAGTAACTCCCTCTGTTCCTCCTCCTCCCCCTTGTCTTCTAATTTTGTGAATGCTATTTTTATAACTCCTTCTTCTTGGGTGTGTTTGCTGTGGTCTAGGGGAGACACCAGGAGAAACACCATCATCTGATTTGCTGTGGCCTTGGCTGTGTTTTCCCTCTCAGGTTTCTTGCTTGCTGGCTGTGCTGCTGCCTCCCTGATTGCCTCTGTTCTGGGTCAGTGGCTTCAGCAGCCTGGGAGGGCATCAGGTCCTTTAAGGCTGATTTGCTTGGTCAGGACACTTTTACAAATGTGTGTTACATTGATCTAATTGTCCTCTGCCCTGAAAGAGCTGACAGCCTGCAGACCTCCCAGGATGTGCCCTTCCCTGCTTTGTGACTTTCTCTCCATCATTTTCCATATCTTTTTCACTGACAGAAGAGCTTAAAACGGAGCTGAGGATGGAGATACTCTGGCTTTATTAAGAGGATCTGATATTGTTATTTACTTTTCCTATGGTTCTTCTATTAATGACCGTTGCAGCTCATGCTTTACTTTAATCTGACATTAAACAATTAATTTAAGAGTTATGGATGCTTAATTTCAAGCTTTGCCTGAAAATACCCACAAAATTTATATTTGAAGTTGCCAAAGCCAGTAGACCTGTAGAGGGGAAGCTGCTGCAGCTCCACAACCTCGAGCTCAGCCAGCAGTGGCACTGAGCACATGCTCCCAGTAGGCACCTGAGTGCACACACACACACACCTGTGTGCACAGCCTGAAAGCAACACGGAGTAAAGCAGATAGAAATACACAAACACAGCACAAATGACCTAATCCTGTCCTCTTGTCAGTCCTGTCCTATGCAGGACCCCAGAGATTTGCCCTGGTGGGCTCATGGTCCTGGATCTTTCCTAGCCCCTGGGGGTGATGCTCACCTGGGACAGCCTTGGAGGAGCTGGGACAGGGTTTCTTGTCTCTGACTGAGGCGCCACTGGTGTCTCTGTGCTCCTCTGTGTGGGTGTGAGCCTTTCATCACAGAACTGAACAGGTTATTTCTGGAAATAGAAATGGTACAGAAGCACAAGAGATTACTCAAGACTTAGGCATGTTCAGAAATGCCTGAGTGACTTAGCAGCCTTGTATCATTCTTTGGTGCTTAAAAACATTAAAACTCATAAAAAAAAAAATGGTTGCTGTTTGTGGTCCCAAGTTACTTCTGAATTTACTCCTGTTTTGACTAGTATTGCACAAGCTGTAGATTTTGTACTATGAGAACTGCTCCCAACATAACAATTTATGGTGAAACTGCAGCATATATTTTAGAAAGATAGAAACTTTGATTCAGGACTGGATAAATATTGAAAAATGCATCACCCCATTTAGCAACTTGTACAAACAGCAACTTAGGTCTAACAGACAGTGTTTTGTCAAAATCCACTGTCTAAAACCTAATTGAAATGTTGTGCTGATTGACAGAGCTGTAGTCAACAACATTCAATGTAGAAGAGGATATTTTCTTCCCTGTGTGCTTGTTAGATTAAAGAGCTCTCAAGGATCAGAAGAAGTGCCTCTGTCTAAGGAACAGAGGCATCTGTGAATGGTAGGGGTGTAATTTCCTACCCACCTCAAGTTACACTCTCTTGTGATCCATCTGTCTGTGAAGCTATCAGGTATTGTGTTTTATAATTACTGCTTGTTAAAAATATCATCCTCATTGTAAGTTTAAAAAAGGAAATCTCAACAGACCCTCAAAAAATGAAAGCAAAGCTACTTCTAGGAAAAAATCCAACAACTTTTAATGAGAAATAGATTAAAAGTGGGAACACCTTACACAAGGATTTGATTTAAAAAACCCCAAACAAGCCACATAGAGCATTTCAATGATAAAAGAAATGTACGTGCTTATGGAAATGTTTCATGTCAAGGATGTGTGTGAGAGTGTTTAGCTGAGATGTCTCAGTATAACTGCAGGATCACACCAAGAAGTGTCCTTTGCCTGTTCAGGTGCAAGACTGAACTCAGACTTTGACCTTCAAGGTAACAGCTGTGTTCAATCCCTTCATCTAGGAACAAAGTGGTGCATCAAATTGACAGGAAAGATGGATGTACTTGTTAATGGGATCTGGGTCTCCTTAATAAGTGCCTGATTTCCCTGTAGAGCTGATTTTAGGCAGGAAGAGCAGGTGTCTCACAGCCCTGGTTTTCTCTTCAGCCAGATGAGAGGGGACACTGCTCATCCCCTTCCAACACACCCAGATTTGCTTCCCACAGAAAGAAGAAACTGTGGCTGAGTTACATGTCTGGACCCAGGACTGGGAAGCTCTTTCTAGGCCCTTGTTAAGGATATAGCCAGGACTGACATTTTGGAAGTCTCTGGAGGCATGTCATTTTCATGATGACTATATTAGGAATTAGAAGAACCATTGTATTAAGCATTAGAGAAACCTTAATTAGGTGGATTGATCCTACCTGGACCAATTATTGCCTTGGTGACACTGAACTGTTAAAGCAAGAAAGAGCATTATCAGGTAGAGGGACTGAAAACTCATGCATAATCCTGGTGACTGTGATGGCAAGGCTCAGTGTGTCTCTGATTTAACAACAGAATTTACCCTCTCTATTGATTAATATAGATCCCATTCCTTATCCTTGTTCTGGTATCATCATTTCCTTCTACAGATAACAAGATGTCCCCAGCCCAGCTGAACTGTGTCTGAGAAAAGAGACCCAGCTGGTACTGTCAACGCTTTCCATTTTATTCCTAGTTGCTTCCTTCTTTTTTTCTTGATTCCTGTTCACCCATATTAGGAATCATTCATCCAGAAGTTGCAGAATTACTTTTGCTTGCATGTCCTCTCTTAAAGGGGCTGATCCATCTATACCAATAACACCCTGAGAGGCCACCCAAATCAGCTGGCCTTGTCCCTTCCTGCAATGCTATGTGCCAAAGTTTCTTGTTGGGGCAAGCAAGCTCACTCCTCATGTCCAGGCACAGACAGACAGACAGACTGGGAGGTGTTGGGCAGACCTACACTGCAGTGATACAGGGTCTTGGATGTATGCCTGGGAGAGCAGAAAGTGAAATGACCAACCGTGGGTCATGGCCATGGGCTCATTATTATTTTGGAACTAAGGCCATAAACCCTGATGTTGCATATCTTCAGCATGGCACCTTCAGTGAAGCTGTACCAATTTCCACAGGCTGATGAGTTACCACTGTGTCTTAGAAACTCTGTGCCTATTCCTCCTCTGCAGGTGGTCAGCATGGCAGGGAGAAGCTGGGGTAGATTTTCACACCAGAGTTCAAATTGACTAGCTGGCATTACAGGAAATAACCCTAAGTTTGCAGAGGCAGGGAAAGAGTTAAAAGGTGGAATTCCAGTTTGGACATCAAGAGCAATCATGACTTTTACTACATCCTTCTGCCCAGCAAGTATAGTAACAAACTGGGTGGATGACGATCTCTCTCTGTTTGTAGAGACTGAAAATTATGGTATTTGCATGGCAATAAACTGTTGTGGGAATAAAAACAGCTCTCAGATGTTTACTGCTGGCAAACAGGGGAACTCTGAAAAAAGGGATCCCATAAGGATTTATGTTTTGTGGTGGAGAAACTGACAGTAAAATATATTTTTAAAAAAGCCAGTATTCTTACCTGGTACCATGGGCATGCTCTGCTTCTGCATGGTTTCACCCCACTGGACTGTATTTCACACTCTGCAGAGGAAGTACACTTTCTTTGCAGAATGAGAGCGTGACAACTTCTCTCTCATCCTTTGCCCTGGAGCCTTGTTAAAAGGAGGAAGAATAATTGCATCTGGAAAGTGACTGGCTAAATTACCCAGGAGCCAAAGAATTGGGATAGTGTGAGGGGGGGTTGATGTACAGTTTGTGGGTTACTCTAGCTATTATCTCAAATGGCTCATCCCATGGAACTATGATGGGGTAACCAGAGGGTTACTCTACTTGTAGTCACAATTCAGGTGTTGCCCCTGGGATCTCTGTGCACTGAATGGACTGTTTTTCCCGAGGAGTGACTATAATTAAAATACTCTTTAAGCCCTCCTGTATGTATATTCAGTCCCTGGGGAACCTCCAGAGGCAAGTGCCCAGACGTAGAACTCCTTGGATTTCATCCACTGGGACACACACAAATATGTCTCCTGGGGCCATATGTGGTTTTTCCAATAAAAGTCTTCTGTGCCAGGGCTGTCAGGAGAATAGAATGAGGGGGATGGACATACTGCCCTGGGGGGGCACTGGGCAGGGCATGGCCCATAGCCATTCTGGTGGTCAGGGGTACCTGAGTTGGGGCTGCAAGACCTCCCTGTGGCAGCGGCTGGAAGATGAAGGGGAATTTCTGCATCCAGAAGGGAGCCAGCTTTTCATAAGGAAATAATCTCATACAACAGTGTGATGAATTTGTGTGCATGTATATCCTTGGCTGCTGGAGCCAGTCCAAGCTACGTGTCTGTGTGCCATAGGCCCTCTGTGGCTCAGAGCAAACAGAGGATCCCTTTCAGCCTACGTGGTGAGGAGCCGTCCTTCTGGCATGAGGCGTCCCGCAGTCATGGGTCATTTCCCAGGCTGGGCGTTTTGGCTTAACAATGCTCAGGAAAGAGACTTTGATTTTTGCTGGTTTATACTAGTGAAATCTCTGGAGAAAGAATGGTTGATTTTGTGCAGTTATGCTTAATTAATTTAATTTGGTAATGGCAGAGTTTTATTGGTGAAAGCCCTCTTTCTCCGGTGTAACCCAAAGAACCTGCCAGCACTGCTTTGCTCTAGCAAGTCACCCCCTACCCTGGTAAGACCTGATGCAAAGTGCTGCTCAGGATCTGGCTGGTTCCCTTTGCTCTTGCATGGAAGGGTCTAGCAAAAAATATTCATCCACTTCAGGCCAGGAATGCTCCTCAAAGGGAAACAGCCTCGGGGTACTGGGTGACTGTGCCGCAGCCCTTCTGCGGGGTGCAGCCGCCTGCTCCGCGTGGGCAGCAGGAGGAGGCTCCCTGCCAGCAGAGCTGGCGTGTGCCCGTGGGCTGGACTGAGCCATCTCTGTTCCCCACGCTGCGGCCACCCTGGCCTCCGTCTTTCCCAGTAGTTACGTCAGAGCCTGTGCACTTTGCCAGTAGGTTTGATACGACTGACTAAAAGCACCATTTTCCTGGTAAAACAAACACAGACTCCTTTTTAAAAACACCTTTTGATACTTTATGAGCGGGGCTGGTATATGTAACCTATCAAGCCCAACATATGGCTTATTATGACATTTAGCTGATTAAAATAGTCTAGACATAAACTTGAGATTTCAAAAATGTTTAAGCTAAGTCCGAAATACATTTTAATGTACAGTAGATGTATACTGCAATTTGGGCCACCTGTGTCCCTGTAGGAATTATGGAGCAGGAAGTACTTTTGACTCAAGAAGTGTGTCTGAAAATTGAGGCTGTAAATTAACAACAGCTTGTCTATTAGATTATTTCACCCATAAAGGAGTCTGTATATTTCTAAATGCCTCATGATTTTCAATACCTTGCTGTTGTTACTTTTATTAAAGAAGGAGGCTGGCAACAGTCTGGACATCTAGGTTGAGCACATTTTTAGAAAATCATGGAATAAATAGCAGCAGCCAGCCAGACGGTGGTGAAGCATAGCTGTGGCCACAAGAGGAGGAAACCCCAGCTTGGCCTGCTAGTGGGCACGGTGGTGCCGGTGTTCCCTGGCATCAAGGAGACTCAGCCCAGCTGGTTTCAGACACTGGGCTGCTGCTTGTGGGTTTTTCCAAAGCCAAAGGCAGGGCACAGTGTACACACCACCATTGACCATCTCTGTAAAAGGCCAGATAATTTACCTCTTTGTCAGCTTTCTGGTCTCACTGCATAACTTCACATCATCATCTTGCCTGCCTCTCTCTTTTATTTTTCCTTCCTTCCAAGAGTTTGGTCTATTTATAGTTGTTCAGCTGTCTCTGAAAAGGCCAGAATAGGAAAATAAAATTAAAAAAAAAATTCTGCTACATGATCTGCCCAAGCTTCCCTAGAGTGGCTTTCAAAGAGGAGAGCAATGAATCCTAAACACTTCAGCAAGGGAGCCATGTCCACAGACTCCCAGTAAGGGGCATCACATGAGGCTGAGTAAAGGTGAGGGCATCTTCAGCAGAGGAATAGGGCTGGGGAGAAATACCTAGAGAGAAATTTCTATGAGGAGGAAGTTATGGCATAGAATATGCATTCTATCCCTCATAAATTGTTATGTAATTCCTATTTTGCTGAGCAGTTCTGCCACATACGTTAGACCTAATGACGTGCACAGCTCATGAGACTGGCTTACATGGGGTGATTATTTTGGCAAAGAGCTGTGTTATGTTCAGTCTGGTCATTATGCAGGGGTCTAGATACATTACCCCTCTGTGGTTCATCCTCAGGAGCTGTGTGTACCTTCCTCCTGGACACTCCTGTACTGCTGAACAGAATAACGCATTGTCTGGGGTATGGGATACTGTTTCAAGGACAAGAAAAATGAAACCACCTGCACAACTCATGGAAACTCCTTTCACTTGAAGAAAACAGGGCTGTGGTTTGGTAGCTAGTACTCTCACAGTCTTGCAACACCTCATCTGCAGGGTGGGTCAGTAGGAAACTGAAGGCAGGTGAAGGTGGTGGAAGATGTGTCCCTGCTCTGGGCTAACATGCTGGCATCACTGGTTCAGCCAAGGCAACTCGATGGCAGAAGGCTCTAGTTCTGCCTGCAGAGAGGTCTTCCTGTGGCATTAGAGCTTGTGGCAAGTGTTTAGGCTGCCTGCAGCACAGATGCTCTGTCTAGCAGCCCATCTGATATGCAAGAGCTAAGTGCAGAGCCCAGGTTATCTGAGGGGCTTCGGACGGAAACTGGCTGCACCAAGTCAAGGCAAACATATACACACAAAACCTCAAACTCCTCTGAATCTCCGTCTTCTTTCCTGGTTTCTCCCTTTTGTGCTCCCCTTGCCTTGTTGGCTTGGTGCTGCCCCATCCCCGTTCTTCCAGGCTTGGTCCATCTGGCACGTTGGTTGCTAAATCACGGCTGGGCAGCCTTGCCAGGATGCCGAGTTCCATCTGACCCCCTAAAGGCCTCTCTCTCGCCTTTTAATCATGAACGAAAGTGAGCCAGGCAGAGGGGAATATTCTGGCTTTGCTGCAGGGTGCTTGGTGTCACTGTGTCAAGCACATGACGTGGTTGCTTCTCTGCACATGCAGAGCTGGGTCAGATGGGCTGGCGTGGGCTGCAGCCAGAGCCCGTTTGCAGCCCAGACTGCGGGGCAGCGGGCAGGGGCTGCAGGGAGGAGGATGGACCCCACTGGAGAGCAGGGCTGCAGTGTTGCTGGGGGACAAGGAGCAGTTGTCACTCTGGATCAGCTTCTCCCATCCCAGAAAGCAGCATATTAAAGCAATTAAGAAAAGCTCTGCTCAACACAGGGATTTTAAGGGGAAATATGAATGTACGGATACAGCATTCCTTGATCAGAGGGGAGAAATAGCAGAGGGTAAATTAACCACAGCTGGAATGAGCATAAGAAATAGATTAATTCAATGAGATTTTTTTTTTTCTTTCCGTTCTTTAAAAATTATGGGAGCTAGGAAAACTAGCACATCTTAATTCCACTTGGTATGCAACCCTTTAGCCTGTCAGCCAGCATGCACTGAATACAAGTACAAGCCATTCACCCTACAAACCCTTGGTCAGGGACCCCTCTCCCTCTCCCACACCTGCCCCTGAACATATCCTTTTCTCCTCTGCTTGTGCTACTGAGAGGACAAATACTGTGCACAAGGGAACTCTGGAGAATATATCAGGAAATTATTTGCTTCTATGTTGTGATACTGGTTCAGAGAAATGAACAGAGCTCATTGGCAAGAACAATGTCAGGTTCTCCTTCCAGTATGCTTGTCACAGAGGGGATCATCCCTCAGTTCTGAGGCTGCACAGAACTTGAGAGGATGGTGTCTTGTTCTGTGGCTCAGGTGTTTAGTTTAATGCAACCTGTACAGTAAATAATAGTGGAGTTTGTGGACTGAGGCTCACCAGCTACTTCTGCTGATACTCAGCTCTTCTTGGTTCTAGGCACCTTGCCAAGGCTGGGCAGGACCTGTGAAATCCTGAGCTTTGCCTGGGTGCTTCTGAATTATGGAGGATACATTGCTCTCTTTCTTGCTGGACCCTAAGTGTGGGCAAGCCCATCCAACCATTGCTCAGGGCAAGGATCATCTTCACACTAGTGCCTGTAGGGCCTGGAGTGTACTCTGAGATGGTAGATGAGTCCAGGGATCTGAGTCCAGAGAGGTTGTGTGGAGGCAGCTGGCACCTGGAGCTGCCCAAAACTGCAGGAACATGCATCATGCTCCCCGGCCTGTGGTGTGTGGCCACAGGCTGCTGCAACAGCTCGAGACACTCCCTGTACCAGCACGGATTGGCCCCTCGGTTCAGTCAGCCACTGGCCCCCATCCTACCCCTCCATCCCTCAGGCCTCTGGGATTTTGACTCTCCCAGGAAAGTCTGTCCTTGGGTTTGGGGCCAGGCTGTCAGGTACTGCCCCCACCACCAAAGGCTTGGGAAGGCCAAGCCCCAAACCCTGCAATGGCCATCTCAGGGACGGCTCAGCTGCAGCAGTCCTGGCTTAAAAACGATGGAAGATAAAGAGTCAGGAAGAGAATAATTCTGGATGCTTATTGAAGGCACTGCAAAAGCAGGAAAGGGTTTGAAAGAACAGATGAAGCCTGTTGCCATAACATACAAATTGATACATCAACCAGTGCTGGACAAGAAATGCAAGTTATGGCTGGCACTTGATCTTACCTCATATAGCTGCTGGGTAAAACCATAAAGGATAGCCTTGATTTTGAATGTCTTGGCTTCTCTTAACTTGTATAGCAGCCATAATACTAAGTAAATACATGTTTTCTGGGAAGATATTTTCCTTTTCTCTTTGGCAATGACAATTTTTGTTGTTTTTTATTTAATAAAATAACATATGGTCATAAATTGAGTATCATTTGCTTAACTATATAGATGATTTTGTTGGAATATGTCCAGTCTTCAGTTAAAGATATATTTAAGCAGGTTTCAAATACATGTATTTAAAATGAGGTGATTAATCCTTAAGGCGTTTTGAAAATGGTGTTTAAGTCTGTTCACAGTATATTTTGCTAACTTCCCCCGTACTGTACAGCTAAATATGCGTCAGTGATGCACTCAGGCTATCACAAATGTTAAACTCATCAGGTATGTGTGGAGTCCCAACCAGGAGTACAGTATGGATAAAATACCCTCTGTGAGCAGGGAGGCAGGGCTGCATTTCTGAGGGTTTCAGGGCACCTTTGGACTCTGTGTCATGGTTTGGCACTGGCCAAATGCCAGACACTCATGAAAGTCATTTGCTCACCCCTTTCTTGTTCTCAGCTGGGCACAGGAGAGGAAAAGAAAAAAAAAATAAATGAAGGGCTCATGAGCTGAGAAAAGGATTGGGAGAAAACACTAAGAGGCAAAATAGGTTCAAATTTAAAGGTATAAAGTAAGTATCATTAACAGAGTCAGAGTAGGATAATGAGAAGTACAATATGCCTTTAAAATAGCTCTTTTTTTCCTCCTCAGGCCCTCCCTTCTTCCAACGGGCAGTGCAGGGAGACAGGGCGTGGGGGTTTTTCCCACTTTGTCTGTCACTCGAGATCCTCTTCTGTTTGCTCAGGGAGAGGAGTCTTCTCTGCTATGCCACAGGGTCCCTCCCATAGGCAAACAGTCTTCCCAAAACTCTTGTGGCATGGGTCATTGATCCATGAGGTGCAGTCTTCTAAGGATAGGATGCTCTAGTTTGGAAGCAAGGGATTTCTCTCTACTTGGGTCTCCCACTGGATCACACTTTCTCTGGCATCCACCGGCTCTGGTGTGAGTATTTTTTCCCATAGGATGCGAGTGGATCTCTGCATCCCCCATGGACTTCATGCATTACAGGGGACAGTTTGTTTCACCACCGTCCTCACTCTGGCTTGCAGAGGAATTTTGGCTCTGGTGCTTGGGGCACCTCCTCCCCCTCTTTCTTTCCCACTGACCTTGGTGCTGCCGTGTTGTTTTCCCTCACATGTCCTCACTTCCTCCTCTTCTCTGACCAGAATAAAAACTGCTGCTCGTAGGTGTCATTGCCAACAAGTTCCACCAATTTAAAGATTCCTGCAGGACCCTGCAGTGCCAAGAGGTTGATCTCGGTTAGGCTCTGCCCTGGAGAGTTGTTTGCCATGTTTTCACTGCTGGCCAGCAGCGGTGGCCGCGGCATGTTTGACATCTCTCTTCACGGGGACACTGGGCAGGGGACACGGCGTGGCTGGCTGGGGATGGCCAGGCAGGCAAGGTCACTGCAGGCCATGCTGAGATGGAGGTGGCCACGGAGCATGGCCGTGGGCTGCCCCTGGGAAAAACCTACACTTGCACTGCTTTGATTTTCCTCTTAGATGTGTCACCACAGAGGCATTACCAGCCTCTCTAACTGGCCCGGTGGTGTGTCTATCTTCAGAACCATCAGAGATTGCTCTGTCGGACATGGTGGAAGATTCTAGCAGCTTCTCACAGAAGCCACTTCTGTGGCCCCTCCCCTGCTACCAAAACCCAGGCTGTGCCAAATCAACACACTCTGATGGATGCCCTGGAGAATCATCCTTTGAGCTGTGTCAGGGCATCATCATGCTCTGCATGCTGCCCTCTCCATGCAGGCCTTTCCCCTTCCCTGTCCTTGCTCTGTCCTTCCCATTGCTCTCCCTCCTTCCCTCCAGGGCCACTGGCTTGAGAGGGCCAGAGTCATTGCACCATTCCCAAGCCAGCAGGGAAGCTGTTTTATAAGGATGATATTTCCTAGCAGAAGGACACTGAGGCCTTAAAACATTTCTTTTTGTATCACCTGAGCAGCATAAAAAAGCCTTAAAGGAGGAGAAGAATTGAAAGTACACATCTGGAGTAAAAGGATATAAATATATTGTAATATACTCATGACATACTGTTGCTGAATTTTAGCACATTAGACTCTGCTCTCACACTTACCTGAAGACACTGCCTTTGTTGGCTCCTGCTCAGTATGCTGGGTCCTTGAGAAACCCTCCAGAGCAATCAGAGAAAGATTTTGCAAGACCAGCAGGAAGTTTAAGGGATGTTCAAAGCAAGCACTGTAGACTTCAAACAAAGCTGTGCAGATAATTTAGACTTCAGGACTGTAATTAGATAGAAGAAAATGTAGGCTGTGATAAACCCAGCTGCTGTTCTCATAGCATGTGACTGATATCATGGGCACAAGGCCAGGATCAAAAAAGGTCACAGCCATGGTTAAAATGCTCCTTTCTAAAATTTACCAGATTTGATGTGTGTGTTCAGGATGATGAAATGCTGGTTCAGATACTCCTCTCATCTCATTTGAAGAGGCCAGGCCAGAGCTGCCCCTTACAAGTTGATCATTCCTCCTGCAAAGCCTAGTCAGAGACTTTTCACAACCATGTGTGAACCAAGCTGTGCAAAATATGGGCAAGCAAAAGAGTCTTGATGAAGTGACCCATTTGCAGCAGCATAAATTCTGCTCATTTGATCCAAAGGAACTTTCTGTCATGGTTAATATCATAGCATGGATCTTGATCAATGACACTTCTAAAGCTTGGATCTTGCAACTACTTCATGACCTTTGTAATACAACAGAGAAGTATCCAAAAAGATGGGTATGTCCAGTAATTAAGACAATGTATAATCTACACTGTTGTCAAGAACAAACAAAAACTCCATCCATGGCAGGATTTTGGTGTAAAAAAGTAAGAGTCACAGTGAGATCACTGAGAGACATTCAATTTGAAGATCTTATTTCTCCAGTCAGACTTAAAATTATTGCCAGGTTGAAGAAAGACAGATTAAAAAGAAAAGCATGGCATTTAGCATCAGAACAGAAAATGAAGCAGTCCTGCTCTCACCTTATCTCTGACATAGGCTTGCTTTGGCAAACTTGATATGTCACCTAGTGTGTTGATGTCTTAATTTTGCCATCTGTAAAATGGTGATACCTATTATGTTTCCTGAAGGGGCATGGGTGATGTATGTTTAGCAGCTGATAAATGTAAAATTCATATTTGGAAAAAATACACACTTAATTGTGTGAAATTTCAGTGATAAATCAGTGAATTAAAAAGCCTGATTGCCAGGAAAGCAGGGGCTGAGTGGGACCTGTAGGCCTGTAAGTCAGTGGTGAGCTGTGATGGTAGGACTATATTTCTGGTTTTAAACTTCTTTCTTTTCTCTCTTCTGTGATACTCTCTCTCCTTTTTTTTTTTTTTTTTCTTAAAAAAAAAGGAAAAAGCAACCCTAAATTATATCTTAGGGTTTTGAAATAGCATCAAAGGCATACTTGGAATGCTTATAAATAGCTGTATCTTTTCTCGAAGGTGTGGTGTCCCAGTTTATTTGAGGACTGATGTAGGGAGGCATTGTGGGCCTGGGGCTGTGGATACTTCAAGGGGCTGGCTCTCTGGCAAGGGAGCTCATCCTCCTTGCTCACTCGTGTACCCAGACCCTGCTTCTCCACGGCCACTTGTTGTTCTGCCCTGCTGGCAGCCTGTGCCACCCGCCCTGGGGGATGCTTATGTATGTGCAGGCTTGTCCCAGTGCCTTCCTCCCTTGCCATCCTGTGTTTGTGTCCCCAAACCCTCCCCTCCTTCCTCTCCAACTCAGAACTCCAGTTGGGCCCCTCTTTCCTGTGGCTTTAGACACAGGGGCAGAACGCAATTCCTTCCTACATGCCTCCCTAGAAAAGATCTAATGATGTCCCCTCTCTCTGTGGGGGTCTGGAGGCTCCATAGCCACATCCCTTGGAGCCACCCCCGTGGCTGGCACGCTGTCCCAGTGCCACACACAAGGAGCTGGCAGCGAGCTGTGAGCACAGGGGAGATGTGACAGACAGAAGAGCAAAGCCTGTTCCTTGAAGAAAAGCCGTGGATGTTGATCTGCAGAAGGATCTGTGCTTTCCACAGCCGGGGGGAAGGCGGCTCCCCGGGGATGGATCAGGAAGAACCATGGGGTGGCATCTTGTGGCATGGCAGCACAGGGGACAGGCTGCTGGAAGAAAAACCCAGCGTCTCTTGGCTCAGAGTCCATGGAATGAACTGTAACCACCAGCCTATAAATGAGAACATCCAAACAAACAAACAGAAATAAGACCAAATGCAAAAAAAAAAAAAAAAAAAAAAAAAAAAAAAAAAAAAAAAAAAAAGTGTATAGTTTCTGCCAGGAAAAGGCAAAGAGCATGAGGGACAAGTTAAGATGACTCCTGAATTTGCTTAGGATATTCAGGACCTCTGAGCTCAGTAAAAGATGGGAGAGTCCATATCAAACCAAAAAAAATGCTTTTTTTTTTTTTTTTTTACACTGAGCAAAAATTACACCTTTAAGAGCTAAAGTAAAAATGCATGTTAGGATCAAGAAAAAAAAAATCCTGCAGTTGCATCAGTATCAGTCATCCAGGAATAGCAGTGAGCTAATTAAGCTCAGTGGAATTTTCCATCTGGCATCCTTTGTTAGCCTGTATAGATTTTCCTGCCCTAGTAAGGGAAAAAACGAAAAAGAAAAAAAAAAAAAAAAAAAAAAAAAAAAAAGGAAAAGGAAAAAAAGAAGTGAAAAAAAAGGGATCCAGGATGGTGCAGCTCTGACTCTGGGCCCTGTCGTCTTCTAGGACTGATGAAGCGACTGGGTGGTTCTTCAGATTCCTGTGGTCTGAACACACACCCTAGTCATCACTGAGATGAGCACGGAAAAAAACAGTAATGAAAGAGGGCTCTGATTTATTTCCTGATAAAATAACCTTTGCTCTCAAAGGCTAACATTTCAGCTTCAGCTTGCAGAGAATGATCTTTTATTTCCATCCATCAAAGCCTACATCGTGCTGGATATCCAGAGTATTCTTCACACACAGCCATGTGTTGGCCAACGAAGGAAAATTACTACCTATAACTTTTTTTCTGAGGGAGGAGAAAAAGGAGGGGGGCTGAAGTCTGTATTAAGGACTGAAATAATTACTATCCATCGCAACCCTCTGTCTACAGGAAAATTGTTTAAAAGTAGTAAGCAGGCTAAAAAGGTTTTTCTACAGTGTAAATAATCTCTGTGTTTTTTGGAGCCTTTGATTTGAATCATCATCCAAATAATTCCTTTTTGTTTTTGCTCAGGTCAACATCTTGAATGAGTACTCAGGGCCTTCCCTCTCTGCTGCTGTATTAGATAAATACCAGTACCTCGCGTTTTTGTCCATTACTGGTGTCACTTGGTGTGAGGTAAGAGCCTGCAGTGTTGACTGGGAGTGACAAGAGTAACAATTAAGATTTCCAGTTCACATGGATGATTTCACACCACATTGTGCTGCAAATGGCTACAGGGAACTGTCAGTGTAAGTGAGTTAAAAGCAAGGCAGATGTTTATTTGCAATCAAAACATTAGCCGAGCTTGATACCCGATGAGGCAGAGGCACCTGCTCTGCAAAGGAACTGTTTGAAATAATGAGCTGTTTTTCATAACAGAGAGCCTGCTCCAATATAATTTTCTGAAAATATAACTTTTTTATGCCAGTGGTCTGCACTTGGGTAGGACAAAGTAGAAGGTCTTGCAGTGTTCATACGGTCACCCCAATGAGCACAGTGATCAGCGAGTCCCGACGCCGGACAGATCAGGGTCCACGTGGCCCAATGCCTCTGAACTCCCTCTGGCTGGGAGTGCCAACCCACTGTCAGCCCTGGGTAATGCCAGAGTTTTCCCTGGGTTCTGGTGGTAAATTTGTGGATGTTTTGGAGTGCTCTGAGCAGGCACATTTTACAGGGCTCTATTCTGTTAACCCTGAGCCTTCAGAGGCTTGGCAGATCTGCTCTACCATGTGGGGTTGCTGGTTTTTACAAAGCTCCGTGAAGAGGCACTGTAGCAAGAATCTTGTGTGGGCGTAGAAAGCAGCAAGGGACTGTTTTTCTGTGAAGGTGGATAGAGGGTGTTCATGGGTGCATGTACTGCAAGTCATCCAGCATATGGGAACAAACATTTTTATCTACAGAAATTAGCATACAGAAGTAAAGGCAAAGAGGAGTGCAGAGACCATGACCCTAAGTCTCTTGAAATCATCAGGGATTTATTTTTTTGCTAGGAGCTGAGCTTTGCATTTTTCCTTGGAGTGCTCATTCAAGCTCAGGGGAGGTCCAGAAAGGATGGGATGAAGAAAGAGGAGTAGGAAGACTTCTGTGCAGATGAGCGATGCTGACATAGGTCATCAGTAGGCACTGACAGACCCAAAACTCTCCAGATCCCCTACAGAAAGCACAAATTTATTTCCATTGAGTTAAAAAGAATAGCATTTCATAGCTAGCAAATATTATAGAGATACTTCCCATGAGAGCCAGCCACTGCAAAGCACAGTGAACAGAGTTACCTTGAAGCAGTGCAATAGGATTAAAGGTCAGCCTCCTGTGTGGGTGCCTCCAGCAACAGTCAGTGGGAGTTTCAAGGGCTGAATATCCTCACTGCAGTCAGTTTTGGCTTTGAGAAGGCAAGTTAATGTTAGTTTTATTATGAGACAATATAAAAATGGTGTGGCCCATCCAGCCATTAGCCTATCTACCTTGGGTATAGGGAAACATTCATGACCCAAAACAGAAGCTGAGAAAAAAATTGCAGAATAACAGAAAAGAGCTGTAATTCCCTCGTTTTCAAGTTCTGGTGTTAAGGACCTACAGGATTATTCCCCAGTTCTCAGCTAACCATTCCTTCCAGCTCTTGTTGTAAGCAGTTTTCACATAGCCTGCCTTCCCTCAAAGTGTACCCTTCATCCACAAGGACCCCATAAAAAGTATTAGGCAAAGATTAAACATTATAAACATATAACCAGCTCATAAAATGAGTTTTAAATGCTAAGCATGAAAGGGCGAATTTGCCTAAGGGGGTGTTCTGAACTCCATTGACTGAGGGAAACTTGTTCCTTGAGAGACATATTTATCACTGTAGTTTATTTGTATTACAAGAGGAACCACTGGAGACTGGGGGCTTCATTGTGTGGAGTGCAGCTCAGACATTCAATAAGAATAAATTCCCCCTGAATATTTTATATCAAACCTGGTAGGAGAGGCCTAGGCTAATAATAATAATAATAATAATAATAATAATAATAATAATAATAATAATAACAACAACAACAACAATAATAGATCTTCTTTTCACATTACAGATGTGTAAAACTAAGGATGTTCAGGATGAAGGACTTTCTGAATGTGTGCTAGTGGTCCTGTAGAAGCAAATGGGCTCAGCCCAATCCTAATCAGTACTAGGCCTGAGCCCTCTGCACTGGTCCCTTCATGTCTTCTTATGACAGACTGTTTTTTAAATTGAGATTCAAATGCAGAAAAGATAGAATAAGTCTCCTGGGATATCACCTTCTTTCACAAGGGCAGACAAGGATCTAGGTATTGGCTGAAGAAGCAAAAATGCTGCATTAATTGACTTAACCAGACAGAAGAGAAATGCAACTACAAAGACTGCAGGAAGAAGATACACTTTTGTACGGATGATTTGAGTACAAGGATGGTGGAAAAAACCATCCAGAATGGAGGCAGATCTATATTTATAGTCCTTAAGAGCTGACCTGATTTTTCAGGCCTGCCAAAGTTGTGAGAGCTTTCCCAGAATGTGAGAGCTTTTCCAGATTTATTTTACACCCAACTCCTCAACAAATAGCCTCTATGTCAGTAGAGTTTGTAACCAAAGAAGCATTGATAATTGCCTGTGTCAAAAGAAGAGTTAAATTTTGCATTAAATTCCAAGCCTTTCCATTCCTCTAGGCTAGCTAACATTTCCTATCGTCATCTGACTAGAGTTTGTTTTCATGTTTCATTTTCTTTCCTATTGATGTATTAGTCTGGTAGACTGAGTTTTCTCAGAGGGTGAACTTTTGTGCAAGTTTCATTAAAAATAATTCACAATACCTCTCTAAAATGTGATCTGTGCTTTTGTGCTGATTGAAAATGGTGCAGCAGCTTGTTAAAGCATATGCTTTTGTATTTTTATGAAAACAGATTTTTTTTTAAAATGGAAATCTCAACTATTATGTTTCTCTGTGGAGATTTGAGTGAGCATTTTCAAACTGTCAATAGAATTACTTTGAGCCTGATTCTCTTGTTAGATGGACCTCGGTAAATAAAGAGAAATTCTTCTGAAATCAGTGGAATTATTCTTATGAAAAACTTCAATGCATGATTTAGCAAGGGCCCTTGTTTTTATTATGTATCAGCCAAGCTGTCTAAACTGTCCCAGAGCTGCCTGCTAGTAGCATATATTTAACTAGAATATTAATAAAGGAAAAAGTCTAATTATTTGCATGTAATGTATTTCTTTAAAACTTCACAATAGGAAACAACATGTTTCACATTACCACTTACCTCCTCTAAGGCAAGAGTTGTTCCAGTGGTTAGACTGTGTGAGAAATTATGTTACATACCACCACGGAGCCTCATGTATCTCTAAGCAATCTGAAATTCTTTAAATCTGCAGATGAAAATGCTGTTGTGTATTACAACAAGCTGTGCTGTACCATGCTGTCTCCTCTAAAGTCAGAGAAAGAGATGAATAATTCACTAGGGTGCTTTTTAATTTCTAAAATAAATACTTCAGTGCTGTTCATTTTAATGGATATTGTGGAAGGCAACTTGCTGCAGAATCTGAGTGTTCTTATCATTGCATCAGAGTAAATACTTTGCACTTTTTGTCTCAACGATTTATGTTCTTTGATTATGGTTTCTGAAGCTGTCCATAATCTTGAGACTTGTTACATTTGTCTGCTGCCATGTCACTCAACATTTTCTTTCTGTTGGATAAGCAGTCTTGTGCCTGCTCAATACAGGTATTGAAAATCTCAAGAAACATGTGCAGTAGGAAACAGTGTCACATATATTCACATCCTGACTCTTGTCTTCCTGGCTTAGCCTGGAACTGGAGGCCTCTTACAATGCTAGAGAAAATTCTCACTGCTTGACTTTTCTCAGGAGATGGATTGCTTATTTCAGCTGCTTGATTAACTCATAATTATGGTGACTTTGTTCTACTCGTCCAAAAGTCTCATATATAAGAGCTTCATTCAAAACCGGTTTGCTTTCTTCTCTTTTACTAGCATGCAAGAATTAGAACAACCTGCAGGTGCAAACTTTTGCTAAACCAAACTCACAGGTAGGTGGGCAGTTAAAAGATGATGCAAAGGCTCCTCTGTCCACTTCTCCTGGCGCATGTAAACATCAGAGAACAAAGGCTTCAGGGTCATTATCTTTGTTCTGATCTCTTAGCTGAGGAGATCTGGTTGGAGAACAGAATTTCTTTTCATGGGAAATTTGACTCCTCCAGATTTGTTTTTGTTGTCAATGTGAAAGTTAGTTCTTTGTTTTCTGACAGATCATTCATCAAGGGAAAAAAATAAAGAAATCATTAAGACATGTCACAGTATTTTATTTTCATTTTGGGAAATACATTTTACTTTGGTAATATGCAAATGTCTTGTTTTGATATGCTGAAGATATTTAGTTTTTCAGAAAAAAAACCTCAAGAACAGAGACCAACTCCTTTCTTTCTGATTTCTTTGGAGATTGGTTTATTTGCCCAAATGAAATTTTTTTTATTAAAACAAAGCCCAATTTTCCAAAGAAAACTGTTCTGTGGAAATATTTATTAATCCCAACTTGCTTTTGCTGTTGCTGAATGTTGCTCAGATTGTATCATGGCTCCAGTTTTCAGCCAGCAAGTGAACCAATCTCTATATCCCTGCCTAAGTGTGTGTAGATACATTGCACTTGTACACACATGTATGCACAGGACCAACTTCTGCCCTCAGCTACGTATGTTAATCCCAGGGGAGATTACCATCGACGTTGTGCACATATGAATGAAAGTAGAATTTGGCTCAGGATTTGTAATCAATATATAAGGCTTACTGAGTGATTTGAGATGCTCGGAGAAAGCTGTTACATAAATGTTAGTCATTATTATTTGTAATAATTACCTACAGCTGCAACTATGGCAAGCCTCCATATAAAAACAGCTAGCCCCTGACATATGGCTTCTGTGCTTCAGCTCCAGATTCCACCAAAGTGCACAATAAACTCTTTCTTTATAAGCATGTGCCTGAAGGGAACATGTAACCTCTGGCACACGATTGCAGCCATAACGACGAGGAGAGAATTATGCCATCCTCATTAGCAGCAGAGTCTGACTCGCACAGAAAGGAATGGGTGTTGGATCAGACCCTATCATGTGAATAACATGCTCCTGAGATGCAGTACAGCCATGGGCAATGTAGGCAGCAAATTAAATTCAGGTTGTAACTGGGTCAGGGCTGAAGAACATTTTGTAACCATATTTTTCCAATGTGGCTGCAGATTAGCTGGATCCTTATTTTTGGGGATGTCTTAATTCTCTTCAGTTTTACTTTTAAACGAAATAAATAAAAATTACAAAAACAAAGCTAAAACCAAAACCAAACCCAACTACCCCCCTAAAAACCCCCAAAACCAAGAACCAACCAAAAAACAAAAAACCCAAACCAAAATAACAAAAAAACCCCCAAATCCACAAAGATCCTCCCAAGACAAACAAAACCTTCCAAGTGTCCTCTTACTTTTTCTAGCTTTTCCCATTTTTGACATGGCCCATACAGACATTTAAAAGATGAAACACAGAAACTGTTGAGCAGCACACAATGCTGCTACTCAATAGTCTCAGGAGGAAGCAAGGAATATGGCATCTGACTGAAACTTCTTGGGAATTTAGGCAAACAGCCTGTAATTGCCAAATTGATTTTGGCCAGAAGACCAGGGCTAACACCCACGATAAGTATAAAGTGCCATGGGATCTTTAATGACCCCACTGCTTTGGACACAGTTTTACCTTTATTTAATGCACATTTTATGTTTGTGAATAATATACTCCATAAAATATATACAGTCAGGAAATGCCAAACATTGCCAGTTTCCCAAAGGCAATTTCAGAGCTTGCAGAGAGCACTCTCAGGCCTCGATTCATGATCGTGTTAAACTTTGTTTATATGAGGTAATCCAATATTTTATTCATTAAAATGCACCATGCACCTAAGAGGAATTAAACAAATGCTTTACTATGTACTAAAATTGTTCTTCCCCCTTCAGTGAGGATTAAGCAGGAATACTCCATGGACCCCTGGACCTTGTACGGTCCGGGAGGCTGTGGATGCTGCCTCTGCTGACTTCACAGCAACCCTCTGGATCTTCTGCCAGGTCCTCGCTGGCAAAGGCAGGGTAGAGACGACTGGAGAGGGCAGAAGGAAGTTTGTGTAATGAGCTTCCCAGGATGCTGAAATGCCCTGGGGAAATGCCCTTCATCTTTGGGGAGAAGCTTTTATCCAAAGACAGCATGTGGAAAAATCCTGCCTTGCCTTAGGATGTTCTGAGACTGATGATAGCTGAAGGTAAAGAGATGGTGGGTGCCATACTGAGGAGGAGAGACTCATAGCAGTCACTCAGTGTAACATGGCATTAGCTGATTAGTAATGAAATGGGTGGAACATCTGCATTTCTGAATTCAGAGTGGCATCTTCCACAGCTGCTCGGCTTGGGGATTAATTGCCTCTGAGTACCTATGATGAGAATTCAAGTTTTTCTCTGTGTTTAGTCTGGCTGTAAGAGCCCTTTGTGCCATACTGTTGGTAATTTTACTTGGGTGCAAACAGAACAAGATTTTCAAAAATAGGTCACTAAACTTAGGCTCCAAAGACTTTATATACACACACTTAAGTCAGTGATCTGATTAAAAAAAAGCAATCTGAGTGCCCAAGGTCTCCCAAAGTTGTCAGATCTGTAGCCAGACAAACAGAAAAAGCTATAATCAGGACTGTGCAATTATGTTCATATTTGTAATTTTAAAGATTGTGCTTCTATTCTGGTAATGGCTGGGGTTTTAAGCATTCTTTTGTATTCACTTTTTTTTTTTAATAAGGAAAATGATGGTGATGGTTTCCTGAAATCCAGATCAGGTCTCTCTGGGAAAGACCACAGTCAAGTTCACCTACAGCACCCCAACTTGCATCCTGCTGAGCACAATATGCAGCAGCTGGAGTCATGGAGTCAGTGTCAGAAGATCTTCATCTGCCTCCAGAGGTCCAACCTCCCACCAGGGCCAAGAGCGGCTCAGCTCGGCTGCGCTCAGCAGAAGGATCAGGTGTGACTGCAAACACACAGCAAGGTTTTGTACTTCCATATCACTTTCCATGCACAAATTCCACCGCTTCTAGAAAAATACTAGTAGTAAGAAAATCTGTGCAATATTTTTGGGACATAAGTTCTGAGAGCCAACCTGACACTGGTAACTTGTTGTTATCTCTTTAAGTTTTATCTCCTTAAAACCTTTCTGAAGATTCATGAATGAAAATATCCTCTTGCGGCTTGGATTAATGTAGGCAAGGAAGGGTCTCCCCCTCAGTGGGGAGGAGCTTAGGCTTTGCTTGTCAGCCCCCATTTCTGGCACAGAACAACTCTGGACTTTGAACACCATCTGTAATTTTCAAGGGTCACAGATTTGCTGCACATGAGGTGGACTTCTGACATGGATGTTCCATTTGGAAGACATCTGTCCCATGGAGCCTCAACCTCTGAAAACAACAGCATCCAAACCAACCTGATCTTCACCAAGGTGTGTGTGTCATCCAGCTACACTCCTGCTCTGCTGTAGCTCTTTGCAGCCACTCCCTCCTCCTGCCCACTGAGGGCTGCTGAAGGGCAGGGAGCACTGCCAGTGCCTCCGTGGCCAGCGACTGGAGCAGCTCTCTCACGGAGGCTCACTGCTCCTGTTTCCTTTCTAAAGAGACCTTCTTGTGCTGGACTCAGTCTCTGCTTGGGACTCTGTGGCATGCAGCACAGAGGAGGTCAGGGTAGGCAATCTTAATAATTTATTTGGCCTAAAAACCTATTACTCGCCTCTGTTTCATTAGTCACAGTCCCAGGAGCATTAAGATTAAGGGGTGTTGCCATGATGATGTCTGGTGCTGGGAGACTCATACCAGGAAATGAAGGCCAAGGCTGTCAATTTCCAAATTTGATATAAAGCAAAAAGATGTTTCTGTAAAAATGATCAAAGCAGGGACTGATTTGGAATAAGTATTTCAAAAAGCACATTTGGAGCGAACAGGCTGTGAGCACCCCTTGCATGGTAGTGATACTTGAAACAGATCATTCCCCTTTTTAAATGTCAAGTCTTCCACATATCATTCAGCAGGAGATCCTCCTAATTAGTTTAGACTTTTTTCTCATGGGTCACACCCTTTATCACTTCCCACTCCGTATGACTTGACTTATGGAACACTTGGCTTCAGACACAGTCTCAGTCCTGCTCTTTGCATGCTATTTGCACACAAATTACTTACATCCCGTATTAGTCACTCTTCTCTTTCAGTGATACATTTTTTGTACGCTGTGAGTTCTGAGGCAGAAGGAGTATCGTTTGGATATGTGAAATCACTCCCAGGATGGGAGTAAGTCCTAGTGCTTGATTAAAAAGTAACACTTCAACACATGTAAAATAGCATGGCTCAAGTCAGCTCGATCGGAGCTGGTTTTCCTTCTCTGTGCAGCCCAGGTCTTAACCTGAGAATGTTTGTTGGAGCACTGAAAATACAAGATGAAAAGGCAGATTTGGCATTTCTTGTGTCATCCACATAAATGTTTCTTGGGCTGGGGGATAATACCTGTGTCTTTCAAGCCCATGGGGATGCCTTAACCCCTCCCCTCAGGCACCACTTTCCAAAACAGGGCAATGTCAGGAAGACTCCTTGTGCTAACCAGCCTTTAATCTGCTGGGTGAGCTGTCTGCTGGGAAGAGGATAAGGTATGAGTTTGAAAACTTCTGGCTAGAGGACAGGGTGTGAACCCAGGTAAGTGGACAAGGCAGCTTCTGGAAAAAAAAAAACAAAAAACCCAACCCCCAAAAATACACTGCCTCTTTCCTTTCATCCTTCCCCTTTTTCTACTTTGTTTCAGCCAAAAATTACAGTACATGCTGCCAAGTTCAGATATATGGTCAGATCATTGCCAATTAAGTGGCCATCAGAAGGCACAGAGCCCAGCTCATGAAAATATTAACATCCTAGGTGGGGATAGGAAAAAGAGACACACCCACCCACAGAACCTGAGAAACCAGAAGATCTTCTGAACAAATATAAGATTTTTGATAGCCAGGTAGCTCTTTTTGCAGTGAAATTAATTACATCCAGGACAGGGAGCATAACATCAGTGGAAATAATATATATGTATACAATAGATCTATATAATATGTAATAATCAAGAATTGAGGGACAGCAGAGATGAGGCCTATTGTGTCAACAAGCCCTATGCTACAGTCCCAACATCTGGGCCTCTGCTCTTCTGGAGTCCTGTGGTAGGGGCTCCCAGCCCCTGCATGTGGAGAAAAGCTTGGGAATGTGAACACAAAGTACCACACTTGCAGTGCCGTAAATCAACAGGCACATAAAAGGAATTAAAGTGCAGGGCTTTTATACTGTGATTTTGGGGAGCCCTCACTGGAGAAGATTTTAAAGTACTCAGGCTGACAGTAACACTACGTAACAGAGACTGGAAATGTGCCTTACAAAATCACTTCTTTGAGATAGCTCTTCACCAGAAACAGCTGGAGATAATTCTTCATCTTTCACTTGAAACAGCTCTTTCAGTTTAGAATCCATGTGTGGAAAGGAAGGTGGCTCTGCAACTTTTTTGTCTCCAAACAAAATATCTCCAACATTTTTGTTTTTTCACAGCTCACTGTGATCAGTGGTGGGTTTTCCATTGGTGTTCAGGTGAAATTACAGGGAAGTAACTTCATACAAAATCTTATTGGATCTCTGGGCTGCCTGCAATGCCAAGGCTTGCCTGAGGCTCAGAGGTTTTGTCTCTGGGAAAAATTAGGAGGTCTTGACAAATAATTGTAACATGCTGTTATAGAGAATCACAGGAAGGAATGACAAAATCCCCAAATGATTGGGTATTCAGTTCCTTTGTAACATTTTGCTTTTATTAATGCAAATTGTGCTCACATATGTTATTCAGTGGGCAGTTTATTGCATCGTATGTTTGAGTCCCTTATAACATACATGAGAATTAATACATTGTACAAGTTCTGTCTTCACCTGCAAACAAATTTCTGAAAAGGAAGAGGGACATAGAACTGTAGATAATCTGCATAGGAACACACAAATTTTTCTTATGTTTCTACTGAGGAGGGTCTCTATCATATGAATTTACCTTCTGTTTTTGGCTTCCAGTGAATCCCATGATGTAGAGCAAAACTTAGTAGAAAGAATGAAGTTTTCCACCCCAGATGGTAAATTGGTTCAGTTTCACTTGAAACTTGGCTTTTTTGCAAGTGTTGTTGCATTTGGCCTAGTAGATTATAATGAAATTTTGAACTAGGATTGTTTCACTATGTGAATTAAGTATTGGGCATATTCCATTCCTGGATGGAGTAGGACTTTCCAAGCAATTACTTTTCTTATCTCCAGGGGTTACTGTGATATTCAGAGCTTAAAACGTGGAGATTGTGACTCTTGGGCTCTCGCTCAGTGCCACTGCTGGCTCTGAGGTAATATGGGAGGGAAGGATTGAGAACAGCCATCCCCTAACACCCTGTGGGGCAGTGAGGATCCTTGTGGACACGAATGGGGACACTGGATGAAGGGGCTAGTGTGAGGGCTGTGCTGGAAAGCAATGGGGTGCAGAGAGGAAGGTAAAGATCCAAAACTTTTGGGAATGCTGGGGGGAGAAGCAACTGGAATGTGGGTGGAGGTAGGGCAACTCCTCAAATGAATGAGAGAGAAGGTGGGTGAGGACATCGTCAGGCGAGAAATCACGTGAAGGTAGAAGAGAAGCTCTGTGGCAGCAAAGAACGCTGACGTTGTGTCCCGGCCCAGCTCTGCCCCAGGAGATGGAAACACGGAAGTGACAAGTAGGTCTGTGCTTGGAGTGACCAGCACTGCCACCAGGCAGCGGCAGCCGCAGCGGCCAGGCCTGCCAGGAGCCCTCAGACTGCCCTGCCGGCACCGGCCTGCCGCTGCCTCCGGCCACTGCACCCCGGCTCAGGGCCGAGCCCTTCAGGGCCGCTGTGGATTGACTCTGCATGTCAGAGGGCCCTGGCCTTCGCAAGCAGACTGCAGGTTTGATATGTAATAATTTTTACACAATAGTTACAGAGTAGCCTGGATGAAACCTTGATCTGGGCCACACTGCAGTTTGCTGACAGGAATTTCATCTCCGGCTTCAGTGCCAGAGATGATAGTAATTTTTTCTTGACTTTTGCATCAGCAATTCTATGTTTTGGGATAGGAAATTGAGGCTTGTTCTTCTTGGACATTGAGGAGCCAGAAGATGCCAAGATATTTCTAAGCCCCAGAAGTAGAGGCTATAGAAATTAATCAGAAGCCAAGCCAAAAGCTTCTCTTTTGGACAACTGCAGCTGCTGGTTTCCTCGAGCCCGAGCAGACATTTCTGAATAGGTTGTCCTGAGCACTTTCCGTTTCATCTGGCATATGGGGTTGAGATTTCATACCAGAGTTTGCACTGTTTTTGTCCAAAGTTTTATTTTTTCCTTTGCCAAGATTAAGATCCACTCAGAGGTTCTTATCCAGCTAGCTCTCCTGCAGGTGCCAGGACATGACTGGATGCTTTAAAGGCTTACTCCTTTTTTTTAAATGCAATGCTGGCCAAGCTCCATTACTGCTCCAGAGAGGTCCAGAGGAACTCACAGCATCTTAGGGAAAAAGGGCTGGACAGGGTGTGAGGTGACTCAGAGCATCTCCTGCCTTGAGACACACTGGCTGTGCAGTCCACAAGGGGTAATGTTTGCAGAAGCACTGAAATCCCATTTTTAGTCACCAGTTCCCTTTGTTAAGTCAGAAGCTGAGACTTGGGCAGGCTAACTGTTGTGAAAAAAATGTGTGTTCTTCAGGTGTGGAGACTACTGACACCCCTCTGGTTTTGGGGGAACTTTTTTTGCAGCCATATGCAGGACTCAAAATACCTTTCTTTCAAATCAGAAATACACATTGCATTCTCTTTATTTAGCTATAAGTTGGTTCTGTTTGGTTGAGATAAATCTACCCTAAAGCTCCTGTAAGTTATCTTGAATAAAATGGTGAGTTATGACATTAAAATGATAGGATTGTACTCTTATTTTCTGTTGTTTGTATTTCAAGTCATGGCTACATTCCATCAAAACATGCCTTGAGAGTCAGTTGTTAGCTGCCTCCTTGCTATTTGAAGCTGTATTCATCCTGTTTCTTTCAAATGTAGAATGTTTTTAAGTACAAGGAATACACATAAAATGCGACGGAAAATTTCATATCCTATCTGACTAATACCAAAAGCCTTTGATTTGAAAGGTCACAGAAAAACAGTGTGGTGCAATGCACCTCTCACAGATTGTTCAGTGTTTTCCTGTGGTTTAACTCCCAGTCTCTCTATTGTCGTGCTACTTTCTAAGCACTGTTTTCCTAGTGCCTGTGGAAGACAGTCTCTCCACAGCCTCACCCCCGTTCCTCCTGGCAGCCCTGCTCCCTTGATAGACTTCAGCTCAGGTTGAGGTGACAACATAATGGAGCTGCTGATGGTCAGGTTTCAGGAAACAATCGTGCACCTTATGAGAAACAATCGCTAAAACACAAGCACTTAGAGGAGCTAGAGATAAAAGAGTCTCATTTTCTTGGCAGCCCAAGTAGATGTTCTGCAATGACTGATGATATGCGTGTTATCTTGACACCATACTCTCCCATGTTGAAACTGTTTATGGGAAACAAACATCATGTGAAAAACAGATTGCCAGACACTAAGTAAATCACTCTGATGAGGAACGAGTCAAGTTCTGCCAGTTTTACCCACACTGTCATTGTTATGATGTAACACATTCCTCATGACTGATACTGTATCCAAATTAGGGCACAAAACCTTCTCTTGATCAGTTAACTGAAATTCCCTGCCTTGTAGTGACTGCACACACACAGGCACAACCTGGCTCACACACACAGAACCCGAGTCAGTACAAAATCACACCCTATGTTATGGACGATTAAGAAGGTGGCAAAATGATACAAATTGCAAATTTTATACCCTTCCCTCTTTAATAAGCTGTTGCAATTTTCAGAGTTCTGCTAGCAATGATTAATAAACATTTGGTGTGCTAAACATATGGAAAAATCATCCCATCTGGACCATTTAAAACTAGGACGTAGACTTTATCTTTGTTTACTTCATCCTTAGCTAAAAGGCTTATTATGAATTGCAATAATCCAGGGAGCCAACCGTGGAGGACAGACAAGCTCTTTAGATAAAACCAAAAAGGCAAGTTTTCTAACCGAGGACCAGATGTATTTTTGGGTATTGCCCTTGTACATATTTAGCTGAGCTTTTCAAGTGGTGACGATTTGCATGTTTGTTTTGCAATACTAATGAATATGTTTTAGATTTACATTTTAGAAAATGGAAACTTTTATCTTCTTGGGGCTTTGTAAGTTAATGATTTCCAGAAGATAGTTTGGTATCCTCTTTTAACCCTTCACCATTGAAAACATATCACTTTCCGAGGCACAAGGATCTAGTGCAGGCCTGCTGAACCAAACCCGGGAGATATATGTGACTCTTTCTATTGTTTATTTCTGGAATTACATAAAATGTGGGTTTTACATTTTCAATCTAGTGAAAACATATGTAAATGGCAAATTATTTTAAAACTAGCTTAATGTGAATCGTGGGGTAGGCATTACCATACACATGACTCTTTAATTAGATAAATAAGGAAAATACATTTGGAAAAATACAGTTTTGAGACCCAGTATCTTCCATGAGTGATTTAGTTTCCTCCAAGATAAAGACTGGTTTAGAGTAGTAAGGAAAATGTGCTGCATAACAACATTTTTACTTCTAGTAGACAGAGCAAAGTTGCAGTTTCGCAACATAGTTTTTTACCCTTTGATTTTCTTTAGAGAGGTTATGAGAGAAAATAATTAATGAATAAAACATAATTTTTCAAAGGCTTACCCTCACTGGCAATTTTTATATGACACGAGCCCTATCAGAAATTAAAAATTCTTCCTTAGGGAACAACAGAACATTTTAACACAAGAGATAGCTATAGCTTTGAACTTTGGGTGGTTGACAAATCAGTCTGAAACAGCCTTTCTTCCAAGTTTTTCCAATTGTCCATGTGAAATATGATGGGAAACTAAGTAAGATCTTGAAAGAAGATGATGCTTCTTATGCTTAGTTGAGGAAAAGTTGCAAACCCCTGTGTATCTAGGATGCTGCAGAGGGGCCCTGGTCTGCAGGGTTGTGTTGTCACTGCAGAGCAGCTGGAGCCACATGCAGTGTGAACACCTCTGGGATGAACAGTTTGGCTGCCAGGCACAGCTGTACAGCCTCAGCTCACACACAGGACACGTGTGTATCTCAGGGGATGTCTGCATGTGCACAGGTGACACTTCGGTCCTCGGCCTCGTGTGCATTTTCGGGAAAGGGCTCCTGGGAAGGCATCCGGCTAAGATCCCAGCTCCACTATGGAGGCAGTTTGGTAGAGTGATGTGCTTTTCACCTCTGTTTGTTTTTAAAGAGAAAGTCAAAGTCAAATCTCCTGTGTGCTCTTGGCACAGCAAGGGATGGCATGACATCGTGCCTGTCTGGCCAGGGGGGACAGCTCAGCACAGCGTCCCCAGCAGCAGGAATACCCAGCTCCTCTGAGCTGTGCAACTCCTGCCTCTGCACTGGCATGGAGTGTCATGTCAGCTGGGGAGGGGGCATGTGCTTGGATTTCTGGGGTGCTTTTAGCAGCTGCAGAGTTTACAGGGGGGTTAATGGGTGTCTCAGTTTTGCTTTTCATACCTGTGTCTTGTAAACTGCAGAATTGCAGGAGCTCAGCAGGGTAAACCAGTGCTACTACCAAGGCAGCTCCTGTGCAGAGCTAAGGACCTGACAGTGTGAGGGAAGGCAGGAGGGAGGACAGGGCTGTCTCCAGGATCTTGCAGCTCTGTTTGGTAGATCAGGGGAGGTAGAGGTGCTTACAGCTGTCGGGTGACCAGAGCTGGCTCAGACTAAAGGGCACAGAAGCTCTGCTTGGGATCCTTTTTGAATCATGTTGCTGTAACTCGGTCTCTTCTCACCAGCATGGGCACTGAGGACCTGGCTGGGCAATGCAGTGGCAGGAACACCACTGTTTATAGGCTCTCAACCAGACATCCCTCTTGAAACAGGCAGTGCCGTGGAGAAAATGTCCTGTGGGCAGAACTGTCCCCGAGGCCACTGGCAGGACCATACTGATTAACCCCCAAACACTGAATTATAGGCAGTTTAGGCTGCTGAGTGGGTGGACTCAGATTTTTATTGAGGTACAACATTGTGGAGAAGGTGACCTTACCTAGGGACCATGATTTGTTTTCAACAGAGCCTTTTGGTGACACTGGTCCTCCACTACTGAAGCAACTCTAATGACTGCATAGACATCATTCTTTTTCCTCTGGGTGAAACTGAGGTCAAAGCAAATTCCATAATCCCTGTTTACTTTACTTTGCTACTATTTTTCGTTTTTCATTGTCTGTAACATTAATACCTCCATTTCCATCAACATGTGCATAAATATGAGTGCAGCTGGAAAACTGACAACCATGCTCTGCTGAAGCAGTACTAATACTGTATTCTAACACTGCAGATTTTTATTTGCATTAAATTGAGAGTGGTTCATGCACCAAGAGACAGAGAGTTGTTCATCACATACTTTTCAGGGAATGGGATCCTTGCCCATACTAGAAAGGTGGTTAACATGAACTAAGTGAGCTGGACTTAAATTCATCCTTTTTTTTTTTTTTTTTTTTTTTTTTTTTTTTTTTTTATGTGGATATAAGGCATATAGTTTTGACCTGAATTAGTCCATGTTAATTAATTATAACCTAAACATTGTTTTTTCTCTAGGCTGGACAGAGCTGACACTTGCCTACAGACCTTTCACTGTCTGACCTTCAGTACATACAGGATGTGACACTCTATTTATTTCCTCTTGCTCCATTTTTCCACAGGACTTCTGATTCTTCCAATGTATCTGTGATGGATAGAGAATGAAGAGGCCTGTGTCACATACAAAGCAGGAAGAAGCAGAATAGTCTTTTGGTTAAGGTAATTGGCTGTGATCTAGGAGGTGTAGGTTCTATCTCTCCTTCTGGCATTAAGTCTCTGTGGGAGGCTGCATAGAAGTCTCCTCCCCAATTTCTGAATAGCTGCTAATATTTTCTTCATTATTTTCCAGGAATTCCACATAGGGAATTGAAATCTGATTTCCGCAAAGTCAGCTGAAGTCAATAAAACCTGCAGATGTGGGGCTGCTCAGAGAATTCAAGGTCTTGGGTGGTTGGCACTGTACATTGAGTACCAGAGGTGAAGAAAGAAGGTCTTAAAATGTCTGAGTTCAGGTTCCCTCAGATTTATTGCAGACCTCCTGTTTCATCTTGCCCAAGGCAGTTGCAGCCAGGCTCAGACAACCCTAGAACAGGATTCTCTCCCTTGGCTGTGTGAAGGCTGGAATCTGGGGAAGCTGGAGGGGAGCGCCAAATGCAGCATCTCTTTTCACTCAAGATGCTACTGTGATTGCAATGCCAAAGGTAAACATCCTGGCATTGCTGGCAACTGTTTGAATGGAGACCTCCATTTTCCAACCTCATTTCCCTTCTGCACAACAATACAGTTATAAAAATAACTCTCACTTCACGTGGATATGTGGCTACATCAATAACAGTAATTCACCAGGTCTGGCACTGCTCTCTGATGCCAGCTGGCACAAAGGGTTCCATGCCACTGACCTCTTCTAGTCTTCAAAACAGGAAGGCTGTATGAAAACTTCAACCCAAGACTGGCTCCTGATCTTTGAGGTCTCTGAATTGGGAATGGCTTGGGAAAATGTTACTTGTACCAGCCTGTCTCCATGCCAAGGACCATTCCAGCAATACAAGAGCAGCACTGGCAGATTTGCAGTACCCAGAGTGTTCTCTGGCATTCTTCCTTTTCCTGCTATAAGTGAAGCCTGTAGCTCCCAAAGGGCACTAATAAAAAAACTCAGCATTTTGTGCAAGAGGAAAGGTGCATTTCTAGCACAGGTTAGAAATTGTATTTAATTCTTAGTTCACCTCCAGGTGTGAGGAGCACATGGGTGGCAGAGGAAGGAGAACTGAAGTAAGTCTTTGACAATTCTGACTCTAGGTGGTAACCAACTCTTTTCAGCAGCCAGCATGAAATAGAACCACCTCCAGACACCTGAGCAGACCTGAGCAGGTAGCCAGCTTTCCAACAGTCCCTTCTTTTAGCTGGCTTAGAAAGGCAACATTTACATGCAAGCAGAAGCCCAGACAGCCTTACTCCTCACACCTGCATGGGCTTGGCCCTGCAGCCTAATTACTGCAGCTAGACCTGAGCTTCCTCCACCCATGCTCTAGGTTGATGGATGTAACCTGTCCCAGGAAGCCATATGTTCTGCCTGCCCCAGGAGTCATGCTTTAAGTTAAAATGTATGTCAAGCCCTGCTTACTGCCAGCACCCAGGCAGACTGTGCATCTGCCTTGTGTGTAGTGCTTTGAGCCCTGTGGAGAGGCAGGAAACATTAGTGGGAGTGCCATGACTGATGGGGCTGTGCAGTATCTCAATGGAGCTGGCAAGTGTCCTGCTGCTTCTGCTGTATTCACAAGACATAATATCAGTTTAGTTTAATGGAGTAACAGCCCTCCAGTCAGGATCATGCCTTCACATAAACCTGGATTGTTGTTCTGCTGTTTCCTTCATTTAGTTGCTTTTTTAAAACAATGTTTTCTGAGGAGCAAAGAGGAAGAACTCCCCAGTCTGCTTTGCTGGGGTTCTCCAGTCCAGGCCTTAACAAGCATCACTGGGTGGGTTCAAGTGATTAAAAAGCACTTTGTGGCCTGAGCCAAAAAGTCATTATGGTCATCTTGAAGGTTTAACAAAATCTTGTCACACTTCTGTAGAGGATAATAGCCAAATTTTGTCCAAGGTTACATTGAATCAGACCGGCTGAAAATCCTGAATGAATGATTGTACTGATGGAATTTTGGGTTTACTCTTTGGCCACAATAAGCCTTATCCTTAAATAGGAGTTTTCCATTGACTTCAGTGGAAGTTGGATCATAGTAATATTTTTTCATAGAATTAATAAAAAGCAATCAAAATCTTGCAGTCTCCACTTGATCCATTTTCAGGCAAAACTTTCAGTGTAAATCAATGGAGAGGTTTACAAAAGGGATAGCCATGAAACGTCCCATCCCTGTGACATTATCTGAAGTGGCCATTTCTCACAGTATTTTCAATACTGATAATTTACTGTACAGAATTAGACTTCACTGCACAATTTCAAAACCTGGCTGTTCAGACATTGTATGAAGGGAAAGTTGGCACAAAGACTGTAAGTCCAGATTGTCCAGATTATTTTTGTTGTTGTTGTTATGTTGCTTTTGTTTGTTTGTTTGTTTTAAGAAAACTGGTATTACTAATTTATAGAGCAGAAAACCCTAAAAATTTCATATAGAGTTCCATGTACTTGTCTTTCACAGACTGTGAACCAGGTTTATTTTTAAATATGGAAGCTGATTTTTGTTAATCTTTTTGCTAGTTCCAGTGTAACCAGTTCATACCATTTTTGGTGATTCTGATACCTCTTCCAAGGGTGTTTTCTATAATTTGGGGCTTTCCCGAGAGGTGCTGAGTGCAGTCAGCTTTGATTTGTTAATAGGTTGATACATTGATATTGTTCTGCTTGAAAACTAAAGAGAAAAAGGTACAAGGAGAGCTCTCTTTCTCAGCAAATGACAAAACTATTTTTTACCCCACTCCAGCAGCAGCTGCTTCAGGTATACATTTGCTGCTGTCAGGACAGGGACATCACAATTTTGCAAGGAGAATAGCTTTACTGGGAGGAATTTGGTCCCCTGGATTGGATAGGAGGATACATGATCTTTTGTGACTTTGGCTGGAGATGGTTACTTGCAGCAGGTCAGATTTTGTAATCTTTCTGTGAGCAGTGGAAGGCTTTGAGCTCCCTCAGATCACGTGTCTGGAGTGCACACAAGTCGGGAGCACTCTTTCTTACCTGTCTGGGTGAATGAAGGATTACCTCCTTGTGCGCTTCATAGGAAAAAGTCTGACATTGACTCCCGCTCATTAATAAAGAAGGTTGTGCCAGGAACATTGGTTACCTTCCTCACATCTCACTCTGGGAAAGACAAAGTCAAATTTTACTCCAGTTTAAATCTCTTTACAATGGCTTAAGAAAATTTCCTATTATTTGGATGCTGTACCTCACAACAGCCATTTAGTTCTCCTGTTCGAAACCCCATAAAAAAAAGAAATTCTTGTGAATAAAATTCCCATAATAATATTGTGCAGCTAGGATAATACACAGTCAACTGGGGTTACTTTGCATCTAAGGAGATAGAACAATATGTAGCTATTCTCACTTTTTCTGGAACTTTTCTCACTGAGAGAACTTTAGAAAAATCCATCTAATTTATAGGACTCCTTGGGCCTGAGGACCACACATCAAGCTGCAATATTTAACATATCATAGCAGCAGCACAATACCATATAAAAATAACACAATAAATGATTAATAGACTAACTCTCTCAAACTCATTCCCTCTGATTATTTCTTTACAATTAAAACAAGTTGCTAGGGTTTTTTCAAAAGAATAAGAGATTTCTCTCTGAAGTTATCCACTGCTGGTATTTGTTTAAGTTTAGAAGAGCCTGAGCTCCTTTGGCTGTCTTCTTAGTGCTGTATTGTGCAGTACAGTCACCCCTTCTGGTTTCCAGACATACCTTCCTTCCCCACTGCTGGGTCCCAGTGCCCCAGATGCAGGAAGCACAGATTGTGCGTGCTGTGCTCTGGCAATACCCTCAGGATGGTGGATGGCTGCTGTGACTTTTTAGCAAACATAAATGGGACAGCCTTGGGGCACTCTGCCCCTGGCTGCAGGACTGAGATAACACAAAAGAGGTTGGGAAGCTGTTTCAGGTTAAAAAGGAGAGATGCACCCCGGCTTTCCAAAGGTTCAAGATAGCAAGATGTAATCTGGGTAATTCAAACATATTTATATTTTAGTGCTTTCTCACAAAATGTGTCATTGCCATTAGCTCTGAGTAGTGAAGATACATAGGTGACAACACTGTGTATCTTTACCCTGGGCAAATTAACTGAAGAAGTACTACAATACGTGTCCTTATCCCAGGGACTTTCATGGCAGTAGTAGATGGATTACACTCTGGGACAAGCATATTGCTTTATGGGAGGTACTGTTGCATGAGGGGTTTGTGAGTGCTTAGGGACAACCCTGTCATTGTGTAATTTTTTCTGCCTGTTTGTCTCTTTAGTGTTCAGAACTGGATGTGACTGAGACATCCCAGTTGCCATTGCTTCTAGGCTCATGGAAATAGCATGGAACACTTCAGAGCACATCTGACCTCCCAGGCCTGGATGCAGCTGCCACTCTCTGCTGGCATGTGTGTTGCAACGGGGTCTTGCAAGGCACAGTCCCTCTCCTAGAGGGGAACACATATGTTGAGAAAGGGAGGAAATGTGCCATGCTCCAGCAGGTCTGCTAGTCTGGATAACCAGGATTGCAAGAGAAAGTGGGAAAAACATCTGCCCTACAATGGAGACACATGTATTATGATACACGGATGAAAAACTTCAGAATCATGAAGGCAACTTCTCTGGAAACATGCACCACTGCCACTGCCACAAGCATGGGACCAGATGCATTATCCCACAAGCTGGTGTGGCTCTGCTACGGAAATACTGACTCCATGGACTGTTGCTACTTTGTGGAAACCATATGAGGTCAGGAAGACTAACAGCAGTCCAAGTCTTTGCTTTTTAGGGAGAGATGGGGCTCTGAAAACCATGGCAAAAATACTGGAGAAGCTTGGGATAACTGATTTCCTAGAGTATGTGTAGGTTTGAGAAACTGTCAGAACACATGCTCCAATTTTCCCCCTCGAAAAATCGCTTAGTACATCAACTGTGCAACAGAGGCACTGACAGACCACAGGCTGATGAGCAATAATGTGATTCACAGAGGGAGGTACTCAGAAGCACACATTTGATAAAGATTTTTAAGGTGGTGTTATCAGGCTCTTTGCACCATGTGTGTAGGAAAGGACTCTACTTTTAAATAAATTATTCTATGGCATTGTTGAATGAGGAAAAACTAATGTTAGAAAGGAAATAAAAATACCTTTATCTGTCTTTTCCCCCACTACTTTCCGCAAATTGTTTCTGAGTGCAATATGGCCTTTCTGCATGAATCTATCCCAGGTAAGATCTCTGTGTTGCCTTTTTCCTTTTTTTTTTTTTTTTTTTTTTAATCCCAGAAGGGAGCTTTCTCCTCTGTAGAGCCCGGAGGCTCCCCTGGGGTGGTCTCAGACAGGAGGGATTTCTTCTGATGAGGACACATGACTGATGGATTTACTCATTCCACTAAATCCCCCCAGTGTAACTCTGATAGAAACACCTGGACCTGGTTTCACCTTGCCTCACTCTTCTGAAGTTCACACTTCCTCCTGGTTCCAGTAAGGATTTATTCCTGTAGGCCCAGGCAGTGGGTTTCACCCAGTCCCTATCCACTGAGGGTGTAAAAATGGTGTTTTTTGCTGATTTTGGGCAGGAACAAGGGTTTAATGCATTGTCTCTTTGGGGTAAACTAAATGTCCCTGTTCACATATTAAGCCTGTCAGGAAGAGAATTTTTTCCAACACAAAATATGTTTTTAAAAACCTACAGGGGGAGTGGAACCAGTGATCAATTTAATCTCAGTGAGCAGACTTTGAAATCAGGGCCCCAGAGCCAGCACACAGCCCTGGGGGAACAGGCATTTGCTGAGCAACTGTTATAGGAAAGATGGAGCAGAAGTGGCTCGTGGTGCCTCAGTGCTGGTGAGCACAGGTATGGGCAGCCTTTGATACCTTCTCCTCCTACAACTCACTTATGTGTGAACAGCACAAGCATGTGAAGAGGTTTGTGTCTGTAGCAGCAGGATTTGCCCAGTCCCTAATCCCGAAGGTGTCAGGACTGGCGTTCCTCGTTTCTTCCAGGCAGAAACAAGGGGTTAGTGCGTGTTTCTGGTTTTTTTCAAACTTTGCAAGCTAGAAGTATGTCATCATGTACAAAGCCTGGAAGAAAAATGAAACCTGCTGATGTGGGCTTGCCCTTGCTGCTGCTCTGTGCAGACTGAAGCTCCCTGGTGAATCTCTTTGAACTGAAGAAAAAGCAGGTGATGATGGCAGCAGTGTGCCAAGCCTAAAATAACACACCCAAACTCAGCAGGGCTTACCAGCACTGGCTGGTTGTGTGCTAACATGGTCACGCAGCTTTCCTGGCTCCAAATACCAGCAGAGCAGGCTTGTGTCTGCCCATAGTACACTCTGTCAACAAGACTTTCTAGTGCACATCAAGCTTCAGATAAAATCTTGAAGGTGTTGGATGTCTTCCTAGGTTGTGCTGAATATCCTCTGCTCCCATTCACCTTGGTGGGAACTGAGCAGCATCTCAGCACCACTCATTCCCCATGTTGCACCATGGAGGTTTAGGATGTTGACATGTGATATTTCTGTACACAATGAATAACACATTGTTCAGTTGCACAATAAGGTGTGGATGGGTTTGATTTCCTGGGCAGAATCAGCTCTGTTTCTGAGCTGGCTTGCACAGCTTCTGTCAGTGGGGTAAAGAGATCACAGAATCACAGAATATGCTGAGTTATGTACTAGTGTGGATGGCTGTCAGCTCCCTGAATTGTAAGGGTGAGACTGCAGAACTGTGGTCTAATCATAGCCACCAAACTTAGAGAGAAACATAATTCCTGTCTGCAGAAATAGCCCCCTTCTCTCCCCATTATGATGCTGAACACAAGTAGATGTTTATTTTAATACAAAGTGAAAATGAAACACTGCAGTAGTCTAAATCTCCTTAGATTAATACAGAATGACACAAGTGTTGCTGACTCTTCACTAGAAGGGTGCTGTGAGGACTCTTGTCAATGTTAATATATTCCGAGAGGTTTTGTCATTTAGCTTGTGATAAGGAAAGCATTCCTCTCTGTTAGCTATGCAGCATGAACAGACAAACCTGACAAGCTTTCATTGTCATTGTCTACAAAGGTATTGAAAACTTACAACATATGGGCACATACACACAGGCATGCACCCAGACACACATGAACCCAAACACACACACACACAAAACTCACAGCCAAATGAACAGACATAAACAATTCTGCCTGTTATGCTATGTTATGTCTTGGCCTTCTTTTTCAGCAGGTGGAAAAACTGTAATTTATTGTTTTTCAAAGTTTAAAAAGCCTCAAGTAGCGATAGCACTTGTTACAGGTTTCACCAGACAGTCATTATCCCTGAGCACACAATTCTAGATATTTCTAGATAAATACACAGGAAAAGGATCTACTATCTGTATTAGTCTTATATTCTTGAACAGGCACAGGTACAGAGTAGGGAAACCAGTGTGGCCTAGGAAACCAAGACTCAGGTGCCTACCTCTCCTCCCTGGGACACCAGATTATGTGCTCGATCTCAGATATGCCACCTCACAGCTCCTCATCTTCCCCTCTCAGCTGTCTCCTATATTTACATTCAACAGTGCAAGAGGGCATCCAGTAAATCTTTGCATATGTCTTTTACAGATATATCAATCAGACTGCAGATCTCAGTTCTCAAGGGTGGTGTTTATCCAGTCACCATCAGTTTCTCCAGGCCAGATGACGCCAAAGAAGAGGATTGGTTTTCACAACACAGCACAGCTGCAACTCCAGCCACCAGGAAGGGCATGTTATAGACCTTGCTGCAGATGCTTTAAGCAACTTAAGAGCCTTTGCTTCCCTCTTTACCCTTCAGGGAGAGTTGACCTATCCAAGATTCAAGTTGCCCACTGGAAGTGCCTTTCTCAGGTCATATCTAAAGGAATGTGGTAAGGTGCTGCCTGTGAACATCACATGCAACTGCCTGTCCCAGATGGCTAAAAATCACCCTAAATTTCCTAAACAAAGAGTTACTCATAAATTTTTAGCTCAGGTTTAGTGGCAGAACGCTTTAAAGGTTAAATCAAAACTCCATTGATAAGATTAAAACTAGAGTCTGCACCAAGCTTTTGGATAGCTGAGGAACACAAAGCATTTGCTTTTATGCTGCCTCACTGGAAAATGTCATCATTTACAGTGACACTACAGTGTTTTGCAATGAAGAAAGACGTGACATAAATCTGTTTCTAATTTTAGCTTGAATGAAGCAATTATTTTAAATAATTTGTGGTCAAGGTTGCTTGCTACTGCACTTTTATTCAAACTCATTTGAAGTAATGCTTTCTTAACCTCACTAAATAAAATTGGGAAAGCCAGAAAGCAATAGATCTTCATTAGAGTTGTATGTATAGGCATCAGCCAAATCATTATCATTAGCAAATCCATCAGGCATATCTAATCTTAGTCCAGCATTTAGATCTAATACAATCATTAACTGCTTCATTTACATTGTTATTGAAGTTCTCTGGACCATCTTTTTTTGGCCCATTCTTTTGTCAATGAATTATATATTACTAGCTCAAGACTGAAGACTGTGCTCATGTCACTTGGATTTCTGAAAAGTCATATGCCAATCCTTATTAAAGGATGTCCCAGATTTCTACATTTTTCTTTTAGACAATAACCTTCTTTAAGGGAGAATTCATAACCTTTGTGATCCAATCAGAGAAATAATGCTAAGCAAGTCTGAGCACACTCAGAAAATTGATAGATATGAACAATGAGAATCCAGAGAAAAAAGAATGAAACTGAAGAATTGGTATTTGTTAAAGAAAGTAAACCTGTCCTCCAAATTCACTCAATGAAAGGAAAATATATAATTTCTAGAAACAGATCAGCCTGGCCAAGTTGGTAATTCTTTAGCAACTCTAAAAGTGGAAAAGAAACATAGAAAGTGAAATCCAGGTCAGGAAACTAAAAATGAGTATAAAAGAATCACACAAGTACTTAGAGAAAATAAGATATGCCAATGCAAAAAAAAAGCTATAGAGATATAAAGGATAAAATGAAAACACTGTATAACTCCCTTGGCAGTAAGAGCAGGACCAGAGAAAGCATTGGCCAGCTAATAAATGGGACAGGAAAGCTAATAACAAAACATGCCAGGAAGGCCAAATTGTTTAATGCCTTTTATTGCTTCAGTCTTCATTAAAAAGCCTGACTGTAATCAGATGGCTGACACAGTTAACACCAGCCACAAAAGGGTAAGAACTCAGGCAAGAATGGCAAAAGAAATGTTTAGAAACTGCCTAGATAAATTAGATTTTCTCAGATCATTCAGGCCTGTAATTCACTCTAGGTTACTTAGGGAACTGGCTGAACAATCCTGAAGGCCATGGTAATTATCTTTGAGAATTTGGATGATGCTGGGCTAGAAAACGGCTGAAAGAGTGCCTATTATAAAAAAAAAAAAAGGAAAAAAGAGGACACAGAATCCCAGCTGATCTGACTTTCATTTCCCAGAAAGATCATCGGACAAATGACACGCAAGAGCATAAAGTGATAAGTAGTTATCAATGTGATTTGTCACGACCAGGTCATATCAAACCAGCCTGTTCCTTTGTTTGTTTTTCCTATGACTGGGTAACAAGACATGTGGATAGGCAAGAATTCAGTAAGGTTTTTTGCACTGCCTCAAATGGCATTTTCATAAGCACCCAGGGAATTGTGGTCTGAATCATGGGCCTCTAACTTTGCTGGGCTCAATGAACAATAATACTGGAAAACATGTTGCATTGCTTTCCATGTCAGCTTTGGTTGAAGCTCTGCTGCCCAAAAGTCACGGCTTTGGGACCACAGACTCTTGACAAAGTTGCTGCAAAACAGCCACAGTATTTATTGGTGAATGACAGCCAAGGATCTGCTGTCAGCAGTTCAGTATTGTGCTGACTGGATTTAGCAGGTAAGGTTTTGTTAGGGGCTGTCCCAGGGTCCAGGTCCACTGTTATTACAGTGACTTGAATGATGCATTAAAGAGTACATATTTTAAATCTGGGTTTGATTCTAAGCACTGACAAATTGCAAGCATCTTAAGGGAAAGGCCTGAGGAATTGAAGAAATCCTCTAAAAGAGGCAGGATAGCCTTGAATATAAACTGGCATCTAGATAGGGCTTAAATGCCTTCCTGAATACTTAATAGTAAATGAGAGGAGAGGTAGCAAAGATCTGGGAATTGTAGTGGATCATAAGCTCAGCATGAGTCAGTAATGGCATCCTGTTGTGAAAGAAGCAAATATTATTCTGGGATATATAAACAGCAGAATTGTACAAAAGACATATGAGGTAATCCTTCCATTGGTAAAGTCTCCAGTAGGGAGCCAATTCCAGTTTTGGGTACCAGACTTCAAGAAAAATTGTAGAAAGTCCAGGGGAGAGAAATGAGCCTGGTCAGAGGTCTAGAAAACATGCTCTGCAGGGGCAGGTGTCAAGAAATATGTTTGCTTAATTTATGCAGAGAAGACTGGTGAGACTTGTGCCTGCCAGGCTTCAAATAAATAAAATGCTACTTCAATGAGATGGTAATAAACCTTTGTGTCTCTATTCATTGTGGTTAATACAATAAGTTATATGTTTAACAAAGATTTAAGTTGACTTTTTGAGAAGTCTTTTTTCTGGAATAGATTCTTTCAGAAACAGTAGCATCCCTCTGATGAGGGCCATTAAGACCAGACTTACAAAATACCTGCCAGGATGCTGCAGGTAGAGCTAGTCTTGCCTTAGACAGATTGATGAATTATTCCTATTTTCTTTGTTTCTATGATAATGGATTGGTTTTTAAAAAATTCTGGGTCCAGACAGGCACATATTTACCATTAGCAATCTCTGTGCTTGTCACAAATATGAACTATGAAGATGTTGTGTGTGATATTAAACTTGTTGATGCATAAATCAATGTGTAAGTTAAGCATATGTTTAGTCTAAGTGCATTCACTTCTTTTGGTAAATTTCCACTTTCTTTCATTCAATAAGCCATTGCCAGCAAAAGATGGCTGTGGATGCAGGATGTCCCTGTGCCTCAGTCTTGGGTCCTCCTCATCCAGAGGATGGGGTGAGGAAATTTGTTTTAATATTGGCAGGACAATGTCTAATCATCTCTGTGGTTCTGGCCCCACAGATTGGCATCATGATTGGGCTGGGGAAGTAGAGGAGACTGCTCCTGCTCTTTCTTTCTGCACTTCGGAGACAGCAGTCAACCTTTGAAGAAGCCTGTGTGATCATGAATGGATACTAGCTAATGTTAGCCGTCTAACAGTGGGTGCTGAGCACAGGCAGTGCAAACCCCAACACCCCACAGAGTGAGTCAGTCCAGCTCTGTCCTCCTCAGTCTCACTCTCCTCACTCTCAGGCCACCAACTGCAGCTGCTGTTGGGTTTCAAGGCTGCAAAGAGGCAGTCAGCACACTCCAGCCATTCAGCCAAATGGTAGCCCACAGGAACAGGACTGACCTGGTCTAGGGATACGGCTAATCTCACCCAGTACCTGCACAGGCATTTTGTCCAATGTGAAGAAAAGAGCAGAAACCTAAAGTCAAATGCATTGGGCTGCTTCATTAGGTGGCAGTCTGCAGTTAGATAAGGCTAGAATGATGTGTGACAAGTGCCCTCATTTTGGCCAGCAAAAAAAGACTTTGGTCTTGACTAAAAAAATGTCAGCTAGGAGCCATAACACCCAGAGTTGTCTTGTTTTGCTCTTTATTCCAGTGAGTGATGCCAATGCTTCGTTGTTTATTTGGATTGTTTTTATCTTATCCAGTGTATTTTGCTCTGGGCAAAGACACAGGCATTAAGTCAACAGAAGGACCTAGGTGTTGCAACACCGAGTGTTGGAGCCCTTAACTGTTAGGCACTGGGCCATGTAGTGGAATCCCAAGCCCCATATGAAATACTGGTCTCCCTAAACAAAGCACAGGGTTTAACACAATAATTTATCTCTAAGCATCACATGGGAATGTGTCTCTCTCTGCCACTCAGCCATTTATTATTTCCCAGCCAGGAAAGTTAGAGAGGAGGAAACAGTGTCTCATGTGACTTTGGAGAATCTTACACCCACTGAATAACAAGCAGCAAAGGGGGAAGGGGCAGAGGGAAGACAGCAGTTTGGAAACAGCCTAAAGGCAGAAATTTGACACAGAAACTCTTTGGCATAAATTCCTCAAGAACAGTGAGGCTGATAGAGGAGAAAAGAGGTCCCTAAATAATTTGTGAGCAGAAGGCAGGGTGCTAATGTATTTACATAATTTATTCATAACAGTTTGCTCAGCCAGCTCTACCAAGGACATGGATACTGGACGCTTTAAATGTTCTCTAGGGGAGGAATGAATCTGACTTTTTGAGCTGAGTCAATGGCTACTGACGTCTCTGCTGCCCTTTCTGTGTTCCTCTGTGAGCTGTGGATCGAGTGCTGGGTCCGATGCTTCTTGGTCCCATGTACAGATGTTCCACATGTGCAAAGCGAAGCTGAGCACCCACATCCAAGCCACTGCTGGATTTCTGTCACTTTTAAAAAATTTTGTACCCACAAACTGTATTGTGGGTTAGTACCCCAAGCTTTCAGACAGGGCATGCTGTGGGAACACACCATCAGCAGCTAGCAGTTATGAAATATCCTCAGATGCCTTTGACTGCCTGAGCCTATTCAGAGCACTACTGTTCTGCATGCTCAGAGAAGAGATAAAACTGCCCTGCACAGCAAGTGAATCCCACATTGTGCTGGGAACAGGAAGGTCCCTCACTGCCCTGCTGCTCCCTCCCACTTCTCTTTTTGCTATGCAAAGTCAGATGAAAATGAATTAGATGCTTGTACTGAGCATTTCAATGGGACAGAAACTCAGCAATATTACCTGTCAGTGGGTCTCTGGGAAGCAAAAGGTCCCTGCCAAGTCCTGCTGGATCTTGAGCAATCTGTGCGCAGCGTTGGCATGGCAACCCACAGATACAATTTCCATGCATCATTTGTCTGGGCACTAGCTTCTCTCCAGCCTTCAGCCTGGAGCTCGGTGCTGGCCAAGAGTCTAGTTAATCTGAGTCATTGAATCGCTGGAAGGGATTATAGGGTTAAACTGGGATAACCTAAATAGGCTGATAAAAGGCTATTCAGTAAGAGATTCAAGTGCCCAGCATCTCCCAGGTTTTAGCCCTCATGCTCTCGAGTCCTGAGTTGAACTTATCTAAAAGAATAAAGGGTAGGCACTGGAAATTCCCCAAAAAACTTGGAAAGACACCCAGTGTGATCTTAGTCTCTGTGAGAGCTGGAAAGATTTATTTTAGAAAGAGGTTTGGATGGTTAAATATTATTCGGAACTGTGGTTTCATTTTGTATGTACAGTGGTTTTACTCCTAGTTCCTTTCCTGTTCTATAATCTCCTCTGTTTCTTCAGCGTAATTAGCCTGTTGTTTTCAAAAGGCTGCTGATTGTGTGTGAATTGAACTCATTATGCACTGACTTCGCTCTGTGTGTGTGTTATGTATGCTGCCTGTGCCTGCCATCCCTGACCTGCACCACAAGGAGCTTTGCAGGCTGAGATATCTGCATGTGGCAATGGGCTGGGGAGGAGGGTAACTCAGCAGGCTCTTGGCTCAGCAGCTCCGAGCCTGAGAGTCTCAGCTGATGGTCCTGGAGATGAAGCCTCCTCTCCTGGAAGTGTAGGAGTCTGTGCTCCCTAAACAGGAGCAGATTCAATCATAGGGGCCTGTCAGGGGGTGTGTTTTGGGTACTGTCTGAGGTCCAAGTGCTCAGCAGATGTATTCCAGTGTCTCTTGCAAGATTGAGTCCTTGCAGAGGCCTGATGTTTCTGGGTTCTGCTCCACACCAAAACCTATAAGTACTGAGGAAAACCAGTTTCTGGTTTCTGCCAGCATGGCAAAATTATCCTGGATTAATGGTCCTCGAGAATCTGCATCAGGGGTTTTAGGCTCTAAGTCCTGCTATTGTGGATGCTCTATGGGAACAAGATAGAACTGGGCCTTTGAGAGTTTTTACAACTCCACAAGTCTCCAGAAAGGCTGGCATGGTTGGCTGCCTCAGAGCCATAAGTTTTATCGGTGTGGGTCCCCAAACCAGCTTGCTGGCTTCCAGGTGACTTCAAGTCTAGCTTTGATCTTCTGAAACTTTTAGATCATTTCATTTCAGCAAATGACTTTTTGGCCAAACTTTGTTTTGCTCCCAAACTTTTGTCTAACCCTACTTCAGTGTTCAAGGAAAATAAAAGCTTCCCATTTGGCTTCTCAGTATGCTTTGAGCTAAGTTCTGGGGGAACTGCCTTATCAAAATGGAACTTCCTTGTCCTTCCACACTGTGTGTGACACTCTCTGCTACACTCTCACAACTCCCTCTAGTTCTGACAAGGGTTGCCAAGTCACACATGTCCAACAGCATTAATTCACGACACTGTATAGAAGATGTCATTCCTTCCAGTATCTTTTGGTACATTTAAGTTCTTGTAGTGCAAAAGACTAGTAAGTATAGATATGTATTGTAAAATACTTTCAAAAAGCTCCCTAATTTTCCTCCTGTGAAGTGATCACCAGTGCAGTAATGCACAGAAGCTAAACAAGTTTGAATCCAGGTCATGTTCAGGAGCGGGGAAGAAAGCAATGAAAACTGCTTCCCCTTTGCCTTCTCTATACAGACACTTACAGAAATTCCATTTAATTGGTCTCTGCCCAGGGTAATGTGAATTTTGTCCTTAAAGAATAAGTAGTCATTCATTTGGTGGAGAAAGTCAAAGTCAATGTTAATGAGATCACTCCCCCCATGCAGGGAGGTGCTGTAGCTGAAATGAATGTTATCAAACATAAATACCATTTATGGATGCCAGGCTCCCATTCTGTGTTGGTCTGACAACTTTGGAAGCGATACTTGTTTTAGCGGCTAAGCAATCAGCCAAAGTGACAACTTCTTCTTGAAGACAGCTTGACGATCTAGCAACTTCTATTGCAGTGTTACTACTAAAATGCACAGCATGAATCATCACAGTCACTTTCTATTTTCAAAAGTGATAGTGATAAAGTATATCGCTATGTAAATACAGGGGATAAATTCTTCTCAGTCCATCAGTAGCAAGAGGAGGATGGTGATGGACAGCCACAAAGGGAAAATGTTTGTATCATAATTGTGCCTATTTTTCTTTTATGGAGCTCATTCATAATGCCTACAGAAATTAGCAACATGGCAAAGGAAAGCGATGTGTACAGCAACTGCCATTCTTTCTACCGTGTTGCCATATTAACCTTCAGTTTGATAATTAAGTAATTAGTTTCTATAAATCTGAAGCACTTGTCTTAGAAGGGAAGGGCTCTCACTGCTGGACTTGCAGTGTGATCTGCGGGCTCAGGACTGAATTATGCTTGATGTGCAACTAAAAGCCATTTTTGGAAGCAAACGTTTTTCTATGAGTAGGAAAAAGCATTCAAATGTTTAGGTTTACATTGACATTTCTGCTAATAAATTGCACATTTAATCTCAGACTCTCAGTGATAAAGAATTTGCTCAGTAGAGGCGGAGCCGATAAGAGCTCTGCAGTAGGTATGATCAGACCTCTCTGTTACACCAGACTCATTCTTGCTCTGCCTGACAGCATTCATGCACTCACCACAATGCTGGAATCTCCCTTCTGGCTTGGGACTTGTGTGGGTGCAGTGAGTTGGCCGGATCTGCTGACCAGTTTCTTAGGTGGGAGGTTGCAAGGAAGAGGAGAAGAAATATGGCATTGCAATGAAAACCAGATAAATCTTGCAGGGTCTTTGCAGGAAAAGAACCATCTTCCAGCAGAGTCAAAGGCAGGGCCACTCCCTCAACCCATGAGCACATGCATGTGAGGACATGCCATAACTGCACATGCAGAAGTGTTTCCATCCTGTGATCCGTTGTTTGTTCCCAGTCTCATGGTCCAACGTGAATCATCCAGAAAGCTCAGAGGCTTGGGAGGTGGCATAATCAAGCCTTTGGGGAAGTCTGGCCCAGTCAAAAGAGCATCAGAGGGGGACTTGGGAGTTAGTGGCTACACACATTTTCCATTCTTAGCCATGATCATCTGTAGGGTGATTCAGCTCTCTGAATGTAATGCCCTTTGAAAGACTCCATGGTATCCAAGCTATGCATGTGAAGCTGTCATGTCTGAGTCCCACAGCCTTTTTTCTGGAGATCCAGAGTTTACCTCAGAGTATCTCAAATGTTGGGACTCAACACCTATGCATATTAACTGAATTTCATCCTTAACTTAATCAAGTCTTAATTTTTTTCAGGAGTGTAGGAATTGCTTCCTACAGTAACAAGATGACTAGAGGTCTGTGGAATCTTCTGACTCCTCCCTGTCAGAGAAATCCCCAGGGACTTGCCTTGGAAGAATACATCATAGAGTTTTCCCCACCTAGGCTGATAGATAGGACTCTGCCCATGGTGCTCTGCAGCACTACTGCCAATCTACATTAGCTTGCATCCCCCATTGGCCAGTTGACACTGCCCACCCCAATTATTCATCCCTCATCCCCCTACAGGTTGCTGCCCTTGGCCCTGCCCTTTGCCCGCCCCTGTGCCCTCAGGTCATTGGTCACTGACCTGGTCTCAAGTCGAGCAGACCACATGGGTTTTGTTTCTTGGCTCTGGTCCCTTTGGTGTGCTGGATGCAATAAACTCTTGCTGGAATGTACCATGCAAAGGCCCTTCCTGTCTTTCCTCTGCTGGGCTGTCTGTGGCGTGTGTGTGCGCATGGACTGGAAATGGCTGCTCTCGTGGCCTTCCTCTGGGCAGATTCTGAAGGAGGTGGCTCAAAGAAGGTTGCAGCATTTCTACCTGTCACACTGCAACAGAGGTCTTAGTGGTTTAGCAACTGCAGAGTCCTTGGAATATCTTTGTAGCATTAGACATTGGCAAGTGGAGGGATGTAGGGCATACCAGTACCCATAATAGCAAATTCAGCCATTCCACTTCTGAGAGCACAGCTAGTTCAGCTATTTCTCCAGGGCCCTGCCTTGTCCTGCCAATGCTGAGGAAAGTTTGGTGTGTGGTGACCCAGGCACTGTCTGATTGTGCTGGGGAAAGCACAGAGCACATCTCTTTGAGCTGCCCCAAATCAGCTGTTCTGGGGCCTTCATGCTGGTGTTAGCTAATGAAGCTTGCAGGAATTTGGGGGCTTTCAGTTATGCCCAGCACCTGGATAGAGTGCTTGGACTATGGCTGGACTGATTAATTAGTCAGCCTGATAAGTTGCACCATGTAGGCTTACATTTGGAATGTCTGCTCATTCCTGCATCCTCCTGGCTTCACAAAGTTCACACGACTGTAGACTTTTAGACAGAGCTCCATCTGGCTTGACAATGAGACTTAGACTCAAAAGTCAGTTAGATCTAGCAAAAAAAAAAAAAAAAAAAAAAAAAAAAAAAAAAAGGCAAGCACCATTTCATATATTTTGGAACTGCTGTGGCTACACAATCATACGGAAGTGTCATAAGCACAGCTGTTCTCCTGCCACCGTGCTGCCTTAGTGACAATGTTATAGGATAACCTAAAGCCTAGGGAAATGTCCAATGGCTCTGGAAAGCCTGTTTAGATATTCAGCCTGTAGAGAAACTGCCCTTTTTAGCTGTCCTAGCACAAATCACACCACCACATTTGTTTTGCTGTGTGGAACCTCCTGGTCTGTCTGAGCTTTGTTTGCTGTACATTTGAGCTATAAAAGTAGTTCTGTTCTTCAGAGGTACAAAACAAGGATATGAAAGGCCCTAAGATACTGAGAAACTGGAGTACTGAAATTTGAAATTGAAAGATTGGCTGAATGCATGAGACAAGTTCAAAAGCTCACATCAGGACTTGAGATCATTTTCAGAAATTAATTTGTTGTATTCTTCCTGATGGGAGTTATGTTATGTGGGACAGTGCCATTATACTTGTCTTTTCAGACAGGAGAGTAAAAGGTCTGGTTTACTCTCATGGTGTAACTTCATCTGGAAACTAAGTGCCATGCAGCCATTCACTCACTCCTCCCTGGTGGGGTGGGGGAGAGAGTTGAAAGGGTAAAAGTGAGAAAATTTGTGTATTGAGATAAAGACAGTTTAGTAGATAAAGCAAAAGTTGTGCACGCAAGCAACTCAAAGCAGGAATTCAATCCCCTCTTCCCATGGACAGGCAGGTGTTCAGCAACCCTCAGTAAGGCAGGGCACTGTCTCATGTAACAGTGACTCGAGAAGACAAACACCATCACTCTGAGCTCTATGTGCTGAGTGGGATGCCACATGTTGGGGAATATCCCTTGGGTCACCTGGGATTGCCTGTCCCCCCTCCCAACTGCTTGTGCACCCCCAGCCTCCTCAGTGGTGGGCTGAGATGAGAGGCAGCAAAGGCTTTGTCTCTATGTGAGCACTGCTCAGCAATAATGACAATATCTCTACATTATCAACATTATTTCCAGCACCAATTCAAAGCACAACCCCATACCTGCTACAGTGAAGAAAATTAACTCTATCTCAACCAAAACCAGCACATTTACTAATGAATCTTCTGAAGGCAATCCTCTCTATGAGGAAGACTATGGAAATCTGGCCAGAAGTCTCTTAGAACCGAGCATGCCAGGGCTCCTGTCCTCAGAGAGTGTTGATGATATTCTGCATAAATTCACATACCCTTGTGAGATGCAGATCATCTCCCAGTGGGACTGGAGGAGTTGAAGTCTTCCTAAGGAAGAAAATATTTAGAATCAAATGAACATAAATCTCAGGCCTGAAATGATTCAGATTATAACCTGTGGAAGCTCAAAGGCTGGGACTATTATCAAAGGAAAGAACAAGGGATGAAAGATGGGATCTCTGTTGTGATGCAGCAAGCAAATACTTGCTCTATCTTGTTAGCAATGACGTTCAGAAACTTAGCTAATAATAGCCCAGCCTTGATACCAGAGAAATCAATCCCCATGTACTGAGCTATCAACAGATCTGATTTGTGTACGTGATGTTCAGAACGGCAAGGAGATGTGGTATGAGACAAATTAAATGTAAAATGTGGCAAACTGTTGGATATATCTTTTCCTATTATCACACCCTGGTAAAGGAATGGCAACATTAAGCATCTATTTTAGTCACTTGAGTACTGTCTATGTACACTTATTTAAAAGGATACTTGATCAGTGCAAAAACCTTGAGTCAGAGAGCTAATGCTTGTCATAATATGATGTTATGTTGCTTAACACAGATGATGACAAGTGTTTTTTCTAAACTATCTGGCTTATACCTACATATGAGTAATCACTTGTGGAAATGTCGGAGAGGATAGAGGAATGTGGTAAGGAAAAGCAGTTAATTATCAATCACATTCAAAAGTCTGAGCCAAAACAAGTGAACAAACTAACTAAAAGCCCACAAGTGAGCTTTGAATATGAGCTGAGACAAGAACACATCTGATAATGCTATTCAAGTGTTTCTTCTGTACAGAGAGTTGAACTGCTCTGCCATGATCAGGACAGTTGGGGAAATACAAGAAGACAAGGACTAGCTCCTTCGCAAGCCCTTAGGGGCACACTGGCAAAATTTTAGGGATCTGTTTCTGAAAGGCTAAGTCTGGAAACAGTGTTGCCTGGCACTGAAGGACTGAAACACCAGGATTGCCTTGATTCTGACTTTATAGCTCCCCAGATGGTAAGAACTGCTCTAATCTTGACAGAGCTGAGCAGCTTGGCACTGTGCTTGCATTAATCATGCTCATTGTGATCATTAAGCAGTCACTGGATAAAGTAGACAGAGTTCAGAGTGGTGACCAACATTCTGGCCCCCTGTTCTCCATCAACACCACACAGCTATGTCCAGCTTGCAGCCACCTCTCCTCTCTCACCCCCAAATTTCTACCTGACAGTCTTGACTCCCATATAACCTCTATGCTAGTGCATATTGCAAGGAGATAAGGGCTTAAATTAGCAGGTGAGAGTCTGAACATTCCTGACTATCATATAGGACTATGTCTCCTGTTCTTGCATGCTACAAATAGATAGAGTGTGTTGGCTGCCTGTGTTTAGCATGATGGCCTGGTCTCTGCTGGTGAGCAGGAATCAGACCCCGTAGATTCTTTGCTCCTTAGAGATGTTTATCTCAGTTGCAGTTGAACACCTGAATTAGAGGGAAAAGTGATATTTTATATGGCAATTTGTGTTGGGATTGACTGACAAGGACTGGGGAGCAGGGGGGCTTCAGGGGTGTTGTGGTTTAACCCCAGCCAGCAGCCAAGCCCCAGGCAGCTGCTCACTCACCCCACCACCAGCAGGAGAGAATCAGAAGGGTAAAAGCCAGAGCACTCATGGGTTGAGATAAAGACAGTTTAATAGGGAAAGCAAAAGCTGAGCATGCAAGTAAAGTAAAAGAAGGAATTAATTGATTGCTTCCCAGGGGCAGGCAGGTCTGGGGCAGGCAGGTGTTCAGTCATTTCCAGGAGAGCAGGGCCCCATCACATGTAGCAGTGACTTGGGAAGACAAACACCATCACTCCAAATGTCCCCCTCTTCCTGCTTCTTCCCCTCACTTTATGTCCTGAGCATGATGTCATATGGTTTGAAATATCCCTTTAATTAATTTGGGTCACCCATACTGGCTGTGTCTCCTCCCAGCCTCCCAGGCACCCCCAATTGCCTCGCCACCGTGACCATATGAGAAGCAGAAAAGGCCCTGGCTCTGTGCAAGCCCTGCTCAGCAATAACAAAAACATCTCTATTTTATCAACTTTGTGCTCAGTACAAATCCAAAATACAGCCCCACAGCAGCCACTGTGGAGAAAATTAACTCTACACCAGCTGAAACCAGCACAGGGGGCTTCACTGAGAAACTTCCAGAAGCTTTCCTCATGTCCAACAGAGCCAATGCCAGCTGGCTCAAAGACAGACAGAATGGCCGAGTCCATCAGCCACAGTGACAACCTCTGGAATAAATTGCTTAAGAATGGGAAAAATATTGCACAGGAACAACTGCAGTGAAAGAGAGGAGTGAGAATAGAGAGGGGTCTATTCTCTAGTCCCCAAGGTCAGTGAGGAAGGAGGGGCAGGAGGTGCTCCAGGTGCTGCAGCAGAGATTCCCCTGTAGCCCATGGTGAGGCAGCTGTGCCCCTGCAGCCCTTAGGGGATCACAGGGATGCAGAGATCCACCTGCAGCCCTTGGGGGATCACAGGGATGCAGAGATCCACCTGCAACCCATGGAGGATCACAGGGATGCAGAGATCCACCTGCAGCCCATGGAGGATCACAGGGATGCAGAGATCCATCTGCACCCCGTGGAGGATCACAGGGATGCAGAGATCCATCTGCACCCCATGGAGGATCACAAGGATGCAGAGATCCATCTGCAACCCATGGGGGATCACAGGGATGCAGAGATCCATCTGCAACCCATGGGGGATCATAGGGATGCAGAGATCCACCTGCAGCCCATGGAGGATCACAGGGATGCAGAGATCCACCTGCAACCCATGGAGGAGCCCATGCTGGAGCAGGTGGATGCCCAAGGAGTTGTGACACCCTGGAAAGCCTGCATGGAGCAGCTCGTGGCAGGACTATGGCCCCATGGAGAGGAGTCCACACTGAAGGAGGTTTGCTGGCAGGACTTGGGACCCTGTGAGGAGCAGAGAAGCCTCTGGAGCAGAGAGGCCTCTGGAGCCCTGTGGAAGGGACCCATGCTGGAGCAGTCCATGCAGGACTGCAGTCCATGGGAAGGATTCATGTTGGAGAAGTCCATGGATGACTGTCTCCTGTGGGAGGCACTTCACACTGGAGCGGGGGAGGAGTGTGAGGAGCCTTCACACTGAGGAGGAAGAAGCAGCAGATATGAGTGATGAACTGACCACATTCCCTATTCCTTGTACACCCAGAAGAGAAATTGAGAAGGAAGTTGAGCTTGGGAAGAAAGGAGTTGTGAGGAGAACGTTTTAAGATTTAGTTTTGAGTTTTCATTACCCCATTCTGATTTGTTTGGCATTAAATTAATTTCCCCAATTCAAGTGTGTTTGCCTGTGAGGTTAACTGGGGAGTGATCCCTCCCTGCCCGTATCTCGACCCATGAGACTTTCATATTCTAGCCAGGCATCTGTAGGGGTAACACTTCCCATCATCCTGAATATGCTGCATTCAAAAGGGTAGTGGGGTTATTAAAAAATAAAATTCCTGAAAGCCCAGACAACAAGCACAGGCTGGGAGCTTCCTGGTACATTTTACCATTAATCTCTTTGTTTGTTTGATTGTTTCTTAAATAAAAAAATAAACATGCCAAAATCAACACACACATTTATTTTAATGTCATTTAGTAAGGAAAAACCTTCTGAACATGTTCAAAACTTGAAAACAGTCTGACCTCAGTCTTCTACTACAGATATGTCTAGACTAGAATTTGCTCTCCTGTTGTAACTTGTGTTTATTAGTTGTTTGCCAACTAGCTAGTAGAGTTGGTGAAGACATTTGAAATTGTAAAAGATAATTTAAACATTCCAAGAAGATGTGTTGCAGCAGTCAGACATTTGTGGTTTACCTTCACTTGTGCACTGAGATAACTCACAAGTGTTTGCCTCATGGAATGAGCATTTATGGACTGCCTCAACTTTCATTTATAAGCATATTAACCAAAAGGAAGTAATTGACAATCAATTAAGTCGGGTCACACATTAAAACCCATGTTATACCTGAGTATTCTAGTTTCAAACGGAATTAAAAACACTGATTAGTATAGGCTTGGCTAAGAGGTCACAGTGCTGAAGAATGTGAGATACATGGAACATTTTGTCCAGAAAAATATGTCTGAGGAGTCCAGAGGGAGGGCCGAGGGAGGACATCTGCTGCATCACCTCTCAAAGTAGGAAGCTGGCTGCTCACTGGAGAACTGTGAGGAGAGGAACAGGATGCAAATCTTACTACAGTGGGTAAGAAATGCCTACTACAACACAATGGTTTGAAGAAGTATATTCAAAATGGTGGCATCTCTCTTTCATAGAAAGAAAGCAGCTGGCCTCAGCAATCTGTTTCATTTGATCAAAAAATAAAAAATTCAGAAAAGAAGCCAGTGTCTTGAAGTAAGAGGCCTCATAAGAATCACCTTTTTTTTTTTTTCTTTTTTTTTTTTCTTTCTACAGAGAGTACAGAGAGTGTGGTGAACCATAGGGCTGGTAATGGGGGGTGTTTGGGTAGTGCACAGTCAACATGTCTTGGAATGTTAGAGCTTGATTACAAAGTGAAATCTCATTGACATCAGACAAATATTTCAAACTAACAACCAAAAATAGCTGGCACAGAAAATATTGAAATAAAATGGATCATAATGTACATACTACTCCAAAAACATTTATATTACAACAAATTGAGCATCCTCAACCATTTGTTTTTATTCTATAAAGAACAATTAGAAGGTAAGATATTAAGACAGATATACAAGTCATTAAATGTCTTTAATCGAAACCTTAAAAACAAAGGGAAGTGAAAATATTTGGTAACTACAACTGTCATTTATGCAATCAAATAGTCCCATTCTCCACTGTAGACACTGTCATTATTATACAACAAGTCACAGGTTCGTTTTTAAAATTAAAAAAAAAAAGGGAGGAAAAAATATGTTTTTTTTTAATTTGATGAAATATTTCAAGTCCCATGCCAGACCTGGCTCAGAGGCCAAACTGAATTTTTTCGTCAAGAATATAAGTTCTGGGAGATCAAATGTGTGTTCTGGGAGATGAAGCGTCCAGTGAGAACCTGAGGAACTGAGGAAAGCCAGTGTGATTAGAGGTGGTGTTAAATTATGAAATTCAAACTGGATTAATGTCTTCCCTTGCACACTGATGCCCTGACCTCCCTGCATCTAGGGTGGTGTGCTCCTGTATGCAGAGGGACAGACTGTAACCTGTCCCTTGGGCTCTTGTGCCCTATAACAATGGCATAGTGGCCAAAGAGGAAACTTGGGATGTAGGTGCTTTCTCCTGGCTTCACTTCAACTCTGGCTTGGCCACTGCCCCATGAGCTGCAAGTTTTCCCTTTGCCCTCTGATAGCAGCTGAAGGAAAGAAAAGGAGCTTTTCTATGTTGGGAAAATGAGGAACCAGCTGGAAGAAAGAGAGGGAGAGGGAAGCAGCCAGCCTCTATTCTCCCACCCTCTGCAGCAGGGAGACCACATTCAGGTAGCACCAAGGGATAGGTTGACAGAGGAGCACAGCCACTGGGCCAGCAGCAGCCCTAGGCAGCAGCTGGCATCCTAAACCTGCCCTATATCCCTGCTTTCTCAGAAATAATTACCCAAGGACAGATCTAAAATCAATTAGCCGATCAAGGGAGTGACCTGTGTGGAAACTCAGTGATGTATCTGAACTCAGGCTGTGTCAATAAAAGCTTCAGTCATAGCACAAGTTGAGCCAAGAGTGAGGTACATTTTCCCATAACTTCATGCATAGCCAATTCCTTAGAATTGAACAGCCCTGTTCAGCCCACTTTAGGGCGTAGTCTTTTCCACCCTGACTACATATTTCTATGGCAACTACTCCTACCAGACACGTCTGTGTATATGTGTATATGTAAATAAATCATAGATAAGGTGCTAGTAAATTAGTGCTAAAACTGTGCCCGTTGTTCCGTTGTGTGCAGATATCTCCCGCTGCATGCTGCCAGCCTGCTCTCCGTGCAGGTCTGTGCAGCAAAGACACAGAGCAAAGGGTTGGGCTTTTACTGAAACCTGTGTTGTGGTTTAGCAGCAGCAGAGTGTTGCTGCACTGGGCTGGCAGGGAGCAGACTGCCCTCTGTTGCGATACCAACGGGGAAAACTGGAGCTCCTCTGATGCCTAATGCGAAAACCAGGCAGTGGTTGCAGTTTTGGACAGACAGAGCGAGTCAGTCAACGTGGTCACTGTGTAAAGCAATAAGGAAGAACTGCTTCCTCATTTGTCAGCTTTTGGAGCTAATATGTGAAGTTAGGCAGCTTTTCCATCCTTAATAATTAAAAAAATCATCAGGAAAAAATTACATTTTCTCCTATATTTCCATATCACTTGACTCCATGAATCCCCCTTCTTTTGACGAGGTGGGAGCTGAGTGGTGGAGCCAGGACATGTTTGACTGTATGGAATTTTTTCATTTCTTGGATAATTTTTTAAATTTTCTTTTCTTTCCTTGCTTCACACTTTCCAAAGCATAATGGTCTGAGAAGTAACAGGCTCTGTCATGCCTTTAAGATGCTCGAAACTTTCCACTTGCCTCAGAATTCTGTATCTTAAGGAAGAAGCCTTAGACAACAAGATCCAAAAAGCGTGAAGTTGTATAACATCGAGGCCAGGAAGAATTTGGCATTTTTGTAGGGGCTTACACCACCTCACTGTGAGTGCAATCTCACCTTCAGCAACCCACCTAACATCCCCATCTTTCTGAGAATTAGAGACACTTTAAGTTAAGACTTTAAGTTAAGTTTTTTAGCTTCCTTAATTTCTGTTGCAGTTTTTTGCCTGGAGGTTCCTTCCTCTTGGCTGAACTAAACATGTAGGTAACTGCTTTTCTGCCTGGGGCCATTTATAATTCATAAAGTAAGTGTTCCTCTGCTGTGCTCCCCTGAGGGGCATCCTATGAGCTGTGCTCCCAGACCACGCAGCTCTGCAGAATTCAGGAAAAAGGAAAACCTCTCCAAACCCACAGATGAAGAGTAGAAGTTCTCTGTTCTGTATATGGTCATTGTAAGAAAACAGAGGAAATTGGAAGATCCGAGTTGGGATTTTAATCTGTTTTTTGTGCCATAGTTCTCCAGAACTAAGAGCACAGGCACAGAGACATTAAAGTCTCCCCTTTTCAGCAGATTAACCCTGCAATTATGCAGCCAGGACTAGGTTCCCTTCTTCTTGCTTCCTCCTGGATGCATGTCTGAAGCATGAAGTTTATGGTGGACCTTGGCCGCAGCAGGAAATCCCTCTCCAGCTCCTCCTTAATGTGGCTTCTCCTGGGCCTGGAATGTTGGGTTGTGAGCCACGCTTCCCTCCAGTCAGGCAGCACCGCGGTCCCACTGCCACAGGATGGTCACTCAGCAGGTGGGTCCCAGCATCACAGGGATGGCAGAGAGGCCGTGGCAGCAGGGGCTGAGCTTTAGCTGGAGGTGGCCATGGAACATTATCCAGCCCAGGGACACCCAGGCTGTGACTCCCCATCACTGTCAGGCAGCTCAGCCAAGGCGACGCTGCCTCTGGGTACACGGTAGCAGAGCTTAGAGATTTAAAGCAAATCTTCAATGCCTACAGCCTCTCAGGTGCCTAAACAAGTCAGGCAAAGTTTTTTTTGGCTCTCTGTCCTCTATGTAGGCATCTTAATTGTGCATGAGTTGCACTTTAGGTACCTTGCTGTTTTCTTTGGGTTTTGCCCTCAGCTGTGAGCAGGAGCACAGGTTTGCTCTGGCACGTGCAGCTGAAGGACAATGTCATCCATTGACTACATCCCAGAAATCCACTCCCCATTGCCTCCTTTTCCCTTCCAGCTCTTAAACCTTGTGACAGTGATTACAAAACTCTACCTACCATTCTGTAACTGCTCCCTTACAACCAAGCCTGTGAACTCAACTTCCCAGTTGTTTGATCCAGTTTACATCCGCATCTGCCAAAGACATTCTCTCTCTGGTGAAATCTCCACTTTCTGCTCAGCTTTTCCACCATTCCCATATATATGTATTCTTTAGTCTGGATATTTGTTTACTCTAATAATAAAAGTGCTGCTCTTCTCTTTGAGTGTCCACCCCAGGCTGCTTCAGATCTGAGGAACAGCCAGGATAGAGAGCTGAAGGGATCTCTGAGCTCCAGGATTTGGGTCTGGCATGACACAGGCTACAAAACATGAGCTTTATGATGACAATCTGCACTTGTTTAATGATGACTCTTTCCCCCTACGGTGGAGGATCTCTGGAAGCTTTATTTTGCCCTAATTAATTTTCACTCCTCTCTGCTTTCATGGTTGACCTTTTCCATCAAGTCTCACAGAACAGATGAATTGTCTAGGAAACTGAGGATGTTCAGCCATTATTCCCCATAGCTCTGCTCCTTTCCTCTCCCCCAGGGAAGCAAACCCATTGAAGCAAGCTGTTTAAGATATTTGCAAGGGAAGCTGTGAAGTATTTGGCCTTGTTTTTCAATTTAAATATGCTGGTGCACAGCACAGGCCAATTAAAGCCCCATTTTCATGGATATTTTATATGCAATCCTTGTATAGATGCACATACAATGTAAGTAATTGCTTGTTTTAGATATAAGGGCTACACCATAATAATCACTTATCATCACTAGTCAAAAATAATTCTAAGCAGACTCGGATTTTGTTTTCTGGGAGAAACACTACTTACCAAGAGAAGAGTACACAGAGGGGTCTGCCTCTTGGAAAATAGAGAATTGAGGCATTAAATTCCAGCTGTAGTTATGTTATTTCTGCACAAGTCCTAGAATTTATGCAATAAATTGGAAATAATACAAGATCAAGAGGATTTTTAATGGACTTTAAATGAAGACAATTATTGTGGTATCAGTTGTCATTGACACATAACTGCAGCAAAGTGATACAACAGTGGCTCACCCGTAAAAACAATATTTGGTGTGGGAACCTTCAGCAGGGGTGCTAAAGAGTCAGAGAAATTGTGAAAGAAATGATTGCAGAAAATAGCAGAACTGTCGCAGAGGGGTACAGAAAACACTGGAGACTTAGTTCCTAACTGTCCTCACCTCTGGATGTACTGTTTTCTTACAAATTAATTTTATTCCTCAGGGTTCTTCTCTGGGGACTAGCTTTTAGAATTTGGTAGAGTCTTTGGTAGTCTTTGAATGACTTTTTTACAGTTTATATTGCTCTTGTGCCTTGCTGGTAAATACTGCAATTGCTTGTTATGATTTCTGTTTGTTCTTTGGGAATATAATGACATGTTTTTACAGATCAGTACAGATTTATATATAGTCTAAATGACTTAATTAAGAAAAGTAACTTCCTCTGCCCCAAATACCTCAGTACTGAAAGATTTATTCATGGAAGTAGGCAAAAAAAAATCATATTAGTAGACCTGAGAGATTAAAAATTATGTGTATATATATTTTTTTTTCATTGTGAAGAATAACTGGAGACATGAAATTATATACAGGTACGACTCTGTCATCATTAGGAGGAAACCAGCCTCACTTAACAGTGGGCAGGAGGGCATGAACATTTTATTCAGTCAAAAGAAGATTGTAGATAAATTACATTTCTCTGAATTTGATCAGGACAAGGAGCATGTTTCATCTTGTGAAAGACTGTGTAATATCTTTAATAACCACAGGAATGAAGGCTATATTTCATGCAGAGCTTCACCTCCATCGGGAAAGGAGCGTTCAGAGCCAGCCCACAGGGAAGAGGCACATCCTGATTAGCGCCGCTGCCGTGTTTCCCTCCCAGGCCGCGGCTGTGTGAGCAGCACTGAGATGCGAAACCAACAAAGAGCTCAGTGTCTCCCAGCAAAGCCTCTATCATTACAGAAAAATTACTCCTTGCAGGAGAAATAAGGTTTGCCAATAAACGTGGTGTTTTGTCAGGGCTGCTGCTGGCTGGGAGCGCCAGACAGGGATCCTGGCTCTTCACACCCACAGCCAGCCGCGCAGCGCTGGCACAGGGCTGCGGTGCCGCTCTGCCCTCCGAGGCTCAGCGACACCGAGAATAGCACTGGGTGGTTCCTTGTGTGCAGTAGTGGAAAAAAAAAATTATTTAAATCCAGTGTTTTCCAAAAGTAGCTAAACCTAGGAGGTTATAAATTATTAACCTGTAAAGCAGAAGGTTTAGGACACTGCCACTTGTGTCTCCTGGAATAGTTTCTGCTACCTTTTTGGGATGGAGCAGAACCTTTCATTTAGTTCTTGCTTTGCAGCTGAATTTGCAGCTGCTGCAATTTATCTAATCCTTGCAGTACATTTTCACTCCAGAAAAAAATCCAAACAGCAAACAGAAGATTGAGATTTGCCTCATTATTTAACTTTGTGTTGTGTTACCAAGATTTTCATTACTTTTAGATTGACCCCAGTAATTCTTTACCTGCTGTATCCTACCACTCTTTTACAAGCCGCTACTCATCAGAGATGAGGAAGGGAGGAGAAAGATATAATCTGTGGTTAGAAGCAACCAAGAGTAAGAAGCAGAGACTGCTTAATGATGTAACTAGTGCTGCCTTTTCAACTCTGAAGTAAATTGTGTCCACTATGCTTTAAAAAAATATATATTTATTGGGGAAATGTATCCATCCACTACGTTTATCTGTTAATGACTAACGCAAATTTATTTTGCTTTAAAAATGTAAATTTTTGTTCCACAGTTGATTTGGGCTCTAATAGTTTATTGAAGAAGAATCCTTAAGTAGGAAAAAGTCATATACAGATGACGGGGAAAATCAGGATGAAATTATGACAACAAACCACCTTGTATATTTAACTTAAACTCCTGTTGGCAATGTGGACAATTGGAGGATGAGAAACTTCAGGACCCTAAGTAGGTGCAGTAGCACCTGTGCACCTGGGTAGCAGCTCTCTAGCTGCCCTGCTGTCCCTAGAAATGTGTACATACACACTGTGTCTCTATGTGTCTTTATGAATAGCTGTGACGGAAGGCAAAGGAAACTGTGTGTATAAGTTTTATGACAAATAGTATAATTATATTTTATAATAAATAGTATGAGATTTACTTTTATTTGTGCATATTGTGTATTGGAATGATCAGATTAGATAAAATACATATAAATGAATTTTGGAACTGCGCAACTGAATTTGTGACTTCTACAAATAAGTAAAAATTTTTTTCCAGCTGTACAGGAGTACAAAAAATGAGAATTTTATTGCATTAAATATGGTGTGAAGTAATGCAATCAGTCAAATATTTTATCTGTTTGTAATTTAATATTTCAATTTACTTATATTTGTTTTTGCTTTCTAAGTTTGATTGCCCTAAGTTTAATTTTTAAATTCAGGATGAACCAAATGCTGGATGGTTCAAGTAATTTTCTGAAGCTTAGAAGAGAAAGCATAATATATTAGAAGTACTGCTATATAGAATATTTGAGAGACTGAGTTCCAGTTATTGGTACATGCCAGTATATCAGTCTTTATCAGCACATCCTGTTTGGGCTATCTTCCCACAAACAGCTTAGGTGTTAGTCTCACAGAAGCAGTGTATCATTCTCTTCTGTTTATTTTTGGCAACTACAAATACCATAGAGGATATTTGTTTTTGTAACACTGTAATGAGGAAATAGATTTACTGGCTGCAGTCACAAGAATGCTAAGCAGATATTCATTTGTTTAATCTCTGCAGCTTTGTTGAAAAATTTATAACTGTCTAGGACAAATTGTTAGGAAAAAAAATTGGACATTTGGGTTTATGGTTATGGGATATTTTTATAGCACCCAAAAAGGAATGGGAGATAGTGTGGGTGCTTACAGCTACAGAAGATCCAGTAGAGAAAATGTTATTAGTGCCACAGGCTTCATGGCACAAACAAGGTGCCCACAGCAGTGTGCCCTCAGGGCTAGGAGGACAGGCTGGCTTCACACTCTGGGACGTATTTGCCGTCTGGGTATTCAGTGGGAAGTGCATATGTTAGATAAGGTGTTGTATGTCAGATGAAAGCAATCATGGAGCAGTTTTTACTTTTCATCATCTAAGATGGAACCATTAGTCCAGATCGAGAGGACAGTCTCAAACTGAGTCAGGGGAAATATAGGTTGGATATTAGGAAGAAGTTTTTCACAGAAAGAGTGATAAAATATTGGAATGGCCTGCCAGGGGAGGTGGTGGTGTAACCATCCCTGGGTGTGTTAAAAAAAGACTGGATATGGCACTTGGTGCCGTAGTTTAGTTAAGGTGTTTAGGGCATGGGTTGGACTTGATGATATTGAAAGTCTCTTCCAACCTAGTCATTCTGTCATTCTGTGATTCTGTAATCTGTGGTTCAACTGTATGATCACTTTCTTCTTTCAGCATGGTGGTTTTTTGGAATAATAATGGAAAATAATGGAAAGACACACCCAAAGGTGTGGCAAAGACCAAGAAATGCCACAATCCCAGGTCACCACTGTTAACCATTATTTCTTTAATTTTGAGCCCAGAATCACCCTATCCAACTTTAGGCAATTCATGAAAGTGACTTCAATTCTGTACAGAAAGTAAATATCCTTCTGCAGAGAGACCTACAGTAACAGGTCTTCTCACCTGAGCTCCTCAAGTAAAGCTCTTACAGTGGAGGGGACTGAAAGCAGGTTGCTCTGCAAGTCAGCCCTGAGCAGCAGGTCAGTGCTTCTGAGAGATCTGCTCTATTCCTGTTTCCCTGAGCCAAGCAGGCTCATCCTGCAAACAGTCAACCAAAAACTGAAGACACAGAGAAATACAAGAAAAGAACAGCATGGTGCTCCATCTGCTTTGCTTGCAGTGCTACCACACTTTTTCTTCCCCTTCACTTCTTGGAGTCTAACATGCCCGAGAGCTACTGGGTACTGCTCAGACTCAGACAAGCTGTTTTGATCAGTCACCTTCTGCTTGTCTGCTGCTCCAGTGCTGTTTCCACTCCTGCTTTGCCTGTAGTAGTGAGGTCAACCAGCTCCTGCTTCTACTAGTGAATTGTCAGCCTTGTCTACCTGGTTTTCCTCTAAAGAAGCAAAACCAAAAAAAAGGTAAAGAAGGCAAATCTACAAACAAATCCTGGCATAAAGAATAGGATTTATGTGCCTTTTTTTTTCCCTTCAGTGTTACTGTTTTCATCCCAGTCTCAATATTTTGTGTGATATTTCTTGCAGCATAGTACAGAGGGCCCTGTTCAATCCATGATACCTATGGATTTACACAAAATTGTAACACATTTTCATTTGTTTCTGCTCCCTCCATGAACATGTCCATTGCTGGTTTTTATTTTCTTTAACCTTGCTACTAGACACAGTACTGATGAGGGAAGAAGCAAACATCTCCAGCTGCTATAGCCATGAAATAAGCTTTCTTTTCCAGTTTATTAACGCTGAAGGGCTCTTGTTGCAGTTACCTCTTTGAAGGTAATATGATATCTGTAAAAAGTATTTATACTTCACATTTTCTTTCTGCTTCTTCCCTTGAATATTCTTTTAGAAACAATTAGGACTCTGCTAACAAAATAGGTCCTTTTTACCTTTATATATAAAAAAATCACCGCACCAATACACTGATATTTTGCAGGAACATGGGGTTTTTGACAACATTTTCTTTGCTTCAGATTGGTGACTTGAATCTACCCTGCAATCATGCTGCTATTGCCTGTCCTGACATGTCTGTCTCTTCCTTTTATCAGGTGAATAGTATCAAAGAGCCTTGGCTTCAACTCACCAGGAAACTGGAAAATTTTCTGCAGCCTTAACTTGCAGAGGAAATTCTTCGCCTCCTCCAAATTTGTATTTATAAAATAAATGTCAATGATAAGAGGGGAGTACATATTTCAGGTCAGTACAGTGGAGAATATTTTCAAAAACTTTTATAAATTGCACCTGCAAATCCACAGAACATTCTTATTTAGTTAGGGAAGAATGACAGAGAGTTTTCACTGTAAAAAACTGCTTCGCTCTCTTAAGTACTATGCTGAGAAGTCAAAAAAGATGTCTCATTTTCATAGGGCTTGTGAAGAATATGACACTTGAGAGATGATGGGAAGTTAGAGGTAAATGGGAATAAAATGGAAACAGTACTAATCAGCAGTTGATATATAAGAGATTTGAAAAGTGAAATGATAATTTTTATCATCAAATTTGAGATGTAGTATAATGCAGTCTTTATTTTCCCCTCAGGTCTTTTGTACATATATGTTTAGTTGCTGCTGAATAGCATTTGGCATAGGTAAATCTTTGTTTATTTTAGGGAAAATAGGATCTCAGTCATTTCAGAAGCAAGAGAACATTTGAATAATTTAGGGTTTAATTGTTATTTATTTAATAATTACAGTATTAACATCATTCAGCAGCTATTCTATGTGCTATTGTCTGTGATCTCAGAGTGACAGTCTTGAAAGGTCAGGCTGACTTTAGCAAGTGATCCCATCTTGCAATCATGTAAAAATTTTATGTTTTACATGTTTAGCTTTGCATCTTTCCAGTCACATGGATGAGTATCTGTGCTGTCAGTGACTCAAGATTATTTTCTTCAGACAAGGAACAGCAGTTGCCCAGAAAAATTTATATGTGAATCCAGTATCATAATGCATTACCATTTTACTAGTGTTTATTTTCAATACAAAATTTTTTGGCACTGAAATAGTTGAAATCAGGATTTTAAACACAAGTATAGATTATATCTACTCCAACAACTTTATCTCTACAATAAATATATACAAATATACAAATACATCACACTGTAATTTTTCAACTGATGCTTAAAGCAATTACGCATTCTGTGCTGATAACACATTCAAGGTTTGTTGTTTTTTTATGATACCACAAGCTGGCGAGACACCTAGATCAGGCCTGCTAATGCTAATTGGCAGATAAAGAATAAATCTGAGGGAGTCTGGATTCCTGCCTTTTGCCAGTTTTTTTGTTGATTGGGAATTGAATTCTTTTTATCCTAGATTTTGAAAAATGCCAGGCTATTCACTGTTGTCTTTCCTATGTGCATTTTAATCCATCAGTTCTGTTACTCCTTTAATGCCTTGTTTTTTGTTTTTAATCCAGTAGACTAAAACGGTTTTCTTTTTAACTACCTTTTAAAATCAATCATACAAGACTCCCTAATGCAAAAAAAAAATTGGTTTTGATGACACAGCTATAGCATTGATGAGGTTTTTGTTTCTTGTTTATTTATAGAGGTGTATGACCTAGTGATAATAGCAGTGATAAACTTTGAAATATACTAGTTTACCTGCTTGTCAGGTGAACATACTTGGTCATTATCTCTATAGATTTTATACCAAGTATATCAAGCCTTCTGGAAATTCATCTCCCTTCAAGGTTGTGAATCTTATTCCAAGACCTGATCCCTACATATCCTGTGGTCTGAGTATATTTACATGCTATTCTTTATTGTCCTTATTTTTGTTATACAAGTAAATATAATTTTAAAAGAAGATTTCAGAACCTGCTCATGCTTGAAGGATTTCAGAACCTGCTCATGCATGGCGCAGATCTTCTTGAAAATAGTTCAGTAATTTATCATAAAAGGAAAATACTGGAATCTTCTTTTTGAAACCCTTTTTTGTGAACTTAGCCCTGATTCTCATTGAAAAAATAACTCTGTAACTGAAGGACCATGGGATCCCACTAGATGTGGGTGAATGTGTAAAGGCAAGGTCATAAAGTAATAGCAGATGACAGTGGAAGACAAAATGACACAAAGATAATAGATAATTCCAAGCAATCAAGACAGAGTGCTTTCAAAACTTAATTTCTGCAGGATAAGATGATGACGTGCATTGATGGCTGCTGAAAATAGTGTTGTAGATCCAACCATACTTCAGGAAGGCCCTGCTGAATAGTTCTCAGAAACCAAAAAAATCCATTGGGGAAAAACACTCTAAATTTGCTTTATTTCTAATATTTGTCCATGAAACATCCACTGACGGTTACAGGTGGACAGAGGCCAGTGAGCAAGGTGGATTTTTGAGCTGGCCAGTGTGGCTGCTCCTGTGCTTATGACCACCTGTGAGTGGAGAGGCATTAATTGACTTTGTGCACCTTTCCTTGCCATTAAAATGAGGAAAGAAAAATCACTAGCTTGTGATGGAATAAACTTATTCTCGCCATCGTTCATAAAAACTTGTTTCCTCTCTTCAAAGCAGAAGCTGCCTTGAATATCTCGGTTCCCTTTTTCTGAAATAGTGTCTCATAACCGTAGACCTCACACAAAATAGATGTATTTGGCTACTGAAAGTTTTCTTCAGATAATACACATTGAGAAAAAAAGGAAATTGAAAAAAGGGGTTTAAAGTTGCTAACAGACCTAGTGTGTGCCATTTGTATAATATGCAGACATGCAGTAAGTCAGCAAAACCTGTGTAATCCTAATACCTAAATTTTTATTGTTATGTCATTATGTATTATTTTCACTGTGTTTTAGGGCCCTCTGTAACCCATAGATGGTAACATCATACAGATCTACCAAATTATTTGTCTTAACTTGCAGGTCTGTGTCTGCCAACACACACATCTATCCATTGTTCAGGGAAATCAAATCTTCAGAAGGTGTGAAAGCACCTGCCAAAATTGCAGACTTTGGTTGGAGGCAAGGGGCGCAGACTGAGCTTTACTCATCTTTGACACTGAAAACTTCTATCTGTTTCTACTGTAGAGCTATTGCTGTTCAATAAATTGAAGACTATGTATCATTTGTAGATAAATGTACCCTCTGTGTCTATCCAAGAGAAATTAGCAAAGAGTCTTCTTTCAGTACAGCATCATGTGGTTTTGGTTATACCTTCTGTGGTCTCAGGAGCTTCTCTGAGCCTGGGCTTGTGTCTTGCAGCACTTTGCTATAACTCAAATGTCCTTTCTTTTGGTTGATGACTTTGTATGCAAGACAAAGACCATGACTTTGTGCTACATCCCTATGTGGGTTGCAGGTAAAACTGGATTTCCTGCAAGGGAGGACTTGTGTGTCTCAGCTCAGTGAAGACAGACCTATGTTACAGGAAATATAAATAGAATTTTTAAGAAGTTTCATTTTGTCTGGATTTTGGATGTACAGTTATACTTGGATGCCTGTATTTGTAAGAAATAAATTTACTTCTCAGTTGAATTTTGTTCTTTTATTCCTCAAAAAAATGTAAAAACCATTTTTATAAACTAAGTAGACATCTTAATTTACTTTGCTTTCAGTCTCAGTTTGCTTAATATGAGATTTTAACAAAATCATATATCTGCTATATAATTTTGCACATTTTATCCATGCAATTAAATATTTTTATTGATACGGTATTTTATTAATTATATTTTCCTTATTAGCCAGTACCATACTGTCATTTTTGCCACTCCATTGGATGAACCTATTATTTTCACCAACCTGTTGGCAGTTTGATTTATACACGCTTCTAATTAATGCCTCATGCTCTGTTCTCTGAGTGTAATGTTTAACCACGTGTAGAGTAGGGTTAACTTACTGGAAATGTGGGAACTGGTTACCTTGCCGTTACCTACAGTACATGGAAACAATTAAATTTAGAAGATCATATTAAAAGCCAAATATTTTTGGTTTCTTAGGGAGCTGGGCTGTATCTTGACCCAAAGTTCGTAGTGAGATGTGTTCATGCAGTGAAATAGGATCATTGAATTGCAGAGTTGAAAAGGCCCAAAAGAGTCCAATCCATCCCTTTTAGTTTGGACAGACCAAAGCAGGCTTCACTGGGTGGATGTCTTGAATAAGAGTGCACACCTGGCTCTATACTCTGCTTTTACTTTGCTTTTAGCAAGCTGTGCTCCTGCAAGGCAATTCAACTATTTTATTTTCCAACATGCTGTATTGGGTTTTCTGGGCCCCATATTTCTTCAGACACTGTGATGAAACACCCTTGAAGACATGGTGATGAAGCATCCTTGAAGACATGGTCTGTGCTCCTTCCTGCATTTCAGTCAGTGTATTGCTATGGGTAAACATTCCTGAAAGGTGGGAATAAGTCCTGCCTGTTGGAGAGATGTCAAAACCCAAGCATGCCTAGGCTGACAGAGAGGCAGCAAAGTCCATTAACAGCAGGTGGGGCAGTGAGAGGTCCCACACTGAGAGCAACAGAGCCACAAATGGCAAACAGTGTTTGGAGCCCACTACAGCTAGGCATGGACAGTCCTCTCTTCAGTAAACCATGGACATCAGTTCGGCTGTGCAAGAGCTGGATATTGTCAGAACACATTCAGGTATTATTAGGAATATTAACAGACATCTACCTGGTATGTTAAACCATTCCTCAGAAGACTCTAGCACACTTTGTATATGACATTGATCTGATGACATTTTTAGGTTGTGCATTAGGAATCCTTTCCATGTGGAGATTTGACTTTTAACCAGGTGCAGGAAACAAAAGAAGAAGATGACTGTAAATATAAACTCTTAGGTAACTAATATTTGGGAAATGAAATCTGTGAACATAGTTTCTGGAATTATGACTATGCTGTGCCCCTTTTGCTAGTCAGGATTTGACCTTTCTTGTAACAGAAGCAAGATTCTGTTTTTACAGCAGGAAGCAACTAATATCACTAGTGCTCAACAGAAAACAGAAACTGATGTTGCACTGATGTTAGTTGAAGAATTATATTGGTAATAAATGAACATTGTCCCCTGAATAACTATTTTGTCTCTACTAGGCAGCTCCACTTGCTCTGTTGATTCCAACAAATGAGTTCTTAGGTACTTAGTATGCACCTGTTTTCTCTGGAAGATGTGTGGGGTTCTGTGGGAAGATTTCTGCATAACAAAGTGATGATCTGTGTATAACAAAGCATCCCCCTCAAATAGCTGTATTTTAATGAGTTGAATTTATTTGCTTTCAGTAGTTGCTGCTGAACTGTAATTCTCCTACTACCACAAGGGCATTGGACATAGGAAGATTCTTTAGGCTTTGGCTGATGTACCAGTGCTGCTTACGAGGAAGAAGAAATGTGTATTGCCTTTTGCACATTAAAATCTGGCATTTGTCTCTAGTTATTTTCAGAGGCAAGAATATTTTAATCAGGAATATCAGGTTAGGCATAAGGATTAATTAGAGCAGACAAACTTAACAAGAGACTCTATGGGAGTGCAAGGTTTTATTTATTTTAAAATGAATGGATTTCACTCCCAAACGTGCATTCTGTAATGTTTCAATCAGAGAGACTCCCAAGAACCAAGACATGTCTGTCCAGCTAGGCTGATCAGGATCACTTGTAAGGGACAAAGTGCATGAAAGACACCAGCCATTGTGTCTTCTTTACCTTCTGATTGGCAACAAAAACCTGGTTTTGGATAAGGTCTTTTATACTCTTCATGAGTCAGCTGTTGTCATAGGGTGACCTTCCACCTCAGAGTCCTTCTTACTTTACCCATATATCTTGATCTTCTCCTCTTTTTTCCCCCTAGTTTTAGGTGCATTTATGGCTGCCTGGCTTCTTCTTGGGACAGCAAGAGAGGAATGGCAAAGATGAAAGGCTGTAACTTTGAATCTTCCCTCTTGCACCCCTATTAGGTTTTCTGCTGTAAACAGATGGCAAGCCCAACCTAGGCTGAAGAATCACAGATTTATATTGATTATTTAAGTAACAAATGAAATTGCACCAGAATTTTTTTATTACTTCAGTGTTTAGTAGGCCTCTGTTTTTCAGGAGGGGGAAAAGGACTGAATTCGTGGCCTTAGCATCTCTGTAGTGTCTAAAAATTGAAGGCATGGGCTCTGTATTTTTACACACAGGTGATATGTTCAATACAGCAGTTATGGTTTGGCACTGTCATTTCACATTCAGTTGAACGTAGCAAATAAATTGTGATGGTGATAAATACTGTGTGCAATATACCTTCATGTTGGTGCAAATCCTAGTGAAATTTATTCCCCCATTTTGTTCTGTTTCATCAAATCATTCCCAATGAGTGGTTCCTTTGTGATCAGTGTCAGTGATGGAAGTGGTGCTTGGAACTGCTGCTCCTGAAAACCATCCGAATCCGAGGAAAAGTGCAGAACCTGGGACTGGGTCTTCTGCCTCAGTTTGTGTTCAGAGGATTTGTAGGGTTTGTTCTATGCCTTTATTTGGTATACAGAGAAATAGGAAAAAGTGATTCTGAAACTATGTTTGGACACTCACAGTAAATGTTCTTCATGGCCTACCAAGCCATGTTAAAGACTAAGCGTTGCAAGTTAATCAGTGCCTTGAGGTTTCACTTCTTATTAGTGGAAAAAGTTTGTGTTGACTGTGGCTTAGTCACCCAAATGTATTTAAGTCCCTTAAGAAGTGAAAAATCCTTAGCCCTCCAACAGAATTTGGCAAATGGAGATGGAGGGCAGGTACACAGAAGATGTGGATGAAAGTGAGACCACAAATGATGAATGAAGTCTGAAGGCTTAGACTGTCACAGGTTAAATCGGAAATAATTTCTGTCAGATCGCTGCATCAGTTTACATCATGTGTTATTTTCCTTTTACTTGCCTTTGGTATGCAGCCTTTGACTATGATGCTAATTCTACCTGCACAGAAAGAAAAGGAAATTGTCCACCTGACGCTGACTGGGTTATATATCTGACTGTAAGGTGAAATAAATCAAAGCCAAGACTCAGAAGCAGTTGCTGTCCTGAAGAAGCAAGTATTTTATTTTATGTTGTGCACAGGACTATGTTCATTGCATTCCTCTGTCACTAACTGAAAAGGAAAAGCAGAGTTTTGTAACCATGACATACCCTGTTATCTTCCTCAAGTAATGAGCTCATCCAGATTACTCCAAGGGGATGCTTACATTTTATCAGTGGCGCCTTGTTGCAAAATTTCCAGTTTCTTTCTTGAAGATACAATAAAAGATTTATGTGTGAAGGACTATGATGTGGTTTTCATCTAAGAGCAAAACAATTCCTTCTAAAAAAAATACCGTATCCCCAAATGATTTCATAATTGCAAACAGCGTTGATGAGCTTTGTGGTTTAAATGAGTTTATAACATATTTGCTGTGTTTTCTAGTGAATATTTTTGGATGCACTTAGTAAAATCCCCCTGCTTTTTTAAACTGACACTAAATAAGTGTGATCCATTAGTTGATGTTTATTGTAATAAGTAATTTTTTGCATTTAATTTCAAATTTTTCAAATATTTCTCTCTCATTCTGTGTGTTTGTGTGTTAAATAGTTTCAAATCTGAAAGTCAGCCATGTTTCTCATTATCAGACATCAGAAAGGCTTTTTTTCTCTTTGTGTTCTCATGCCACTTGAGGATAAGCAAGCTTCAGAATACTGCGTGTTTTTGATGTATGGGTAAAATTCACATCTTCTGTTCTCGGTGCAGAAAGCTTATCTGCACTGCAGATCTCAATTGGATATTCTGTTCTCATCCCCTGCACTGGGCTCAGGTTGTTATCACCATGATTTGCACGTGCAGATCATTCACAATTCCTGCACCATGGACAGGAGAATTGGCCTGTATCAGTAATGTCAACATGCAGAAAAATATTTTATAATACACCTTGGATGAAAAGAATTTCTGAATCTGAGCTGCTATCAGGAAAGAAACATGAGACATTGATTTAAAAGACCAGTAACATGATTTTAGGTAGCACTGGCTAGCTGGTTAGAATTAGTTTATCATGCTGAATTATGAAGATGGTCTTACTACTTTGGGTATTCTATTTCTTTTTACACTAGTAGCATTTGATGTTAGAAATGTGTTGTATTTTAGCCTGTCTGTGGTAAAGTCTGCTGATTTTACTTGAAAGACTTTCTGAGTGCTTTTTGGAAATAATTTACAGTGCACTAGTTCTGATTTGAGTTATGGACTTCCCTTTAGTCTTACTGCTACATCCGGTAGAAAATAATGTCTTTTTTTTAGATACATCTCAGCTGTCTTGGATCAAATTTGTGTTCCTCTTTATTCAGGATATCTATCATCTAAGAGTGGGTATTCTGAGGACTAAATTAAGGCAAAGCATGTACGTTAATGTTCTCAGTATTGCCATGAAGTGGGGAATTCTGTAGCCTAGTAGGAAAGGGCATTTCAGCTGCAAAGGTTGCATCATGACATTAATATTCTCAGGATTAGTTTCAACCTTTGCATTCCCAAGTTGCACACAAGAGACACAAGTTATTCTGGATCTGAATCAGGGTCTAAGTTTTGCAGAAGTTTCTGAACCTTGCATTTTTCATTTTTCATCTAGGACTTGCCCAAGTCCCCTTTATTTCCCCATAGTTAAATTTGTGCTGGCATTAGCACAAATTAACTTCACCATTAACTTCTGACATAATGGACAAAAAATAATGGCTGTAATTTCAGAAGGGAGGAATTTAGCAAATAAGGCATGGATTGACTGTCCATACTAGTGATTACCTGTGGGCAGTTAGTGCAGCACCTGTGGAGCCCAGGCTTGGCAAGGTAATGACCTCTCTGGGACACATCAGTTTCAGGTTGGACACTTCTGTTGGTTTGTGATGTTTTGATCTGACAACATCTCTCTCACAGTTCAGATCTGGAGGGTGCTCTGTAGCTTACACAAAGACCCAGGAAAGCTATGGTCAAGGATAGGGTGGGAAAAGAACAGCGAATCTGACTATAGGCTTTGGAAAGAACATCAAAGCATTTCAGCTTCTTATAAGTCCCAGAATACTGCATGCCTTTGCATTCAGATTCCTCATTCATTTAACCAGGATTGCAATGGGAATGGAAACAACAGAACATGAATCCACGGAAACAAAGGCGTTTGTATTATTCTGTGTGGCCCTCAGAAGCTGCAGTTTGGATATAATTATGACTCAAATGAAAGGACATTAACAAAGCAAATGAAATATTTTGTCTCTAATCTGTTCCAAAGAAAGCTTTTATGATTGCAAATTTCATAGATAGTTTTGGCCACTTTTTTTCAGAACACTATTTAAAACAGGTTATTTTAAACAGATCAAATGAATCTATCTTTACTGGTATCTGAAAAATTTGTTTAAAGATATGTATTATACAGAGAATCCATCAAGTTCAAGGAGAATAAAACTGAATTAACAGTAGTTCTTAAAGGATAAAGCTGTGGTATGGGAAAAATCAGGAAAATGTACCATAAGGACTTGCTTTATGGATTTAGTTCACTCTTTCAAGGAATTTTGAGAAGAACAAGGCAGATGGACTTATAGGCAAGACTTTCAAGGGAACATCTGTTTTTAGGAGTTCATATAAGGTCTTTGATTAATTCAAAATGAAATTTTGGACCTAGTCTTAAGTACTAGTCTTAAGTATCTAGTCTTAGGTACTTAACTACCTATTTGCTTACTACCTACTTTACTTCTGGTGACTATAATTACCATCCTGGCCCATGGTAGCACATGGAGAGGGACCCAGGTACCTGAACAAAGTTATTCAGAGCTGAGCAGTGAATGTGGTCAAGAAACTTATTCTAGATTAAATAGTCTTTATGAGGGAATACATTTTACTTCTTTTTTTACATCTTGTGTATCTTAATAGGCATTGAGGTCAATGCAGAGAAGCATCTTCAGTTTTAAGATTCCTTTCTTTGCTACAGAACATCTATAATGTAAGGACTGGGTGCTGAGGGCTAGTTCCTGTCTGGAAGAATCTGTAATTCATCATCTAAATCGGATGTTAAATTAGACAACCAGAAAAAAAAAAAAAAAACTAATTTAAAACTGAAAACTTAACTTTAAAGTGTCGAAAATACCTTCAGTATATGGCAATAAATAGATTACAAACAATACAAGGAAATACAAGGAAAATCTTCCAGGGTTGTGGTTCTCAGGTCCTAGCTCTAGCATTTACATGCTGTAATACTTTTTATACACTGTGTGACATGGTTACTAACTGGTCATAGTCTGCTCGCTCAGCTAAATCCTGTATTTGAGTAACATTTTCAGTCCCGGTTTTGCCCCCCCAGAATACTGAATTCTGAAGTGTTCTTGCTAACTCTGCGTTGAGATTGACAGATGTGGGATGCTCAGCAATGGACATGGCTGCTCAGCCCTGTGCCCACCCCCTCCATACACAGCAAGGTGGATGTCAGCCATCCCCTCCTGTGAGGCAGTTACAGACAATTCTGCAGAGAAATTATGAATGCAGTCTGAAGTCTTCAGAATGAAGTCTTCATTAGCCCAAAATGAACGAAGTCTGAATGAAGTCTTCATTAGCCCAACACTAATGAAGCTTTGCAGTTTTTGGAGCCTCGCTTGCAACCAGTCCTCTTGAGGCAGGCATAGGTCTGACTTCAAAAGGTTGTACAGATGTACCAAACCCTGCAGTCAGGGTTTCCAAACCTGCTTATTTTACTACCTCATGCTAGTCAGGAGGACAGCCTTGGAAACTCCTTGCTGTTTATTGTTACTCAACTGCTACAGTATTTGCTGCACTTAGCAGTATGTTCTGTATAGGAACACATAGGGTCTCTTATCATTTTAGCACTGATTTTCTGAGGCAATGCAAATAAGGTGTTTAACTTCCTTGTGCTGCAGCTTCCTCATCACAATGATGGCAGGGACCTGCCCCTTGTAAAACACCCAGAGAGCAAGAAGTGGGAAGGATCACAAAGGAGGATAATGGGAAGTTTAATTGGGTTTTATCTACAAAGTGTTTTGACATCCTGTGATAAAGGATATTGACTTCAATTTATTATTAAAATATTATTAATGAACATTTAGAATTAAACACATTAAATATTAATTATTATTTCTAATTAAAATTATAAGTTTTTAGCATTTAACACTCAGTGTTATTCTGTTTTCCAGTACTCATACCAGCCAACCTCTAAAGCAAGAAAGTTTCCCTCTCCAGGAGCTGCCCCAGTGTTACTGGGTGGAGAAGTGGAGGCTCCATGGCATGCCAGATTACATAAAGCGGTGTCAGAGTTGGACTGCTGTCATCCATGCTGATTTCAAACACAGAGCTGCCACTGGCATATTTGCAGTTAGTGCCAGGAGACCAGTCTGAGTTAGTATTCACTATTTGTCTTGTGCTTCAGACTGGATGTCCAAATGCTTCAGTCCATACATCATCAGGGTGACAGAGTGTTTGAGGTGACTGGCCAGAGGACCTTGCTGACTTGTAGAAAGACATTTCTGAGGATCAGGCTCCCAATTCTTTATCTTACACAGTTCTGTGTGAGTAACTCCTCTAGGAGCCTTTGTCCAGTGGGACTCCAGACACTGACATTCAGCAGTGCCGAGTGCTGTCTGCTGGATAACAGCCACCTCTGGATGAGTCTTCAGAAAGAAAAGCTGCAGGAATGCCATTTCTCATCAGCTGGTGTCACTGCTTGGAGCCAGATGTTCACAGCTGGGTGTGGTAGTACAAAATGGTCTAGAAAAGAAAGAAGAAAATGTTTAATAGGAAACATTAACATTCTAGCTAAGCTATGGGCAAATGCAGCAATCCCTTGTTTACAACAATAACTACTGGAAGCTGCAGAAATAGACCTCTGACATTTAAAGTAGTATGTTGACTCTTTTTGATCAGACAGGAGATAATGTCATGTGTTTATTTTACCATAAACACTCCTAATAAAGACTCAGCATTTCAGCTATTGGGAAGAAATAGAAGAACATGAAGTATCTTTTGAATATTCAAACACCAGGGTGTTTGGAAATATGTAGCTTCCTGTAATTGTACTTTGTATTTCTTAAACAGTCATTGCAGTAAACGTCTTGATTTATGAATATGTGATAACCTGATTATTGGAAATCTCAGGATTAAGACAATTTGCTTGTTCCATTTCTTTCTAAAATAACCCAGTCTCTGGGAATGGGGAACAATGAGGAGTATATTAAAATACAAAAATATAAATAAGGAGGAGTTTAATGGCCTTTGGAAACACCGCACATAATGCACACACAGTTCGCCTATGTTTTAGGAGGATAGACATTCCCTTTTTCTGTGGATATCTGATCATCTCACAGTGGCTAGTGAGTCACCTGATGTGAAGCGGGGTAATTCTGGTAGGACCAGTTTGGAGAATGAGAAAGAAGTCACTGGAAGTTAAGCACTTAAGTATGCACCAGACCAGGAGATGAAAGTGACCGCAAGAGGCTGTGAGCGCTGCTGCATTCGATCCCAGGCTCCTGCTTATTAGGTGAACATACAGCTCCCAATTAGAGACCCAAACTGGTTATATAAATAAAAGAGAGTTGGGGCTTCAGAGATGGATCCCAAACAGCCACAGAGCCATTTTTTCTGGCTGGCAAAAAAGGCTGAGGCCAGCTGAATATCATGAGTCCTGGGCTTGGGCTGAAAGCATTTAAACTCCTACACAGTCTTAGATTTCTGGAGTGAGGAGCCTAAGACTATATATGCTTTGAAAAACAGAGCAGAGATATTTTTCCCGTTTAGAAGAGAGTTGTTTGGGGACAGTGCTCCTTTTCATTATTATTTATTATTCAGCTCAGTGGTTAATACACTCATTCAGGATGTGGGTGACCCAAGTTCAGTTCCTTCCTCTGCCTGAGGGATTGTAAACTCACATCTCATACTTCCTTGGAGAGTGCCATTACCACCAGTGCATGGACTATTCTTAGGGTGGGGGCATTAAGTCCATCCTCTTGAAGTGGTTCCTCTTTGCATCTATCCTTTGTCTCAAGAAATGGGTAAATATGTCATGTGAAAAGTAGCAGCTTCAGCAGGAAGACCTCACAGAGCCCTAGAGCCCTTCTCTTGTTCATTCAAATTTAGGCCACAGCCTAGGGTTGAGACCAGTTTCCTGAAAAGTGGAAGCTTTTGAGTTTTATTCCCCCAGGGCTGAGGGGTAAAATATATTTTCCATGTCCTGTGCTAGTGCTCTGACACTTAGCCATAAAGGGCGAGACTAAGGATGTACAAACAACAACCCCTTTGGGGGATTGATCTCTAAATGACTTCCCAGTTAGGGCAATTTGTGGTCAGAACCCAGTGGTAAAACTGTCAAAGTGTAAAGGTACAAATGTGTTTCAAGTAGCAATTTACCACTTGTAAAGGCACATATTTTAGCTTTGCCATCTAGGAAGATCTTACTTTAAGGCTAGCATTTTATACATTAAAAATCACTATAGTGGCTTAAACCAGAAACACATGTTTTTTCCTGCCTACTGCTCTTCTATATAAATCTATAGATGGGAAGTGCCGTATGATGACTTTGAAAATCTTCCCCTATGTGACACTGATCCTACACGACTTAGGAAGGAGCATTTCTAAGTACCAAGTATGAAACAGAGGAATGGCAGACTGATTCCAAGTACAATTAAGGTAGCCTAGATAAGAGAATTTCAGTGTGGATAACCTGGGTTGGTTCAGTTAGTTATCTGCTGTCAGATATATCTGACAGGAGAATGACTGCTGATTCCAAGAAACAAAAATCAAAAGGATTTTGAGAAAAAGTATTTGCTGGCTGGGATAAATCCAGGGTCCACACTGGTGTTGACTCAGACTCAGCAGTGATTTGAGGAAGAGAAAACTCAATTCTTCCCTGGTCTGTGGTCACACTGCTGCTCCTCAGGAATCAGAGCACAGCCCAGCACGAGCAAGTGGGGGCAACAGCCAAGAGCCCCAGTCTCTTTTTTGCTATGGAATAGAGGCCAGGAAGACATTGCACATGGGAGCAGCAGGAAGCAGCCTGTTGGAGTCCTAATGGCATCTTGCTGGAGCTTGGTCCAGAGCTTATGAAACCAAATACCCAAATCTGCCCTTTATCTGCTGCCTGCACCCCGTGTGAATGAGCCCCGTGCCCCGGGAGCGCCGTCCTGCCAGCTGCACGAAAGCGCCGCTGTGTCTGGGAAGCCATGCGTGGATCAGACACAGCCCACTCCAAAGGCAGATAACTTTTCTTACAACCCTGAGCAATTACATTGAATTACTCTATCTCAAGCATATCTGCTGCTCTTAAACTACCCAGTGACGAGGAGATGGATTTTTTATTGTGTAAACAAGTGGAGCAGACAGGATTATGTGTCAGAGAGACCAGGCTGCTTCACTGTTTTTAAATACCATTTTCTTAGATGGCTTGCAGAGTTATCTGCAGACTTTCCCTAAAATAAGGGATACATCTAATTCACAGCTGATGCCCAGCATAGTTAGTATTGGTTGAAGTGATGTTCTAATGAGCCAGTGTGCAGCTGATAAGCTACTGGACAACTTCCCCAGGTTGTTACAACAGCGATAAATAGTGTATCACTTGTTGAGGCCAGAGAGACTGACAGGGTAGCTAAGACAGAGCCAAATGCAATCTAATCCAAGCCCTTATATCTTATTTGAAGATCTTTGATTGTCATATTTTGATAAGGGTCCACATACTGTGAATTTATAGGCCTGTTGTTCCCACCATATTTATAACCTCATCAAGGTAGGGTTAATTTTTTTCTTTTTCTCGCTTCATGAAGAAGTCTCCAGGGGATCATTTCCAAGCAATTGAATTTAGTTACTTCATACAATGGCAGGTGAAATTAGTGCAAAGTAACAGGAGCTAGATTAATGTGATTTCAGGAAATAATCCATAAAAATCTTATGAGGCCTTTAGCAGGTTGTAAATTGGATTTTAGGCACGGGGAGAGAGAAAGAAAACTTAAAATCCTGAGGAAAATAATCAGTCAGTAATGAGAAGTGCTAACATTTTAACACTTTATGCTGAAATAAAATGCTGGAGAAAAAACCATAAAAATGACTAACAGTGACGTTTTAAATGAGATGAATGACTAAAATTGTGATTATAAATGTAAATATATGCCTCCTGCTTTTCTTACCAAACAGTTGATCCATTTATCATCAAAGAGATGCAAATCAATAAGAAAAAATTGAGATGGAAAGAAAAGAAAAATGTGTCTCAAATAGTTGCCCATCCCATGCCTGCAATGGGGAACTGATCTTTTCTTAGTCTAGTCATTAATTTTCATCATGTATTGATAAAGATTTGTGAGTGGGAAGCAACAGGTCTGATGCTGTCAGTTTGAGGAGTGACTGGCTTGTCTCCTTTAAAATGACTTGTTTTCCACATTCTTTGTAACACCTTTAGTCCTTCTTTCACTAGAAACGGGAAATAAAGTTTTGAAAAATTGTGTGCAATCCGGTTTTAGTTGTTTTAAAGCTAGGTCATGACAGAATAAGAAATGTCTGGATAAGCTTGAGATTTTGATCAAGGCATATCTTTTGTGATATACTCCAGACAGCTTTCTTATCTAGAAAAAGTCCTCAGTATCTTAGTGAAAGTATCCCACCAGAGGAATAAGAGAATGGATGGCTGAATTTCTCCCTCTGAGCACAGGCATTTAGGAAAGGAAAGGTCCGGCTATAAAACGTGTGTCACTTCTCCAAGCAGAGACAGGGCAGATCCCTGTTCCACAGTCACAGCAAACGCAGGAAAACAAGGAGAGAAGGAGCTCTTCATTAGCAAATTAGACAGACCATGGGCTGCTGGCCAGTTTTTGTGTCATGCATGCAACCCTATGCTTAAATTATCTTTCTACTTCTCCCTAAAAGAACGGGCCTTATCCCTATTGCTTTTAGGGGCTGGTGCCTGCACTGTGCTGTCTCCTACAATGTGCTGGCACTGGTGGTGCAGTGGTAGCTGGTACGGGTCAGAACCACGCCAGGGTACACGTGAGCAGTGGTGCTGGTCTTGAACCAGAGCTCTGGGATCTTTTATTTTGCTGCCATACATGACTGGTATAACTACTCTGTCCTGATTGTAGAATGTGAGCTAAGGCTTAGCACTTCACTGTAGAGACCTTTTTATACAAAACTATTTATTTGCAGCTGGTGATGAATCTCTTCCATAGATGGGTAACTGAAGAAGGTGAAAAGGAATATCCTTTCTCGCCTTTGACTATACAGTAGTTTAATATGCCTAACTTAGTTTAAGACATCTAAATTTATCTGCCTTGCAATGCAGGAGACGAACCCTAGTATATCTATCCTGAAATACAATTTTTTTGAAATTTCATAATGAAATTGAGCTGAAGCCATGAAAATGAGCTGAAACCCAAGGTTCTTTGTGATTTGCACAAATCAATGATTTTGTCATTGTCCTTTATTCAAGAAAGTTGATCTTTAGAAGGGAAAGCATTTAATAGAGGCCCTGAGCTGCTTTTGTCATCCCTGTAGGAGTTAGAGGTGGAACACCAAGAAGGAGCTTTTATTTGATGTAGAAGCCATGCCAAGCAAAAACAGGGAAGAGGAGCTGGTGGCATAGACCTCAGGAGCCCTGCTGAGCCTCTGCCCAGGGGAGGGTCACAGCAGGGCCATGCTCGGACTGAGGACTAGAATACACATAAATCCCACCCACTCCTGAGAGCAGACTCCACCTATAGCAAACATTTGGGCCTGGTGGTGACACAGAGTGTCAGGGAGGCTCACTTATTTTTCATTTGGCCTCTTTTTCCCACCAGACCTTTACTGGTGCATGATTTGTCTGGGAAGGATAATTTTGTTACATAGAGAGTCATACAGTAAACACCTTGGAGAGAATTTGATTGTAGGGCCATAAAATTGATTTCCTTTCCCACAGAGAAATAACTCGATAAGTATAAAGATATTAGATGTACATTTAATTTACAAATGTCAAAATAAGTACAGCCATACCAGAGGAGTGAAGTAGGGGTTAAACAGTTCATTTGCTAGGTTAGTATATCCTGAACAAAATTTCCCTTCATCTCCAGGTGTTTATGGATTTACCACTTACAAAGAATGATATTAATATTTGAATGTCTGTTGGACATGAAAGAGAATGAGCAGAGGAGATGTGAAAGAGAGGGGCTGAGCCCTTGTGAGACCTGGACATTGCAGGGGTGATGTTCTGCTAATGAGGGAAAACTGCTCAGCACATCACTGAAAGTTTTTAGTAACCAAAAGCATCCCAGTACAGGAAGGCAAATAAACTAGGTGAGGATTACAGTAATGGACATAAACTCTAGCTGGTTGTTTAATGGAGTTTTATGATATTATTAGAGTAATCCTTTCCTTTCTTCCCTCTGTATTGGAGGAGATTGGCATTTAGCTAAAAGCTAGGAAAATGATTTTCTGAGTCCCTATGCTCTCCAATTTTCTGAATAAGGAATAGCTTTTCTGGGGACCAAGGACACAGAAAACATCACTGGGCCAGAGCTGTGCCACAAAATCAGGATCTTCTTGTCAAAATCCATATTCCTGCCAGCCAGGTGGAGCATTGCAGTGAGGACCATCTCCTGGAGGGTCCTTGCTGAATGCAAGGATCCTGATGAAGACCAAGAAGGGGATTTGGATGCATGTAAGAAAGGAAAGAGAGAGGAACAGAATGTGATCTGACTAAAATGAGCCTAGGTAGGAGACACAAGTGAAGATGTCAAATGGACTGATGCTGTGAAAAGGTAACAAAATTTCATCCCAACAGATTAAGGAAGGAAGGTTACAGCAAACTTCATTAAAACAAGAAGAACAGCATCCACATTTTTCTGAGTCACAAGGATCTGGGATACAAATCTGAAAACATTAAGACCAGCACCATACCCTCAGCTGGCTCTTCCATTTTCTGATTTTATTTCAGAAGTACTAACTGTTCATGTAACTTATTTTCTTGAGAGGTAGGAGTTTAGCTTTCAAAAAAGCTGTTTAACTGCAAAATGTAGGAGACCAGATAATTGAATTTTCCAGTTTAGATTTGATCTAATTGTCTCAGTTGGTTATAATGTGAAATGGAAGAAATTTCCAGAAGACAAAAAGAAGCTTTTGTGCTAAAAGCAAACACTGAAGACTTTTGTGGGCATTGTTATTTTGAGGAAAGAATAAAAAAAAATCTACAGGAAATGGTTTTTTAGAATAAAAAGGTAGACTCTGCAGTGTTCAAATAAAAGAAACTATGCAAGAACACTGGAGCCATAAGCCCATGAGTTATTGTATCTGGCATATTTTGTGATGCCCTTATTTTCCAAGGGGAAAAAGAGTAGCAGAGCTCTTCCTTTCATTTGCACCGCTCCAGTGAGGAACCTTAAGCTGTGGACTTTTTCAGAATAACACACATTTTCTACTGAGCAGACAGATTGCATGGGCAGAGCACTTCTGTCCATGTAGTTTATATGAGACTGGAATTTATTAGCACAGTGTTTTTAAAGTGCAATAAAATGCAGCACTCACATCTCTCTGGGGATCTGTATTATGTAGAGTGTTGTGACTTAAAAAGAAGTGCTGTCATATTGTGCTCTACCACCCAACTTGCAGGAGCAACCATGGTTAGGTATTTAAAGGAAATACATTGGTATTTTCAGCAGGGCTGAAAGAGAGTTCTTCCATACCAGGGCAGTGATCCATGTGCCTGAAAAGACTGACATTCCCCAGCCAAATGGCAAAAGTTCTCTTCTCTAAAAATACAGGGGAGAAGGAAATAACACAGGCAACTCCTCTCTACTAGCAGCACTTCAGCTGTCCAAAGGTAGATGTGTGCAGTGCTGGTTGAATGAGAACTGTCCTGAACTTTCCTTCCCACCTCAAGGGTTTATTATCTGGATGGCTTGCCCTGGTCAGCTGCTAGGTGTGCTGCTAGAAGCCATATCACACTGCTGGCTTCTCAGTCAATCCCTGGGACTCTGTGGGAAACTGGTGGCACATTCCTCCTCTCCCCAACATCAGAAAAGAAAAAGGTCCTTGCATATAATCATCATATGCAAAAAACGTAGTTGAGGTTTAGAACCACTTTAGAATTCAGTGGTGTTGTGTCTATTGGAATGACATTAATGTGCTGGAGAATTCTTTAGGATATGCACAATTTATCTGCCCCGGATGACTCAGTATTGGACTCAGGGCTGGGTTTTCAAAGTGTTGTGGTGACTTTGCCTTCAGTTCCATCTTTCTGGTTTTAGCTTTACCTGAATAGAAGTAAACTATTATTAAGAAAGGAAAAATTGTGTTTAGAGGATTCCATTCTAAAGAATTTCAATGAGTATAAAATATAGGGATGCTATTTGAAGAAAATCTATTTGTGAGCTGGTTCTTCCACTGTAACTGCCCTTAAATAGGTAGAACTAACTACTCCTGCAGGTTCTGTTTGGAGATGAAAAATTATATTTGGCCAGAAGTAGAACAGTTTCCTCCTTTTTTCATTTTTCCTTTATAAGTATTGAGGTAGTTAGCTCAACTGTTTCTCTTTGTGAAGATTGAATAGTTTCATTTTTTACAGTTTTACTACTATGACATTCTAATATAAATGCACACACATGCACACATACACACACATACATATACTTATATGTATTATTGGCTGACCCTGATGAAATGAAGCTGAAGCCAAAAGATTATTCAAGTTTGCTTTGCTTCAATTGTGTCTGCTTTGGTAGTTTTGGCTTTAGTTTTTGATGAAGATGCTAAAGAAATGAGATAATGGCTTATTTCCTCATTAAAAGTGGTAGTAGAAGAAATGAACTTCTCATTTACCTCCTCCCTAAGAAAGTGAATATTCCTATATAAACTTCTCAGCAGGAAAGCATTTAGAAAACTCTGTCCTGGACCCCTGTTCTTATTTGTTAAGGAACCCTGAAGATTTCATTTAACTACATCTCTGTCTTGCGTCCTAGCCTTCTCTTCCTCATCTGTTTCATTGTAGATACACCAAGTAGAGAGTATCTGCCAGAATGCAGTGTATATCCAGCATATATTATTGTCCTAATTAGTGCATTCTTGCTTTTTGCTTTAGCAAATATCTGTCAGAAAAAAGGCATAAGTTTTCTTTCACTGGTGACTCCATGATTGTTTTTGTGTCACTACGGACTGTGATTCAGGATCCTAGGTCAGTTTGGCTGTGGCAACTGAAAAAAAGGTGTTCAAGTGTGCCTGCATCAGTTTGTCCTCTTGACCTGTTGAGCCCTAATAGCTGAAGTCACAGGAGGTCAAGGAATCCAATGCTTTTAGTGGTGACATAATTTAGTGTGCATCCACTGTAGGGGAATTCCAGAAATCCTTCCTTTGCAAGGATTTGTGTTAGGATTCTAGTTTTGTTGCATGCAGTCATAGTGGAGACAGTTGTTTCTCCGCGCCTACATCCTTGTGTGTCTTGGAGAGCAAAGAACACCAAAGCAAACAAAACATTTTATACAAATTACTTCTCCTGTCTCTGTCAGCTGCAGAAGATGAGCAGGTATGAAGACATTTTGCCCACTACACTGCAAGCCCAACCATCCAGTCAGGCTGTAGTCATTTATCAATCTCCTATGAAGCGTCAGGTGCTGGCTATGAAGGGCAATGGCTGTATAAGTTTTATCTTAAACTCATCTTAGGCGTCCCTACTGAGGTAGAGTAGCCGAATAAATGAATAATATTGCAGTGTCAACACACCCAAGATTTTCGTGCTTAGTTGAAATGAGTTAGATTTTCTAATTATCATCCACATGGTATATAATAACACCTGTTCAAGGATGAATGACTAGGTATCAGTAGTTTCAATGTTCTATTAATATATTAGGCTATTAATTTTATGTTCAGAACACACACACACACACACACATCCACACAACACACAAACCCATAACCATAAAGACTGTACAGTTAAGATGCAAGCATGTCAGGAAGCAAAAATAAAGATAAGAATTCAGCTGTAGTGCAGAGCTGTTCATAAGGAAGCAAAATCTTAATACATGAAGCATCAGACAACCTTAATAGTATGTGGCTTCACCAGCTGTTCCTTTAATTGTAGCATGAAATTTAACATACATTAATTGTAAGGTTTTAATCATCTAACCAGAGAAGTAGAAAACACTATGGACATGACTATATTTATACAGAATCAAAAATGAAATTGTCTCAAACTTATTTAACCTTCCCTTCTCTGCCAACAGCAACAATAACAGAAAATCATCTGTGTCCTGAGGTTAAATACTCAGTCTTTCAGCCTGAAATGTGAATGCTTTGGCAGTGCTGAAAGTCTATTAAAGGAGAAGTTTTGTTTGAGATTGTTTTGGAACCAAAGCTATTTGGAGCTCTATTAGACCCCATTATAATGGAGGAGTGTGTGGGCAGATATTCAAAAGCAACAAGGTTGCCACATCTTAACAGGGCATTGCTCATCAGCTGAGCAATGGTAACTGGCTAGTTGCACAAACTTACCCTCCCTGGTTGTAAAGTAAAACCTAATAGCTTAACTAATGAGTCATTAAACCAAAGTAACTCAGTGCTTTCGCTTGTTTGCCCACAATCAGATACTGCATTGGAGCTAAAGTTTTAGTGCCAGGCACTATGGGTAAAGTTTTAAGTGATTTTGGATTTTAGCACCTGAAGCCACATTTTCAAAGGTGGTGGGGTGGTTTCATGAGTTCAGAGGCTTAGCTCCTTATGCCCACACCATATTTGAAGAGAGTCTTTCTCAAGAGGGAGCTCAAGTCACTCAGGCCAGGAGGAAAGTGATGAGAAAAAGCCCTGAGGTTTCTTGCAGGGAAAGGAAGAAGTGGAGGAAATGACGCAGAGGATCCTGACCAGCTTGTGTGGTTGGTGAACTTTGTGGAAAGACCTGGGGAGTCTCTAGTTTCTTATTCAAGGGAGAAATTCACCCAGCATTTCTCCTGCTTTGTTATACCACAGCTTGGTTTCTAAATCATTCAGACACTTTGGAAAATGCTGTCCTAAATGTCCACTCCTACTCATTAAAATCAGTGGGTATCAAAGATTTTTGGTGGGAATGGCAGAGAGGGCCCTTACGAAGTTGCACTCCCCTTGCTTGTGACATGAACAGAGCCTGTTGTGTGAATGTGGTGTTGTGTTCATTCCAGGGCCATCTATTATTCTCTGGGTAACAGCAAATACCATTTATTTCCATTTATGCAGACCATAAATCAACATGATATTAGCAGCATGTGATCTAATGCTGCACAGTGTGCATCAGCATGAGAAGAACAAATCTGTTCAAAGTTCTGGAACACTTAAATGTCCCTTTTTCACTCCTTTTTTCTCCTTCCCATTGTTTTAAAACCATTTAAATAAGACCTTCTACAATCATTACAGGGTGGGCTTTTTCTCTCTGGGGAAGAAGAAGCATTGCTGGAAAATGCTCTCTTCTAGTTTGCAGGGGAGGAAGCTTTTAAACTTTTTTTCTGGTTTTCTATTATCAGGAGAACAAGCATGTTGCAAATCAACCTCCCAGATGTGGCAAAAAAAGGGATGACATTTAATAACAAATCACTGCATCCAGATTGGGAGGATTTCAGTTATATCCTGGTTTTAGTACTGTGAATCCATCTGTTACAAAACAGGAGAGAATACTATCTCTTCATTGGTGTCATTCATAGATTACTAGCTGCTGTTGCTTAAAGAGACACATATTTGGATGCCAATGAGATAAAAGGAGCTAAAATGAACACCCTTGTGAGATGGCATAGTGCCTGCTTCAGGTTGTACCTACCTAATGGCTCCAGTGAGCCAGATTGCTACTGCTATCCCAAAATTAGCAAGCTTGGTGGAGGTTCAGGATGATTTGAAAGTTCACTGACTCCAAATGGGTGTGTGCTCAGATGTAGCACATACTAGCAGGCCTAAGAGCAGGTCAGTGTTCAGGACTGATCTTCTCCTTCCCTCAGTGCTCCTGGAACCACACTTGCCTGCCTGGCTTTATGGCTTTCTACCTGGGTAGAGAGCTCTGAAAGGAAACAAAACTCATGTCTTAATGATGGAAATCTCATTAAGAGTTCTGAAGGAAATCTACTTAAAATATTAATTGAAGTATAAGGAGGTGCTTAGTGCATGCCCAGTAGATGGGGAATTCTACAGCAGAGGGGCAATGGGGAGGAAAGAACAATGGAATCTTGTAGGTGTCTGCATAGGCAGAGTATCACAGTGCATGTAATTCTCTTTCCACGGCATGGAGAGGTAGGACAGTGCTATCAGTTTGCAAATTGCCCTACACAATGGAAGTGTTGCATACACTTAAGGATTAAAACAAAGACCCCATCCAATGGACTGAACTGGAAACTCCTCAAAACTCTCAGGGCAGCTTATCACTTGATCACTCTCCATTTCTAGATGACATGGGTAATGCTAGACTCTTTTCTTGTAGTGTTCATGTACCTGACAACATCATTTTGTCAAATGAGGTTAAAAAACCTTTTTTGACTGCTTTCAGGTGAATGATGGTGCTGAAGATGTTATGGAGTCTCCCTCACTGGGCATATTAAAAAAATGTCCAAAAGCTGTCACAGTTTAGGAATGGTATTCTCCAATTAAGTCTTCACACTGAAACCACTCCAAGCCACGCACTTCTTGCTTGTTCCCTCCTTTCACTTCTTCTCCCCTGCAGTGGGATGAAAAGGAGGATTGGAGGAACAAAGGGTACAAAGATCATGGGTTGAAATAAGGGCAGTTTACTGGAAACAGCAATCAGATAAGAAAAACAGTAAGAGCAGCAATAATGAGAGAGGGTCCAAGAAAAGAAACATCACTGCTCACTGTGGAAACCCCCAGCAATAGAAAGTAGCCGACCACTCCCTCTGCCATGCTACCCCACTGCTTCCAGCTCAGATCCAGCACTATCCAGCCACTCCCGCTGGCTCAGAACTGGTGTTGCCCAGCAGGTCTATCCAGCTGGGAACCAGGGCCCCCTCACCACTCCCTTTGCCACTCTTGCTTGACTGGAAGGAACCCTTCTCCTCAGAAGAGAGTTCCTTCACCCCACCCTTGGAAAATGACATGAATTGGTATAGAACAACCTCTGGGTTCTGGCTGTGTCCCTTCTGGCTCCTGCAAAAAATTGACCCTGTCCTGTCTGGAGTCAGGATAAATTCAAACCTGCCCAATATGCTCTGCTTGAGCAGGGACATTGAACCAGATGACCCACTATGGTCTCTTAAACACTGTGTGACTGGATGATAGTTAGGTATTTCATCATGCATAAGAATGGTTTTATTATTGATCTTTATGTGAGCTTCAGAGTGCCAGTTAATAAAAAGTCCTGATACACCAGGAGCTGCGCACATGAAGAGGTATCTTACCAAATATTCAAATACATAAATTTATTGCAGTCCGTAAATACACTTCCTGAATCTGCTTGAAATGCAGTTTATCAAGACTAACTAAAAAGACTTCTGTTGTCCTCTAATTCTGTCTAAAAAGTCCACTTTATTTCTCTGGTAGTGCTCTCTATTTCAATCCCCAACATTCTTTGGTATTCACAGCAGGGTTAGGGGTTCATATAGTTGTTTCAGCTAATTGGTGCTGCAATAAAAGAATATGAAACATAAAAAGATCCTGGAGGAGAATGTTATAAAAAGCATCAGGGCAAAGTGTCTAAATGGGCACGTCTGGTATAGAACACCTGTAGCCTTTAATTTAGAGCCTCTCCAGTTCCTCTGGGGTGCTTGTAGGAGAGATTTAAAACATCCTCATCACACTTGGCTGTGGGCAACTTTTCCTCCTTGTGCTTGGTGCTCATCAAATGCAGCTTAACAGATATTCAATGATTTTATGAGACATGTGGTAAAGGAGGAGGTCCTGAGTTTGCACTTCAAATGCAGCTTAACAGATATTCAATGATTTTATGAGACATGTAAAGGAGGAGGTCCTGAGTTTGCACCTTGCTCTTCTTTCCTGATTAGAAAAGATTTTTTTAACTGATCTCACACTAAACAAAAGCAGTTAAAATCTTGGTGCTAACTTAGTTTTGCATCTGGTTGCTGTGTGTTTCTGACAGGCACAGAAGAGGCTGCAACAGTAAGAGGACTGACAAAAACCAGTCAGTTCTTCATGATTCCTAATCCTTGCTGATGTTTGGCTTCCAAATAGCCATAAGCATTTTCCTGATATTTCCAAGCACAGAAATCTTGTCTGGCAAGAGTTTGAGAATTCTGGAAATTTGTCTGTAGTTTTCTTGGGTACTGTTTGTCCATGCAAGTCAAGCATGGTGAGTCTGACACGCACTGATCTCATGGCATGCGGTCACATACTTTCGTCTAGAAATTTTGTACATAACTAGACTGGGGACAGCACCAAACCATGATTTTTCTATCTTTCTTCTAGTGGTGTTTCCACAGTGCCCTGAAGTACACTGGAAACTGAGCTAATCATGGTAGGCTTCTTTGAGCCACAGTGGCTGGATGGCACAGCTGAGGTCCACAAGTAAAACAGAGCCTTTAACCCAGGCAGTCATGAACAGAGAGTCAAAAACAGCTAATCTAGATGTTCACCATTATTGTTATAAACTGTGAAAATATTGAAAACAGAGAGAGAAGAGCAGTATCACCTGTGGGTTTTTTTTTTTTTAAATTTAAATCTTGTCTCTCAGTTCTATGTTGGATTTTTTTTTTAAGTAATTTGATCTTCCAGTTGGAAAAATTTGTGTTTTCTAATAGTAAACTCACTTGTAGCTTTCAAGAATTTCTAAATGCAAGGGATACCAGCAAGCTTAGCTACAGGTGGTGCAACTCTCTTTGCCTACTCATTTGCATAATTTATTTCTCCCTCTTTTACTAGAAAGCAGATATGTTTTACCTGCACTGACACAGATAATAGTGAAAAAAAAATAATTAGTGTGGATTCCTGACATCTGTTTTCAGTTAATATTTTGAGGAATACCCAAACTGAAATAGTCACCAGTTTGCTGATTGGTTCTCTTATAGTTTGGATATAAACATATATGTCTCATTTTCTTATCAGAAGAATGCAGATTAGAATATTTGGAGCATATATTACACAGTTGCAGGGTGTTTTGATCTGCACTTGTAATGAGGGGAATAGGAAGAGCAAATGGCAGCTTGAATAATCACCTCAGAGTCTTGAGATGACTTGCACTACTGCTTCTCTGCAGCTCTTGCTGCTCTCCCCAAAGGACAGGAATGAATCAGCTCTGGGAGGACGTGAACCATGTTTTCTGTGACAAAGCCTGCATTTCCCATTGTGTTACCACACTGAAGCAAAATGACTTTTCAAAAGCTGCCTCAAATGCATTCTCACTCCTGACAGGTGCAAGCACGGCAGTAGGGCCTTTTTAGGAAATGGTGAGAGAAATAAGGTTGCTTGTGTTGGTGGTAAACAAGCAAAAGTAGGAACATGTTTTACGCATGTGGAGCCAGACTGTGCAACTTTCTTTCCTGAGATGTTTTTCAGGCTAAAAATTGAGCAAACCCAGGAAAGACTGGATATTTATGTGGATGAGAAGGTCATCCTGAGCTGCAGTAGAACCAGCATGAAAAGAACACAGGCTGGAGGTAATTCACCAGATAAAGAAATTTATAATGGTATTAAGGTTTTAAACTTTGTGGGAATTGAGTTTTCTGTGTGTGCCAGGGATTTTCTTACATCTTCTTGCAAAACAGAGCACTGACTTCTGTTTCGCATCATTGCACTAGTCTGACAGTTGCTTCTTCGGTTTCATACCTTTAAATTTTGGGTGTTGAAGAAAGTAGTTTTACAGACATCCAAGAAGAGCTCAGATACTAAAGAGCTTTTGTGTAGACATGGCAAACCTGTGACTTAAATCATGTGGTTGAAATTTGCAATAGACCTCAGATATCTGTTGTGATCAACTGCACACGGTTGCAGGGAAAGTGGGCAGAAGGAGGTGTGGAGCAACAGTTGTGGAACAAAGAGGTTATTCCTGAGAGCACTTGAACAGCTTTTCTGCTAAAGAAAATTGTTGATGTTAAAATCAAATAGGAAAATCGTATCAAATGGTAATAACTATGTCACCCTGTTGTCCATACAAAGATACATACATTGCTGTTATTAGGGACTTATCCTTTGTGTTCTTGAAACCTCAGACAAGCAAAGTACACCAACAGTAAATACTCCCATAATTTCTGATACAAGTTGCATGAAAATAGTTACATCTTTTCTTGAAATAAGCAGAACATAGGAATAAACATGGCAGTTGGAACGAAACTCTATTTTTACAGAACGATGAAAGAAAAACACTGCTTGAATAATGCAATCCTTTGTGCTCTGTGAAGGGATACCTCTCAACATTTAGGAATGAATTGGTTAAATATTTTACTAAAAATTGCTACTCAACAGACTTTAAACAGGCAAAGAAACTGATATAGTGTAGAATTTGAGAATATTACAACGAGTGGGGTGGAGGTCTGGGAGGAGAAGGGAGTGGAAATGGGGTGTTGTTGCTCTTTGTCTTCAGAAGAGGGAGGCAGGCGAGGGTGAGGCAGCCTTTGGGCTAGAAGTGTGAGTCTGATGTGTGTTTATGCCTAGAGATAGAAAAGGGAGGCAGGCTTAACCCTGAAGAGTTGAAGGCTTGAACTTCAAGAAAATGCAGTCTTCTTAAAGGAAGATTTAACAATCAACCAGCCATAGTAAGACCCAAGGCACTGAGTTAGGTAGCAGTGGAAAGTCTTTTAGCATGTGGAAGAGAGGGTCACACACATCTTAAACTCCCTTTGGGTTGTCCAAGTACCAAATGTAATGACCAGCACATACTTCATACTGCTTGTTGCTATAGTTTCTCCAGACTCACTGAAATGAATTTGTAAGCCTAAACTTCACACAATCTCCAAACCCTCAACTTTCCATACTTGTCACACAAATTGAGCTGTGAGTATCTTGACTCCTAGGCTTGCCTTGCTGCACTGGCCCAGCGTGAAGCAGCTGTACAAGGTTCCTACCCACCATGTGTTTGCCAATAAAAAAACATCTCTTGAAGCTCAGGGTTCTCATTTGCTTCCCAATAATCAATAACTGCTGGGGAGCAGGGGGAAAAGATTTTTGGGATGGTTTAGTGACTGCAATAAAAGCACCTGTGAATTGCACTGGGACCATTAAAGACCCTTTGTCCAGAATTCCTGAAGATATTTCCAGGGCTGAAAAACTACAAATGTGTGTTAAAGCCTCCACTGTATTCTGTGGTACAAGTTTCTCTGGATGCAAGTAAGAATTCATTTCTTAGTATAACCTATGAAAAGGTGCTTTTAAAAGGCAAGGAAATACAATAATGCAGGAAACACCACAAGCTGTGATCGTAATCTAGTTTCATTTTGCCTTTATGCACAACTATTTTTCCTCCAGCTTAAAACTTTGGCATTTCCTAGTCATGGACTTTGGAGCCAAACTTTGCTAGTGCGAACCTATCTCTAGGTTGATATATTTATGGTGATGTTGAAATCTTACTGTACTAGTGAATGAACGGTAGCGTATTTTGCAGGAATAATGAAATCTCAGCAACATGAGACCTCAATAAAGCACATTGTTGCTAAATCTTTGCTGACTGCTGTTTTTACGTGTGAATTATAAGGTGTGTGGATAAGCAAAGTGCGAATTAATGAGGTTTTGCTGTGCTGAAATGAAACTGTGGTGGGATATGAGCTAAGAAATATGGTGTTACTTAGTATTTTGTATTCAAGAAATTATGTTTTCTGAGCAGCTGCCAGTCAGAGCATGGGTGGCTGCACTGAGGGCATCTTTACAACCATATTTTTGTATGTATATTCCTAGGGAAGATTTTTATCCATCAGTTTTATTTCTATTAACCAAAGAGAAGATTGAATGAGCTAAATCTCTATTAAGGCCTAAGAGGAATAGACCATGAAGCTTTCAAGAAGCCCTTATCTGTTTTCAAGAAGCCCTTATCTGTGTACTCAACTAAAGAGACTGTAGAGAGGACCTACTCCCCTTTCCACTTTCCTTCTGTGGTTTGTCACAGAGTGTCACCTCTTTTCCTCTCATTGCTCAGCCTACTGCTGGCCAGTGGTGCTGCAGGATGGGCAGGAACACCTCGTGTGAAACAATCTGATCTGCAGTTTGCTCAGCACCTTCTGAGCTGTCACTGCATTAGCTGGGCTGGTAGGTGGTGGAAAACTCATTATCACAAACGTACAGAATTCCTGTCTGTGTGAGATGTTGTGTGCAGGGCTCAGCCTCTGGATGGAAAAGCTCTTTCCAGGTGAACACAGAGGTTTAGTAGCAGGTCATGATGCTGCTGCATTCTTGTACAACTTGGAGGTGGGTTCGCAGGATAGCTGTTTCCCCTGCCTTCTCCTCTAGGCTTTTAGTGTTGCTGATGCTGACTGAGGTGTCTGATAGCTGCTGTGGTCACAGCCATCATTACCAGCTTGCTCCTGTGGGTAGAATTCAGAGGAAATTCAGGGCCAGGTCATGAACAACTTTCTCATCCTACATCAATCCATCCTCTGTTCAGTGTTTTGCCTTTCTCAGCCTCTCTTTGTCTCTGGCAAAGCAAGTCATCATGTTAGTCTGCCAATCCTCCATTGCTGTCCTTACCACTTCAGCACCTGGAGACATCTGCCTGAGCTGGTGTGGAAGTTGTAGACTCATTTGGCTCAGAACACTCTGCATCCTATGAGCAATCTGCAGCTCCTTTCTTCCAGACTGTGTGTGAGGAGTGAAACAGAGCCAGGACCAGAGCAGCTGAAGTGCATCGGTGCTTGCTTAAATATGCTGGCTTAACTTTTATTTACTTATTTGCTTCTTTACAGTGGGACAACCTACCACAGCTGAAATTTTAGGGGAAGAGGGGCATGAAGCATGGGAGATGACATGAATGCTTCTGTAGAAGAGCATGGGGCTGAAGGAACATTCCTTCCCCAGGAGATCTTATGGAAGAACTGCTCTCTAGTTAAAAGTTTTCTGTCATCACATTTTCCATAATTTCTCACAATATAGTGAGCCTTTGTGCAGAATTTTATAGGTTAGGCATTAAAGGAGTCATATGATATTTTACATATGTATTTCTTTGGTTTGGACATGAGCTGTGGGACAGTGTGGCAAATGGCTGAGGAAGTGCTGACAACTCATCTATCCTGTACAATCATCCCTGAGAAGATTAGAGATCAGGCATGTAATTGCCATTTTGTGCTCTTCTCCCCTTTCCACAAAATGCACATGCATGAACATGCTCTTCCATGATAAATTCAACATGCTTCATTTGAAAAGTAATTTCTCTGAGTATTTCTGTCTGAGGGTTGTGGTTTTCTGTGGAAGCAAAAGGCTGGAGGAACCTTGGTTCTGGAGAGGGAATGGGACAGTGTGAACGCCCTGGCATGTTCATTGGTGTCAATGGGTAGCTGCACAGCTCAGCTGGCATATGTCTTTGCTGGAGTAAGCTTGCAAGCAGATCTGCTATTGCATAAGCTTTTACTGGAATAAATGCCATCTTTGAATAAATGTTGTGTTCTTTTTGTTTTCTCCTTGCTTGTTTATATGATCTCTTTTGTTTCCTCAGCTGAGAGTGGAGAACCAGTTCTCAGTTTCCTATCCAGTTTTCTGTTCTCCTGTGTAGACATGGTAGTACCTTCTAGGCAAGGCTGTCTGGCTTTAAGATAAACATAGAAGACAATATGTTTTTAGGACTTATGTAAGTTAGGCACAACACAGTTTGTTAGTTGTGTTTGTCACAGCTTTTGAAGTTCAGCTGATTCTAGACAACATCCAAAACAATTCTTCAAAACTGAACTACATCTACTTCTATCAGAGTGTGGCCTTTTCTCACTGCTCTGCTCTGTTGCTACATTGGTGAGTCCCGCTTACTGTGTATTTGGATTTTAGTGATGCAATGTTGCTCTAAAGCAGTTTCACACTGAGTGTGACTGGGTCAAAATGAGCTCTGCTGAAAGGTGATTTTCCTACCCTGCTCCCACACCATACTTCCATCCCTTCACATCCTGTTTCTCAATGTGAGCACTCTTTTTTCCCCAAGTTTCTTCTGTGTATTAGATAGCTGACAGAGCATTTCACGCATGCTTTGGCTGCCATCAGTCTGTACCCTCAGAAAACTGGCCAGATGCTGTAGCAGATTGAGCCCAAGACCAATCCTATGTGTTTCCGATCTGAGCATCAAGCCAGTGCTTGAAGTACCAGAAACTCCTCAGGAAAGACTATTACTCTTTTCCTCCTTAAATTTTCTTCCCCAAACTATGAATGGCTTGTACACAGCACATCACCCTTTTTGCCTTGCTTGACAGGTCTTTTCCTTCAATGATACAAGTGCCTGTGTTGCATAGTGTTCTCATTGTGGTACACTCACCCTGTAGTAGGTAGCACCCAGACAGGTAAAGATACATTTGACAGAGGTTGCAGGATAAAACAGATGTGGTCTCACACCATCCCAAAGCAATGAAACTGCTGCAAACTTTGCCAGCCTGCCAGCACTAAATTACTTCCAATTAATTGCACAGAGCTGCAGCAGAAACAGTGAACTTCTCATACACTTTTCCTTCTCAAAGACCTCAGCTGACATGCCTTAGACAATGCTAATCAGGCATCAAAAGGCGTGAGCTAAAGCCATAGAGCTTTACCAGGACCAGCACTTTCAAACAAGCATGACTCACTTGTCAAGCATGGCTCTCAGCCTTGGAAAATCCTTCGGAGGGAAGCAGAAGCAACACCGCTTAGGAGACATTTAAAGTGTTCCCCAGAGACATTTAAAACTAGACTGGACAAAGCAGTAGAAAGTGTACTGCAGGAAACAATCCTGCACTGGCATGGGGTTTTGGTCTAAATGATCTAATAGGTCTTTTCTGCCTCTAATTTCTATGATTTTATGACTGGAAATAACTTCTAACTTAAGAGGATTTAGATGGCAGGCATGGACATGCATTATTTACAGCTGAACCTAAAGTAACTGCTACATTATGGAGTGCGTGAGCAGTAGTGGTGAGTGAGGATTGAGCAGATAAATGTTGAGAGGAATGCATGGGATTAGGCAGCAGTGGTGGAGTTGGGATAATGAGAATAGATTTCTTTGCAAAAGGGGTACTTCTAATTGGAAGACGTGTAAGAGTCCTGACTACAACAGGTACCTTTTGATATATTTTGCAGTAATTTGCTAAATTGTTGGCTTTTAAAATATTTTTGGACACTGGCAGTGGTTGTTTTGAAGGCATATAGAAAAACATGTTTAATTTTACTTTCTTTGAGAGAATGTTGCAGGGCTTCCTCTGATAGAGGCTGAGCTCCCACAGCTCATAAGCTCATTTTGCATATTTGGGAGGAAATTCTAGTTAAATAGAAATTGTTGTGCCAAATTGTGACCTACTGATCATGCTGTGGCCAAACCAGCTTGCAAATGCACACAGAGAATGGTTTCCTCCACTGTGCTTGTCTTAGTTATTATCAGCCATTCTTGACATTTATAAGAAATTTTCTCCCAGACACACTCATGGAGCAGGGTTATTTATGAATGTTTCTTTTCTTTGTGCACAGGAGTTGAGGACAGGGGGACTGCCACAATGAAGAAGATCCGTATGTGGCATGGATGCACGCATGGTCTGAGCTAAGGCATGAGCCCCGACTTTGTGATTGTGGGGCCATAGCAATTACATAGCTGATTTAATCAAGTAGCATCCACTCTGGTGTCTTACTTTTCTTTATTAAAAAAGAAAAAAGACATCTCTCATTATCAGCTAGACATGTGGAGCTAATTACTGTGACTTTGGTGTTCTGTTTTTAACTTCCTGACTTTTATGTTGTCCTTTTAAATCCTTCTGCAAAAAATGCTCTTTATATATGTATATGGAACTGGGAAACTTTGTAATATTTAATTGAAAAGGGAAGTATTTTGATTTCCTGTCTATCTGGGTGCATGTCCACTGAGACACTCCAGCACAAGGATCCTGAAAATGTATCAGGATTCATTTGAAGTAATCTTCCTTAACTTCCCCCTTTTTTTTTGCAAGGGGAGGTAGTGTGGGATGAGGATTCACGAATGGGAGTGGAACTCCAGGAGTGTAGAGTGTAGCTTGGACTCTACTGCAATCTTGGGTAAGTCATTTAACATCTATCTACCTTAGTTTCTCTTTTTTGGAAAAAAAATATTGCAATCTCTTCTTCAGGCAGCTGATGTGACACCTAATTTGTGTGTGTAGAAGGTCTTATAAACCCTTAATTTAGGAAAGGAGCAGAAGAATAAGTAGCCATTCATACTAGTCTCACCAGAATAGATGTGTTAGCTTGCTCCTAGAATTCCCTGAAATGTTGGATTTTCCATATGTTGCAGTTTTATTGAATGGCCAATCCTCCTCTCCTTTTCTTCAGCTTCATTAACCTGTTCTGAAAAAGGAGAACAAAGAATCAATTGAAATATGTAAGACTGGAAAGTTTAACATACTACAGCACTTAACTACAGTCTGCAGAATATTTAAAGTGTGGTTCCACTCTGAAGTTGGCAAGCTGAGGCAATACCTATGTGGAGCATTAAAGCCATTGGATGCTACATTTATTCAGTGGATATAAAATTTGCAATGCTCGATATTTATTGCCTCTCTGTGATTTTTGTATGAAATTTACTCAGCTGATAAATAAAAGGAGGTAAGTACCCAAATGTCAGCTTGTCATAGAGACTCCAAGCATGAGCTGAGTCTATTCTGTGTGTTGACAGCAGGGGTGGAAGGTCTGATATTTGTGTTCCTTCCTTTCCCAGAGATTCTGTACCTACCTGTCTTCAAATACAGTTCCTCTTCTGACTGCCTTCACTGGATCTGTGGAAGGGTAAATGAACATAGCATAGTGAGCAGTTGTGGGGATGAGACATAAGTGGAAGTTGTGTAAAAAATGCCCATTTCTGGTCAGACCAAACAGAAACCGTGCCCTACCTATTACAACAGAAAAATGTAATTTTTATTGTTAACTGGCTTCACCCTGCAAGTTTAATGAAAATGTTGTGCTTCTGCTTTTTTTTCTACTCAGCTCAATTTTATCTGAATTTAGTCCCATTCATCTGCAGAGCTGTTGCCTTTGTATTTTTACTGCTTGTAATTCATAATCCCTTCCAGAGGTTTTGCCTGCAAAGAAAGGACCAGACATACCTGCACTGGGGAAATACTGAGTTTCAGTCAGTCTTCCAATGTGTTTTCATTGTTCAGCTACTGTCAGCTGTAGGCAACAACAGTGGAAGGCGCACATTCATAAAAGCTATTAGAATAATTCTCTTACTGCCTTTTCTTTCTTTTCTTCTTAGTTTGTACAGTTTGGAAATCATTATAAGCTACTCTGCATGTTTATATACCTACACATTCACATTTTTTATTGGATACATAAAACCTTTCTCCCCTATGTGCATGAATCCATAAAAGCAGCATAAGGAATGGAAAACATGACAGGTCTGGAGAATTTATGCATATAAGAATGCTGCAGCCTGGGACAGGGAAAGAATATACAAATGTTTCTTTCTCAATACATTCCTTCTATTCAGTGATCTTGATTATAGCACTCACAAGAATTGGGTGACAGCTGCTTGTCCCCATCATTCTTCAAATAGTCCACCCCATCCTCTGCCACATGGCATGTTTATCTTGGCCACCTACCTACATCTTCAGTATTATTAGCAGTGTGATAATTTATACTCTATACTGAAAACATTTCAATCAAAGGCAGGATCCAGTGCTATTGAAACTTGTTTTGACATCCATAGCCAGGTCAGCCCAAAATATATCTTTTATTTTTTTATTTTTTCCTTGAAAATAATCTGGAACTCTTGACCCCCCCCCCCCCCCCCCCCCCCCGATTGACAATATCTTACACAACACTGTTGTCTGTGGCCTAACAGCGTTGCATTTCACTGAAAACCTGACATCATCTACTGCCAAACTTGGGATTTTCAGCAGATTGCAAATGTTTTTAAATCAAAAACTCATTTATTCTGTGGTAGTAAAAAGAAAAAAAAAAAAGAAAAGAAAAAAGAGAACATCTGTGTTGCTCATGATTGCTTGAGTCTTAATATAGGCAGTTATGTTTCTATAGGTTACAGCAATTGAGAGAGGTACTGTTTAGTATTGAATAATTTCAAAATTATGTACTGCAGAAGACACTAAAACCACTTAGGATTTTGTTTACAGTGGTGGAAGTAATTGTGTTTATAATCTCAGAAAAAGGAGATGAGTTTGGAAGTTAGATGTCCAACATTTCAGATTCCAGCTCTTGCCACTGAGGAGTTCTCTGGTAGGAAATATTGGATGAATCACTTTGCCTATGACTGGGCTGCCTCGTGGCTGTTCACCGGTGCAGAAAAATGGTACTTTGTGGGCTTGAAGAAGAGGCAAAGGTTAATTTTCAGAGTATGATAGTAGCCTCAACTAAAACATCCAAACCTAGTAGGTTTGGATGTTTTAGTTTCCTTCTGTGGTCTTACTCAGTGTTCTTTGGTCTGTAGTCTTTAAAAATTAACCAGTCAGCCTTACTGCTTTGAAATATTTTTTTCAGTGACAAAAGAACAGCAACTATTACCTAAATGCCTTTGAAATGCTCCTGCAGTCCTCTCAAGGACATAGTCACACTCAATGTTGCATTATTGCTGCTGTAAATTATGTGCAGATATGCCTCAATGTTCAAGAATAAACATCTTTGATAGATTTAGGTTTAGTTATCTTAATTGACAAAGTGAAACAGGATCCACATAGATGTGAAAATGCTGTGACTATGCTACAGGGTCCTGTGGGGTAAATCCCTTCCTTTAAATGCTAATCGTTCTTCTGGTATGAGACTATACAAAGAACAATAGCTTATCTTCTTATGGAAAAACAGCTTTTATATTAAATAACATCCCAGAAGCTGAATACAGAACCCAGGACAAACCTTCTGGCGAGAACTCACATGTTCCTGTGTTCTTCCTTAAGGAAGTCAGGTTTTCTGGTTTCAATACTTTCTCCTTCCAAATTTCCAGACTCAATACATTTATGGTTCTGAATATTCCAGATCATCTGGAATGGGTTTAAAGAACAGATTGGGGAATGGAGCAGATTAGGACAAGCAATCTCTTATCCCACAGAACAACCTTTCAGCATTCTCTGTTTCTGAAGCCATTCGGCATACAAAGAATTGCATCAGTTTAACTGTTTTCAGCCTAAGACTGTTGAAAAAGTTGTAATGTTGTGAAGTCCTTGGCAGGCAGATTCTAAGAGTTCCAAGGATGGTTCATATTAATATAAGTAATATAAATAAAATCTGGTTGGTTTTGCTTACGTATTAAAAAAAAAAAAAAGAAATTAAGCATACAATGTGTGTGTATGTGTGTGTCTTTTGAAATTATTAATGCTTTTGCTAAATTGTCTAAAAATAAAGTAGCTATTGGGTTTAGATGTTATATAAATAAATTAAAATTTTTAGGTAGACAAGTTTTAAAATATGACAAATACAAACTCTTAAAGGAGTGCCCAAACCATTTAAAAACTTTTTTGCTTCCTCCATGTTGTTTTTTTAAGTCCCAGCTTTTTACAGGATCTTAAATGTGAAAGGTACCCTTTTTTGCAGTAATCTTTGCTGAATAAAGACATTATATTCTTGGAAGATTTTAACTGAAAGATGGGTTAATCATAAGTTTTTCAGATGATTCATTCAAGCTTTGTTCTATTGTCAGATGTGGTTTGGAAAATTCCCACCTTTGCATATGATATATTTCTGAACCAGAAGCAACCAACCAAACAACATAGGAAATTCAAATTAACTGCAGTATTAATTTGATGCTTCTAAGAGACGGCTGGAGATTGGAAAGAAGAAAGTTTTCTTTTAATGTTGCATCTGTTATAGTTCTATCAAGCATTTTGGTTTCAAAGGGATGAAAGGAAGGAGGAGCACATTTTTTTGCACTTTAGCTGCCTTAATAATTATAATAATAGTAATAATAATATTAGTAATATTTGAGCTCCCTTTCATTACATACCAGTGAAGGTGGAATTAAAGAGACAAGTATAAACATTGTGCTGTATGTATCTGATGCAGATTTGCTGAGAGAACTGCTAAGTAGTCACTCCCTTGCTGGCAGTGGCCAAGGTGGTACTGGCTGCAGGAGTATGGAACATGGTTTTAGCCATATAAGCCTCATGTCTCCCTCCCTACACCATTTCTGAGCTTCTTATTTTGTATGGGATGGGTCTGCCTCAGCTCATCACTCATTGGTGGAAGAGCTGCCATGCATCCCAGACCCTCACTCTGTATATGGATTTTCATTGTGTGAGAGAACAGAGAGGAAAAAAAATACATGTGCATGTTCAGCCCATGCTGATTGATTGTTCCTTAGCTATGAAACAATTTTCTGTACCAATTATGTCTTTGCAGATGACAGAAGCCATTTACTCTAATGACCATAATAATTAATTTTCATTATAAATCAGATTAGTTAATGATGCTGAAGTCTACATTCTTCACAGAACTAAAGCACAGTATCTTACATGAGCTCTCAGGACATATAATTTGCTATATAAGGCACTGCTTTAGAGATTTTTGAGTCAATAAGAGTAGTGTTGACTGTCTTTGACCTCCAGGATTCAGTGGGAACACCTACTGTCCCCATGTCAGGTCCTTGCTAATAGCTTTCCTTTTGTAGCCACGGGCACAAAGCAACCAAGGCTGAAGATTCACTGGTTTTATAGCATGTTTGTGGGCAAAATTACTTAAATCATTGTAATTTTTCCTTCACTGTAAAAAGTTATGACAGAGCAAACAGTATTCTGGGTGCTTTTTTGTTTTATTTCCAGAATAATATTCTTGATGAATTTTTCTAAACTTTTGGTCCTGTGGTCACTTTAATACACATAAAAACTATCTGTAAAATAGCTAAGTGGGTAGTGAGTTAACAATCAAAACTTAGGATAAGTTATATTTGTATTTTTACCATTTATTCTTTTGCAGTAGACAGCTTATGAGCTTCAGAAAATTCACAGGCTTCTTGAATGAAGAAAGGTAAGAGATGTTCTCTACAGCAATTTTGCAGAAAAGCTGTATTTATTATTTCAGGCCATAAAACTACTAGAACTAGTCAAATACCTCACCAATGTATTTAATTTTCCCCATTCTTAAAGTCTGTGTATTGAGATGAATTGACTGTTTTATTAATTATAACTATGCAATGAAGAATGTGGATACTCACTGTGCAGCTTGTGGCTTTTGGTGATTTTAATTTAGGATATTAAACCATATTGTTTTTGGTATGAAATGGGCCACCTTCTCATGTGGTGCTGTTCTCTAACTGAATGCTTCTGGTCATGCAAAGCATTGTCAAAGCATAGACTAACAAACTACAGTTGGTGACAAATATACAGTGAATTATCTGGTTTGCACATAAGGTCAGGGGTAACAAAGCCTTGCACATGCAGCCAAAGCCAGTGTGCCTTTCTGGTGGGCTCAATAAACATCCTTTGGGGTGCCATTCGGACAAGGGGCTTCTCCAAAAAAATTGTGTTGGGTCAAAATAAAACAAATACAACAAAAGCAAAAGAGTTAGAAAGGAGAGAGAGGAAACAGAAAGTGAAGATCTGTAAGAAAGATTGACTGATATTGATATCTGTAAGAATTGATAGATTCACATTTTTGACTACATGTTACCAGAAAGGTAGAAATAAGAGAGGAAGAAGTAGATACCCAAACTGGAAAACTAGACAAGGAAGAACAAGAAGGCAGAGTGGGGATTGCACAGCCAATATGAAGAGGAGTTAAGAATCATTTTTACTGGATAGGATGCAGCTATTCGGAGAATGGAGATGACCTGGCAAATCCGTGTCTGACCAAGGAAAGCTGGAAAGTATTATTTCATTAAATGGTGTCTCATTTCTATTCTTGTCATTAGCACATAACTGATTAAAATAATGTTATATGAGCTGGCACAGCCTTGTCAGTTCCTCTTTGTACAATATTGTTAAATGTGGTGCTCTTCTCCAGCAATAACCTAGTCACATCCAGCTCCTAGGTTAATTTATAGACTTAATTTTTAATCCATGTATTCCATTAAAATAGAATTTGTTAAAAGAACATCACTGTCAGGATGGTGGTATATTTCCTATGTTATAGCACTGCATTTAGACTGAAAATATTGGACTACTTAAGTGTCCTATTGTCTCAGATATCTTCAAAAAGGGAGAAGAGTTAAAATAATACCACTCTGCTGATCTGTAAAGGTCGATGGTACTGTGTCATGAGAGAGCTGCAGGGAATGCAAACATTTTCCAGTGACTGCAGCATTGCTGGCTCTGCTCCACAGAGCTCTTGCCTCTCCTGGGACACCTGGAGCAGCACTTGCCACAGCGGGAAGGGAGCAGAGGCTCCCGCAGGTGCAGCCAGCCCTGGGGACTGGGCAGGTATGCGTCTGCTCAGGCAATCTGGAAAACCTCCTCTTACATTCTAACTTAATTCCCTTCTTTTATATTAAAATTGGTTTCAAGTTGTTAATTTTAGCCCCTAAATATTTTGCTGGCCTGCAGTTGGAAAGTGGTTTCTTAAATAAAATTAAAAAAAATAAAGTGAGGAATGTAAGGACATAAAGTGAGCTTGATTGATTTTACCAATGTTTAGTTTCAAATACAGTAAGGGCCCTGCCATAACTACTAAAGAAGATAGGGCTTTTGAGGGATCTACTTTTAAATTTATATCTGAAGGAACAAAGCTGATTCAATAAAATCTCTCTATGTTCTAAATAAAGGGCTTCTGGAGGGGAGGGGGTGGAATAAGGGAACACAGAGTGCAAATTTTCACTGTAGGGGACAAGCAAAAATAGTAAAGCCCACTTTTATTTCATCCTTTTCAAAACTCTGAATCTCATTTCTGTGTCTATTTGCTTCAAATACAAACTAAGGAGTTTTAAGTTTCCCCTCCTTTCTTCAGTAAGAAGTCAAGGGTATTGTTTTTTTTTTTTTTTTTTTTTTTTTTTTTTTTTTTTTTTTTAAGAAAAAAGTGCAGTTTTTCATAAAGAAAACGTACACAGCATTTGCAAATAGGAAGAAGGTCCTTAATTCTGAGCACCATAAAATCAAAGGCAGGCTGAAGCTCATGTCAGTGCATTCAGTATTTCAGGTTTATTTCATCTGTGGCCATTGAAGGCCATTTAAATATTCCCTCTTCCCCCGGATTTCCCCCTCTCTGCTGCACTCATTGAGGAACGCTGTAGCCACTCAAACATCCTTTGCTGTGCTCTGGAAATCAGGCATACAGAAAAAGGATGTTTTAACTGAGAGGGTGGATTCAAATTCTACAGGAACAAGTGACAGCTTGGTCTGTGTGTAGCTTAGTTGCCACAGCTGTAAAGTACTCTTTTATATTAACTTTGTACCACAGCCATTGCTACTGGAGCTGGATATCTGCCAGCTGTACATTAAATTATATGACCATGCATCATTGAAATGATTTGGTTCTTTCATCCTTTTCATATAGGAGAGCATATGCATACAGTTTGGGGATTTGGGGTTGCCATTTGCCAAAGTTTCCAGTTGACCACTCTGATTTTGGTCTTCCTATTGCTATTAGCACTGCCAGGCCTGCTCAGAGGGATCTGCAACACAAAGCACCCACTGTGTGTTCAGAGATGGCACCACTGCCTGGTTTAATCAGGTTTCTAAGATGTACGGTTTTTCAGATAGATAGCTCTTTATATTTATGGGAGAGAAGGCAGGACAAAGACCTGAGATTTGCATTTGAGGAGGTGGTTAGACTTGTCATGGTCTTTATTTTATTGAAGGATTTAATTTTTTTCAAATTTAACTTAAAAAAAATACAATTCTTTTAACGGTGGACCATTTCTACCCTCAGAAAGTCCTTGCTTGCCAAAAGAGTGGTACTGTCCTCCAGGGCGCAGGGAGTGATGATCTTGACCTCACTTCACATCTTTGAGGTTTGGACAGTAATGCTGAGCCACTGGGCTCAGAAATGCATGCCCAGACCCACCTTAAGGCAATGCTGCAATGATAATATCCATTAGTGACTGTAGGAGATCCAGACACTGAAAAAAATGTCAAAGATGGACAGACGTGTTTTTGTTTGAAAGGAGTCTCCAAATACTAGCAACCTGTGATCAAACCATGCAGGACAAGTTTGATGAAGTACCAGGAGGCAGAGGAGAATTAGGAGTGAGGTGACAGCCAGAATACCTCTGCTTTTACTCATATATGTTTCAACATTGATGTTATTTTAACATACACATACATATACACATATACACACACACACTCTAACTTACTCTTCCTGAATAAAAACCTCTAGGCATTGCTCCAAACCGTTATACCACAGTCTACTCTCAGGCAAAAATTGCCAATTTCTGCAACGGGTGCTTTTATGGAGCTGAATTTTTAGACTGAGCTGCTACACAGTATCTCTTTTTTGGTTTTTCTTCTGTAACGGAACATCCTTATTTGCCTATCTGGCATAGCTATTGTGAGTTATATTTACTGACTGGAAACTTGGCAGGTTAAATATTTGTTCTTGGTAACAAGATACTACCCACAGTTTTTACTTACCAGGCTCTGCAGCAGCCAGGTGGAACATACATCATTAGTTTACTGAATAATGAATATATTTTAAATCACGATTCAAAAATGCTCAGTTACAGTATATTAAATTAGTAAAAAAAAAAAAAATTAAATTAATGTAAAATTGGCTTTCCATAGTAGAATTAGCAAAATCAAAATAGGCTTTTTATCAACTTTATTGAAACTAATTCAACTTTCCAAGAACTAAAAATTGGTTTCCTGTCTTGACTGTTTTGGAATTACTTACTGTCATCTGTTTCAGACGTTAAAGGATATGATTTAATATCAGCAATAAGGCCTCTGTTCCTACTTTGGCAGGTGTTAATTATTTAAACACTACTCATTTAAATTTGTTTCCAATCACTCTTTTGAGTGACTTGCTTTACATGTTTCTTCATGTGTATTTTTTGCACATACAAATAAAATAAGGGGGAAAGTCCCCCAATCAGTAACTCTATTTCTTCTCTTTTCAGCCTTTCTTTGGGTAAGGAGGTAGAAACAGAGGGATATTTCATGGGCGATGATTTTCAATGATGAAACATAATATATAATACATCATTTTTATCTCCTTTGTAATAATAAAAAGTTGTTCTCTTAGGGAGAGTGCTGTGGTTTCTGCATGCTAATGGCTGTACTCTGTGTGAATGAGTTGTGAAATGGGTCACAGTTCCTGAAGCATTCATGGAGGCTGGAACAATATAGACAGGCTTCTCAGTAAAAAATATGGGGAAAGAAACCTCTAAAATAACTACAGTCATTCCTCCACACCTACAATTCCACCAGTCTACTTGCAGTGACAAAAACCACAGTTGTAAGGATATTGTCTGGTTCTGTACAGATACTTATTCATAAGATGAGAAATATCTCTCTTGCTGTACGTGTCTGAATTATCTTCTACCATCATGTTAGAGTCATCTTATCTTTTCTTTTTTTTACTTTACCTTTGCCTTCCTTTGCAGTAGTGCATCAGAGAAAAAGGAACTCTTAGCTCTGTATAACAGACCTCTGTCTGGTGTGAAGTGAAATTCTCATTCTGCGACAGATAACTTGTAATTTAATACATAGTTCTTGTCAGTAGAAAAACATAAGGGAAAGCTAGACCAGAGGGAAAGGCAGCCATAAGAGAGGGAATTTTATGCACCACTGGGAAATGAGAAGCTGACAACTATAGGTATTTCAGTTCTATACGGCAAGTCATTTCATCCTGGTAATAAATGGAAAAGGTGGGTGTTTGTTTAGATTTAGGCCACTTGGTAATGATTTTAACACTCAGCTAAGCCTCTTGCCAAGACAAGCACACCAAGGCCAAAATCTATAATGAACTCTCATCTTCTCAATTATAGATTCAGCCCCGACCAAAGTGATATCCAATATTCCCCTCCCCACTCCACAAGTGCAGAGATGTGCTGATGGACGTGCGAGCAGCCAGGTTCTGCATGGCTCCTGCAGTTCCCCAGGACCCCCCAGCCCACCCAGCCGCCACGCTGGGGCACCAGCACCCCACCTCCCCTCTTCCCTTCTCCTTACCCCTGCCCCCGCTGTCTGCTTCATGGAAAGAGTGAGAGCAGAGAGGGAGAAACAGTGCCAGTGATGATGGGAGGAGGAGGAGGAGAGGATGAAAGGACTGTCCTCCCTCCACCTCCGGGATCCTCCCAGCCCCTTCCAATGGGTGGGAGACTGAATCAGTGGAACCAGCTTGTGATTGTGTTGGCAGGTCTTTGCTGGCTGGCTGAGCATGCCATGGCTTCTGAAGCACTGGGACAGTGGGCAAGGCATACATGGCTCTGCAGCACCCTGCTGCTCTTAGTCCATGTCCATCTCCTTCTTGCTGCTACTTCAAGTGGTCTTTAGTATCTCCTCCTCACTTGCTCTTGTCACCAAGCTCACTCTTTCTGATGCTTGTCCAGAAAAAAACCACAGAAGGTAATTTTTTTTCCAAAGACTTATATTTTGTAATTTATCCCCCTGGCCTCACTCCCTAGCTTGTTTTCTTCTGACTTTTCCCATTCCTTTGCTTGTTTTTCCTTGTATGTTTTCATACGTTATAGTATATTTGTCTTTTTATCCATATTGAAAAGAAGGCATCTTGACCCCACCTGCCTACTGGCTGGTACAATTCTGTCTTTGTTCCCTCTTACAATTCCATAAACAATCACCTGTCTCATGCCAGCTCCTGCTAACCCTACACTCACCAAAGACCTCGTAAAACTGTAATACATGTTTAAAAGGTGGAGACAATCAAATTCAAAAGGATTTTTTGTGTGGAGGAATGTATATGTATCTACACTGGGGATAAAATGTACCCGTAACTGTGGGGTTTAAAGAGCAGAAGAAACTGATGCATTTTTTGCAGGGTGATCTGCTTTGTGCAAAGAGGCACAGCCAGGGGCTCTGTGCTGCTGCTGTGGGTGCTTGCTTTTTCCAGCAACTTGTGGTCTGCTGCTGAGTTAAATGGATCACTAACTCCTTTTCAGCAGACTTTTCAGCTCATTGTCCACCTTCTTGACTGAAGGTGAGGAGTAAAGAGAAGGATTACAAGATATGTAGTAGAGAGCAAATTATTTGCCATGCAGAAGGAGCAAAAGAATGTCTTTCCACCATAGAGGCAGAGACTGTGATTAATTCAGAAAATAACAGTGGAAAATAATAAATAAATGAGGAAATCAAAGCCAAAACCCCACAACCCCAGACTAGGTCTGTGTTATTCAGAAGTTCTGACTTTTGCTCAGAACAATGAGTCTGTTTCAGCAAGAAAGCCTTCCTTAGTCCTTTGTGCTTCCTTAAATAGTAAAACCTCCCTTTATATGGTTTTGTGTTCTTCATTTATACTGTGTTACATTTTTTTCTTTTTCTTCTTATTTTTCTTTTTTTTTTTCCTGTTCAGCAGCTGCCAGGGGGTGACAGAATTTTAGAGGGTAAGTGCTATACACAATATATAATCCAGTCAGTCTAGTCCTCCAGCTGTCAGTCATGGGTACTCAGGCTTTATATCTCTACTTGTGAGTTCAGTGTGACTTCTGAGCAACTAAGAACCAGAAGTTTTGGACGCCTGTTAATTAAAAAAAAAAAAAAGTAAAATATGCTGGGAAAAAGCCTAGATGAAAAATTAAAAGAATTATTATGATAAGTGTTATTCATATTCTGGTTTTAGCTCTTTTTCCTTCCAGTGACTTGCTTGTGTACAGCAGTCTTGGCAGAAGGCATTAAGTCGTATGTAGGTTAATCACTTAATGTTTCTCAATTGCTTTGAACATGAAGTGTGTGCCAAGTACTTCTAATATTATGTGAAACAACATTACAATAAGCTTGGGGTTTCATCTTCAGTCTTCTTTCAATCAGTACTACTTAAACTTTGTTTGGTGCTATACATAGATTTTAAATATAATTATTTGAATTCACTGCAGATTGAATTCCATTCCCTCCATTTACTGTAAGAGAAGAGAGGCATGATATGCAAAAAAAGCAACATTTAGAGAGAAGAACTTTCTTAACATGATCCAGGACTGAAAGAGATGTACTGGGATCCCTAAACCCAGGGAAGAGATATATAGTCATCTAAGCAGAAAATAAATTAGTGTGTTTTAGAAAAAAAAATTGTAATTACAATAAATTCTAATATGCTTCATTGTTCTAGAAATATCAGGTTCTCCTCCTAGGGAGCTGATCAACAATTTGATTATTGCCATTGCTTGGAAGTGGTCTTTTAATTTTGTGTAAGCTCAAGTTCTGAATATTGTGTTTTCAGAAGGAAAGTTAAATTTACCTTGTTACTTCCCTTGTCTAATTAATTCTGTGTATTACTTAAATAACACTTTGAAGACTCCTAGATGTGAATCACTAAGGCATCCATTTTGGAAAAAAAAAATCTGAGCAGTCAAGTATCCTCAGTAATACAGACAGCAATTTTCCCTTCCAAAGCAATACATGACATTGACATGACTCACAGCTTAATTGCAGGTGGAACCTGTTAAAATTATTTCTCTTTTCCACATAATTTACAGATTAATCAACAACCACTAGCAGTAGACCTGTACTTGCCTGTGGATTTTCAACTCCTAATGTCTTGGGTCAGTTTAGGAACTTCTATGGATCTTTGGAGATGCATAAGATGCTTTTATTGTGGCAGTGGTCAGACTGCTATAATGATATGCCCCATTTATTTAGTAGTAGGAAATAGAAGTGGTCATTCTAATTCCACTGAAGCAGCTTTGAGGCTTGGATAGGTTCCATTTCAGTAGTGTACATTTTATAATCTAAATAAATATTATTTCTCTTTTTACTCCCAGGTCTCACACCTTTCATGTGACAAACCTGTCTACGTAGCTGCAGACTGCAGAGTGAGGGCATTTCCTGGTAGGCTGGAATTCAGGGTACACATGCTCTGTCTAAAGGCATTGGTTGTGTATTCTGATGGTCGGCTTCATGAAATAAAATTGGTTTGGGTTTTTTCCAAGCAAACCATATTTTTAATCAGTTATGTTTTCTTTCTATGAAAACACTGACTTTTTGTCAGAATTAAGGAAAATAACTCTCTGAAAAACTTTTTGAAAACCTATTAATTTTTTTTCAAAATATTTTCATGGGCATGGTCCTTCTTTTTTGATCAACATTAATTTTAAGCTTAATGTCTAGTTTCAGGAGACCAAAAGCTAGAGCATCTGTCTAGCAGACTAACAGTGCCTGTGCAAGTATAATCATTTCCCAAATCAAGCTCTGAAAATGAAGGCCTATGTGTTTTCTGCATCTCACACACGGAGGAACGTAAGGACTTTTAAAAAGGAATCAAACTATATAGTAGGTTGACCAAGTGTATTGAAACAAAAATATAAATGTGAAATCCCAACACATCATGAATTAAATGAAATATATCCAAAACTAATTATAATGCAAATCATTAATAAAAAAAAAAAAAAACTACAACAAAACCAAAACACAAACCCCTCACATTTATCTTATTAACTTAAAACTCAGCTTGAGTAAAGTAGTTTCTATTCCTCTGGTTTCCATGAACGCAAGATTTTATGGGTACTGATGTCAAATTACTGCATATTATCTGAAAGTGCAACATAAGATCTGTCTGGGCAGTCAATAAGATGCCATTCATTATTGTTTCACCTTGGGGACTTGATATTCAATCTCAAAAAATAAACACTCAATGTATGTTTCATCCATGGGACAGGGCCTTCTGTTACAGCTTGCTTTCTGATATACAGCTCCTACCTGATACCAGATAATGGAAACCTTATCAGATTCACCCATGTTGTAACTTACTCCTAAAATATCCAAAATATTTAATTCCCTTGAGCTGCTCATTAAAAAGAAGAAGGTTAAAAGCATGTTTTTCTGTTGATCTATTGATATGTGAAGTGCTGCTCCTATTTTGAAAGCTCAGTAAATGTTTAATGTCAGTTTTGTCTGATCTTGTGTGTTTATAAATTGAGTTCTGTTGATTCATTTCCTCTGGCAGCACTGCAAAGTTTTGCTACCAATGGGATGAAAGAGGTCAAATTTTAGTTCCTGGGCAATTTCCCTTCTTGCCTATCACTTTCACAGGCTTTTACAATGTCACAAATCGCCCATGTTTTAAGTGACTTCCTGCTTATGTATGAAGAGATTCAGCCAGCTCTCACAGCTTTACTGATTGGTTCATGTTAGGAAGGTGTTTCCACAATAGCAGCTACAGCTGAAAAGGTCACCTCACCTTTCTTCTTATCCCTGCTGTTGGAGAGCTGGTAGTCTACAGCAAAAGAAATCTCTTTTTCCCTTGCTTGCTTGAGAATGATACATGTTGGCTCCCCAGCACCACAGATTGCTGGAGGAGATATTTACCTAAGGAGAGCAAAGCCATACACCTGGTCTTTACTTTCAGCCCTATGAAAGAGTGCTCTGGTCCATGGAAAAGTAAAGGAGATGCAGCTGGGCTGCATGACAGTTCCCACGCCAGAAATGACAGATCAGGCCATCCTCTTACCTGAACAGAACAGGTGTCCAAGCAACATGAGACATGGCAGAGATCTCATCCAGAAAACCCTGCCTAGCATATACAGTCATTTAGATGAAAAATGCCCTTAATATTTATGAGAGAATTTGCATTATACTTTAAACAAACTGGTGCTGTTTGTTTAAAGTTGGACTGACATCCAAAGAAGTATTTGTGTTTTGAAATTCTTGGCAGGTTCTTTGCTTGGTCACGACAATCCTCCCTGCCATACCTTTCTTCTCCACTCAGGTACCACCAACATGGACAAATACTGTGCTCAGGAAAGGGACTTCATAAAGGAAAATTCACAAAAGAAAATGGTGAAAACTGCAGGCCTGTTTGAGACTAACAGAGAAGAACTTAAAAAAATATGTTTGGCAAGACATTAATGGAATTTAGATAGACTCTTTAGAGAAGCAAATTGAATTGCATAAAATACAAGTGGCAGTATTCTTAAAAAAGATTTAAACATTTTTGATTTTTTAAGAAATATTAACACATCAAATTTTTAAGCCAAATAAAGTGATTGACCTAAAAATAATGGAAAAATACTTATTATTTCCCCAATCAGCTATTGCTTCACACTATCCAGGCAATAAAGCTTAGAAGTCCTAAGAAAGAGTCTGTTTTCAGTGTATTTGGGGGTGTGAAACATGGTAATAAAATAAACTAAACCATTTAGGCTGGTTTTGATTTAAATCTAGTACATAATGCAGAAATTTTCCATCAGATTTTTTAAAACTGAGCAGTCTTCAAAAAACAGGTCTGTATTTTAGATTTTGCGATACTACACAGGGTGAGAATCACCACATTTGTACACAAACCTCAGTGTAATTTGTAGTGCAAGTGAGAAATTTCACATGAAAATGTCTTGCATTCAAATTCCTTTTAAATTAACTATTAATTTAATACAGCACATTAAAAGCCATTATAAGCAGGTAGAAAACCCCCAATGGCACTGCATTTGTGCACTATTTACTTCAGCCTAATAAATTTTTTTTTTATTTTGTCTGAAAATTTTAGACTGAGTTACTAGCAACAAATTTTTGAGATTTTGAAGCAGTTGCAGCCAGTTGCCTGACACCAGGAAAAGGCAGACACTGGAGTACAAGGGCTTTTGGATATAAAGTCAGAAAGAAGGCTAATAAAGTGATTGTAAATTGTCTGTTTAGTGAGGTGAGCAAAACTAAGGATGGAGTGAGAGAATGAAAAGCACATCTTGCTCTTGTTTTTTTTTTTTCCCCTCTCATGACTGAAAAAGGCATAAACATATCTATCAAAATAAGGGGAGGGAGTTCATTAAGAAAAATTAACCAAAATTTCAAAATATAGCCCTCAGTTTTTTTCTTTGAAATATGCTAAGTATGATCAAATACTTAATATTTGATCTTGGACTTATATTTCAGGTGAGGGCAGCATAAGTGTGAATTTAAACAACATCTCCTGACATGCTCTGACAGTAGCTTACTCCCCTTCCAACCAACGCTTTGAAGGACACTTCTGCAAAAGGAAAAAAAAAAGTGGTGCAGGAGCATTAAATTCCAAATGTAGTTTATCTTATTTACATATACACAGTTGTTCTGGGAGAGGAGAAGCTACTCTGTACAGGGGCAAAGGCCTCTTCCAGAGCAAAATGCCAGTGTGAGCAAAAAGTATCTTAAGAGCTAAAACTTTGTCAGAGTATCCCACTCTGCCTTCATTGCTGTCCCTGCAAATATCACCAAGGACAGATATTTTAAATACAGAAGCATAACTTTAATACAGAATATTTGTTTGTACTCCTAGGTGATCATGCCATTTGGTGATATTATTGATAAGTACCTTTGTGCAGCACTTCAGTCCACAACATTCCTCTGAATTTCCAGGAAATGTTTTCACCAGAATATTAAAGAAAAAAAGAACAAAAGAGAGACATAAATACTTTGTGTAATGTTTTTGCATTCTTTTTTCTACTTAGATTTCAGGTGCTTTATCAGAAGAAATAAGCAGTAAAGAAATGTTTGGTGAAAGGAAGTTGTAGTGTATTGGAAGGAAGGATGTGGTTTAAGCAAATGCCTAGAAGGCACCAGATAACAATTCTGTTCCCAGATCTGGCACAAATGCTCTTTTTTACCTTTCGCCTAAGTATTTCTGTGCTTTGGAACCAGTTTCTCTGTAAAATGGGGGTGGTAACAGTGCTTAACTATTCTTTCTGACAGAGCAACTGAGAAGTTTTTATTTATGCTTATTACAAGATTTGAGAACCTGAGAACAATTAAAAAAGGCTCAGTTTAGACATGCAGGTTTAAGTCATTCCTTCAAATAAAACATTTAATTTATAGTATTATGTTAATTTTATGCTAATTAGGTGTATTATTAAAAAAAATCATCAGCTGATGAGGATTTGCTCAATCCTGCTAATAATTAGCTAACAGCATTATTTGAAAATTCAATTTTCTTTTCCTACAGGCAACCAAAAAAAAAAAAAAAAAAAAAAAGAGGAATGGAAAAAGAGTAATAATTCTCATATCTTGTATATGACCAAGAATTTTAATTTCTGATAGAAGATTTTAGCACTAATAGTGTGATCTTGAGTGGCTGTTAGAGGGAATTAGAGGAAAACAAAGACTCTTTTTGCACCTTCTAAAATAACTTAGAGGAATGCTTTGATTGTTTTTTAGAATTAAACACACATAAAAAGTGGCATTTCCCTGTTTCTTTTCCAAGGAGTTCTGGAGCTGAGAAATCCCCTGGGCAAAACTTTCAACTTGCTTTCCTTCTATTGTGGAGCAGAGAAGCATTGCTGAGGCCTGCAGAGTCTTCCCTCTTGTTAGAAGGAGGAGATTATTTTCTGCTGTGATTCAGCACCCACTGAACAAACTATCTTACCTCCTTCTGGCTTTTTAATACAGGAGGTTTTAGCCCTTATCCTTGAAACCAAGTCCCAAACAGATCACAAGCTTAAGAGTTTGGCCCAGCAATACCCACCCTTAACTGAAGCAATGTTTACACATAATATCGAATGATAAATTAAATTATGAAATGCTGATTGTGAAAACAATGGACATATTCAATCACTATATCCCAGAACAAATGAGAGAAATATTCCAGAGCTCCTATCAGAGCTTAATAGGTATAATTTTTCTTGCGATATGGTAATACACAGCAGCTTTCGCTGGACGGTTGTGTAAAACAAAGAAGTGGTTGTCAGCCTTTCAGAATCAGATGTTAATGATATTTCATGTCTTTGTTGAGTCTGTGGAAAGCAGGTACTGCACCTAAAAGGGAAATGACTTCCATACCAACCTCCCCCAGCCAAAGTCGTTCAGATTGGGAAAACTGGATGAAGTCCATATTTATACTTCAGAAAGAGGTGTAAAAGAAGATTTCAAGACAGTATGGACTGAGCTGTCTCTTTACCCAAAGTTATATCTTACCATTGTGATGAAAGTTTTTAGTTCAATGTATTACAGTCTCTTTCCCCCTCCTCCTTCCCTATTTTTTTTTTCAAACATATACGAAGAAAGAATGTAATGTAAGCAAAACTCCAATGTGTTTCTGGCAAATGAGGAGTGTTTTCTACATCTCATATATTTTTGGAAGCATTTGAATCCAGAAGTAATACATCTTCCAAATCGGGAAGAAGGCTTTTTATTAGACTGATGTCTGCACACAGCAGAGAAGGGCTGTCTGCCCCAGCACTGCAGCAAGCAGGGACTGATGCTTTGTCTGAGCTACTCTGGAAGACTGGAGCCAGTCTAAAGAAGAGTTTCTGTAGCTTTATTGCTGCAACTTCATTTTGCTCTACTACTGTATGTCTTCGCTTCTGCAAACTTTCTTTCATTTGTTTTAAGAAGAGGTCTTAATTCCAGTGCAAAATCCTTCCAGAAAGGAGGGCCCCTCAGCACTGTATTCCAGCTGGTGGGGATTAGCTCAGTCCTTTTACCGGATACGTATCATTTTAATCTTAAGCCTCTAGACACTGTACAACATACTATTAAGTCTGTTACCAAATAAAACTCTAAAAGGCTGATTCACTAAGGGTTACACACCCTTTGCAGGGAAAAAGCTAACATTTACAAAGGGATAACTGCCAAAAATCACTTAAATTTCATGTCTTTCCTATTTATTAAATCCCACATACACCATGTGTACAGTAACTTCCTTGGGATATGCCCCTGGGAGAAGTACAAGTCAAAATAAAGGAGCATATGCTCCCCTAAAACATGCCCCCACTTCTAAAGTATGATTTACATTGGTTCACACCAGAAAATCTGAAAAACTGAAGTTATGTTATTCAAGAAAAAAATTAAACCTTCCAGAAAGTGTGAATCGTGTACTCAACTATGATAACGAGTAATACATTTCCTACAGGAATTAGTGGCTAGGATATGAACCCAGGGCATTAGCAGACTAAGGGAGTCATTTGCTAATCATCTTGTGCCAGCAACTTTGACTGCAGTTTGTGACTCGGGTGCTTAAACTGCGGCAACACTGCTGTGCTTGGTTATTTAGGGAAATGTGGGGGGCAGAGTCATTGGACCTTGAACCACTCACTTGTATTGTTAACAGCAAACACAGATGCCTGACTTTGCTCCCTGTGGAGCTTCGTAAACCATGCTTTATCTGTCTGTCTGGGGTGAGACAAAAATCTCTGATATTTATAACGTGCTCTGGATAAAGGGAGTGATCTAAATGCAAACTGTGATAGCCAGTGTTTATTGGCTAGCCTGTTGCTCTGACACAGGCTTAGAAGCATCTCACCATGTTATTTCAGCCAGTCATTTGAAGTTAATCACTGTAGTTCCTCATACTAAATTAATGCCTATGATTATGGTACCATCTGAGGGCATGAAGATCATCTCGGGAGGTCATTAGGTGTGGCTCTGGCAGCAGTACTGTGAATGAAACTGCACTGATAGTCTGTGTCCTGCTGTTTGGGTAATACAAATGATTTAAGTTTTCTTCCGGGGGATTGGGTTGTTATTGTTGTTTTCAGTAAGAAATAACTCATCTGTTTTGGAAAACATTGTTTAATGTATAATGGAATATTCCACTAGCACTGACAGGCAGAGCTGCACTATGCCAGCCAGCCAGCCCTGGGAATGACTGCAAATCAGGGAGCTGGCACCCCACTGAGGCCGGGTTCTGTCCCCCCCCCCACTGTTATTTTCTACAGAAAAACCCTGTTCTAAGGCATGTTGGTTAGAAAAATTAAAAACCTGAATGTAGGCTATGACCAAGTTTTTTGTTAGGGGATAAACCAGCATAGAATAATGCTATATGGAATTTGCAAAGTCTTTTTGCATTCCAGATATTTGAGTAAGATAAATGGTAAAATCACCATATTCATTAAGCCCTGGGATAAAGTACTATTAGTCCTGCTGTGCAGATGTAGAAGTTGAACTAGAGGCAAAGATTTTTGTCTGGGAACTGAGGTAAAGATTTTTGTCTGGGAAGTGAGGTAAAGATTTTTGTTTATAATTCAAAGTTTTATTCAGCTGCCCTATGCTCAGACCATGCAATTCTCCCTAGCTCCATTTTATTGCAAGGATCTTGGTGTCTTCATTAAAGACCTAGTTTGAGGGTTCAAACTCAAATACGATTTTTGTTAAAATGTCAGTGTTCATATATCAAAGGAAAATGTTTCAAGGCCATATATTGTGGGAAAAATCTGGAAATAAAAAGTATCACTCATATGTAGCCTGAAGGCTGAAAAGGCCACTAGACAATGTAAAAAGAATCAAAACCAAAATTTGCTTGTTTATGTAACAGTCATGATTTTAAAGAGAATTTTGTGTTTTTTAAGGCATCCAACTCATGATTTTTCAGTGCTTGGCTAGCCTGTAGTGGAGGATTTACATCTGATGACCAAGTTCCCCTGTCACTTCACGTACAGTCAGTTTATTTTGGAGGATCATCAGACACAAACTCTGTTACATGTTAACAGCATTGCCAAGCTCAAGGATTCAAAAAATCATGAGCTCGTTTATTCTACATGGCAAAGCGATTAGTGAGAGAAAACTCAACAACAACAACAGCCCAACAAATGCTCTTAGTATTTGCTCTGTTGTCTCCTCTCTATGAGGCCTTCAGCAGTGCCATGGCTCAGTACCACCACCAGAACCAGCCTATTTATCTTTAGGGATGAGAGGGATTTCTGATGTTTAATGACAAAAATATGGGTCTTGCTCCATATTATCCATAAGCTGTTTTCAGGGGGAATGCAGTGGGAGACTTTTACAGACCAAGCTGGTCTGAACAGCCTTTTTTGCTGCAGAAATTGGAGGGCCAGCACCTGGGACCCCCATCCGTGCATTTGCATTTGCAGAACACCATCAGGGGGAGCTCTGTCACAGACTTAGCGCCGGTGTTCCACAGCTGCCTCACCTGGAAAAACACCTCCTGCTCCACCTCCAGCTCCACCTTCACCTCCAGCTCCACCTCCAGCTCCTCTTCCAACTCTTCCACGAGCACTAAACAAATGCATTGAGTACATTCGTCTTTATGGTATTTCCATCTTCATCTCACTATCATCGAGGCTGGCAGACCGTGTAGAGGAAAAAGTTTCCAGAAAGACCAACGAAAAACAGAATGGCCAGTGTCAAAGTAAATAGGGCCAATTGTGGAGTCTCAGATAGAGGTTGCTGTGATTACTTGTGTGGTTCTGCTGCCTTCTTTGATAGTCCCATTCAATTGCAGAGTCTTGCTGTAAGTTTTTGTGACCCTTAAATGAGTTACCATATTGAGGAAACCTTTCCTTTATCAACAAAATCTGTTTCTCTAGGGGCCCTGCTGTGACTTTCTCAAGGAGCCATGCATTCAGCTGAAACCCCTCTGCTCTAAAATGTCTTCTGTTGAATCCTATTTTGTGAAAGAGAATGGGCCAAGGAATTACACTGAATGTGTATGTGATACATCATGTGATTCAGTATGCAATAAGGTACACCAGCCACAGAGACAGCAGTCAGATGCTTTCTTTTTTTCATATAAGAAAGGAATGCTATTATTTTTAGAAAGTTAGAGTGTTTTCTTTTTTAAATTCTGTGAAGTATAGAGCTTAGATATTGTGACTTGATCTCTCCACCACCTGATAATCTTCAATAAAGACTGAGGACCCATAGTGTGTTTCTTTAGTAAGACACAATGATGTATGACAATAAAATAGAGGGTTAGGATGATCTCAATTTCATCTATACGCAGGGAATAAATCCTACACAGCTATGCAAGATGCTATGAGTAATGGAAAATGTTGAGTTTTTCTTAAGGGTAACTAGGGAATAATTAGTTAAGGAAAAGAAAACTTTACCCTAAAATCCAAACAACAGTTTGGCACAATAAGCCCAAATTTGTTGCTAAAATTAATTCTGTTTAAGCTAAAAATTGCTTTCATTTTTAATTTGGCCTATCATTCTTATAGCTGAGAAAATGCAAGGACCTAAGAATTAACTCTTTATACCTTTTTCATGCTGATTGAGGCACTTCTTAAGTACTGTTAAAAAATTGCAGAAATTTTCCTCCGTTGCATAATTTTATGCTATGAGTGTAAACCCTGATGAATTAATTCCCAAAGAAACTAATTCAAGCCATTGCTGTACTATTGCCAGCATCTGTAAAACTGCCTGGCAAAAAGCATGGAAACAGTTCAAGCAACATTGCTCTGGCCATTTGTACAACAATGCCCACATTTAAAATAGTAACCTTATTCTCCTTTGTAATGGGACAAAGTAGAGGGAATAAAGTTACAATCATATGAATATTACCAGAATACCTTCTGAGAAACATATTTTTGTTTGAAACATGGTGAGGTTTTAAGGATTTGGACGGCCTCCACTCTATTGATCCCAGGACATGAAGGTCCCATGTGAAAAATGAGTTTCCATAAGAATTTACTAGAAGATGGTTACTAGAACATTTCCTTTCTCTCCTTTCCAAAATGTAAAAAGCAGCATAAGCATTCGACTGGTCTTTTTGCTGGGATGTGGACTTATTCCTGGTGCGTAACTGCTTCATTTTTTTTGTTGTCTCTTCTTCTTTCTCTCCAGCCCATCACTACCTTCAGCACAGTTTTTGAAAGACTAGATCATGAGGTCCTTGTGGCAGGGAATATTTTCTCTCCACTTGTATTTTAGCTGCTAAGAGAGCCTATGGATGCCACACAAAAGTGGTAATGAACTTTACAAGACTACTAAAGTACTTTTTGCATTGTGAAGGGAATGACATTTGCCTGATTCTAATAAATCTTGAACTGTTTATGGAAGTATTAAATATGTTGCATCCCACCTACAGGAGAACTGCTTGCAGGAAGCATCTCTACCCCAGCAGAAGTCCTGGTATTTCTCTCTTGAACTTTCTCTTTGCCTCATGCAGACAATAGTGTACAATAAAACTGTTGCAAAACTGTGAAATTACAATAAACCAATCCAAACTACCAGAGCAAACAGACTTCTATTTCAGCGATGCCAGGACTCTCTGCAGCCTCAAGGATGGGACTGACTGCATTGAATGGGGTAGGAATTGGATCCTGACTGCAGCTCTGATGCATACAATCATGTTCTTACATTAAATGTGCTGAAAGCAGTCACTTCTTGGTACTTTGAACTGTCATGTTTCAAGGCTTCACCAAAGTCCAATGAATTTATTTCTTCTGGACTAGAGGATATTGTCAGATGATCAAGAATTCCTTAGAATGTAAGCTGTATTTGTCAACACAGAAATCTGCAAGACTAGGATATCTGAAATATTTGTCAAGTTATTTTTAAGATTTCAGGGCATGGGGCCTGGCAGTATCCTTCAATGTGTAGCAGAAAGCAGGGCCTTGATGCATGTTACCTATGCGGAGTAGTGTGTTGATTTATCCAGAAAAATTTCAGTATGCATCTATTTGGTTTTGTGCAACGCAGATAATCCTGGAGAGGCAACATCCAGCCTGTTATGCATAACCTAGCCTGCTCAAGACCTTACTTGCCTACTTTACTTTGAGGTTGAGGTAAATGTCAGAATAGATCAGATATTCTGATTTCAAAAGTATGTGGGACCTGAAACAGAGCCAGTCATGATTCTTCTTGAAAGGCAGGAGGACTTATTTGAAAACCATGAGAGCTTGAGTTGAAGACTTGTCTGTAATGGTCTTGGAGTCCATTCCTCACCACAACTAAAATAATGAGAAAGGACAGCAAAATAGGCGAAGGCATTGAACAGAGTTTCCTTTCCTACTGTTGGAACCATGAACCCTCAGAGAAGAAAGACAGAGGGAGTGACAGAGAGAGATGATGATGCAGTGAGCAAGTCTTGGGACACATAGCCTTCCTATGTCACTAACAGAGTGTTGAGGAGAAGCACCAAATACCAAAATACCAAAAAGTATAAAACAGGCTGTAGCTTACATGCTGACCCAGAAGCTATAAGGCATGAGAGAAGGATGTGATGATGGAAATTCCAGGGGCTGTGGTTAAGAGGTGAAAGTGACTCAAGCTGAATTAGGATGTGCAGTAAGAGAGTTGAATACAAGAACCTCTTGAGATCTCCATCACTGAATGCTGTCAGTAAAGAATTTGTGGCCAGCAGAACTGGGAGAGCATTTTGGAAGGTGCCTGATGGTCCTGCCAGATCCAGTTCCTCGAAAATTGACTTTAGGGAGTATCTGCCTTAGGTCTCACAAAGTAGGTATGACCATCTGTGAAAAAGTCTGTAACAAAATTCAGTAGCTATTAGTTACAACAGAAAAGTGAAATAACTTCATTGCTTTCTGACTCTATCCAAAATACACTTGAGACTTTTGAATAACTTTTTCTATTCTGCTTCCAGATTCTTCTAGGAGGACCTCTGAACTGCTTGTTTATAATTGATTTGTTCCTTATACTTACTGTGGTAAAGGGTTTCATGACTAAATGATCTCTAGTTAATAGGAATCCCTGTTCTTTCAATTTTATCCCTGTTCCTCTAACTCATTCCTGCTTCTGTCTGTTGCCAATCAAAAATCTTGAATCCATGTTGATTTAGCTCCACTTATGAGAAAGAAATGGAATATTTTGAAGCTAAAATTAAAAAAAGATGAGACATGGCAAGTAGAATCTCAGATTATTCATATCTTAATCACCATTACAACCTTGGCAAACAGAACTTCAGAAAAACACAGAATATGGATTCAGGCTAGAATTTAACCCAGCTGCTGGTACAGGGTAAATTGAAGCCAATGAAAGACACAAAAGGAAAAGTCTGCAAGATTAGAAAATTATTATGGCAAACTTTCTTCTTTGCGGAATGACAGATGAACAAATACTACAAAAAATGCTTGATCAAGGTTGACCAAGAAGTGAAGTACTTATTTTGAGGGAAAAACATAATGTCAGCAGAATTCCTATAGAACTCTTTAATGGAAATTGAAATTGCTGCAATGTCAACACCACCAACCTTCCCCTGGGAGATTTCCACTCCACAGAATGGGCTGGAAGGTCCTTTTTTATGTGTCCTCCTACTATGTACAATGAATCTGGTTTCTGTTGTATAAATACCACAATACTTATCTCAAAAATGAAACAGCCTTTGAGGTAGTTATGGGAGCAATTCTGGAAAACTAGTTCAGATGAGATATATTGATGCTCTTAGAAAGATTCTTTCACTACATTTTGAAAGTATGGTCAGTGTTTCTATGAAGAGAAACAATTAATTCATTGAAAGCGGTGGCAAAACATCTTGACTTTTGTGGAATTTGACATGGGATTTTTGTGGGATTCATAGCTAGTCTAAATCTCACTGCATGCAAATGGATTTCTTTTGCATATGATTTGCAAGTGGCATAACTGCTATGTGCAGACATGTTTAAAAATTCACCAGTACTAACATTCCTTCTAGATGGTAAAAATCTCAAACAATTCCAACCACAGTTGTCTCATCACTGTTAGTTTAAATTTCAGTACTTTCTACAGACAGCAGAAAAACTGTTTCTAGGTACATTTTTTCAGACATAAATCTATCAGTTTCTCTTACAATTCAAAGACTTACATTAATTTAAAATATTTATAAAAAAAGCCCATCAATTAATGTGGACCAATATTGGTGAAAAATTGAATTTCATTCTGATCTGTGAGTAACATATATTTTCATTGTGATCCATGAGTAACATATATTTTAATCTTACCTATGAAATTTTGAAGAATTGGTATTATCAGAAAATGCTTGCCAAGCCCTGAGTGTATTTTGCAGTTATGAATTCAATTAGTAAAGTTGCTTGTTTTATTTAAGAAAGTAAAAATGAAGAACTTCATCATACTTCCACAGGACTGCTTCTTCTAATTTGTAGAATGTTCACTGTTCACTGATATGCTTTTAAAGATAATTACAGTTGTAATAAATGTAATGAAACTTGCCGGCAACCTTCTGTTATGTCAGTAAAAATATATGTTCTTTGACTAAACCACCAGTCCCATTCATTTTTAACTTCAAATGTCAAATTAAGAGTGTATTGTGAGCTGAGAATAATATGCTTTTCATGTAAAGATTATTTTTATACCACAATGTTTACTGCTTGAATAAAATAATGCAAACACATTTCACGAAATGCAATTTCAAAGTTTTGTCTTCTCTGTTCCTTGTGTGTGAACCAAAAAAAAAAAATCCTATGTGATTTTCCATTCAACTGCACCCTCAGCAGGAGTAAATAAATCAAGAAAACTTTGAATGCCAGTAAACCTTTAGGGGACATAGCTGTTGTTTTCCTTTTATTGGTAAGTGCAGGCACTGATATCCTAAGTTTTAGAATTGTTTGACTTGTGATTTGTATGTGGCTGTCCTCTGTCTTTCAAAGAGGAGAATTCATTTTCAGGGGAGAATAACTGGTCAGGGGAGAGAGATGTCAAACATGACTTTCTGTACCATCATCATCAGAAAGGTTTGATGTATTATTGATTAAATTTATATGGGACATGCTGGGAAGTGAAGCTTTATTCACCTGCCAAAGGCACAGCAGCAGATGATCTTGGGTCGTGTAAGTCATGATTGGCAGAAAGTAACTTTCCTTAATTCTTGGACTTTTGGAGTCATGTTTCTAACTGGCGGCAAAAAAAAAGTCCAGGGCCGTGCCATACCAAGGACCCTGCTCATACCCAGACATACTTTTGTGGACAAATACTCCTAAAAAATGCACTGGTATTAAATCTGAGACAAATGTCTAGTGGTAGATGGATAGAGGTATTGATAAAGGTAGACTGCTAGAAGCCAGGTCTGAAATGATTTTGACATTGTTTTAATTTCCTGCCCAGGCCTAAATAATCTCTCCTTTTCCTTTCTCTTCTTCTTTTGTCCCAAATAGCTCACATACATGGATTTTGCATCAGTGTAATTGGCTTTGGTGGCTTAAACTCTGGTGGCTGTAAATTTAGTTCAAGATTTATGAGGTTGCAACTAAGATTAGAAACTGGATTTTAGAACAGCATATATCATGCAGAGATATGAATGGATTAATTTCTCAGAAAATTAGATGGGTGAATTGAAAATGTTTTCTTCTGCTAGAGTAATAGAGAAAGGGGGTTGGTATGCTCAGTCAAAATTATGGCCTCTGAATCAAATCTTTAATATATTTTTCAATACATGATAATTTTATCTGTCATCGCTATCAAATAGCTGTAATATTATTCACTTAACATCATTCTAGAAACAACTTAACTAATGTCTCTGACAGAGAATTAATCTGTTATTTCTCCAGCTGTATTTTCCTTCTTACAATCCCCAAAATGACTCTAGCACTGACTCCTCCTCCTAAATTACAATATCCAAACAATTTAAATTAGTATGTCATGAGATTGGAGTAGTTTTGTGTTTGACCTAATTATTAAAATTACTTTCTGAGAACTAATGGCATAATTACTCTTATAATTAGTAAAATAAAGAACCTGTAACTGCTCAGACTGGGAGCAGCTGATATGATCAAGCTTTAAATTGAAAAAATCCAAAATTTTCTTGCCCGTCGTCTGTAGCTCAGTACATTTCAAAGGGAAGGCTGATACATGCCTGCAATGACTGTGTTTAAACAACTAAATCTTGTCTCCACCTTAGCATTTGATTCATTACTCACTGATGAACCTTTGTCCCTACTTGCCTGTTACTGGGAAAACACAGCAGCGTCTACTACAGATACCAAAACATGCTTGCCACGGCACTAGTGATACTGCCTTGTGATAAAGCAGGAATGGGAGGCTGAGTGAAACTGAAAAAAGCTTTGAGTTAGAGGCTGACCTTCCCAGAGTACAGCTCTGCTAAGCTCACTGCCCAGCGGAGCCCTGGGGCATCCATGTCAGGCATTGCTTCCATCACCATTGCAATTTGCTGTGGGTCTAAAGCTAGGACCAGGGGGATTAGGAATCTTTGTTGGCTATTGTTTTTCTCTCTCCTTTTTCCTTTCATTTTCTGTACCATCAGAGGGCTGCCCACCTTGCTGATGCTCACTGAGACATTCTTGAACAAACCCTGGGATACACTGTTTGGAATGCGATCTACATATATCAAGTGCACATTATGCACAGTTTCCCTCCCAAGAAAATACATCCCTGGTATAATTTTTTTGTTATTTTGACTGTAGATGACACAGGCATGTTTGTCTCTCAGATTAGACCTCCTAGGGAAAAGTACATATCCATTTTACTTAATGTGTATGGTACCTGTTCTAGAAAACCTTGAACAATAATTTGTAGTATAATGCAGTGTGTGTACTTTTTTATTATTGGATGAATGGTGGAATCCCCTTCTGCCTGGATTGCGTTTCTAACCTTTTATTTTATTAAGCAATCAGCCAGTGAGATATTTATATCTCTCATTTTGATGCTAAAGATCTGGAGAGCTTAAAGAAGATGGTATTGTGTTTTACTGAAGTTTTCTCTTGATTTGCAGTCCCAAAATGGCAGAAAAATATGTTTTGAAAATTCAGTTTTGTTTTAGCAGGAAAGAAGAACACCAAGACATTGCATCAGTTTTCAGTTAGAGTAAACAGAATAACTCCTCATAAACATTCTAGTGTGTTAATATTTTGGGCTCAATACTCACATGTCATGAAAACTGTGTGCATTGTTGCTTTGAACACAGGACCAGACAAATCCATAATGAATGACATGAAATTATGGTGTGCCCTACAGAAGTATCCTACACATCTCAATCTGTACATAAATGCAAAATGCAAAAAGTATATGAATTCATAAAACAAGAGAGAAAAAATTCTTTAACTACATTTTCTTTTCTGTTAGTAATGCAGAAAATATTTTCCAAAAGGGTGTGTGTAATTCAAAATGGGCTTAGATCCTTCTAAATCCACAATAAAGCTTTTTCTCCTGTAGCTGATTTCATTCAAACATGAAATGACTGACAAATGAGATTTTTTACCCACATTATCATTTAAAGGAAGAATGAATAACAAATGTACAAGTAAGTTGCTATTTTGCATTTTCTTTTCATACTGACATCTTGAATAAGACATACAAAGTTAAATGCTTTTCAAAATTCAAACGATGAAGGAATTGTTACACTAATTATTAATTAGGATACTTTCTACATCCAAAATATGCAACAGAAGATGTTGAGGCCTGCACCATCATAAACAGGCATGAAATTGTCTTACACACAAAAGCTAAGATAGGCTGCCATGACTGAGAAAGATGAGAGTCTCCAAATATATAAAGATACCTGTGTTTGAACAGACCAGACAGGGTAGGCTGGTTCTCCAGCAAAGAACAAGGTGGTGATTGGAAAAACAATGAGGACACAGGTTGCTTGTCTTCCAAGATTCAGTGTAGCCATCACAAGAGTAATGTGCTATAAAGAAATATTTATGGTTAGTGCTAATGGGTCATCCTTTGCTATGAGGACTTCGATATGACCACGTGCGACTACTATAATTTGCCTTTGGTGGTTTTTTAAAGAAGGAAAACTATGTGCACAAAGATAACTCCCTGAACTGTACCATGGGATTCCCATTAATTCCCATTAATTTTAGCTTTTTCTGGCTTTTTCTGTAAAATGGTTCATCTCTAAGATGAGGACATAGGACATTGTAAAGTTGGTATATCTGCTGCAGTTTCATCCACTCACTGTGTATGTGACATGTTTTAAATGGAAATCATGATGCTAAATTTCTACAGAGTGAGATTTGTATTTTTAGGAAAAAATGAAAATGGAGATATACCTGGAAAGGAGAACTTTATCATATTTGCTCTAACACCTTAAGCATATTTGGTTTTGCTGCATTAAGTTAAATTAAAATCCTACATAAATCCACAATCATAATTATATTATACAGTTGTAAATTTTAAAAGTACCAGTTTCATTTCATGGTGTTGCATACTATTAAAAATTGCCATTGATATTAGGTGTTGGATTGTAACACATTACAGGATCCAAGGAGAATTCACTTGGGACTCAGTTCAGCATCAGCTTATCAGAGGCATGTACAAATGTTTTCACTAAGAAGGTGGCCCTTAAAGTCAGGCATGGAAATATAACTTAATAAACAAAATAAAGCAAAGACTACAGCAGTCTCGTTTTTTAAGGTAGCCTTTTCAAGAGGCCATCAAAGCTATAGGTACTCATTTTTAAACTATCTTGAACTTTAGACTTTTAATTAAGATCAATCTCCCTGATTGCAGTAATAAAGTGAAAGGAAGACAAACAGCACTTAAATAACAGTGCTTCCGACTTCCAACTGGAGCAGTAAATACATGTAAACAGCATATTAAAACTGCAGATAGTAGACATGCACTGATGTCAGATAATGCTTAAGACCTATTCCTTCAAGAACTTGCTGTGAAGGTTAGGAAACGTGCCATTGCCCATCCTGTGCCATGCCACCTCCACTCTCTGCTCCAGGCTATATGTTTCCAGGAATATGTACCTCTGTGAATAGGTACATCAGTGCTTTTCCCCAAAAGACTTGTGGGTTTTAGCTTTAAACATGATTTAAGCAATTGTTATACTGCAGGCATGTAGAAGCCATGTTTTTGAGGCTCACCAGAAATACGAAGGATTAAGTGAGCTTTTATAACTAGGATAATAATGTTTGTTTTACGTGGTCTTTTTACAGCATCTTTCCAGTGACAGCTGAACATTTTCAATGATTTAAAATGGATCTCATGCTTCCTTTCCTTCCTATCCTCTTTCACTTTCAACAAAGAAGTCCCTTGTTGTTTTTGTTCCTGTTCCTTTCTGCATGTAAGGGAGTAGAAATGTTGTGTGCCTCAAACCTGTCAGAAAAGTTCATGTCATCAAAAGGATTTTGACATTTTGATCCCAAAGAGACTGCATCTCCAGTCGTGTCTTGCAGAAAGGAGGCCCATTGTCTGTGACCAGCTCCTGCACATCTCCCACTCAGGGTATTCCTTCTGTTCCTCTAAAGCTGAATTTAGAACAGTTCACCTGGGAAAATACAGACACAAAAAGGCAAGCTGCCCTAGCTGCCTTGAGCCATTGAAAGGGAATATTTCAGTATCTTCCTCAACAATGCCTCAAGCTTCCCATGCACGACTCTGCTATGTAAAAGAGAGATCTTATTGACCTATTAAGTAAAAGAGTGATATTATGACCTATGTGATGGCCAGGTACAGCAGCACCATTTGCTTCCAGGAGAGCCAAAGAGCCATGCAGAGATGCTGTCATGCTGCTACTAGCAAAGGGTGGTAGGCATAGGTAGGCCATGGAGAAGAGCCAGGGAGAATCACTGACAGTTCTCTTTCAGGTGTTATTTATGAGAAATTAACTGGTGGCTTCAGGTACAGTGTAGCACACTTTGTTTCCACCCAGTGAAATTCCTCGAGTACATTTTAAATTCAGTACCTTGAATCCTGTTCAGGGTATAGAATAGAATTTCAGAGGCTATTGAAACAAAGTTTACTACTTTTAAAAATATTCTGTTTTGTAATCACTAGGGAAGAAATCAACTGTTTGCAAATGGAAAATGTATGCAGCTTCCCATTTGGAAAGTTATTTCAAATAATTTGGAATTAGTCAGAGCATCAGAAAGACAACAAAGTGTTAAAAATCCAGAAGATTTATCCACAATGAAAGATAATGAAAACCAAAGAAAATGGGCAGGGAGTGGGGCACAGTACTCCTTTCCCCATTCTGTGGACATAAAAGAGAATCAAAATTAGTTTTTTGTACTACTTTCCATCTCCAGATTTGTCTAAAAGCCATACAAAGACGATTTTACATGGGAGCTTGCTGGTAACTTAGAGCTTCTATAGGTCTTGGATAAGTGAAATCTTCCAGGCATGGCAGAGGAGATAGGATGAGTTTGGTATCACTGTGAAAGCTTTCTGAGCATTCTTATCAAACACAGCCTGACAGGTCTCATAAGCTGCAATATGCAGGGCACCAGAATTGTTATAATGTGATTCTGAAACAAAGAGAAACTCCTACTATACCTTTTCCCTTTCGAATTCCTCATTAGTTTTGCATATAGAAAACCATGTTAAAAAAAGGAGAATCTATTTAATTATAGATGTATTTGACCAACATTTAATATTATTGCATAGACAGATTAGATATTTTTGCATAGACAGGACAGCTCTGCCTCAATCTAAAAGCTATGTTAGATGCACAGTTTTCTTCCAGTACTTCAAAATTTGCTGATAATTGAGCATTTAAAATATACCTTTGTCACTCATACAGATGGAGTTTTTCATTAGCCATGATGTATTTAAAAATGCATAGGCAGCTCTGACTCTTACACAAGTTTGCCAGGAACTGAAGGTTTGGACATATGAACTTTCCTCCCTATCCACATGGAGAGCAAATCCCATCTTCCCAATGGAAGGATCAGGCAAAAATTCCATAAGCACAATCTCACGTATACCCTGTGCAGAAATAATCCACAGAGAGGACTGTTTGGCTCTCACTGCATTCTTAGCTGGTCAATCACAATAGTGCCAAAGATTACTTGCCAACTCTCACACACTTCTCTGACACAGCTTCTTTCACATTCCTGCTCATTTTCCTCTTATCTTCTATCTAAAAAACCTTAAGGAAACTCACAGAGGGGGAAAAACCTTTCTATATTTATTTAAATAACATTAAAGAAAGGGTGTAAAATGCCAAGCCTGGACTGCAGCTCCAACAAGGCAAAGGACTGTTTAAGACAGCTGGGAAAGCTGCAGCAGTTCTTCAATTCAGTTCCCGGCTCTCTTACAGTGTCCCTTCCAAACTGACTATGATTCACCTCATTTTCTAGCTCCTCAGAAGTCCTCTGCCATGCTACCACAGGATCACAGAGAGGTCTAGAGAAAAGTGTATTTTAAACATATTTTCATAGACTAGTTCATTCATATTTAATTATTATTCAAAGTAGCAGCTAAATTATCTTTTGACTACTTTCCCTCTTGTAATCACCCCATGCTTTGCAGACTCTGGCTTCAAGCTCAACAGGGATCAATTCAAAAGGCTTCTTCTATTGATTTGAGAACTGGATTGCCTTTATTTGGTTTCATAGCATATCAGAAAGAGTCCTTTGAAATCTGTGGTGCAAACCTGATTTAAGCTGGTATGAGAACCCTTGGGAGCCATCTCTGATGATCAGAATTCTTCCTCCTGGCCCTTGCAAGTGCCAGTGGTCTGATCTCAGGCATTTGACTACCTTGGCCATCTTTCTCCTCAGACTGAAAGCTCAGCTCAAGTATGGTGTTTCATGTGGCTGTGGTGTGTCCACTGAGCTGCATTCCAGGGCAGAGGAGTGCTTCCACACAATGATGATGAGGATAGAAAGGGTGGGTCCCAAAGATCAGATCATCACAGTCTATAAACAATGTACACAAAGCTCTCAACGCCCCAACCCAAGCATAAACTCTTGCTTCTGGAACAAATGACCCCTTCAGGGAATGGTGCTGCGGAGAAGGAATATGAAGTGTGCAGGGTCTGGGCTGGCCGGGACATGGACTCGTAATAAAGATGCTTTTGCAACATTAATATATGCCTGTTTTCCTGCCAACTTTGCGGAGTGCCAAAATTTGGCCCTAAACATTTAATGAAACCATTGAGATTTAGAATCAGACAAAGCAGAAAAGAAAATAGGAGAGTAGGGAAGAGGAAGAGGGAAAACTGTACAACAGGCATCTGATTAAACCAGTGATAATTACTGATATTGTTCCTCTATGAGCTAGGATCACACTTCAAAATAAAAAGTGGAAGTTATTTTTGTTAATAATTTTAATCAGCTTCCTTTTCATGAAGGATTAGAGAACATTAATAGGCAGCTTTCCAAAAGACAGATGATTTGTAACACCATCAACTCAATAACTGAAACAAGAGACCTATTCTCTCTTCCATTTGTCAGAAGTAATGGGTTTCTCCATTGGAGGAAAAATACAGAAAGATTGAAAAGCCTTGATTTCACCTAAATGAAATACATTCTATTCTAGCAGATGCTTTATCCTGTAGTTTATTTTTCTCTCTCCCCGCAATGGTCACAACTGTGTTGTCCTGTTTTCAATCTTTGTTCCCATTCCTGATACCTGAAGCCATTGTACCCAATCTTTGTACCCATTCCTGAAGCCTGGCTGGCTTAAGAAGTTCAGGGCATTATCTGAGAAGAATTTGCTCAAGTTTCCTTGGCAACAGGAGCCGAAAGAAATTCAGTAAGGAATATTTTTGAGAGAGGCTTTTTGTTTTCCCTTTCGCCATTCTTGGTGGGCATCAGGGAGAGAGTAGCTGGTTAGGTTTGGATTAACCAGGTAAATGGTGGTGAATGGAAATGAGTAATGTCTGGCTCAGTTCTGAATCTGGCAAACAATGTGAAGCTGCCACTGCTGCTAGCATCCCTGCTGTTTGCCTAGCAAGCATCAATAATCTTTATACCTAACAAGGTCTGAAAAACAAGTGATTATAGTAATTACATGATCCACATGATTTGATTTGACTTTTATACAGGAACTAATGCCTCTTAGTTTTAAAGACTACATGACTTATATTAGTGGGCCTTTCTATAGAATTGCATCCTGCCACTGTTTTCTGTTCTTGAGAAAATTCATGTAATGCCATTGCAGATATGCTATCAGCTTGGAGTAAACATGGTACTCTAAATCATGCGTAGTACAATAAATCATACTCCTGCCATTATGTTAATGCTTTGCAAATCTTTGCATTTGTTTTTCTCTGGAGTTGGAGGAAACACAGTAGGAAGCAATGTTGTGAAATCCTGAAGAATTTCGTTGTCAGTAGAACTGCTTGAGAAATTATGCTCCTCCTCTTTCAGAATAACTCAGTACAAAAGGAAATACTATTTCGTGTAAATTTTGTTTCTTAAAAAGCTTTAATTGGAAACCTAAATTCTCATTGAAAGTTCCTATGCAAAAGCAGTTTATTTTTCTTTCACCTCATTTTCAATTCAAACACCTTGGAAAAAACCCTGAACAACGATATACCAAAAAACCCCATAATAATCAACCAATGGTAGCTTCTGTTTGTAAGAAGAGCTCCCTCTCTCTCTTCCTGTTACTGCCATCCCAGTAATTTCTCTGTTTACTGCTACAGAAAATTTTGGAAAACAATGTTTTTCTAGTTGCTGAATGCAGTTTGGAATATTAGTTGTTATTCTCCTCCTTCAAATATGCAAATTTGTTTTCCAGATTCCACAAGATAATCCTTTTTTTGTTTGTTTTGGTAGGGATGTGAGGGTATGTGTGTGTGTGTTTGCAATTGAAAACTTTATGGAACAAATTCCTTTTGTGTAAACTTTCCATCACTGGTGTCAGACAGAGGCAGGGGTTCTTTTGTTTATCTTAAAAGCATGAGCAAAGTTTCATCCATCTTTCTAGAGATTCTCATGGTTTATAAGCAGAACTAAAATAAAGAAATAAACCACCCCAGTTTTTCCTTTAAATTCTCATCAGAACTATTTTACTTGACACTGAGGCAAAATTTTGGCTTTGCAGTCTGTGCTTTTCTATCTCGGAATGTGAGGACTGGGAGACAAAATGCCTATTCTTTCTTGGCTCTTCAGTGAAATCTGATTGTTTTCACTCAGTTTGAATTCTTTAGCATTTGAAGAATCTTACTAATATTAATGTATTATGAAACTGGGAGCGCTGGTGAATGGGTTAACTGTCTCGTGCCTTGCAGAGTGTCCTACCACTGAGTGCACTTCCCAGAACATGCTGCTTCCTGGCATTGTCACTCCTGTTATGGATATGGGGAGATGAGCTTCATGATTATTAACAGAGGCTGCACAATGTATTTTGTGTGTGTCTAATAATAGTAAGCAATTGCTGTTATATAATTTTTATTTTTCTATTTTTCTAGTGATCATTCATCCAAATGCAAAAAATTGGCATATTTTGTAGTTGATGAGACATAGCTCAATTGTAGCTCATTCAGCAGTAGAGATTGCTTAGATGATGCCCAGATGCCTATTTTTATAGCAAATGTTTTTATTATGTTTCAGATCCCCATCCCAGGATTTTTTGCCGGACTTAAAAACTGATCTGCCTCAGGTCAGAGCCTGATATATCCTATTAAGGACACTCAGCTAAAGAGAATACTTCTCGCTGACACAGAGGCTTAACAGATTAATGAATTAGTCTGTAATACCTTCTCCTTCTAAGGCCTGGTTCAAGTTCTGCTGCTGTTACTTTGATTAGCACTATCTCCTCTGGTGCTGAGCCAGGCAATTCTGTATATTGACTTGTGCTGGCATTTCTTACTGCTTTGAGAGAAGCAGAGAAAAAATCCTGCCCTATGAAGTTTGCATTGATCCAAAAGTAAAATTGTAAACATAACCAAAAGAGCTGTATTCTGGAAGGAAAAATGGGGTTGTTAATGGTGTGGAACAACTGATGTTGTATCCAGCCCATCCTTCTTCCTTTAAATATATAACATTGCTAGTATAAATTGTTGAATACACTTTATATCAGCAATAACCCTTCGAAAGTTGGTCATTTCATGGCATTATTGATATTACAATCTGCAGTGGTTTATGTTATTAACTGCCCTCTGTTTACCTCAGGTTGTTAATCAGAGAGCCAGCCATTAAGTCCTGGCAACACATGATTTCTCTAGGATTATTGCTAACATTTCTGCTGCAGTCAGGAGGGTTTTTCTGGCTTACCTCAGCAATGAGGAAGTCTGTAGCTGATCAAATGTGCTCTTGCATGCAACAGTCACTGCAACTGATGGGAATTAATATGAAAGGCAAAATCTAATAAAGAAAACCTTGCTTTGAATCCACTCTTCAGTCCAATACTAAATATTGAAAAAAACCCACCCCAGGATTCTGGAGTACACAGCTCTGATTATGACTGACCTACTCAAGATTATAAATGGCAAGCTGGGCAAGATAATATCCCATTCTGCCTCACTTCAATTGTCATCTTTAATTAAAGAAGTTCTACGTCCCACATGACATATCTCAGCAAAATGTCTCTCAGAGTCTTGGGGAGGGGAGGGAGAGGAAGTCTGGGAGCAATGTTTTGGCTGTCAATTTGCTGGTTTCCCCAGACAGATTTGAGTGATCTGAGTTGCAGCATTTAGGAATTCTCTTGTGCACTAGCTGATCTTAGCTTCAGTACCAGGGTTTTGTGAATACTTTAAGCAGACTTCCACTAAGGAGACAATATGTGCCCTGTGGTGTCACTCTGAAAAACAGCCATTATGACCCTGAAAACAGGATGTTATTGAGAGGTTTTGTATTTAGTTGCTGGGATGTAACCTACTGTTATCCCCATTTTGCAGATTAATTTTGGGCCATAATAACCATCATTCAATAAAATAATTCAGAATCAAAGAATATGCTTAGCTAGAGGGGACCACAAGGATCATCAAGTCCAGCTCCTGCCCTGCACAGCACCATCCCCAAGAGTTACACCATGTGCTCAAGAGCTTGAGCTCTGTCAGGCTTGGTGCTGTGACCACTTCTCTGGGGAGCAGTTCCAGTGCCCAAACACCCTCTGAGTGAGGAGCCTTTTCCTAATATCCAACCTATACCTCCCCTGACACAACTTCAGGTCATTCCCTCAGGTCCTGTTACTGGTCACCAGGCAGAGAATAGATCAGTGCCTGCCCCTCCTCTTCCCCTCACAAAGAAGTCTCTTTGCATGCTTAGAGTTAAGCAATGCATCAGGAGCCTTAAACCTAAGTAGTGTTTTTTGGGAAACCCTGTCTACTGTGCGGAGACATCTCAAATATCTTTGGCATATACAGTTTCAGGTGGAAATGCTGTAATGAAGTGTGAGTGTGCTCCTGCTGATTGCTTACCTCCTATCAGAGGCTTTTTGAAGCTCAGAGAAGAAATATCTTTGTATTTCAATCCTCTGTGGAGCCTGCAATGCTGAATATACTCAGAGCAAGCCTTTCTTACTCCTGTTGTGTAAGACCATGGTGGTTCCTGCTGTTACATTCATGACAGTTATTGGATGAGTCATCTACAACTTTGGTTCCCTGGAGCCTATTTGGCCTGAGGGTCCCTCCAGACACATCACCCATGGCTTTATTTCCCACAGCAAGACTGCCCTCTGTGCAGGAGAAGAACAGTCCACCCCTCATGTTCAACACCAGCCACTATATAGGAATACATTAGATATTAGCATTCACAAAACAGATCATGGAGATGTAATGAACTTTCCCCAGGTGACCACTTACCTCTGAATTATTCTATTTCTTTACTATAAATTAAGACAGTGAAAAAAAAATAATAAATCAAAACTAAACCCCCCAATTGCATCTGCATCAAACAAGGAAGAATCTCTTCCACTGCATCAGTCAATCCAAGTCATTAAATTTTCTTACGGAAATTAGTCAAGCCACGATCTGAAAGAAGACGATAAAAGACAGCAGAGTGTGACTGGTCTCTGATGTAAAACACTCCACTGAGAAGAACCTTGTTTTTTGCCAGGAGTGGTGTGATGATGACAGTGTAATGTCAAATTTTTTGCTTGCTTGTAGGAAGACATGGCTGTATTTTAAAAAGATGAATCTTTGGTCTAACTTTTCTTCAGTAGAAGTCAAACCACATATTTGTGATGTACAAGAGTGAGCAAGGGATGGGAACACCTGTCATGTGAGAAGAGGCTGAAGGAGCTGAGACTGTAGAGCACTGAGAAAAGGAGGCTCAGAGGACCTTACCCATGTCTATAAAGACCTCACGGGGAATGGAGGTGGGCTGAAGATGGAGCCGAGCTCTTTCCAGTGATGCACAGTGACAGGACAAGAGGTAATTTGGCACAGCTGAAAAAGCCAAGAAACTACATTTAAATGAAAGAAAAAGCTTTTTCTGTGTGGGTGGTGGGACACAGGAACAAGTTGTCCAGAGAGATTGTAAAGGTATTCAGAGGCCATCTGGGGATGGTCCATGAGCACCCTGCTCTAGCTGACACTGCTCTGATGTTAAATTAAGTGATCTCCTGAAGTACTTAAGCAGATTCAAAGATCTTATAATTCTATAATTTAAAAATATGATTCTAGGATATTAGTTTCATATTTTCAATTATTTTACACATTTATACTTTGCTATATTGCAGTAAACTGCATACAGATTGATTTTTGCTTTCCAAAAATTACTCTCAATGTATTTATGTATTAATAGATACTTTATTTACAGTTAGTTACCTTTTATTTAGTTATACTTATTACATACTTTTACATAGAGCAGCAATTTTTTAGACATATCTAAATGTACAAAACCTCAGCATAAAATTAATCTTAACTAATTTAAAAATGCCCTAAAATTTTGATCTCTTTTTTACACCAGCCCTTTAAAACCAACTTTTCAAATAAACAAAACATGTTTCCCTCCTAAGGAACCATCCTTTTATGCTTCACCTGCTTTTCTTTTTCATCTTTTTTTTTCTACTTGACATTCATGTCACTTCATCCAAGGGCTTCAATTTTCATATCCTGCATTTTCCTGATACACCCTTAAGTTTTCCCCTCTTGACTGGGCTGCTGCGTTTATGCATTTGTACATCATACTGAAAAACTGGGATTTTAGCAGACAATATTTAATCACAACTGGATTAGAGGAAAAAGTGAATAAATTTTTTTCATTCCAGAAATAAATACTGGCAGGGGACCAAATTAATGTCCTGGCATACACTTTGAGAGGGCAAAAGTGATCACCCTCCTCTGCTATGTGTGAAAAGAGCAACTGCAGTGCAGAGCCCATGTAGAAAAAGTCCCTATCTGTGCTTCGTCCTGTGCTGCTGCCAATCCCAGGGGCTGTGTGGATCTCAGGGGTTTTGGCATTGCACCTCCTCTTTACCTGGGAGCACACACAACTCTCTAACAGCCTGTGCAGAGTGAGAAAGATTTCATATAGTTGTTTTTTGGGGTTTTTTTCCCTTTTCCTTGGTTTTTTTTCCCCCCTTCCTTTTATAGTCAGGGGCAGTAAAACCTTGAATAAAAAATAAACTCAGAAAGAGGCTCATAGGGTATTTATGATAAGGCTTTATTTTATCCATATTATTAATCTTACTTGTTTTCATAGGGAGTTTTAGAACACAAAAAATTTTGCTTCCCTGCTGGTTTGTTTTCCCTCTATACTGTAGTATTAGTTCAACACTTTTACTTATATTTCTAGTTTCTGTGATGTAGTTTCTGTTCAATTCACTCACCTGTTGTGATATTTGTTTCAGCCATATTTGTTTTCTGTCTTACCACGGTCTACTTCTCCTGTGTTGCTTAATATAGTTCTCCAGCTTGTCATCATATTTCCTGTCTTCTGCCATGAGTATTTGAATGGTCTTTACTTCTCATCGGTCTCAAGCCCATCAACTAGAAATGGAAAGTGTTGACAACATTTTCAGTTACCCTCTTAAATAATATTAAATATTTTCACAAGCTGATCTGCTTCAAAAGATGGCTGTTGGAAAACAAGCTATTACACATCTAGAACTTGGCTTTAATTTTCTTTCCATAATTTTTCTGGTTAAGTCATTATCTTCATTAATGCACTCAAATAAAATTGAAAATAAAATAAATTACACTGCAGATAAAATCACTGCTATAGATCTCATCTGCCCTCAAAAAAGGATCATTCAGTAAATGGTGATTTTTTTTTTACTTTCCTGTTCATTTTAGATAAAAACATCTGCTAAAAGTTTCTAAATTGCTGTCGAAAAATATGCTCATTCGCAGCCCAAAATACAAAATATCAGCAGATTTCATATTTGGTATTCATGTTTTGAATCTTCAATATATGTCTCAAATGCATAGACTGTTAAACATGGACCCTTTGGAAACTATGGATATTGCCAGTATAATTCTCCTTTTTAGGGACCTGTCCTGCAAAGCTCAGTTTTTGTCTGATATTTATCTGCTTTTTTGTCCCATCCATTCCTGTAATTTCCAAGTTATGTATGTTTCAAATTTTCACTGTCTTGATTTCAGAAAATGTTTAAGGCCTCCTTAGTCAGAGGTTGCTCAGACATGTTCAGAAGGTGTCTCTGCAGGTGTATTTAAACCAGGATTTTGTTTAAAACAAAAAAACAAAAAAATTTTGTTTGGTGTTTGCTGCCTGATATAGTATGTCGCATGCTTCTTACAGTGCCAGGCCAGGTCCATGGAATATAGGAATCCTTATCCTCCCAGAACCAGTTCACCCAGCCATCATCTTCTAAAACTTCTGCTCCATCACAGTTCTTACAAGTCCACGTCTTTAAACTGTGGAGAGATTTTTAGTAAACTGAAGTATAGGCAAGTTTGGACAATTTTTTTTTAATCTTCTCATTTGCCTCACTTTATGTCTGGAATTAGGCAGATGTTCTGAACAGGGTGGTCTTTTTGTAAATTCCTTTACAGTTTCAGTTTCTCAAAAAAGTTGTGACAATTCTTTTCCCCTTTTAATCTAATTTTGCTGTTTTAAAACTGGACGTATTGTTTGTTATTTTTCCATATGGGCTAAAGTTATATAAAAGTTCACATGTTGACCTTATTGGCAAGCTGGAGACATGGTAGGAATGGAAGGATACAGGGGTTTTTTAGGAAGGGCAGGCAGGGGAGATAAGAAGGGGTATCAGTGATCAGCTGGAGTGCATGGAGCTCCATTGGGGAATGGATGAGGAGAATATATGGGTCAGGATTAAAGGAAAAGCAAGGACATTATAGAGGGATCTGCTACAGACCACACAACAGGAACACCAAGTAGATGAGGCCCCATAGAGACAGACGGCAGCAGTCTCAATTCCACAAGCCCAGAGACTCGTGGGGGACTTCAAACACCCAATATCTGCGGGAGGAACAATTGAAGAGGTTGCTGGAATAGTTGATTGTAAATTGTTGTAGTTTCTGTTCAACTCACACATTCCTTCTCCAAGGGATAGAGGAGCCAGAAATGAGAGGTGCTATGCTGGACCTTGTTCTCACTAACAAGCAGGAGCTGGTGGGGAATGTGAACCTCAAGGGCAACCCATTGACAATGAAATGGTGGAGTTTTGGTGATCGGTTTGGTGGAGTAGATAGAGCCCTGGAGGGAAGAGAAGTCCTTAGAAGCTGGTAAATATTCAAGGATCCCCTCCTCCAAGCTCAGGAGTGTCACAGCATAACAAAGATGAAGTCAGGATGCCTGCATGGATGAACAAGGAGCTTTTGGAGGCATTCAGACCTACAAAACATGGAAGTAAGGACCTATATCTTGGGAGAAATACAGACCAATTGTCCCAGCAGTCAGTAATCAAGTAAGGAAAGTTAAAGGTCTGAAAGAATTATATCTGGCCAGGGACATCAAAGCCAACACTAAAGCTTCTGTAAGTAAATCAGTGCTAGAAGAAAGACTAGCCCTTCTCCCGAAGGAAACAGGAGATGTGGTTACCTGGGATATGGAGAAGGCTGCGGTACTCACTGACTTTTTTACCTTGGTCTTCACCAGAAAATGCTACAGCCACACCATCCAAGTTGCAGAAGCAGAGGCAGGGACTGGTAGGATGAAGAACCACTCCCACTGTAGGACATCAAGTTCAAGACTATCTAAGGAACCCACAGCACAAGTCTATGAGACATGGATTTACCACAAACACCCTTTGTCAGCCTTTTCCAATACCTGACTCCCCTCATGAGGAAAAAGCTTATTCTTATATCCAGCCTAAACCTATTTAGCTTCAGTTCATGCCTGCTCTCTCATCCCCCAGCTGTTCAACCCACTGAAAAATCTGGTTTCACTTTCTTGGTAATGTCCCTGCAGGCACTGGAGGATACTGTTAAGCCCATCCCAAACCCATGCCCTCTCCAGGCTGCAGCAGCTCAGCTTCTCCAACCTCTCCTCAGAGAGCAAGTATGCCTACCCTGAATATCTTGGTGGTCCTTTGCTCATTTCAATATCCCCATATCTTAATCAAAATTGCTATTGTTTTTGTTCTCAGGTTTTGGGTACCTTTATGGCTTCCTGGCTGCTTCTTGGGACAGCAAGAAGAATGGCACAGATGACAGGCTGGAGCCTCATGTCACCTCTCATGCTACCACTGCTCAGGTCTCCCTCTGGTAACTCATTTGTGTGTGGCCTCACTGAAGTACAGGCCTTCATGTCCCCATGGAAATATCATGTTCCTCCAGGTTTACTGGTCTGACTAATATCAGGCACAGCCTTGGATATGAAGACATGCCATCCACTTTTCTTATAGTGCTTTCCCACACAGGTATTTCCATTCATACTTTATTCATATCAGACTTTGTATTTCCATCACAGAGCTCTATGTTATAAGCATCGGCACATATATCACCCAAGAATTAAGCAAAAAAAGGGACATTTTCTTAGATAGTCCACAAAATATAGGGAAGAGCAGACTTATGCCTTGTTTGTATGTATGAGATCTTGATTCCCCTTTTTGTCCTGATGCTTGTATAAAATGTTGGAACTTCCCCCTTGGCAATAATGGAGGACTTCCATTTGACCAGTCCACTTCCATTTGTGACCAGTCCACTGGGTGCAGGAGATTGAACCAGGTTCATGGCACTGATAGGACTGCAGAAAGGATGTGATAAAATAAGACATTCATACTTGATGAGGTTCCACTATAGCTTGAAATGCACATGTCCTTGAGGTCAATTTTTTGAAAGAAAGAGGAACCTGAGCCTCTTCATAGAGACTCCAAAGTGCTCTGCTAACCAGTCTTTTCCATGCACTTTGTAGTACTCATTAAGTTACTCTCTGACTTCTCAACTGTAAGTGAAAAAGTAATTGCTTAAATATATTAACTTTATAAATCTGATCATATGGATGGACAGAATAATTCTAATTTATTAATAATGTTGCTGCATATCTGATAGATTTCTTTATCTTTGCTTTGTTTTTCTTCCTCATAGTGAGCTAGGCAGTAACAAGCTGAAAGCATGAGCTCGTGAGGCACCAGTTCCTATTTTGCTGATATGAATTTGAATAACTTTCAGAAACTTTTGCTGTTAATGCAAAATGAACTTTTAATCCATTTCAGTTTAATTTGGTGTTATTGTGTGTCATCTACCTGATTTTGAGACCGTTTTCAATGTTCATGATAAAATGTATTTGCCTGATGGAAATATTGGGAAATTTTCATTCTGTTTTCAATTAGAGATAAACAGGAATCAACCCTCTGTATCTCAAGTTTTCCTCAGTTTTGAGGGAAATTAAATCAAAGCCAAAGTCTGAAACTCTCTCTTTTTTTGGAAACTTTACTGTGTACATCATACATCCCTGCTTTTCAAAGTGATGACTGTCAGTGTGATTCCTATCAGCAGAAATAAGAGACGCAAATTCTGGTGTTTTCTCCTGAAAAATGGGTGTGGATTTTTAAAAATGCTTTTAAATTAAAGTTTTGGTTAGAAAGTCATCACACAGAGATAGCTTCTAAGTAAGTAACATCTGAATTAATTTGCAGAATTTTTAGAAGACATTAAGTGTGTGAAAAGTTGTTAGTTTTGTTCACTGTCACACCTACATTTTCTGCAAAAATATAGATTCTTTTCATCATACTCAGCAATAGGGAAGGGTTAGTATAGTGGAAATTATGCAGATGAAATGAAATTTTTCCTTTAGATTAATTGTAACTGTATGTTGAAATAGGTGACCTCAGTTTTGAAGAGGTCAACCAGAAACTGAAAATCAAGGTCAGATACAGAGAACATTTTCCAGTCTAGCATGAGAACATGCATATATTGTTTCCACAGAGTTCTATTGGATCTAGCCACCAGCATACTCAAGATTGCCTTTCACATTTGTCTATAGACTTTCCCTATAGGAAAGCATGTGCAAACTGTGTAACAGGGTTATTTCCAGAGCACACAAATACACACCTATATAAAGAAGAAACCATTTTCAGTATACAGCTATCCTACAAAAATTAGGAATTATGCTATGTATTTTGGAGTGTTGTCTCCCAATATGCAAGTTATAGCCTGACTATTGACATGTAAGCTCGACAGTACTCTTGTAACTTTAAAGGTCTCAGAAGAAAAGACTCATATCCTACCATTCCTCTCTTTTTGAAATTGAAAGGAAAACTGATTGTTAGAAAAATGGCTATAACAGTTCCATGCAACCTCAAATTCTGTGGGATTTAAAATTTTGTAATTTTTAAGGCCTGGTCAAATCAAAGGTTATGCAAATTAAACCTCATGTCTACTTTCACAAATCAGAGCAAGAGGTGAGAAAGTTTTCCTATATTCTGCCCCAAACTTACTGTTTTTAAACCTACGGAATTTGATTGCAGCTGAAGCTATTGCCTGTAAAATCTTCAGCTTCCTTCTTTTCTAAAATGTTTTCTGTCAAAGGAACAGATGACAGATAGTGTGCCTCAGACAAGGAGGTCATTTTGGGGCACAAACTCATTAACATAGTAAAAAGAGCTTTAAATGAGTTTCAAAAGCTCACAGGGCAAAAGTCCAAAGGCAAATTAAAACCTAAACAGCAGAAACAACAATTATTGATCTAGTCATTTGGATGGAATCTGAAGATGAGCAAAAATCAGATGTGCTGCTGAAGACACAAGAATGAAAATACCAGGGCAAACTGCTGAGAGAATATATGTGCAAGATTCAAGTGTTCAGTGGCTCAAAAATTCAAACAAAGATGACATAAAGAGTGGCAGGAGATGAAATATAACATCAAATTACAATGCTGGTGGCAGAAGACTACAGCTTGTAAACAAGTCAAAACAGGGAAAGAAATTAACAGGTGCTATTATATACATTAGAGATAGGCATGGAGGTTGAATTGTATGGTCATCTAAGGTTTTTCCAGTTATATTACTATTTGGATTTTGTGCTTCTGTAAATCCTCATCAGCCATTAGACTTTGGTGAAGAATAAATTAGTATATTTTTATATCTAACAATGTAAGCCTTTCTCTCTCTTTTTTTTTTTTTTTTTTTTTTTTTTAAAAAATTTAAGCCTTTTTTTTCTTTTTTTTTTTTTTTTTTTTTTTTTTTTTTTTTTTTTTTTTAATTTGAGGAAAGTTTCTTGAAGTAGTTTTATCAGCCCCATGAGACAAACAACCAGGTTGTTTTGACGTGGTCCAGTAGAGGGCAATGACACCTATAGTCGATAGCTGTACTGGTACACCCTGAATAAACTCTCTTTGAGTTATAGTGAGAATAATCACAGTACTCCCCACCTTAACCTTTCAGACATCGGTTAATTAGGCAGAACTGCAGTTCATGCATGCTATCCCAAGGGAACATGTTACTGTTTATTTTCCTTTTTGATGTATAGCTGCAGTACTGAGTCAGGCATGATTTACATATATGATAGGTGATAATTAGGCCTAGGAGCCTCAGTGAACCCATACACTGTGGATAACTAGTTTAGCTTGAATAAGATAAGCTTGAAAATATTACATGAATATCACTTCTATGATTGAAAACATTATAAATACTGCATATTGCTGGAAATGTTGCCCTGTGATTGAGCCAGCGGCAACCTTCATTATCTAATTCTCTCCAGTAAAGTCTTACTTTCCTCTGAAGACAGTCTGAGAGACTTGTGGTTGCTAAGCCTGGAAAAGAGAAGGCTGCAAGAAGACATTATAGAACTTTCCAGTGTCTTAAAGTGGTTACAAGAAAGCTAGAGAGGGATTTTTGACAAGGGTGTGAAGTGATTGGACAAGGGGTAATGGCTTCAAAGTGAAAGAGGGCAGATTCAGGCTACCTGTGAGGAAGAAATTCTGTACTGTGAGGGTGGTGAGCACTGGCACGTGTTGTTCAGAGAAGTTGTGGTTATCCCATCCCTGGAAATGTTAAAGGTCAGGTTGGATGGAGCTTTGAGCAACCTGGTAAAGTGAAAGGTGTCTTTGCCCATGGCAGGGGGTTTGGAACTGGATGACCTTCAGGGTCCTTTCCGACATAAACCATCCTATGATTTTAGGATTTTATTACTTTTTTTTTCTTTTTTTTAGCACTTATTTAGCATGATCTGTCTCCTAAAGATTTCACCATCTAAATCAGTCATAGATAGGCGAGTATTAGGTAGGAACTATTTGAAGTAAGGTAGACTGATAGTACTTGTCTAGATAGGTCATAAAAGCTTCATTTTGGAAATATTTCCTTTAATATTTAAAAAATCTTCCATTCATATTAATTCATGTCTAACCTCTACTATTCTTGTTGATGTAGGCTAGGTTCATTCTCCATACTAGTTTTTCTACTGTCTATTAAGGCCATAAACAAGATATTGCCCTAATCAAAGGTACATTTTAGAATTAAAACCATCATACTCTAATGCACCTTCACTTTGTCTTTTCTTACTGTGTTAAATCCAAGATAAAGTATGAGTTTATCAGAGTATATCAGAGTAGATCCTTCTATCATACCTTGATGTAACTCATTATGGAAATTTATGTATTTTATGTTGCTTGATACTTTAACAAATTTATCGAGAGATTTTATATAGGAAGCTTAAAGTTAATCCAAATTCTGAAAGGTGCAAATTATGTATTGATGCTTACATTATGATATATATGGATTATTATTCAGGATCTCTGTTAAGGAGCTTGTACTCCATTCAAATACAATGTCTGGACAAATAAGTTTAGGAGGCCTCATGATTCAGTGATTATGGTTCATGGCTGTGCTTAACTCTTAGCTCTGTACAGAAATGGATAAAAGGACAAAATCCCTGACCTGAGGATTTTGCAGCCTATTATCAGACAAATATGATGATCATATGGAAAAAGGAAATTTACAGAGGGGTTATGGGGAAAACTCTAGAGGGATTGTCAAGAACCTGATCATGTGATGACACATTCTAATGATGTGCATGTGTTGACATTTCTTAGTTAAAAAAAAGATTATATCTGGGAGGGATCTTGTGTTTCAACTGAAATGGGTTTTGGTGAGGACTGAAGAAAGCCAGGTTCTGGGAGAATAGAGTTACACAGTTCAAGGTGTAGGTGAAAGAGATCTGAGGAGGCAGGAATTAATAAGATGGGCATCATATGCAAAGCAGAAAGGAAAATGGGAAGTTGATATCAGGGAAGACTATGAATTTACCTAAGATTCATTCACAGTTTCTCAGGTTATTTTTGCACGGGGACAAACCTGCTGCTCCTCCATCTCACAGAATTTGAATTATAATGCTTGCATGAACAATGAGAAAACAGAGGCATTAAAATGGATTTTACTTGAGGTTACCTCAATAAAGAATGATTTGTCATACTTAACAAATAATTCCTTATTATTAGCTGTGTGGTAATTTTAATGCTATTCAAGTAACTTGGGACTTTGGTGGTGGTGGTGTTTTACTTTGATTGCTTTTCTACTGCAAATTTTTGAAAGGTTGAAGATGCCTGTGAAACCCAGTTTCTAGAGTAGTCTGCTTTTGTTTGAAATGGGTAATATATACTTTAGTGTTTAAAATAGAAATGAGTCAAGCAAATCATATGTTTACTATTTCCAGAAACTTTTTTAAAGGTTTGAGGGGTTTTTTTTTCCTTCAGTCTAAAGTTATATTAGACAGAATTTCCACACAGCTACAGCAAACCTGAATAAAATCTGTAACTTGTCATCTAAATTTATCATGAGTTTTTAACTATTTCATAGAAATCCAGACATATTTTTAGCAATGAAAACTGAGTTATGGCTTGGGATTTAAAGTGCTCTAAGAAATTATTAAATTATTTATGAATTCAAGATGGTGTGGATGTACCTATATGCTATTCAAAACCCAGCCTTTTGAAAAAAGTCCATAATGCTCCATGACAAAACCATGATTAGTAATTTAGAGGATGACAGATTCTTGGCTATGGAATGCTCCTGTCCTGATGCAGAGAGCTGGCTTTTGTGTCATGCTTAATATAACACACTGGGACAAGTTAGTCATGTCCAGATATGGAAAATGATGGCAACTGAGACGTGGTCCATTTTCTCTAAATTAGATATTGTTCTTCAGACTTCTGCATAGTGTCCTGCTAATAATCCAAGCCTGGCTGTCTTTGATTTAAGTAGTGACATACTGAAAACCTTGTGGGCTTGCGATAATGACAATGCTGTCTTTTTGACACACTGGGTTTGCTTTTGTTCTTATTTTAGCATGCATTTTTTATGTCATGACTGTGCATATTCCTTTTCAGTGTAGGTGTGGAGCATCTCTAAGTGTCTTAATGTGCTGAGATAAAGAAATGTGTTCCAGAAATGGCATTTTGAATCATGGTTCACTCGTTTTAAATAGGAAAATGAGTACTATGGTGCCTGAAAATTTGTTGATTTATTCAGACTTGTCGAGTTAGTGATAACATAAATGTTTGCTTCATGCTGGATTTATGTTTTCTTAAAACAGTCACATTGCTCTGTCAATCCAAATACTGCATGGGATATATTGACATGATTTATCTTTTCTGATCTATCTTTAGACTTTAACAGATTACATTATGAGATGAATGACATGAAACAAAAAGTGTACCGTCCATCCTAGCTTAGTTTATACCTTTTTGTGTTGTTTTCTGGGAAATATCCCTATTGTCTCAAGTGTCATCCTATATGACTCCCAGTTTTGGAAACTCCATTCTCATTCTCTTTGTTTTGCTGTGCATTAAGGGTTCCAAAGGCATGGCTCAGATTTCTAAGTCTTGCAAGACAAATATTAAATTCAGATTTTTCCAAGTAAAATGGCCTTAACGTTTATTTATTTGCATGTTTAAATAAACACATATTTTGTTAATCATCTGGGATTTTGGTTTTTTTATTTGCAAAATTTGTACAATTGAACCTTCATCTAAAATGCCAAAATATGTGGCTGTTTTTTAAAATTATTAGTTTTTTATAAATCTATAAAACTTTTTGTTATAAACTTTATTAACAAAAGCAGTAGTTAACAGATATAAAAATAAGCAAGTTACATAACCATGGCAGGCTCCTACAGTCTTTAGCTTTTCCCCACAAATGACATACACAACATTCTTGGCTGGAGCTTTATTCAAAACACATTTCAAAGACACAACTGTAAAACATTAGACCCTTCCAAAGAGCAAATTGACTAATGGGAAGAAACAAGACAGACCTGTTATGTAAGGCAAAAGAAGTCTCCACCTAACCAAAATTCTAGTTTCCAAGAAAGCTATCACCTACAGAAGTCAGAAAGAGACAATTCTGCCCATAACTCACTTTCTAACTTGAGATAACCACAAGTGGCTTTATACAGTCTGCAGTCCCCCTCCTTCCATTTGTTACATTCATGTCTCTGCTGAATACCTTCCCAAAACACAACATCAGTGAAGGTTATAGTCTACCATTCAACTTATGAATGAAAACATGGTCATCTGCTAGTCTAAAGAGCATGCTCACACCCAGTAAAGCGGGCAAATTGATGCCCCAACATGAGGCAGACCATTAGTGTCTTAGGTTTTAATGTCTTCATATTTACTTTAGGTCTGAGGTTAAATATTGGTGCACAGATATTCATTCAGAATTGAAACAGCCTGCATAGTAATTCCTAATTTTTCCTCTTTTTGCCCAGCTTGTTAACTTTTATTTGACAGAGCTAATACAAATAGTGAGGGAGTGGTGAGGAATTCACAAATCAATCAGTTGAACAAAATCTTCTCTACTTCTCTCAAAGTTTTCAGACCTTCTGCTTGAACTTCATTAGCTTACTGTATTTTTAATTACATTGTGGCCTTGCTAGAATTCATGAGCATTATCTGAACAGATTAATTTGGAATAGGAAGATTTTCAAAGGAGACATGGGTATTAAAGTGAGATAGGTGTCTTGGTGATTAAAACCAATCTCTTTAAGGGAGTATTGAACTTTTGCCACTAGAAGGCAAATATGGGAATATGGTGCTACCATCTTTGTACTTATGTCCATTTATATTAACATGACCACCAACAGCAAACTTTGAGCTGCACTGAATTCAACTCAGCAGCAATTCTAGCTGAATAACTGCTTTGCTATTGATTATCATGCAGATTTACTCAAATGAATTACTTAAATTCTCATTGAAATTTTTGTCAAATGCTGTTGGGAATTTTCCTCCTCCTATAAAGCGTTATGGGCCACTTTTGTTTACATAACCTCTGGGTTTAAAATTAAGCTCAAGATTGATGAACCATTGAAGAAAATACATTTATTTGGTAAATGTTGTAGAATTGTTGGAGTGTTTTGTATAACCACAGAAGAATGATCTGTGCCTGCACAGCTACATTCTCTCTTTTGATCCATTAGTCACCTAACACTGATATACACAATGATGCAAATTTTCAAAGAATCACAAGGATAAAAGCCACTTTATGATTACCATCTTATTTTAATGATTGTGTCTACTCACATGGAGACAATTAATAACAGTAGGCCATGTGGATCATCATGCTGGGAAGACGGGTTAATGGAAAATTTCATAAGCCTCAAGGTTTTTGTTTGTTTATTTTTGGGGTGGAATGGAATAAGACAGGAAACAAGGGGGTATTGTAAAGACAAAAGGCTTTTTATAAAACCAAATACTTTAAATATCTTCAAATCCTGTCAGAAAAAGGTGTAGGACTTATGCTTGTGTAGAACTGACTATGAAATGAAACAGTTTGGGGTTTGTTTCTGTCAGATGAAAATGTTAAATGAAGTGTTATCTCTTGAAATGCTTTGGTTGTAGTGGTGACATTGTATAAATGAAATACTTCTCAGATATATATTGGAATGTCTTCTCAAATTTAGTACTGTTTAGATGTGAAGAGCTGGCTTCAACCTATCTCAGTCTCTGTGATTTAATTCCCAGAATCAACATTTTTGAACTATAATTATAATTAATAAGCATAATCTGTCTGGTTGACTTTTTTCTATTGTGTGCTGTTAAATAGTGAGATTAAACAGGAAGACTAAGATCCCCTCACATCTTCTAAGATGACACTGAGACAGTACCATACATTTTTTCACTTTTATAGAGACAACACATATTTGCAGAAATAATGAGAGAAAGAATAAAGTCAGAATAGAAGGGAAGAATGCATATATTTTACTTCAGCTGTTATCCAATAGTTTTACTGATTTTCCTAGCTGCAGTAGGCATCAAGGTCATCCACAGTTCACAACAGCTTTTCCCTGATTGTAGATGACATTACATCAGAAAGCACATTTAGTTATTTATGTTTCATTTCTCTTTAATTGGCTTATAAAAATTGCTTCCTAACATTCTCTTGAACAGAGAAAGAATCTGACTTCAAAAAGTAGAAGAAAATTAGCACCCACTCTAAAAATGCATACGAAAATCTTGTATGTCAAACTTGATACTGAAGCAAATATAAATAAACGTAGGTCTCTGTCTTAGTGATGTTACCTCATTTAAGATAAAGAATAATTGGTATTCATATATGTGATCAACATTTCCATCCACTGAGTAATAAGCAAATTAACAAGGCACCTACTGAGTTGTCTTAAGATACTACATGTAAAAAGAACTAATTATTATACTCTTTGGAATACAAATCTCCATTCATGCCATGCTGTGTTGCTGACTGTGGAGAAAATGGAAGACAATATTGGGCAGGTATATTTTTATGAAATGTCACACCCTTCTTAAAGGCTTTGACAGTGACAGTCCTTCAGTGAAGAAGGAAAAGTAGCCTGAAGAGTCCCCACATATCCCTTTTTGTTTGTTGGTGAAATTTCAGTTTTCTTAAAGGTTCATTTATACCATACCCATCAGCATAGCATCTGATCTTATTCCAGTAGTGCATTAGGCAATATGACAAATATCTGTCTCAGTTTAGTTCCCTCTTCCTCTCCCCGGGGGAGAAAGACTAAATGAATATAGATGCACAGGGATAAATTCAGACCTGCTGTAAGTAATTGTGATTCCATTGATGTCAGTGGAGTTGCACCCTACCACTTTTGATTTGAAACTGGAACAGAGAGACGCATTGTTCTTTGCAAAATAAAAATAAACAGTGTGTGAAGATGTGTCCAAAGATTTCAATAATATTATCTAGGACAGATTCTGCTCCCAGTTAACACTATACAAATCCATTTGAGTAAATGGTGTTACACAATTATAAATGGAATCAATCCTATACAAACATACAGCTTACAAATGGCTCTGATTGTCAGATATGCATTTATAGATGTATGGAGATCAATATGCAAAACTGCAAGTTTGGCCTTCTGTCTTTTAATAAATAAGTCAGTGGGATGAAATGCCTTTGTGTAAACCATCCTTCACAGTTTTTGTGTACTCTGTATTTTCAACTGCAACTAGAAATTAAAAAAAATAAAAGGTAAAATAATTTTTTCAGGTGAGCTGCTTAGGATTTCCTGTCGTCTTATGAGCCACATGTATGCCACTGAACACAATCTCAGGATTATCAAGACAGGATATCACTTTGATTCGATTCACATCTTGGTGTGATAGACCCTATTTCAAATTTATCCAAGGAAATAATAGATTGAAAATATAAATAATTTATAGCAAAAATTCTTTGAAGTTAGCATACATATGAAAGTGAAACAGCCTAAGTTTCTGTAAAGTAAGTTTGTGGGAATTCTCTATTGTTTGACTGGGAGCTTCCCAAAAATGATGGGTATGGTGATTGCTTACTTTGCTAAGAAGAAAAGTGATGGTATTTTTCCTCCTTCTTTTGTGAGGTTTTAACTGAACTGACCAATGTACTGCATCAATGTACTGTATTTAGCAAATAAAAAAGGGTTTCTGTCATGTGTAGTGTAGTCAGTCAGGTAGAACTTTAAGATTTAGAAATATCCATCTTTTAAGTAGTTGATGAGAAGAGTCACATATTTATACCTGTTTGTATCTCTATTTTTAAGAAGTGCATAAATTATTATTTTGGTTAATTCCCTAGGAGAAAAGAGTAAGCAGTTTCTTTATTCTGTTTCTGTTCTTTCTCTTAGATTCATACACGGAGCCTTCATCAAGTCATATTCCTCTTTATCATGACCACTCTCAGCTGGCAGGTCTCATTGGTGGCCACCACATGAAACATGTCTTTGCCACGACACTTGCTGCCCTAAGGAGCCCCTCATTCCAGCAGAGAAGGAAGCTTCCCAACACTTCTGCATCTGAAAAAGAATTCTTTGTATGGGCCTGGTTGCTGATGAGAGCTCTGTGTGTGATTGGACTAAAACACACACAAGAACTGCTATTAGCATACTGCTTTATGGAGTCAAGACCTTTTGACCAGATCTTTCCTTCTCTCAAATGCAAATATGCCTTTTTGTTGTGTTCCATCTCTGTGTAATGGCAAGGACTAATATGTTGTTTCTATTGTGTCTCAAGGTTTCAGAAACTCAGGAACAAGGTCTAGAGAGAGCTTCTCCCACAGGTTTGGAATGTTATTGATTTATTGTGGGTACATCCAGCCATAGCATAAAGATCTAATTAAATTTTCACTGCAGTAAGTGAAAATTTCTGTAATTTTAAAGGCCTTTGGTTTATGAACAGCACTAATTTAACTAGATGCAACTGGAACACTGAAAAGTCTATTTGTAATTGTTTTAACACAAAGAATTCATAAGCTCCAAGCCCCATTTCTGAGAATGACTTCCTATGGAGACTCAAAAGATTGCTATAAAGGTCTTTTGCAAGAGATGAAAATTTTTTTTTTCAGAGCAATACTACATGGACCAATTATAAATGGGTTTATATTGGAGAAGAAAAAGAAAAATGCTATCATACAATTGCTGCCTTTTTCATCTTGACTCTACATCTTGGTGATTTGCAAGTTACAAGCTCCTATTCATATGTCTTGTGGTTATCTTTTCATTATTAATGCCACCATGTTTTCTAGAGACAAAAATTTGACATACATTTCCCTCATTTGTAGTCTTAGCTGTATGAATATTTTTGTTTGTTTGTTTGTTTCTAGTATGTTTTTAGTTACCTACCATGGAGGAATTCTTTGAACCCTATGTTGACCTATCATTGATCATAAGGGGTGGTCCTTTCTCCGGATTCTGGCTCTAGTCCTCTTAGCTGGGAGCAAAGCTTAATAAAACTGAAACAATAAATATCTTATATCTACATAACACTTGAATCCAAAAAGAGTTTAAAAAGCAAGGATGAATTCATTTACCACTGAAATGCCAGCCACCTCTGGGGTAGAACACATGGTTCTTATTTTCACAGAGCTAAGCAGCTGTTTAACAGTATGAAACAACAGTACATTATAGTTTAAGTCATGAAATGAAGAATAACCCTGTATCCAACTGAAATGTAAGATTAAACTTAGATGGGGGGGGGGAGGGGGGAATAATTACCCAAATTGGTAAAATGATCAGAATACAAAGACTAACCCTGCTATTTTGGCACAGTGGACCTTCAAAACACTAAGCACTGAGTGTGGTAAGAAACTTAATTTTTCATTACGTCTAAGAGCTGTTATCTTCAGTTAGATTGAATTTTATGCAGCAAAATGATTTCATGTTTAAAAATGTCGGTTCGTCAATATCCAGACTTTCTGTGGAAAACACGTGTCATTGAGACAGAAAACATTCTTTTGGAGTCCGTTGTGGAATTTCTGATCAAATAGAGATTGAGCCAGTGCCACTAGTAACCTGACTGTTATGCACATCTCCCAGGATGTGGGAGAATGAAATTCAAGTTCCTGTTAAGATTACTTCACAGCGTAGACTTGGACCTGGGTTTCCTACGTCCCAGAGGAAAGCCCTTAATCCTAGACTTACAGCTATTCCAATCATGTTTTCTTCTTATTTTCCCATGGAAAAAAAAAAATTAAAAAATTGAAAGGTCTTGGGTTTGGCTCAGTGTAGAATGTGAATTTTGCAATTTCAAAAACTTTCCTGGAACAGGAAAGTTATTTTCCACCCAGTTTACCTCCTGCTGCAATGTATTAGTTTGCAATATGATGAAAAGTTACTGAATTACTGCAATATTATCTTAGAGGGGAGACAATTGTTCTGTAGGATTCATATGGGTTTATATTATACTGAAATATTTCTATACATTCAAGTATATAGCCTATACTTCAGGCTAGTATTTAATCTCAAAGTGGCAATATATCTAGCAATTGTAGCAATCAACTTTTAAAATATGCTGCCAGTAATGCTAAAATGAGCACACACCTACCTGCTCTTATGTTGGAGTTAATAATCCTCTCAAGGACCTGTTTACAGTAGCCAGTAGGAGAACACCACTAGAGGGGCTTGTATGTCCCCGTTCCTTCCAGGATTAATAGCGTGACCATGCCTGGCAGAGAGACCTTTTCACATTCTTCTCTGTTGGGCAGGTAAGGAGTCAGAAGATATTTTTGTAGTTAAGGAATGCTATCACTTTCTTTTGTTTTTGGCAATCACTTCCAGTAATATCTATGTTCTTAGATGTCATTCCTGATACTGGTGAAAATCAGTATCTTTTGTCTATCAGGAATCCAAAAAATAGATTTAAGACTGTTTACATATTTCAAATCTCTCCAGGTCAGATGTCAACAAAATTCTACCACTAATGAACAATATTTGGTTTAATTCTATGATGATTATTCCATTCTATATCAATGCACTGAGCCTTCAGGTCTAATGAGGTCTATTGAGTGCTGCAGATATCTAGTATTTATTAATCTGTCAAATACGTTAAACATGTTACTGAAAGAGGTGGTACAAAATTTTAAAGAAACATCTATTATTTTCAGCAATATAATTTCTGCCTGGTATATGGACACAAAAGGTGTTGAGCCCAGGAAGTGTATAGACAAAGAACACATTTTACTGAAATTTGGATGAGCTCAAATTATTTGTGCAAACCCATTGGCACGGAAGTCTAGCATTGAAGAAACTTGAGTCTAAAGATTCCTCAAGTCTCTTGTTCTCTTAAGGCCAACTTTTATGAAAGTCAATGGAAGGCTAGTTTCCAACAAAATTAATGACTATATATTAATGGTTATTCACAAAATTGAATTGTTTGGTCTTTGAGGAAAACACTAACCCTTTCTATTGTATTCAGACCACAGGAGGAGCAGTAATGTCTTTAAGCAAGGTAGGAATGGTAGTTTGGGATTTGGGAGAGAAAGACCAACTCCAGTAACAAGAAAACAAATTTTCAGAAAGATTAGTCGAAGAACAACAAAAAAGAAATGATAGCATACACAGCTTCTCAACATAAATCTTATCTCTAGTCTGATGGACTAGATACTGAGGCCTTTATAGTTAAATCAAATTCAACTTCAGTTGTCGTGTATATAGTCACATGTATACATAAATGTAACATGAAGAAAAAGTCAACACCAACATGAAAATATATTAGATGCTCTTGTTAAGAATAAACAAACATTGCCTTGTTTGGCAGAATTTTCAAATGCATATTGCTTCCTTTATTTATTTTTTTATTACAATAAAAATGTGTTTTGTATTAAATCTATTGTTATAAAGAAATTAAGCCCTGAAATCTGCCAGCATGGCTTTTTTTCCATGAAGTGGGGAAAAAAAAGTCCTCCTGTTTTAGATACTTGAAAACATTAGAAATCTGAAAATGAAAAGACCAGCCTTTGCGTAGCAAATTACTCCATAAAAATAAAAAGAATTCTTCTGTGTGAACTTAAATGGTTTGAAGGCAGAACATAGCAGAAGAGAATAGCGTGCATGGTCATAAAGGAAAACATAAGGGTTTAAGTCAATCTTTACAGATGTATCAGAGCCATTCAGGAAGAAAAATAATAAAAAATATATAAATCAGAGGCTATTTCACAGACGTTTGGGTCTCATTCATACTCTGCTGGGACAAAGATTATTAAGCCTGCTCTTGTAAAGAAAATTCCAAGAAAACCTTTACAAAAAAGTCTTTTCCTTGAGCTGTTTCTTAACTTTCAGCAATACGGACAAAATTTTACAGCCTTTCATCTGTATTAAGGGGTATGACTTGCAAGGCCTAAGCTTTCAAACTTTACTATACAGAGAACTTAGGTTATCCTTTCATCCTCTGCTATGATTTAAACTTCTCTTCATACTATACCTTACAATGCCCTTGTGTCCATCTACATTTTTTTACTGTCACTAATTCTGTGTAGCAGGTTACATATAACTCAGTGATATCAAGCTGTGCTTGGATTCTGCTCTGCAATGTTCTTTACAAATTCTTAATACAAGACAACCCTTGCTCCAGACAGTAAAGCATTAAAAGCAATAGAAGATTGACAGGAAGCATGTAATCTTACAATTTCTTCTGTCCAAGATCCCAGGATCATCCAGTGGGAAAACCAGAAATAATATCTTATCTCTGAGTCCCTGAACACAGCTTGCTGTCTCTTCTTGCCTGATTACTCCTTTCTCCCCCAGGAACTTTCTTCGAGGCTGCTGTAGCTGCCTTTGAACATTCAATTCAGTAAGAGTAAAACATTCAGGTGTTATGACCCAGGTCACTTGTCAAGGTAGAAATGGTCTGAGTGTTCAGAATGGTCTGAGTGTTCAGAGTAAAGAGTTATTGAGGATAAAATATGAGTATGTTTTGCTTATTTTTTCATTTGCAGCAGTAATCAGTGATAACAGAAGGGGACAGTCTTGAGCATAATTCATTCACACTTTAACAAAACCTTTGACAAAATGCCCGTCAGGGAGCATAGTGAGATCCATGATGGCATCAGTATCTGATAGGTGAAAAGACTTAATAATTAGATGTGTGACAACATACAGATAGTATAAATCAAATTGAAGGAAAGGCTTCTGGCAGAAATAAAAAAATTAAGGGCCTGTATTACTTGGGGTCAAGGCCAGTTCTGCTTAAGAGCTATGTATAGACTTTGTGCATTTTCTGGTTGTGAGTTGAATTGCTGCAGTGCCCTGCTTCATCATGAGGCAGCTGTACTCAAGTTTAAGCAAAACTGCCAGCTTTTCAATGGATTTTAGGAAGAAAATTTAAAAGAAACTCCAACCTATATGAAGATACCTTACTGAAGTTATTTTGTGGCAGCTGTGTTCTGTCACATGGCTTTTACGTGTATATTCTGCAGTTTGAAATGGCTGGAGGTACCACTCAGCAGAGGGGTTACACAATTTTTTGTTTCAAAAGGTCCTGGACAGGACCCCACCAAAATCTGGGTAGGCCTGGCTGGTGTAATGAAGCTATAGATGTCTGAGTAAAATTGTAAGAGACCTGTGGTTGCTTCAGACTGCCAAACCCAAGCTCTGCTTTCAGTCTACGATATTTAGTAAGGCAGCATAGTCAAGCTACCACCCATGTCTGTAGCAGACATTACATTGTGAAGAGATATTGGCAGTCCTTATACATTATTCTGCTTGCTTAGTGAGTTTGGAAGCCTGTCTGCTTTCAGCTGGTTGTCATGTCATAGCTAAAAGCAGTCTTTGATGTGAGTTTGAAATGATGGTTGTGGGCACAGCCCTTCATCTACTGCAAAATGTTTATCTGTGTCCACACTGCAACTGTGCAAATATTGACTTGGAGTTTCTACTGTCACACTGGACAATGCTATCAAAGGAACACACAGATGTTTATGTTTGAGGAAGTATAGGGATATGGGCAAGGACCTATTTCGGGTTGTCTTCCCACAATAAGGTAAAAGTAGGGACTTTTAGAGTCTGTTGACTACACTGGTGGAAGGTGGACACACCACTGAGATGAGCTTCGATGAATGTCTTTCAAAGAAGGAAGCACCAGTGTTAGAGAGCTTATGGAATGCAGATTTACCAAATCAGAAGAAGGGATATTTGGCATAGCCTTGCAGATCTGATTATGGGGTAGCACAAATTTGGCATGCAATCGAAATTTTCTTTCCTTATGGGCAGAACTCGAGATTGTCCTAGCAGTGAGGAGACCATTCCTGAATAGGACTAGCCTGGCTTTTATTCTCAAACAGTTTTATCCCTGCTAATTCATAGGATGCTCTTTTTTTTGTCTCACATAAGATGTCCACATGTATTATCCTTTGCAAGACAGAAGAGACAGAACTTAAATGAAATCCAGTCTCAAACACAATGGGGATGTTCTAGCGAGCATGGTGGCCCACCCAGATTTTGGAACTCTTTACAGTCTGAGGAGCATGCATTGGTGTGGGAAATGTAAATTTTGATTAAATAACTAAGGCCAAAGTCTTGCTTCTATCCAAGTTGATGTAAGGGGCCTGTAAACTCTTGGTATAGTTTTCATGCAAAAATTGCAAAACCAAAGGTTCACTCTAGCTAAATACCTCTCAAAACAGATGACAAAAATCAAAAAGAATGAATGATCTGTTAATTAGGTTAGCTGTTTTGGACTCTGGAAATGGGTTGTATTTATTTTCCTACACATCTGATGACTTGATTTTCAACTTCTTGCCAGTCATCTAAGGTGTCACCTTTAGATCATTTATATGTATACATTCATTATAGATGCCAAAATGTCTTTAAGACACATTTTCCTTCCTGGCAGGTTAATTCCTAATATTTGCACTAATTTTGGCATCCTGATATTGCCACACTCAGAGTGTGTGAGTCTACTTCTTTTCCATTCCTGGATATAGGTCAAGATCATGCTGATTTGGTATGGAACTGCTACACTGCAGGAGATGTAGAATTGATTACTTGCTTGCAAGCAAGCAAGGAGGAGAAAAGTGGCTAGTTTGCTCCTGATGTGAAGCAACAGAAATATAGAGTAATTTTTAATTAAAGAGCACACAGTAAAAAGGTGCTGCTATGATGGACACCACTTCCCCATTTCCCCGTCAAACAGCAGGGAGATACATGAATTACTAAAATATAATACTGGGAACTATCACTGTAGAATTTTAATCTGTCATTCCTTCTCTGTTGGGACAGGATCCAGAGAGCAGAGGTAGTACTGTCTTTTGTCTGAAAATTTCCAAATTTCTTTTAAAGACTCTTCCAAAATAGTAATTTCACAAATCATCTTAGAAGTGCCACAGATGAACAGAATTATTGACTGTTAGGAACATGATACTCACTTGCTAGGAAAATAACAAAGTGAGAGTGCTAGCAATTCTAGTTGAATACTTCTAGTGTATGCTGCCGCCTTCATCAAAACCAGAGAAAGTACTTTGTGGGAAAGAAAAGAAGGGTAAGAAACAGCAGAACAAAAAGTTTGGATGTTAAAGTGCAGTTTTTCTAGTTTGTTTTCCAAGAGACTCAAGCATGATTAAGCTGAGCAGACATTCCTTGGACAGAAGGCAAAATTTTATAACCAGGCAGGATCCTGACATTCTGAAAGAAGACAATACTTTTAGAAAAAAACTCTTTGAGTCTGCCTATGACACAACAAATGACATTCAACCCTACATTGTGACTTTTCAAAGACTCTAACACGTCAGCATATTTTGAGTTTTGAAAAATCAGTTTTCCATATATATGCACACACAAATACACAAAACACCTGAAAATTCTGGTTTGTGGTACTGTTTGTCCTAGCGTTGTTAAGTTCCCTGTGTGCTTTGCTTTGTGCTAGCCTAAGAATTCTTCACCCAGGGTATTGAGAATAATTGAAAAATCTGCCTATGTGCCTTGAATAAGTAAAATTGATGTTTTTTTTTTTTTTTTTTTTGTTTTTTTTTTGGGTTTTTTTTTCAGTAAAAATGTAGGTATTTTGTAAATCCTGTTTTAAAAAGGGGATGAACCTGCTGAAAGAATTGCAAAATTATCTCTCTTTGCTCATACTACAGCTTCAATTCTTTATTCAAAACTAGAGTAAATGGCTTCTACTAAAGAAGGCAAAACTGGTTCAGTTTGTTCTCAGCTGAATGTTTTTATCTTTATAGACTCCATTGGCAGTAATTAACATAACTAAAAATATTTGCATCCAGGTTTTGTCTCATTTCCCCAGTCTTCCTGTAGCCAACAGAGAGACAGTTTTATCTTGTGGGTGTTACAGACCATTTTAGTTTCCTATAGTAACTATCAAGTAGTTAAATGAAACTTACAACCTTATTTAAGCACAACAGCATATATATATATATATATATATATATATGCCTGCAACTCCCCAGTGTTTGTGATTTCATTGCAACACATATTTCTTCTTATTTTACCCCCTTTATTTCATACTGCAAAATAATTCCTTAGTGGTTAGACAAATGTAACAGGACCTCATTATGTCCAATTTTCAAGGATAAGGTATCCATGAAAAGGATGTATCTGGAATATATAAGAGAGTGTCTAGTTATATTTTTAGAAAGTTACTCATCAGGAAGTGTCAGAGGAGAATGATTGGAGAGAAACGGTCAAAATTCATACGTTTCAGAGTAACTGGTTATAGATTTCTTTTATTTTTACTTTGCAAGGCATCAGCAGGCTCAGCAGCTATCCACAAAATTTTTGAGAAGCCATCAAAGACCACCAGACAACTAAACACATCATTCAGATTATCTTCACAAGAAAAAAAAAAACAGTAATTGAACCATAGAGTTGAGAGTAACTGAGCAAGGATACTGAGGGCATGTAGACAACAAATTAAAACAACACAAATAATTGGTAGCATTGTGAAAAATCAACTTAAAATAAAACATTATTTTTAGCTGAATGCAACTAAATATTGACCATTTTAACAAATTGTAGTGAAATAAATCATTGATTTAAAAGTTATGTAATATGTCTGTGTTACAAATAATTTACTCATTATGTTATGATTAAGAATGACAAGACAAATTGATGATATGGCTTGTTCCTTCCTAACATTAAAAGTTTTTATGGAGTGCTTAATTGTAAATGAAGCCACAATATTACATATAAGTTCAGTTATCTTCAGCTTTTCCTAACAAGCAGGTCTGATTTTCAGGTCTATATTGTCTGTGGGTAGGACACATGCAAACCCTGAAGCTCTGAACATCAGACTCCAAAAATACACTGAGGCATTGAGACAGCCAAAAAGTGTGGATGACAATTACAAAGAAGTGCAGAAACACCTGGAATGCTTTGTGGACCCAATCATTCAAGGAAAGCCAGAGGTCTAACTTTGTTTTTCCTAAAAACTGCTTTAGGAGAAGCAGACACCTAGAGCTAAGTCTGACATGCAGGTCCCAAAATATCTGAGCTCACCCCACGTGTGCTGGCACTTGAAACAGAAAGACTGGGACTCCCTGTACAGACCCACCAGACAGAGAGCACAGCAGGGTGACCTGAACACACAAATGATGTGGATACATCAGCACTGTGCTCTGTCTGCACTAAATTATCAGTGGTCAAGAGTCAGCGCAGTTGTGCCAGCTGTGTTGAGACCCTTGGCAGATGGAGGCAGCTGTGGCCTGGGTGAGTCTGTCTTCAATCAAAAATGATAACCTGAGAGCCTGTCTTGGAGTGAAGACACACTCCCACCTTCCTTCCTTCCTTCCTTCCTTCCTTCCTTCCTTCCTTCCTTCCTTCCTTCCTTCCTTCCTTCCTTCCTTCCTTCCTTCCTTCCTTCCTTCCTTCCTTCCTTCCTTCCTTCCTTCCATCCTTCCATCCTTCCTTCCTCTTGCTCATCAGAGGATCAACCTGACATGTAGAAGATCAAGATTAAATTCCTTCTTTTATTTGAACCTGCCAGTTTCACATTTTATACAACTGCTTGAAGTAGGAGGCAACAGAGTGCATTTCAAGCAGCTCTTCCAATCCCACTTCTTGAAACTGTAATGACCAAATATTTGACAAGAGTGTGAGCACCAAACTACATTCTGCTGTTTAAGATGCATGAACATCAGCCAGTAACCCAAATCTTAATTTAGAATACTTGAATATAAATTGAAACAAGGACTGGAAAACAGATCTGTGCCTTGTCAAGTGAGTTTCCTCACATACCCACTAGACTAATAGAGCCATAATCATATATTTCTCTACTCTGTACCAGTGAATATTTAATTATTCCATGCAAGTTTAAAGACTTTGAGCAGAAGAGGGCTGAGGATATCTTGGTCACTTATATATTCACTAAGAAGACAGGAAATGCAGTTAGAAGTTGTTTTGCAGTTTTTCTGGGCAAGTGAAGTCACTGAACTCATATCTTTCACATGTTAAGATGAATCATTGCCACTAACCTACTATGTAACTTAATACTGAACCCCAAATTTTTTTTTCAAGTCTAAATAATATGTATTCTTTGGGAATATCTTGGCTGCAGACCTTGCAGGTAGATCCCTGTTGGATTTTTGTGAATAGCTTCCTGGGACTTGTGCAATTCTAGGTCTATGCACATATTTCAATATTGCACTAAGGTACCTACAGACTTACAGTGTTTCATAGGTCAAATATCTGTGCAGAGAAAATTGAAACTGAGTGTGTTTTATGTTGAGTAGACATAGATACCAGAGTCTGTTGGTCGTGGGACTCCTTCAGCTGGTGTCAGCTCACTAAGGCGTGCATTTGACAGCACATGCTAGAACTGCTCTCCAAACCAATCCTCTGAGTACTGCCACAGGATCAGCCATCAATTTGAAAGTAAAAAATGTTTGTTTCTAATACTGGTCTAATACAATTTATTAAATACAGCAGATGAATGCAGAAAATTAATGTCACAAGGGTATGAAAGGTTATTTATCAAATACAGAGTAATGAGAATACAACACGCAAATTAATCTGATCATAAAAGAAAGGCTCAGCACACATACAAATTGCTGTTAGTAAACTGTGATGACCTGTGGTCCCACTCAGTCCAGGAGGTATTTTCAATATAAGAGGAAATAAATTGGGCCTGACTGTGTTTTCACCTACATGTGTGCAAAGAAGGAAACATTCCATTAAAAATGATGAGGCAAAATGAGCAGTGGTTTGAGAGCAGAACACAGTCTCTGAAGTGCTTTTCTATATCTTAATCAGTCTTTATAAGAGACAAGTGTTAAAAGGATTCCTCTTGAATAATATTACCCTTCATTTCTTCTTCTGCATTAGTGTTATTTCAGATACTATCAGGTACCAAAAGGGGAGTAAAGAAAAATTGTCTCAGACCTGCACCCATAGGAGGTATTGCATAAACATAGAACACAAACCTGACAAAAGCTTAAAGTATAATAGCAAAGCAATGATATTCAGAAAAAAATAAAAATCTCTGATTTAGGGATAGGCAGACTAAAATTATTCTTGAGTAAAAATATAGACCCATCTTTGTCAAATAGAATAAAAATCCTTTAAATCTTAAAGGCAGAGTATTCAAACTCTGTATTATGAAATGAGGATAGTAATCATCTTTGGCTTCAGCAGAAAACTTCAGCCTGAATGAAGGGTGACAAATGCCCCTAGGTTAGAACTTGCCTTTCTAAATGTTCACTAGTGGAGCACAGGAGTTGCTTTCACTTCAAACAAAGATGCTCCTGGCACAGGTACAAGTCTGTCTTCTTCCCTTCAGGAAAGCTTTTCAGATGACAGTTGATTTCTTTGGCAGTGAGCACACAGACAGGATAATGTATCTGCCACATGCTTTTTAAATATCAAGTAAAATGCACTTTTTTTGACATATGAAAAATAGTTGTCTGAGAGACAGGTGGGTGATCAGACATCATTGCTAAAATCTGAAATATCTTCACAATTTGGTTCCAAAACTGGCAAGAATCTCCAACTCACAATAATATAAAATGTTTTGAGGACAATTATCTTGTCAAATTTGTCATTATTTTTAGCTAAAATCTCATCCAAAAAATCTATCTTTAAACTTCTTGTATTTTATGGTAAGCCCTTATGGAGGGAGATGAACCTTAAACTCATGTATTAAGAGTTTCTTGATAGAAAGTGAACTCTCCTCTACACAACCTGAAGTACATCAGTAAACTCCAACCTAGAGTGGACATTGCATCATGTTATTAGTTAACCAGTAGTGAAACACATTGTACAGCATACACACAAGAAAGCAACAGATCTCTTCCTCAACTTTCTGAGTTGTAAATTGTGAATGAAAAGGAAATTGATGGCTTCCTTAATGTTTAGTTTCTGCCTTAAATATATACACTGATTATGAAATGATTTAAATTATAAAATCTAATTAGGATGTTTTGTTATGTCTTACAAATATGTATTTGGCACTATTCAAATTTAGTTTGCCAAGTAATCTGCTCAAATATTAATATCTGATGTACTATGGACTTCGCAGTGGCTTTATTTGGGAGAAGGTATAACAAACTTCCCAGGCTTTGACTACATATTAACCAGTGGCTTGTAGAACAGATATTGATGGAGGTGATGAGAGCTTCTTAAATACAGATGTTTCCAAATACATAAAAAATGATTCAATAGTCTGGATATCTACCGTAACTCCAGAAATATTTTGAAAAGCACAGTGAGACATCTGCCAAAAGTTTAGACATTGACAAATAGTCTCCTTTGAGCATGTGAGTTCACTGCCATTCAGCCATTCATCCAAGCCACTGGGAAGTGGGGATTGTTCATAAGCACTGGGAGCAATGGAACTGTCAAACTCATTTGGTCACGTTCAGAATGAGATCATGTGATTTGATCTCATTCAAAATATGATTATTTTTGGTTTGGGTGTGACTTGAGGATTGAATGTCAGGAAATATGGAAAAATAAAGAGGGTGGAGTAGCAGAAACTAGGAATTTTGAAGTAGAATCAGAGAAAGACAAAACAATCAGCACAGATGGCTGTATGTTGGTCTCTACTTGCTGAGTCAAAAGTAAGTCTGAAATAATCAAAGGGAATAATGTTTTTAATGTAATGCATTCTTTATACATGCTTACCCCTCAGGAGCATCTGTCCCACTGCTGAGAACATGCCATCATCTAGGCCTTATCAATGCCACCTCCCAGCCACAACTGTCTTTATAGCTGCTGTTGTGTTTACAGCATAGATACTACATAGACCAACACCTGAATCTTCTCTGGCTTCTGTAGTCGCATCCCCTCTTTCAAGAACATAAAATGAGATTTTAAAAGTCCTCACCTACCCACAGAAGTGCACCTATGCCATAATTTGGAGGCAGTATAACGTCCAATTAATTTTTAAGAGTTACACTGGTCTTGCTGTGGGCAGGCTTATTTTATTGTATGGTCTAAGAATGGAGTATTTTAGCTCCGGGGGGTCAAATCATTGGAATGAAATTAAGCAAGTGCTTGGAGATGGGCTACCAAAGTAGGGATTGGTCTTTGTGCAATTGAGAGAAACTGCATGAGCCAGGCACTCTAAGTAAGATCTACCCAACCAGAATGAGTCATTAGGTTTTGTGGTGATAGGTAAAAACATAAAAGAAGGGGAAAAAAAGAAAATAAAAGAAAGTAAAGTTATAAGGATGATTAAGTTTGTTTAGTGCTTTGATGGTCATCTTTAAAATCAGATTATTAAGAAATCATATAATTTGAGGGAGATGTGGTCTGATTTGAATTTTTTTTTTCCATAAACAAATGTCCTTACTTTATGGCCAGGTGTTTGGCAGTACATCCACTGAGGGAAAAGTCAAGGAGTTGGCTGATTCATGTTCTGTGGTGTTACACATTATTTTGGCAGTCCAAGGAGGTGTTCTGGTTCATTGTGTTTTCTGTGCTTCACCTATTGCTGACAACCTGTGGTGGAAGGATTGGTGCAAATCCATTGCTCCACAGATGCAGCTGACGCAGGGGTCCCCCACATCGAGAGGCATTGACGCAATTGCTTCTACGAACCACTGCTCATCAGATAATTTTGTGCCTCCCTCTTGCCAACCCTTCTCCAGCACCCAGCAGCTAACTATGGCTGAATAGCAACAGGTAGGGAAAAACAAATGCTCACCAAGAATACTGAGTATCATTAATATGCATATCCCTAAATATTATTTCATATTTAATTGTCAGAGTGTCCTTTCCTTCCTTCATGATTACATGCTAGAGGAATGTTTCTCCAGTGTTCCACTGCAAAGCTACAGTTTGACCTGCTCCATGACCTGCTCAGGCTGGAAGAGAAATGAGAAATGAAATGTCAAATAATATCTACATTTACGGCTTGAACACAACCAAAGCCTGCAGGTCTGTGAGTAATGTAGAAGCAAAAGAGAATGCTTTTGCATTTGTAGTGGTTCCTGTAACTGATGGCTGAGGCTCTTGGGGCTGAATAAAATAATTACAGAGCAGGATCCAACCACACCAGTGCACCTTGCTCTCTGCGATGACCTAGGCACAGCTTTTAGGTTTTTGCCATCACCTACTACAAACTGCTGTGGTTTTGTGAAGTCATATAACCTTGTTGTGTAGTGACAGTAGTAGAGATAAATTAATAGAGAGAACTTTGCATCTGTTGGCAAACTGTCATTTAAGCAGCTTGGGGACATGGAGAGATTTCCATTGACCTGCTTTTTGAAGCTGCTTTATCCTTCTTCCAAAGAAGTTACACCTTGTCATTGATAAATGATATAGTGTACATCCCAGAATTAATTATTTAAGTTCCATCAGCTTAATAATAGTACACAATAACTCTGCCTGCACATAATTTTGAGTTTTCTTATTTTTATTAAATTGGTACCTTGATTGATTTCAGTTATTTTTACACAGAGTAAAAGTGGGTCTTAGGCCAGAATCTTGCAAAAACTTTCACATTATTTATAAACTCAGGATAATATTTTGTATTGAGGGTGAATATTCATAACAACCCACTGCTGAAAAGGAGGGATTCCACTTGCTCTTTCATTCTCTGCCAATCAGCCATCTTTACTGCACTGGTCTACAGTCACTTACTTTACTTTGACCCTAACAATCTTCTCATCTTTGAAAAGCCAGTTCTATTCACCAAGCAAACTCACAAACAATTTAACTATTGGTTTTTTTTCTGGTGGCTTTCTTTAGGTGGGTTAGTTTTCTATAAGTGTGGAAATCCAGAAGATAAGGGGCTAATATGCATATCTTAGACACCGATAGCCAGATGCTTGTGGAGCCAGCCAAGAATTGTTGGCAATAACCAAAGGTTGTTGATAATAACACACTGTGGAAAAGAACAAGTTGTGGCAGGAGAAGGGGGCAATGTCAAGGTAGGCCAGCACTTTTCCAGGACAAACATCCTGTTCTAGATCCTAGAGATAAGCACAACACAGTACAGTGCAAGCAGAGGAATGAGATCAAGAAGTAGGTATGGATTGGAGAGGGGGATCAAAACCACCCAAGACCACTGAAGCCCTCCAACCTTAGAAGAACAGACTGTACATGATAGCTATTTTGCATAGAAAGTGAGAAACTTACATCCAGGGTGGGGAAAACATATCTACTCCCTTTTCCCTTTTCCCTTCCCTCCCTTTTCCCTTTCCCTCCCTTTACCGAAAATCTACTGCCATGTGCTTATATATTAAGTCAGGGACTAATATACCAATTTCCATTCCAAATATGCAATTTACTAATAAAACTTTGTAATCCTTATAAGAAGAGAGGAACTCCTGACTTTTGTCATTATTTTCACCCATGAGCATCTATGAATCCTGGGTGCTCTCCTGCACTTCAGGGTGGGACATCACATTAAGTTAAGGTTTTGATTAGGTTAATTTCCTGGGATGGTCTGGATAGAAAGCTGGAAGGTGCAGTTCAGGGGTGGGGAAGGTGGGTAAACAAGACTGACCTGCATCTCTCTCATTGGGCTGTGCCAAACTGTTTGCACATGTTGGTCACAGTGTGTATGGCTTCATAATTGGTTCCCAGAATTAATTTCCATGAATACCAGCAGGAGTCAAGTCAGCTTGACAATGGGATCTGAATATTTTCAGGATATAGATAATCACTGCTCAGTGTAAGCTTAGCAAATTCTTTGCTAGTTATTATAATCTGCAAATGCTTGAAAAAGCAAGATAAATAGACATTGACAGTGACAGAAACAGTCAGATGGACTCAAGCATAGGGCTGAATCAAAACCCAGGTGGGAACCAGAGAAGTTCTGGTCTGAAATGGGGACTTTTACAAGAGAAATCATTCTTTCTTAGTTGTCTTGGTGAAAAGTCTGGTGTAAACAATCAGGTAAGCATCTTACATACCAAATTCTGCATTTCTATAGATTCCCTATCCTGACTTTATTTATTTTTTTTTTTTTAAATCTAGAATTGATCCCATGCATTTTTTATTGTTGGGTATTGTATTGGGGATTCACTACAGGAAAGTGCTGAAATGTCCATTCTATAAGTTAGAAAAGGAAGCATGTTTCTCTCCCCCTTCACAAATATAAATTCCCATGAGTCTATCTTTACTTATTCCCGAGTAAATGGTACATTTATTTCCACAAAATGGTAGCCAAATTGTATTTGCTTGTCACTTCAGAAGTTTCCAAGTTACCATATCAGGTTTAATAACAGTTTATGTTTAAATGCATACTGAAAATATCTGTGCTATGCAATGTCTGATGTTGAAACAAGACTTACCCTAAGGCTGGGATCTGTGCTGTTTGACTATTATTGGTACAGCTATTAACACAAATGACCACAGGATTCTTTCATGAACTGCTCCCTGCTCTCCTAATGGGCTTATCTCCTCTTTATGTCATAATGACATTTCCTATGATGCGTTCACTCCTCAGCCTTTTCTGATAGCCCCTTTTTCCAGTCCTGGCCTTAAAAAAAGTAACAATGATAGTAAGAAAATTCCTAGCTGGCCTCATTTGCTCAATTAATGGATGAAAAGTAGATCTGACTACCAGCCTGCTTAGCCACTGCTTTGGGAGCATCAGTCTGCATGGCCTTTGGGGTGTGATACAGTACAGCTTGTTCAGATACAGCTTATCTGCCTCTGTAGACTGCTCTCTTAAATTGTAAATACACCTCCATGGATGCATACCTGAACTTGAGCAGCTTAAAAAAAATATAGTAAAAAACTCAAACAGAGAAACAGGAACCTTAGGATCTCCAACTTGGCAAATGAGATTAAATATATCAGCACCCACTTCAGGAAACCATATTCATCAGGTATTGCAGGAAGTCGTTACACAACTCGAGTTTGATAACCTTATTTTGTTTTCAGAAGTGACATAACAAACCTCCTTCTACTTCTATAACATCTAATTAAAGTACAAAGACAAATGAGAGGGATTTTATTTTTTAATTAAAAACTCCCTACAAATACAGTATTTTTTTCAGGGAGGACCAAAAAAGGCAAAACGTTATTATTACAATTCACATTTTTTTTTGAGTAATTAATTTTGAAAGTATGAAGGTCCATTAGGGGAAGGGTATACACTACTTTATTGCTCATCTTGTAACATAAATAGAAAGCTTATTTGTCAAAGTCAAGAAGTAGTTCTTTTGGGAGACATTTTCAGCTGGATAATTATTTATTTGCCTCTGTCAGTAATTTTAGATTAGGGTCCAGACCTTCTTGAAAACACACACTTAATTTGTGCTATCCCTGCAGCAGCTCTAAAATTGATGATATTAAGGATGTGTTGAACTGTATTCAGATAGCTTCAGCCTGGCCAAGAGTTTTGCAGCAGGACTGCTGAGGCTTAGTCCAAGTGCATTACCCTGTGTTGTACCCCACATCTCACCACCCCACCAGGTTTCCTTGGTTCCTGGCTGGAGGGTACATGTGGAATTGGAGGTTGCTGATCTTGGCCTGAAGAATCCTAAAAGTTTTGGGGGGGGTTCATGTGACTGTTGAGGGCAGATCAACCCAGTGCCTTTGAGGAGTGCTGGGGAGCCAGACAGCCTCTGGAGGAGCTGAGGAGGGGCTGTGACCCCTGAGGCAAAGTCCTGCATGCAGATCTCCGGCACACAGGTTTGGGCACGCAGGCTGCACCATTCCTGGGGTGCATTCAGCCAGCTCCGCAGGCTGGTGCAAGGGTAAGTGGATTAATGGTCTGGCTCTCTTTCACTCCTCTGGGGTAACTTGGGAAGAAAAGAGAGAGTAAATCTGCTCTCAGGACAGGACTTGCCCGTAATCCACGTTGCACAAAATAGCCACAGCCCACTTGTAGGGCTCGTCCAGCATAGACACAGCCCCCTGCTTACTCAGGCTGGAGGTAGTGTTTGTGAGTTAGGCCAGTCTGCTACAAGTCATGATTTCCTGAGGTTCAGAGTCCTTGGCAAGGGTTGATATGGGAGCCTCAGCTACAGGCAAACAGCATGCTGTGGACAGCCTGCCTGTCTGTCCGGGGGCTCAGCCCACCTTAAACTGGCTCTGCACTGAGCACTGTAGGTATAGACTTTATTTCCAGAAGAAATATATTTTCTCCTCTGTCTCATCTACAGGAAGGATGTAACAGGAAGAGGAGGCCTGCAAGCTACTCTTCCTTCCCCACAGATTTCTACTAGGACAAGGTGTGGAGTAGCAATGTTTTGTGAATTTTTCTGTTTTTCTGTTTTTCTACTCAGGTAGTTGATTCAACATCCTGCAGAACAAAATGTTAGGCATAAAATATAAATCCTCATAATGTCTTTCCTGCATCTAATAAACATCCAAATGATTGAAGTTTTAAATAACCTAAGAAAACTAAATTAATTTCTTTAATTTCTGCTTCCAAAGAAAAGGGTGCCTTTGGGTCGTTGGCAGACAGAACATTAGACTCTTTTCTTGTTTCTTTTTCCCAGATGTGAAAATGATTTAATATTTTTTTCAGGTTTGGAAATCTAAGTTCCTACAAGTCAAGATAGGCAGTTCATAGGAAAGGGAACCCAAGCTCTGTCATGTGGCCCTGAAACCTGCAGGCTTGGTAAACAGCAGATGAGTATTTATTTAACTATGCAAAAAAAACCCCCATACAAGCTAAATATTAAATGATATTTAAATAAGAGCATAAATATAGCTATGCATAATTCAACAGCAGGATGCCTCTGCAGTCAGAGCAGACAGGAGGTCAATGACCCTTGATGATAGCTCCTTCAAGTATTAAGTCTATATAATGAAGTTAGTCCTTGCACAAGCTTTATGCTCACCCTGCTTGGGGAAACAGGGCCATCATCCATTATCAACACATATGTAGAGATTGTGGTTTGAATCTCCCCTATGTTTAATTTGATGATTAACCTTCTTGGCTTTCCACATTTGTATTCGGAGTTTGCTGATGCTATGCCTTCCATTAGAAAGGCTAAGATGAAAGTATTCCATGCCTTGCTTCAGCAGTGCCAACTAATTCCAACCCAGATAGAGCTGTCTTTTATATTTAGTATTTCTAATACACCTTTCTTACAATACTATAGAGTAACTTCATCAATTTTTCAATTTGCTTGTCCATCCCACAAGTGCATCTTTTAGTACTGCTTTGTTCTATTGTAAATACTTGGTCCTGAAGTCAGACACATTGACACTATCTGCTCTGCAGCACACAGAAAAGGTCTGTATTTTTATGACTCAACAGTCAAACAGCTGAGAAGTGGTTAAAACACACTCCATTTTACAGTAATTTATTTTCAGCCCTTGACAGATTGATTTCCATGGGGTTATTTGCTTCTTTCTGCACCCTACTTCATAACAATGCTTACTAGAATGATTTATTAACTCAGTGCCAAATTCTTTGATACCTTAATAGTTAAATTAACTTCAGGACATGAGGCTAAGTTATTTTAACCAGGTGTTTGGGGTGATGTTTTTCAATAATGAATGAATAAGGTCATGAACTAGTTAGTAACACTTTGGTGCTTGAGTGTGCCAAAAATGTGCTTTCTCTAGGAGCATTCAAAGCAGACATAAACAAGCTGGATAATAACTCCTATTCAAAATAATCTCATTTTTCTATGTGTACCACTGATCACTCAAACAGGGCATTTAGAATGCAGATCTCCCTCATAGCACTGATTCTTGGCTTCCTCAAATTGTTTTGAAATCTGTGAATTTTGTGTTCAGGAGTCTCAACAAAGCCAAAGTGTCCAAGTCAGAATAGGTGAAATAGAGCTGCATGAATAATTGTTTTTGCAGATAACTGCTGAACTAGAGAAAGAAAAGTTTATCTTATATAGACTTGAATTTTTAAAATTCTTTTACTGAAATGAAAACCAATTTGCTTTGGTTCAACAAAACTTGTCATTTGCAATCCCTTATTCTCCATAGTTTAAGTAGATTAATTTCTTAATTAAAAGGCAAAAAAGAGAAATAAAATTTGAGTTTGGACATAACAAAACAAAATATATATTTTTAAAATCAGGTCTTTTGAAATTAAAAAAAAATAGTGACAAATTCAGGAGACTCACAAATTGTTTATGAGAAGTGAGGTTCTGGCAGATAAAATATGCAAACAGGACAAAAAATTTACTCAGTGGTCAGACAAGATGTCTGTGCTCTACAAACAGAGTAGAAAATCACCTACATTATCAAAACTTCACATTTATTCTCCTATCTCAGGCTAACAACTTTTTTCTCTTAGCCTCCCTTCAAGTGCCTATTTAATGATGTTGACCTATCTCTTCAATTTTTAGATAACTGAGTGTAAACTCAAGTGGCACACTCTTGCCTAGCCCAAGGCTTTAGCACATGCATGTTGGGCACTTACTAAGGAAACTGTCCATAGCTATTGTTGCACTGTAATTTTGAAACTCCCACACAAACTTCCCTATAAGCTCTGAGGGCCTCTTAGTGCCATCAGCAATGCACAATGTAATAAGATGAAGAGTATTGACAAATTGAAAATCTCAAGGTTGTTAGGTTTATTGAACCCAAGAAAGTTTAGTGTAGTGTGGCTCGTGGGCCACACTCAAGCTACAGTACTATTGAGAAAACAAGGGTTAGCAGGTGAGTGAGATGACCATAAATGTATGAAGATAAGCAAAAACTCTCACAGTAGACTGGCTGTACTCCATTAGAATCATGGGACCAAGGATTATAGAAGGGACTATGTAGTTTAACTTCATGATCAAGCCAGGGCCGACAACAGGTCTCCAGGAAATGGCCCACATCATTAATGTCTGTAGGGATGAACTTCAGTCAAAGGTACAAAGAAGGAAGTAATGTGATATATTTTTAGTATATTAAAAATTATAATATATTTGATAATTTTAAAAACTCTATGCTAAGAATAATTATGCTTTACCTTTCTTCACTTCAGCTGCCCTCAGCCCACTCATATATTTCCCTCACACTTTGCAAACATTTATCTTTACCAAACTGTTTTCCTAAGTGTTAATCAGACAGTTATCTCTTCTCTCTTCTTTATTTATGAAATATTGGCACTTAATCATGCCAAGCCAAAACAGTATCTCAAACCATGATTGCTGTCTGTATAAAACCAGAATTCTGTCAAGAAAGGATTTCAGTTCCCAACGTTCATTTCTTTCTGAAGTCAATAAAATTGTTTATGCTGCAGAAGGTTCATATCTCTTTCAGCCATGGAGGGTCCTATGTTCAAAACCCCTACATCCAATAAAATGTGTTTTAGACAGACTAAGGTTAATCTATAATGGTCTATGGGACCCTACCTCAGCCTTCAAAAGGTTCAATGACAACTGTGGCCACTTAGCATTTGTAAAAATAAAGTTATGGAAATCAAAACATCTGGGTTTCTGTGCACAGACATATCTGTATACAGACATGTATATACAATTTTTCAGGAAGAAAAAAAAGTGCAAGTAGACATGTATTAAATACTTGAAAATGTATAACATTCCTTGTGAATAGATGACTGAATGAAATGCTATGTATATATTTTAATGCAATTCTTTTGAAAATGACTGACATAATGCAGTATTTACCTGTATTGACTAAATTTTTGGGTGAGAGAACCAATGAATTATGTAGCTTGGGGCATCCTCTGGAGACTGTCTGGCCAAACATAGCACATCATCGACTTACGCCAGGTTGATACTTTATTAACCTTTTTGCCTCTAACAAGAAATATAAAAACTAGCGTGAGACAAACTGATGTGATTGCAAAGCAAGATGAGCCAACAACTTTCAACTCACTGCTGTGGGATCCTTTTACTGGGTTTTGTTGTGGTGACATTTGGTAAGACTCTATTTTGCAGGATGAGGATGGAAAACCAGCTGGGCCCATTCCTTCCCGTGTTTGCCACGGGTACATGCACACACATATATGTTCAGTAGTTCATGACTGATTTGTTCCTGAAAGACAGCTCAGCCCTTGATTCTTCTCTAACACCTATTGCCATGATCCATCTTCCTTTTAGCAGGTCTGGAGTACCATATAAACTTACTTCCTTGCGCAAATAACTTGGAGTAATGATGTCTTACAGTCTGCTCTGATCTTCCTTGCTCAGCTGAGTTTTTTCAAAGTCGAAACTGATGCCAGGATGGATTGTCTTTTTGCCTTTTTAGTCACCATTTTAGTTCTAAAGGAAGAGAGGTTAGATTGTCTCAAGAAGTGGTTATTTGCAAAAACTTGGTCCCAGAGTACATTTATTTCCCTTGTAACAACTTGGTAGCCATGCCCTAACTCCAAATGGCAGCAGATACTCTGAAAGGTATTTACTGTCTGCCTATCTACCTTATCTTCTGAATTAAATCACCCTCTCATTCAAGATAAAATAAGAGCTACATCTTGGATTTATTTGGGGTGGAATGGGAGAGTGTTGCCAATCTATTCTTGTCTTTGAATGATCTGATTGTTTTCTTTTTAAACATGACACCAAAAATCAATCCCTGCCTTTGTACTGCAGACAGGTATATCCAAGAGACTAACAGACTGACACAATTAATAGACCTCCCAGTAAGTCTACTGCATTGCCAGGAAATTGGTATTATAATGCTCAGGGTTTTTTTGCCATAGGGAGGCAACCATATTGACTAGATGAATAAATAAGTTCCTAAACAATTTTTTTTTTTCAGATGTTAATCTGGCTTCATATCTTTACTGTTCTGCTCGTATTTCTACTCAACATAGATACTCCAATTTCTTGAAAATTCCTGACTGAATGTAGAAGAAACATGACATAGTCTAAAGATAGGCATTTCAGAAATACCTATCTGTTTTCAGAAATACCTTTCTGATTTCAGGTACCTGGCTTTTGACAGTATCTTGTTTTTCAAAAATGAAAATGAACTCTTGATACTGCTGAATTCAACTGGCTTTTTGGAGCAATTTCCTGCTTTGTTTCTGGTCTGGCCTGGAAGCCATAGTTGGTAGCCACTTCTAGAAAAACCAAACCTGTCTGGAGTAGACATCACTGGAGAAAACAGATACTCATCCAGGAGTAAGCTCATATGCAAGTAAACCAACTGCTCTCATTTTTTAAGTTAGAGACAAATGCAGTAATTGACTCTATTGTGTTGCATCTTATTAAACCCACTTGACTTCCATGCACAGAACAGCTACAAAATCAGATGCTATGTGCATTTAATTAATTAAACATGATTATTTTGATTCATAGAAAAAAATGCCCATCCATTGTTCTGAGTGCTTTCACATTAAACAGTAAAACATTTTAAGGCTTTTTTGCTCACCCTTTTTAACGGAGCTGTTAGCCATTAATGGGCATTGCAGACTGACTCACTCGTGAGGGAGCATTTTGTTAAAGTACAATCCTGCTTGAAAGTTCTGGTTTGTGGTTTTTATTTAATTATAAAAAACTATATATTATGGTTCCAGAAGGAACTAAAGAAGTAAAAAAAAGGGTGTGGATATGGGTGTTGGTATGCTTTTAAAGCAGGTTCAAGCAGCCTGGGTAACTTTGATTTTTCCTTTCAGCATTTTAATTTACATTAGTTGCTTATAAAAGCTTTTGATTAAATGAACCACTGCTGTATTCTTATGCTCATCAGTCAAGTTTGTCTTGCTGTGCTGCATTTATGTTGTGACTCAGGCCAAGCAGTCCTTTTCAACGTAGAGAGAAGGAAAAGAAATGTGGCATTGCCATAAAAGGCTGAGCTAGCTCGTGCTTCTTCGGTAATTTGTTTTCTCCAGGGCGTTTGGCTAGGGTCTGAGACTGTTTGTAGGTGATTTTGCTCTGCCTTCTCACCTAGCTGAGGTTCTCCACAGCAGCTGGTGGTCTCATATCAAACAAATATTTTTGAAAGCTTGCCTGTAGTATTGGCATTGGCTTCTGCATATTGGGCCCCTCCTATCCCCAAACAGAGCAGCTACAGAGACCCCAGAAGGCGCATGTCACCTGGGAGAGGAGAAAGGCAGCCCCACTCCCACCAGCACAGTCCTCTGTGGGTAGAAACGACGTTGTGGTTACTGTAACAAAGGTACAGACCTTTCAGTTCTAGCTCTGACAAAATTCAAATGACCTGACTGCAATGATTGGCTTCATATTGGTGGCCTGGAAGTGGGGAAGAGAATTGTGTAAAGTTATATAGTCATGAGGCACTCATACAGATACACCATTAGTAATTCCAACAGTTATCCAGAGCTCATAAATATTATTCTCTGTCCTGAAAATATAATAATTCATGTGCTAAGGAGAAAGAAAAGCCTCTGTTCTTTGTGTTTAGGTCTGAGCTGTTCTGAATGCCACAGGGAGAAAAGGGAGCCCAATGCTTAATCATACTTGCGTTAGCTTGGTTATACAGCTCAACATTTTTTGTGTTGCAGCATATTGCCTCAGAGTCATTAAGCAAGTATTTTATTAAGAACTGTCCTATGTGGCACTAAGGTCTTATAGTTAAGGGCGTGCTTAGTGTAATATGTTACATTGAGCAGAAAAAAAAGGACTTGGCTTCCTAATCAAGATTTTCAAACTAGCAATGTCCATCTCTCTCAAAAGGGCATAAATGCCATTTTTAAATGACTACTTTAAAAGTTTCTATGGGCTTTCTTTTACATGATGGTATAATCTCTCAGATATTAGTTCAAGAAATATTCTTTGTCTTATGACAATAAAATAGAATTAATATAACACAATATCATATCATATCAATCATATAATATATCATCATATCATATAATGTATTTTAATAATGCTATTTTAACATCCTCTTAATAGAAAGAGTTGTTATTGACTGTATTGCACTTGCCAGAAATTCTGCCTGGATTAGAGACACCATCCATGGAAGTGCTACTGCAATCTTACCTGAAACAGACTAAGATTTTATTTCATGATGCAACAGTGAGACTGGTACACAGCTGGGATATGAAAAATGTGTTGATTGGAAAATGAGAAGTGTTTCTCTTAACAAGCAGGATTTTCATGGCTGATTGCCAGCATCCAATAGGCCATGGGTCTAGGGTGGGCTCTGAGAAGGACTTTAAGTTTGAAACAAATATCTGGAGCGTTTCATTTATGTGAATGTTCAGTGAAATATCAATTCTACCTAAGGAATGTCTTGAATCACATTCATCAGTAGATCTTTATGGCAACCCACAAAGAAACAAAACTTTGCACTGGTTACTCTGTAATAATGTTTCTTTCACATTCAAAATGTGTATTACTGCTCCAGAAAAAAACCCAAAAAACCAAAAAAAAACCAACTTTCATGAAAACTCTTTCCTCTTTAGAAGATTCATGCTTTCTGTACCAATAGACAGCAGAAAAAGGGAGGCAGAAAGACATAAGGTGATTTATTAGCCCATAAACATTAACTGGAGTTACAGAAACTGTGGCTTAAGATCACAGAAGGTAAAATTTTCTTTGCAGAGCACTTGCAAAAGATGGTTAATCATGTTTTCCTCTAAAAGAAAAGCTGTTTCAAAAAGCAACTCTTCAGAATTGTGTTGTGGAACATTTCATGTTTATCTGGTTTTGTAAAAGCTTTCTTCTGGCAGAGGAAATTTTAAGTATTCTGAGCCATAAAGCTTCTCCATGAGGAGCTGCAGAGATGTACTCTTCCTCAAAAAGAGGCACTGAGAGACATCTAGTTCCAGCAAAACTGCCTAGCACTGACACACAGAATTATACATCCTCTGTGAGGCTATTTGCAGTAAGGAAGCCAACTTTAGGAATTAAAAATAAAGTAAAATACATCATTTCTGCCTCACTTGATTGAGGACTGGGAAATGAGTTTTCACTGCAGTCCAGGAGCCACCTCATCTCAAAGTCAACTGGGCACGTTTTTGAGTTATTAATGTTTCTAGATAGAGAGACAGAAGACACAGTTATTTTGTTTGTGCAGAACAAACTTTAATGCTTTCCTGTATTTTTTTACCTAGTTCAGACTTCCTTTACTGGGAGGCTTCCAGTATTTTTCTCATTCTTACTGAGTTGTAAATACAACAAAAAATACACTCTACTGTAGTATCTCCTATTCATAGGGAGGATAGGGAATTAAATATTTCCTTTACAAGTCAGTTATGGCTTTTTTTTTAAGGGTTTTCACAGTCTCAGAAAACATACCTACCTACATGTATAAGGCATTGTTATATAAAAAAGATCATCTTACTCCCCCTATTCAACAGTGCTGTGTGAAAAATTATTAATTTTTTCAGTGTTAGATGCTATCTCTAAGTAAATATTCTTTAATGGTCACACAGCGGTTGTAAATAATGGATGTAAATTCTCTGTATTCAAAAAATGTCTTTGTATCCAAAAGTCTGTTTGCTTTTCCCCACTTAAATTAATTGGTCTCACTGCCTACTTTTCTAAGAAGACTTTGCTTGAGAAGATATTTGTAATAATTGGCAAACCTTTACAGTTCTGCAAGGAAGATCTGGGTAGGTACTTCTAAAGACTGCTTCATTTATTTGGTCTTGGAAAACTTCAAGAAAATATTTATTCTAGTCATGGTCAGCTGGAATAATAATAGTTTCAATTTCATAATAGATGATCAATACAGTAGTATGTTCTGACATTTTCTTCTTTTTCTGCTGAAGTCAGAAAGAGCATTATTTGGCAAATTTGAAAATAATTTGAGTCAATTTCAATGGGATTACTGCAGGAAAATGGAGAATAGGTGTTTCTAAACTAAAGCCTTAATTTTACTTAAAACTCTAATTCCTTCAGTATCTTTAGGCAGAAATGTGATTTTCAAATTTGCTGTATGTATTTGCTGATTACTTAAGGTATGTGCAAATTATTCTATTCTATTGAATTAATACCTTAAATTTAGGACCCAAGTGCAAAGACTTTAATCCAAACTTTTGTCCCACTGGTTCAATTAATTTCATTCTTAACTATTTACTTTACTGATAATGGCACATGTTAAAAATATGCTAAATCTTTCTTTGCTCTTAGGGAGGCATATGTCTTTTTACTCCAGGAGACACAAATTCAGAAATAATAATATACTGGCAGGAATCTTCATCTCATGTAAGAAATCACTTCTTTTTCTCCTCTTTTCCAAAATGATTGTGTACCCCACATCTGCAGTATAGCAGGGGAAAAGAATGGGGACCTTTGCAAAACAGCTGGTAATTACTCTTCCTGCACTATTACAGCCAATGCAGAAGTTATTGATTTTTATGGGTTGCATTTTTGTTAGGATGTGTTTCTTTAAAAGACAAGAAGCTGGGAAGGGTCTTAGAACATTGTAGGGAAAGCAAAGCACAGGAGCTTTGAAGTGAAAATGGCACTGGTTTTATTTGACAATAAAAATGCTGTTTCTACATTAGAAGAAACTACTCTCACAGGGACCTTTTTCTTGTTTTGGCTTGACAATCTTAATTTACATTGTCTCGGTTATATAAAATACTGTTAAGGAAAAAAAGGCATATGACATCAGTCTTGAAATTCTTGGACATTCTTACTCATCTGTGGATAAAGAACTGTAGTCAAGTGAAAGTAGTGTCTGTTAGCCAGGCACACACCCAAATAATCAGCATGTGGATTAGATTCCACAGACAGCTTAAATATCTTATTCTGAAGCTACCTTTAAACTCCAAGGCTTTGTTGCCACTGACAGGGAAGAGTGTTTTAAACTACCTTTTTATTCAGCATCCAGCTTAAATTGTAGCTTCACTACCATTCTGTTTGATGATATCACAGGACAGAAACCTATAACGTCTCTAGGCGATCTTTGCAGATTTGAAATATAATTTCAGAGATACAGTGTTTTCAGAAAGTGTCCAGGGCTGTAACATCAGAGTCAGATAGGGTCAGGCATCCTGTGTCATAAATTCCAGGCAATGGGCAGGAAGTCTAAAGGCAATGATTGCACTGTACAGTAGCAACTACAGGAGTATGCCAGTGCTGTGTTTGCTGCTGATTCTGCTTTTTTTTTTTTTTTTTGAAGGAGGTGATGGAGTGAGCACCTTTGATGGGAGAGGAGGGGATGACCCTACTATTCAAACCCAGTATCTGCATGAGAGAAACTGCACACCAAGGGATGTATTTTAGTCAGATTTGTGAGACCTTGGTGGCTTTCATGGAATGGTCATTGTCTCTCTCTTGTATTTTAATAAATTAGTTCTAGAATTTTAATCATGAATATGCTAAGCCCAAAATCTTAAAAAATTCATAAAAATTTCAGCCTGAATGTGCAGAAAAACATTCCATTGCTGATGCTTAGGGAAATTAGTCCCTGAGAACTGGGAGATAGCTCAGTGGGAGCAAAGCCAGTGAGAAAAGTATGCTGTGACTGCTTTATTACAACCTGCAGAAATCTGCATTTTGTTCAGCATGATAAAATGTTCTGCAGTTAATTCCCCCCCCCCCCGCCTTTTTTTATTTTTTTGTTTGTGCAGTAGAAATGTATTTATGGATCACTTGGTTTATTGGTGCTATTGTCTGCTGGGTATTTTTCATTGCTCCCAGTGAAGAAAGGTTTAATATTTTTCCTACACCGTGTATTTTTACCTGCTTTCAGTTCAGTATCAGTCCAGCCAATGGCTGTGGGATGACTTCAGGCAAAGTTGCCCCAGAGCCCCACGATGGCAGTGGGGCTGGCTGCAGGCTGAGGTGCAGGAGGTTAACAGGGGTGAGGCAGCCCTTCATCCCTCCCTCCACGGGGCTTTCCCTCCTTGCATCTATCTGTCTCTGTATATATTGGCAATCTCCTGGAATAGTGACTCACTCTCCTGACTGGTATGTAAAACCTTAAAGAAAGTCATTGTTTTTGCTGTAATTCTGAATCTCAGCTGGGGGTGCTGGAAATTAAACTTGCAATTTCTGGAACTGTGGCAAGATCTAGAAGCCTAGCAACTGACTTTTCAAATAGATTTACCAGGTTTGTATGGTATTTAATAGCATGTGTCTTGAAAGCCATTAAATTTACATTAACTTTATCACATTACAAATAGTCATGGCTCAAACTTACTGTTTTGCAAGAACTTAGTAGCTTGGATTTGGATACAATTTGTCATCTGCTATTACATTTCATTAAAAATATTTTTTGGTATACTGCTACTGTATAAAAATGAAACTCAAAATTTTCTTCTGGAAGAGCTATCAAAACAGCTGAGGAGTGCTTTATTTGTAATAAGTTTGCTCAGTGTACCCCATCATATTTTCTGCAGCCCTTGGAATCTTACTGAAGCAGCAATATGAGATTAAACCCTTAAACAATGTCACTGAGAACATTGCATTTCTGGCAATGCAATACTATGTGCAAAAGCTTGAGTGCAAAAATGATTCATGCCATCTATTAAAGGCTAATTTAAATACTGGAATATTTTTTACCATTCAGATGCTATGAATTATTGCACCTACTGTAGTTTGAGACTAAGTCGAGCCAGCTTGTCTAACATGGCAGGAAACTCCAACCTCAAAGGATTTTTAAAAAATTGTAATTGTCACAATCGACAGATCTTTTTTTTTTTATTTTACCTATATGGATAATAATCTTTCATACATCTTAATACAATCCTAATGAAATCTAAAAAACAAATTTCATAGTTCATCTGCTGGTTTACTACAGAGACTGCAGAATAGTATATTAAAAATGTATTTCTTTTTCACTGTTACTGTCTTTATATTATCCATCAAGTAAATCAAACATAGAGTTCTAACTTATTAGCATAAAATCTCACCCAGACACAATCTGCTTGATGAACAGACTTCCAACATTTTTGTTATGGAGTCATAAATTACACTGATATTACCAGAGAAAAAGGATTCTAGTACTTGACTCCATGTTTTTGACAAAACTCTGTATTAGGTTATGACTTTTAAAGAAACATAATGTTTTTTTTCAAATTCACAGATCTAAACTCACTAGTTTATTAGTTGTAATAACTGTCTTATGTTTCCTGCTTAAATATGCACTGATATAAACCAATTTAACATTCGCCCATGCACGCAAGCAGGCACATGCATGCACACATGGCCACATGGATCTTTCATGCCACAAAATTGGCATGAAGTTATGCATTTTCACAGGAGACTTTCTGGTCTATTTAGTTCAGACACAAGGGATATTCCACTTGGTATGATTTAGAAAATAATTTTTTTAATCCAATCCTGTATTTCATGAGCACCCATGGATTCCTGCAACTAACATGAGTTAAAGGAGGGCCAGCTTCTTGTCCAGATGTACCCTGGTATCTTTGTATCTCTTATGTATTTAGGGATCCTGTCAGAGTCTGAAAACACAGCAAGGTTTGGAGGTGAGCTTCATTTGAGCTGTGATTACAGAGGCATTAAGTACCTGCTGAGCATGGGCCTTAGCAAATCCCCATCGATTACCTGCCAGGCTCATCCCTGAGCATCTTTACTCAGGGGGGCTGCCACATCGGTCTTTGCATGGAATTTTTAACATCTCATTTAAATGTCTCTTCAACCTGTAAAAATAAGTGGGTATCTCTGCCTGTCATACAGAGACTGTTCCAGTTACTGGGAATGTTCTCTTTGTGGTGTTTTTGCTTGTTCCACTCAGCACCCCCCACTCCCCCCAAATTTTCTTGGAATTAATATATAAATAATCATAGAAAAATTAATTCTACTTGCACAGATACCTTTCTCTTCTCCAGTGTAAGCCATTCCTCTTTCTACTCTTAGAATTATTTAATCTACCAGAAAAATATTTTTCAATCCATTCTTGCATGGGATAAACATTTTACATTTGGAATTATCCAGCACCCAGAATTGAGTACCTTGCAGGGTGAGGGTGGCACCCCCACATGCCTGCTGGCCAGTATGAGCCTCTCACTGTAGGCTGATCCAGCTCACAAACCTGGCCCCCACAAAAAGGTGCTGAGCACTGGTGCATCAGGCCACTGACATGCCCAAACCCATGACCATCTCCTCTACATCCCATCATTAGAGATGGAGTGGCATATGGGAATGCCACCACCAGCCTTCACAGAGACAGTGTGAGTCTTGAACTGTTTGATCCCTTATCTTTTAGGAGCATCCCTCTGTCTTTCATGTGAAGAGCTGCTCTGCTCTGAGGAGGACCACACACTCAGGCTGTACATGTTTACCTTTACTAGGTGTGTGAGAGATGCCTGTGGAACCTTCCCTTGCTGTCCATGCTGAGGTACACTGCCCTGAAACAGGAATCAAAGCAGGAAAGGTGCTGCTGGCTGCCAAAGCTTCACGAGGAAGTTTCTGCTCCTCCTGGTGCATGGGGGACTGACTCACAGCCTGTCTCAAGTGGCTGTCAGATTGTCAGTGACCATAATAAAGCTTTCACTTGTCCCAGCTGGGGAGGCTTAGAAGAGATTGCAATGGGAACCAGCTGCTCACATGTCTGTGATAAGCAGGCTCACAGGAAGATTTTTACACAATTTCTGTGTCTTGCATTATTTAACTTACCACCTGATGTTCCTGTCATACAGTAAATCCAGAAAATTACTAGTTGCTGAGGTTTTCACTGTGTCTGTTTGTGCAGATACATACATTTCTGGAGAATTTAAAATTACATGAAGGAATTTGAGCATGACATTTTAGCTGGTTTCTATTCTGTGCATGGTGCTCTGGCAGTGCCTAGAGCTTTCAATTCAGTTACTGCAGTCTGCAAGGATCTACTCTGCATTACCCCAGCCTCTGCACAGACAGGTCCTGCAGGCTGATAATAATCAGGTACACATGCAGAACAATGATAATGATAAAAATCAGTGTAACAAAAACAATTTGCCTGATGATCATAAATGTTATTTATTGATTAGCACAGCAGCTTTACACTGCGATTTAAGACAAAGACAGGTTTTTATTTTAATATACAGCTAGGAAAGAGAAGAGAAATGCCAAACTGTGATTCAAATATAACTTTGAATAACTATCTGAACTAAATAGCATATTTCTATGCATACGCGTTCTGTGGAACATTGTAGCCGCTTATAAAACATGAGGAAAAAAATTATTTTAAAGTCAAAATTTATTTGTTAAACATTCCATATTTTCCAAAGAAGTTTAAAATCCATTAATGCAAGTATATAGTAGAGTTTAAAAAAATAACTCCTGAATTTCGTTTTGATCCAGGCTCTAACACTGGCTGTGTTGTGTCACTGAGGCAGGCAGTGACACTTTTATGCAGAATGAATGATATCTTTTTCTACATTTACAGCTACTACCTTTGCAGTTGTTCAAATATGGTATCTGAGAACATATATTTCTTCTTAGTAGGAATGGGGTCATGAGAAACAACTCACAGTTTACAAAACAGGCAGATCAACATCTTACTTCAGCGCATGTTCTGAAAATCAGTCCTTTTTACCATTTCCCACCCACAAGGCTGTCTTTATCCATTAGCACATGGAATTATATGTGTTGCAGTTGGTTTTTTGTTTTGTTTTGTTTTGGGTCTTTTAAATAGTGTTCTGAAAAGCAAATAGTTGTTCTGAATAAAGGGGGGTGGTGGTGAAGAAGTTACTGCCTCTGTTTTAAACCGGCAGTACTTCTTAGGATAATATTTCAGCATAAGGGTTTTGAAGACACATTTTCAAAGGTTCTCAATTCTGATATCTTGTTTTATTTACTACAAACAACAACAACAACAACAAAAAATAGTCTGGCCAGTAGATAAGTGAAGCCTTTTAGCAATTAGATTATGTATGTATAATATATGTATTTGGTAACATCTTGGAAGCCAGCTGCAGGATCTGGTTCTGGGAGGAATCAATCTTCAGAAGCTTTGCAAGTGTTATCTGTCCTCTTAAAGAGAAGGGCTGGCAACTCAACTTTTCACTCTCCTGTGAGTCATGGAGCAAACAGTCCAGCAGATGGATCTGAGGTTCCTTCAGACTTGTGAGTTCCTGATGATTCTCAATACACTCATCAACTTTGTGCTTTTGAAGAGAAACCCAGTCTGATGCCTGAAGGCTTTCTATATTGACATTTCTGTTGCCAGTAGACTTGAAGGAAAAAAAAAATTGTTTTTCATGGGAGAGTTGAGAAAGGAGGAAAAATAGTTGCTTTAAATTTCTTTTTTATGCTGACATTTCCCATAAATGAAAACAGGAAAATATTCAAATATTGATTATATTTTTCAAACTGGGGGTTTCAGTATTAAAACCAAATATTTTCCAGGACTCAATCTTTAACAAAGAGAATCCATCTTCTTTGGAAAATTCTTGTGGGAGGACAGATAAGTATTTTCATTTACAATGAGGGGCATTCTGTGAGTGAATATATGCATTCAAATAACAACATTAGTATAATTATTTTAACAAATATTTGAACTTGCATGACTTTTAAAACTTCTTTTCTTTTCTTTTCTTTTCTTTTCTTTTCTTTTCTTTTCTTTTCTTTTCTTTTCTTTTCTTTTCTTTTCTTTTCTTTTCTTCCCATGTAAAGTTTATGTTCAGTAAGTGAGCAATAGAGGACAACAGAAAGTTGACGCTGAATTTGCCCCTTCTTTGCACAAAACTGCTGCAGAGAGTACCTTGCACAGTGGGTACTCCTAGGTTTTTTCCATGGAAGTTCATGAAGGTACCTAAAGACTAAGTCCAGATGCCTGGATCAGATATTTGGCAATACAATGCTTACTGCAAATAGATACAATAGTGAATCTAACATTACTGTGCTGTTAACCTCGGAATACGAAACACCTCTGAAACAGTTCTGTGTGAAGAACACATGGTCTCCCTCAAAACTGTGCAACCAGAAAAATTAGGAAGCTCTGCATATGGACCTATACATTATTTAAATATAAATGATGGTATCAAAGGAGAAAAACTGGAAGAAAAAAAAAAAAAGAGGAAAAAAATGGTCTGAACTGTGGGAGTGTCTGCTTGGTAATTGGGTCATCAAAAGCAGTGAATGATATCCTGAAAGGGCCTGTTCTTCTCCACCAGCCGTGGCTGAAGATGCAGATGTTTTCCATGGCTGACATTAGACCCTGCAGGATCTGCACAGGGAGGCTGCCCTTTCTCCAAGTCTCTGCCCAGGCTTGCTGAGCTGGTGCTGTAGCAGATGAGGGTTTGCTGAGGCTTGTCATGTCCCCTCATCCTTTTTGTCTGGGCTTGTTGCAACTGCTGTTTTCTGCCTGGCTTAGCATCTTTAGTCTCTTCTTCCATAAAAGACAAGCATCTATGGCCCCTGGAGGAGCTGTAGCCATGAACTTGGGCAAGTTTTAATTCAGCTTTTCAAAGCCATAGTTGTTTACAATTTCTAGCCATGTTAACAACTAAAATGCACGGGTTAGTAAGATTTTGATTAGTACTGCAAAAATGGACGAAGTCGCCAAGTCATGTAGAATAACACTGGGTAAAAAGCTAAAAAATAAGAGCTATTTATTCTTTCCAAACTACCAAAAGAGAAAATGAGCAACATCTTCATATAGCCTATCAAAACACTGACTTTTACAACATTAATTTGTTGATAGTACTGTACAAAGTACAATGCCCCACCAGCAGAATTAAAAGTTATTAACAAATGTACTTTTCTTTGTTTCACTTTTTTGCATAGAGGAAACTGTGTCACAGTTTTCCTCTCACAAATGTAACAGAACCATCTCTTTAGCAAACTGATAACAACTAGCAGCATTCAATGAAACTGATTTTCACTGCACATTAATCATGCTGCTTCTATGTCTGCAGCCGTTCCTGCCTGCAGCCAGGAGACTCAAGGATCTGTAGTGTAAGAAAATGATGGGAAAATGAAGTGGGAATCAGGTGAGAGCAACCCCAAGTATCTTTCTAGATTAACCTTACTATTCTGATTTCTGAATTGCATGCAAATTGTTCAAGCTTTAATCTATTTTTTTTACAGAAACATAAGTAAACATCAGTGAAATGCAGCTCTGCTATGCAGCTGCCTTTTCTATTCATCACCTTCACCTTGTCAGCAGTCATCTTACATAGTGGGAGTAAATACAAGCAATAAAGTATAGCTATAGCCTCTCAGTCTTTGCTAAGCTAATGGCTGCAAGCCTGCAGTTCTCACCCTGGCAGGCATACATTTGCTCCATTTGTTCTTTCTCGTTTTTACACTGGTGTACTTCTTACTTTCCCTTTTCATGCACGGAAATTTCATGTTACAGTCAGCTCTGTTTGTGTATTACCTGGTAATGGGAAATGAATCCAGCTGCGTACTGCTCTCTGCACCTTGCAGAGCAACATTATTACATGATACTAGCAGAGATAGATCAGTACGGCAGAAGATATGTTTGATTAGTATTTCCCAACAAGGGCCCAAATTTTATTGGTATTTAACATCAGTAGGCATAAGAACAGAGATCATCATCTTAGTGAGAATCTATGCTAGGCTTAGTATTATTAGTATGATTATCTCTACCCATAGCCTTGGGTATTTAGTAATATTATGGCAGTGGTAATGTCATGCAAGTAGCTTGATATCTATATTTTCCATATTTTATTCTGTTTTATATATTTTAAATATGTTTAATATGGAAAACAGAAGATACCTAAGTGCCCAGCAGGGTGATGACAAAATATGCTCTAAAGATGACATTCACTGCACATTTTCAAACAGCTGCAGTTTTACATCAAAATTCTTGATGGCTCTACATGTTTTAGTTCAACAATTTGAAAATACATAGCAGAAATACTATCATTTAAGTAAGTTACAGAATTCAGCTCAGTTGAAGAGTTATTGCAGACAACCCTCACAGGAATGGCAAAAACAATCACCAAACATAAATTTAAATGAATTTGTATTTTCATTACATTTGATAAAACAGAAATCAAGCAAAAAAAATTTCCTTAAATATTTTTTTTACTACAGCATCTCACTATTTCATCAAAAAATTAATAACACTTATCCTTTGACAGCAATCTCAGTCCCCATGTGTGGTATTCTTGAAGAAATTTTGCTATAATTATTATTAGTAGCAGTACTATTATTATTACTGTTAGTAGTACTTCCAGAGAGTCTATGTCTAACCATTCTACCCCTGGGCAAATCTCCCTTTGCACCCAGTGCTATATTAACTCAGAACTAAAAAGGTATCCCAGCCAAAAACTTAGAAATTAAAGAACAAGACTACTTTGGTAGACAAGCCAGGAAAAAGAATGAGCAACAGTCTGGCTCACCATCATATTTTATGAAGAAACCACTGAGAAATTATTATATTTGGTTTAAAATATTTAAAGTACCACACAGGCATAAAACACCATTACAGGTTAAGAGGAGGGAAATGACAACTAAATTATGTGAGAGAAGGAGGGTTATTTTCTGAGTGATGGTGGAATCAAACATATTTTCCAGGGCTGCAGAAAGAGTGATCACAGGAATGGAAAGCAGAGACCGGAGCCTGGATGCTCATGGAGAGCTTGGCCCTGAGCTTGGAGGGGCTGCAGGAAACCCTCCCCTGAGCACGGCGCTGGAGCTGGAGCCGCTCTGAGCAGGGAGCTCAGCCCAGGGCAGGGGACAGGCTGAAGTCAGGCGAGACTTCAGGTGAGGGCTGGGCTCCCACCCTGGGGTCCCACCCTGGGGTCCCACCCTCACTGAGGAGTCTCTGGCAGGGGCAGATCAGGCACGGGGTCTCTGTGGCTGCAGGGCCACGCGCTGAAAGGCCTTGGCAGAGGCGTCTGCTGGGGCCATCTGCAGAACGAAAATAGGAAGCGTGCTTCTTCCAGGGGGAAAGGAAACTGATGTGTGTGTGTCATAGCTACTCCTCATTAAACTGTTTGCAAACAAGTCCTTTGTTTCATCTGGCTTGGAGAACATGTGTTACAGGATAAAATGTTGCTGGTGAAGTGGCCACCACAATTATTAAGGACCATGAGATGATGCTTTGCAGCACAGAGCTGATCATGGGCAATTTACTACAAGGTGAAATAATAATATTTATTTCTTGCCTAAGTCATCAGGAAGATCTGCTTCAGGGAACTGGAGCATTTTCAGTAGAGACCTTGACCAGTCAGAGTAATTAAAAGCAGTTCAAAGATATCCTGAAAGAGAAAAACACAGTCTTGGGAAATAATTATGTGGGAGGTTTGTCAGTTTTTTGGGCAAACTAGCAAAGAAAAATTACTGGGTAATTTAGCTAGATAGCTTCTTAGAGCAGCTTAGAGCCTAGTGAGAAATCTTGATTTGAAAAAAAAATGGGGATTTTCTGTGAGTCTAAAAAGACACAGTCACTTTTAAGGATTTTGTTAGCTGGGAAATGTTATACTTTGGGAACTCTTCTTCTGTCTTGGGTAAACTGCTTTCAAAATGACCAGGAAAGTTGAATTGTCAAGAACTTTTAATCATTTTACAAGGGGAAATAAGATTCCTGTGAACCCCAAAAGTGAGTGCCATGGGTGCTCAAAATGCACACAGGCATCTAATTTAATACTGGATTCACCCAAGAATGAACATAAAAGCAATGAGATAAAAAGGACCTTTAATCTCAGCAAAGGATAAAAGGAAAGAGTTAGTGAGAATGTCAGGTAGATTAATTAAAGGAGTCACAGTGAACAATATTAGGCAGTAAATAACATTAGGGCATAACATAATTACCATTTCTAAGGGTTATTTATCACCAAGTAACCCTTTTTGGTCTAGGCCAGTCTTAATCCCCGTGGGCTCATGTACTTTCCTGGAGCTGCCACACCTTTAATTATGTAAACCTTTAGCTTTCTTAATTTTTAGTGCTGATCTGTGCTTGGGCAAGTTATTGTTACATTTTGGTTGGATCCTTCCAGCCCTCTGGCCCCAGTCCCTCGTTTCTTGCTGGATTTCTGAACTAGAGTCTGAGGCAGTGCTTGCACTGAAGCATCATCTCTTTATAACTCACTGAGCCTTCCAGAGGTCTCAGATGCCACCAGCTGTGCGTTGCTGGGGGGCTTCCTTGTGGCACTCCTTTACAGTTTGATTTGAAGAGGTTTTCCCTCCTGCTTTTCTGCCCCCTTTTTCTCCAAGTAGCAGCACATGACAGTGGCCTGTAAAGACAGAGATGAGCTTCCCTTAATGCCTGCTCTTTGAAAGAAGTAGGACACCTTTCATTTCTGATGTAATGGTCCTTGCATTGTTTTGTAGTAACAGCCAAGTAAGTGCCACAGGAAAACTTGCATTTTTCCCCTCCACTGCTCCCAGTGTCCAATTGACTTGTGTGTCTTTCAAGTTATAATGAAAACCATTCCCTGAAGGAAAATGACTATTTGGTTCAAGGCAAAATGTTTACAAATGTCAACTCTTTACAACATTTTGTTTAAAAGAAAAAAAAAAAGGAATAAAAAATTTGAGGGGATAAGGAATGACCAGAAACATTTCATCATTGAAGCATACAAAAAAAAAAAAAAACAAAAAAAAACCACCAAACCACCAACTAATTTTTTTGGTAACAGATTTAATTATCTTTAAATATATATAAAAACTTAGTTAAATATTTTAAAAGTCAAAATCAAAAAAAGAAACATGTGATATAACTGAGACAATATTCTTGAGGTAATACCAAAATAAGTCTTTTAAAAATACTAAAAATTAATTCCACAAGGCATGTCTGAACCATTATATTATTTATATGTCAGTGAGTGAAAGGAAGATGCTAGATCTCCTCTTACTGGAAAACACTCCTTGCACTTCCCAGAGAACACCTCTATAAGCTATTTATGTCAGTGGACCTTCATCTCTGCTCCTCGGGTTCTGGGGAAGTAATTCATCTGACTTAATTTTGATTTTTTTAAAGGTTTAGTCAAAGTCTGTTGCTCAGACTTCCTCTGCAGACACTGAAGAATGCTGAGGAGCTCCAAAGAGCCCGTACAATTGGGAAGAAGTGTTCATGAAGGAAATATCTTGTCTTTGAAAGAGTCTAGATGGCCAGGTGAAGTCTATGGTTAAAGGAGATGAACTTTAATAGAAAATTTCTTTGTTTTATATTAACCAGAAGCAAGGCTGCAATTTTAAAAGTGAAGTCACACCAGCCTTGCCTTTGCCCACTCTGAAAAACAGGGGAGAGGTGAGAAGAGCTAGTGGAACTCAGAGCTTTCTGTGGTGCTTGCCCCAGAAGAGGAAATTCCTGAACTGAAGGGTGTTACTTTATCTTCTCTCTTCACCTTTTTCTTACAGTTAATTATGGCCATAAGCATAGTTAATTATAGCCATAAACATATATGTCTGTATACATATATTCCATTTTCACAAATGACATAACCTCTCCTTAGTGAAACTGGGTAGTTTTCTAAAACTGAAAGATCAGCCCATAAGTATAGGTGCCTAATTTATTAAGAATTTTTAAACACCTGAGTGACAAGCAAAAGTTGGCTTTAGATGCTGAGCTGACACCACATACAAAAATTTTGGTCTTTTTTTTGTATGCAGTGACACAGCTGTGCTACTTAAGCAACCTTGTTATACTGTTCTGAGCCCTTGCCTCCAGTAGGCATAAAAACATTTCTGTCCTACATTGGCCAAGATTATAGCCATTAACATCTAGTGAAGATTGAAAGTGTAACTTAACTAAATTATGATAAATCAAGGTAATCCCTAAACTCCTACTCAGCATTCTTCTCAGTTTGTTTAAACATGTGAAAACTGTATCTTCACTGGGATCCTCTATGTTGTTTTACCTGGTATGTGGTCAGAACACACCTTTTCTCCCTAGCTTGGGCCTGCTATTATATGTGGTATGTCTAAGTGAGGAGTGGAGTTTGCCTTTTGCTCTAACTAGGCTAATAAGTAAACACTGAGAGAAACTCATCTTGGTAAATTTAAGACACATTAAGAATATTCTGATCTACCTACACTATGCTTCTCACATGTCTTAATTGGAGCCTACTAGCAGCATATTTAGAATATATTTAAATATTTAACTCCATGCAAGGGTTCCTACTACTGAAACATTACAGCTGGCATACTTATTAATATTGTATATCCTCTTTTCCATACAAAAGAGCTCTGAAATGGTTTTAAGTGACAGAGCAATGTGAAGATGGAAGTGTGAGAAACCTGGAAAATTTTCTTCGTGAATCAAAGTAACAGTGAAAATACAATTTTAAAGATGGAGCAATTGAAATGAACACCATAAAAGCAGTTGTTAATGTGCTGTTGTATTTATAATAATACCCCTCATTTTTATTACAACACAGAAGTGCTGTTACATCAGCTGTTGTAATTTCAAATCTTCTGCAAAATGACCAAGCCTTTTCATCACTTAAGTGAGAAAATACATAACGCCTAGTCAATAAGTCTGCTTACCTTAGACAAAAACTGTGCAGAAAGCCTGAGCTGGTGAAGGTGCTGAGCATCAGACAAGAGGACAAGTGTCTTCAGCTTGAGTGAATCAGGGGCACCAAGCATCTGGCAGGATTGACCCCTGCACAGAAAGGAAGCACTCAAGGTCAACATGTGGAGTTATGTCACACTTCCTTTGGTATTTTGAACTCACAAATATAGGAGTGGATGTGTTGCTTTCTTCTGGGAGGGTTTTCTCCTTCTGTAAAATGTCTAAAAGTCTGCAAATATGTATTTAAGATGGGCTTCGTGCAACAAGAAAACCAAATATCTTTAAAGACAAATTGTTTATGATTTTAAAATAGTCACCTTTCACACTTGTTTTAGAGTTCCCTGTGCAAAGCTCAGAACCTGGAGGATCAGACATCTCCTCCCACGCATCCCCATCATGAATTCTCATCACACCATGGCAGGGAAAGGCACATATTCTGACTGACTTCAATAGAAAGACTTTTCTCCTGTATCAAGTTAACAGTGAACCATTGCTAGAGCAAGTGGATTTGAGGACAACATTTTGGCCTGTAGGCCAAGTTCCTCAAGACAGAAACATTGGAGGACAGGCAAAATGCCACTTGCATTTGTAGTGCGGAATAAATAATATCGGCCAAAAGTGAAACTACACTGAAAGTCATCCTTGCTTTTAGTACAAACAAGGAGCTTCCTGTGCAGTGAGCAGAATAAATGAAGCCTGGTTTCCTATGGATTTGTGCCTCACAGTTGGATTCTCCGGTGTCTAGTAAAGTGTAAGCCCCATTTAAAAGTTTTTCTTGCATTGCAGGTATTTAGGCCATCCATCTCCCATGGCGTGAGATCAACTGAAGCCTGTTCCTAAATGGAGCATGCTAAGAAGTGCTTTTTCTTCTGGGCAGCAATGTCTTTTGGTAAACTTGTGGAATTTTATCTCTGACACCCTTTTCTCAGTGACTGAGTTTGGCCAACGGGTTCAAAACTTATGGATGCAGTCAGATAGACAGTAAGCCTCACAAGCACAGGCACTAAAAGATACATATATATGTAGATAGTGTGACGTTATCTGAGATAAATCAGGTTAATCTTGGTTGTCTGCCTCTTTGGTGCCAGACCAGAACTGGCCCATATAGAGGAAATTCCCAGAAAACCAGATGGGTTTCAGTGAGCTCCCACAACAGGTGGGTGAATTCTTCACTTCTGGCAAAGCTGCCCTCCTGGTACACATCAAAATACAAGTATGACTCTTGCGCATCCTTTCTGTAACATTTCCCTGTGGAGGGGGACTCTGAATGTCTCCTCTCTACTGTGCTAGGTAATCATGGAAAGCCTGAAATATGTTAATTCCCACTAAAATCACAGAAGATTAACTTTAAAGTGAGTTATTTAACTCTCTTATGATTAAGATAATTTTTTTTCCAAACCATTACTGCCTAGGAGTTTCTTTTGTGACATTTCTAGCTGCACTTTTCACTTTTAAAATTGCAGCCTTGCTTATGGCTTCTAATGACCTATTCTAGAAATTTTAGCCTCCTTCAAACTGCAGGGGAAAAAATTGATTTCAGTGAAGAAGAAAGTTTTTTAGCTGACAGATCGAGGCTCTGATCTGAAAATTCCTCAGAAGCTGTGGAGGCCTGTGCTACCTTCTGCCAGCAAGATTATGCTGTGTAAGTGGATTGTGACTCAAAAAAAAAAAAAACAAAAAAAAAAAACAAACCACAAAACAACTGACTTTGGGAAGACAGTTTGCCAGTACTTGAGGAACAAAGCATCATCTGGTCACTGGCAGTGATTAGGCAAGTTAACACAACATCAAAAGAATCAAAGCAGTTACCTGATTTCTTCTATATCTGCTGAGTTAATCCAATATAATTTCTGTCCAGCCTTAAAACAGAATGAGAATAAATATTGTAGGAATAAATTAAAAGGGATCAGTGTGAAAAGATATTACATTCTCCTCATTAATCTGCCATGGAAGCAAGATTAAAATAATTGCAGTTTAAAAATTTACACGGTTTCATTAAATTCTGAACAGACTTTTCAATAAAGGATTACGGCTCTATGACAATTGTTAGAGATGCCATCTAAGAGAGCAGATGTATTATCTGTATTTTATAGTCATGTAAAAAAGTAATAACTTTTGTTCTCAATTAACTAATATCATTTGAAGCTGGAATATTGATTGGAAATCACACAATAGCAGCTCAAGCAATTAACAGGAGATTCTTCTAATGGTTGCTGGACATGAATATTCCAGGTACTTAGTCATCAGGCCCCCTGCTGACTTTTGCCTAGGAAGAAAGCAGACCTTGCGGGCTGATTTCCTCCTCTGCCCAGGCTGACAGACAGAGAAATTGAATGTTATGTACATGCTCAATACACATGTAGTGATGTGGAGGAAGAGGAGTGTGTGTGGTACAAGATTTGACTGTCTTTCTTCCAGAATCACAAGGGTTGGAAGAGTACTGGCAGCTTTCTGCTCATGACTGGTGTGTGCAGATGGCACAGTTGGCAAAGTATGCCTAAAGTATTGATCATGCTGCATTATTCATCTATTTAGTCCTTTTCTGATGAACAAAGGAAGACTGAAATAAAAATTTCATAACTCTGAGAATGAAGTACCAGAGATGTAATACTGGCATTTGCAGTCATTGCATGCTGTGTGTGCCCTTACTTGATACCATACAGCTCATGGTAGGAAAACTTGTTTCTAGACCCAGAAGAGTATCCCCTGTTCTGGCATAAAAAGACCTTGAGTTCTGTGTACAGTTCTGGTCAGGACAATATAAGAAAGACATTAAGCTATGAGAGTGTCCAAAGGAGGACAGAAAAGCTGTTGAAAGGCCTTGAGGGGAAGCTGTATGAGGAACAGCTGAGATCATCACTTGGTCTGTTCAGCCTGGAGAAGAGGAGACTGAGGAGAGACCTCATTGCAGTTACAACTCCCCTGTTAGGGGAAGAGGAGGGGCAGGCACTGATCTCTGTGGTCAGTAGTGACCGGACCCGAGGGCATGGTCTGAAGCTATGTCAGGGACAGTTTAGGTTGGACATTGGAGAAAGGTTCCTCACCCTGAGGGTGGCTGGGCACTGGAACAGGCTCCTTAGGGCAGTGGTCACAGCACCAAGTGTGACAGAACTCAAGAAGCATTTGGACAATGCTCTCAGGCACATGGTATGACTCTTGGGGATGGTGCTGTGCAGAGCCAGGAGCTGGACTTGATTGTCCTTATGGGTTCCTTCCAACTCAGCTTATTCTGTGATTCTGTGACATATTCTTCCAGATCCATCATGTGAAGCCCATTTATTTAGTCATTGACTCTAAAGATTCTGGTTAGTTTTGGTTTTCTTGTATGATGCCAGGTTAAGGAAAGCTGTAGCAAAAAAACAGAGAGGAAAAGCACATCTGAAGACAAGAAAAATCACATTTCTATTTTTATGAAAATTCTTCAAAATGCAACCTTTTTAAAATTTCAATGTTAGGGGAAAGCAAAGTTGCAAGCCTTTACTCTCTTTATGAGTTGACAAGAAGGTAGGATAAGAACTTGGATATAATTTTTTTTTTTTCTATATTCAATGGTCAACCATAATTTTTCCTCAGGCAAAAGGAAGTTATTCAGGTTGACAACATTAACAAGTCTTGTTTCTGTTCTTCAGGTAAGTTGTTTTTCATTTGAGTTTCCTCTTGTCCTGCTTCATTCATGTTGACTTTGCTCTTACAGGGAATATTTCCTTCCTATAAAATTTGGCATTTAAAAGTCATTTGAAATGCAGAGTCCCTGGAAATCAGAATGAAAATCTTTTATAACATTCAAACTAATAATTACAGCATTAAATAAGAAGGCTCAGCCATAAGTGAACCTAGTTTTACCACAGTGTTTTAATTTAGCACCAATAATTCTTACAAAGATAAACCTTGGTGTCTGGCATAAAGTAGATTAAATGATACATATACAGCTGTGGCACACTGTAATCTTTTTCCATTATATCATATTGGAGATTCTCTTGTGTCTTTCTCCATTTTCATTATGATATTTTTATATCTCTATTGCTACATTTAATTGTTACAACAAAATAGAATTAAAATTTAGGAAGAGAAATAAGAGTTAGAAAATCCATGTTAAATGAAAAAACTTATTGCTAATGAGAATATTTTCTTTTCCTCCTGAGACAGCTTTTTTTTTCCCCAAAGAAACAGACATTTTGAAGTTTAGTCCTTCAATTTCTCAAAAACCACAAAAACCAAAAAAAAAATGTCATTATTATCTCTATTCCTTTAATTTCCTATTTTTTTTTTTTGTTGTTGTTAGGCACAAAATCAAATTTCTTACAAGAACAAGACAACATTTTTTCCTCATTTGATCAAACTTCAGTGAAGTAATATAAATTTTGTATGCTGTTTTAAATGTACATGACAAAAATAGTTTTATAGGTACAACCTTTAGTGAAATTGCTTAGTAATTAATTATTATATAATTTATTTTAGCTCCTTACAAGGCTGCAGACCTGACATTGAAAAGTAACTGAATTTGTCATGTTTCTGATTTTTAGTGAATACCTATCAAGGTATAGAATCATGCTAAATTAAATACACAATATTAAATGTATTTATTTGTTTAAAATAAAATAAAAAATGTAAATGTGAGAGATGTCTTTTGAGGAATGATACTAAAAGGCAGTACAAAATGTGACCTTTTCATACTTGTGCCTAAATTTAGTCACAGTAGCAAAACATTGTATAGCAGTCAATTAATTAGGGTTTCCTTTTGTGAGTGCAGAAAGTAAAATATTTGACAACATGGAGTAATGAGGTGGTAGAGGGAAGATCCCCTTCTTTCACAGAGGCTGTTGAGGCACAGCTTGGCCTGTGCTGGAGTGCTGAAATCAAGTGCAGGTTCTATCCCTTGTAAGGGCACACAGCTGGACCTAATTTCACCATATTGCAAAGACCGGAATCTTCAGTTAACATCTACCACATCCTGGTCCCTTAATCTCTGTATTATATGGTGGCACCTCCCACAGAAAGAGTTCTAATATTCTCACAGAACCTCAGACTAATTGTTATTGCATGTCAAACATATGGAACCACAACTCATATTTACTAGTATTAGTTGATTGTGCTGAATATATTTAATCTTGTTTTCACCACTTGATTTTGGTTTTTAGTGAAACTTTCCCTGAAACAAATGTTCTTTAAAACTTATTTTAGGAGTACTGTATCTTGTATCAAGGTATGCTTTCAAAATCATATTTGTGAAAAATAAGAATCTCTTTCAAAGTATCATACACTGTAAGTAAGAATGATGCAGCAATGAGTTACTGACATTCTGAGTTCTTTCATAAGCACTTTTCCTTACTTGGAAGATGCCTTTGTTCATAGCATCACAGACCTAATGTAGTTGGCTTCTCCCTACTGCTTTCCTCAGACCTTCAGGCTGAACTGTTCATACAATCACTCCCAAACGCACATTACTCATTGTGAGTCAGACCAGTTTCAGAGTTTAAATAGGACATTTTTGCTGGCTCAATTCATTTAGATGGAAATAGGTGAGGAAAACCTTGCCCAAAGAGCTGAGTAGGCAGATTTTAGCAAGTTGGTCACTGCACTCTGAGAATGCCAAGAAGGACAGAGCAGGTTGGAAGGTGAGGCTGAAGGCAGCGCAAGAGGAGCAGCAGACACGACTGCAGCTTCACTGCTTGTTCTGTGCACTGGGAATTACTTGTGTGTCTCAGCAAGGGTCAGACAATATTCTCCTATAAACAACTCCTTTTTTTGTGTTCGATGTACAGAACAAATTTAAATAGTTCCTAATTTGGTGGTTCTAGTGTGGGATGAAAACACAGAGTGGGGGTTATTCCTCACCAGTAGGAAATCGTCAGGTTTTGGATTTGAATTCTAAATGATTAGATTATTTTTGGTTATGCTTATTGATAATGAGACACTCCTGCTATACCCTTGGAGTCTGGGAACATTCAAGCTTGGAGTCTGGATTTGAGGACATCTTTGATTTGATTCACACTTGCTACTTGTGTACTTGCTGCCAACATTGTTTAGATAATGCAGCACATCTGACAGGCTCTGTAGGAAAAGCATGTCAAACAATGATGCTTTTTGTTGTGGCCTGGCTGGAATGTTAAACCAGACTTTAAACTATAGTGGAGTCAAGAAAAGATTAAAACGTTTTTTAACAAAGGCTTCAAATACAGAAATTAAGCAACTTATTCCTTCCACATCACAACCCTTGGATCACAGCCAGGGTAACATTTACAATGTATTAAAGGAGCTCATTCATCCTTCAGATAAAGAGGGTTTTTTTGGTTTGGTTTTGTTTTAAAAAAGGGAACATAATTGCAGCACAAAATCTTGATCTGCCCAAGTGTGCCAGAATCAAACTAGATGATATTTCTCAAAATTGTTTTATTGCTTATGGGAATATATAAGGGAAGTATTACTTTTTTATTGTATACTTCTTGTCCATATCTTTCAATTCTTACATCTGAACACCAGTAACATCATTAATTTTTTCACTTCTGGTGTAAACCAGACCAAAGAACATCAGACAATATTTTTCATTGTGTTTCAGGTAAAAGGCATTTTTTAAAGACATTTGATACTACTTTTAAATCTTCAAGTCAGGTCCCACAAGGATATACAAGCACATTTTTTGAGGCAGAGGAACAAGAAAAAAAAAACAAAAACAAATTTTAAAAACCCAACAAACATCAAAAAACTGTCCAGGACTTGTTTCTAGGAAATGTTTTAAAAACAATTCAGGAAAACAAGACTCTTTCATGCGAGACTCCAGTGGTTACTGCACATAGGATCTCTTCACTCCGGAGTGAAGCAAGTTTCAATTCTTTGATTTCTGCTTTTGAGGAGACTGTCTTAAGCATAAAAAAAATGGTAACATTCATGAAGGGAGCTTCATTCTGCTGAAGGTGATTGTTTCCACCAAGAGAAGAGTGAGCAAGATTATTCTAGCAGAAGTGAAGCTTTGGAGGAATGAGTCTTGGGGAGCATTTTCTCCCAAGGAAGAAAAAAAACCCCAAAAACTCAACTGTGAATTTATTACTTAATTATACCACAACGTGAGAGAGAATTCATGGCATGTGTAGATAAAATACGTGGTATTAAGATATAGGTACTTCGATGTATTTTGTATCTGAATGATACAAATACATCTGAACAAATATCTCACAGCTTTCCAGCTATATGCACATGCCAGTGGTTGATCCAGCTAGAAGACAAAATTCCCCAATTCGAGGTACATACACAGTGCCTCTTGACAGTCTTACAAGTATCCCCCTGGCTTTTCAAATGCATCCCTCTGATGGGCAGGCCCTCCACCCAGTACTGCAGCTGCTCCCTTTCTGCTCCAGTAGTCACCTACCTGCTCCATCTTCAACTTACATTCAATGCATTTTCCCACTGCAAAGATGAGCTGCCAAGAACTTTACATGACTTTTTCATTAATTCACTTCTATGGATCACTGTTCGGATTAAGCACTATGAACTTTTTTCATAAAATAAACCTCACAGACCAAGAACTTCTCTTTAATCATTTGTGGCCATTCAGCTGGACATTTCTGTCCACAGCTGAGTCTTTATAGTGAACAATAGAGTTACTGTGGGTGATAGAACAGTGTGGAAAGGCCTCTGACACAGTAATGATGTAATAATTGTACTCAAAATTCTGCTCTTTTTGCAGCATCTTTCTTCATACTTTTTCCTATTTTATAAGTATAAAAGAATATTTGCACTTTCACTGAAATTAATACCAAATAGCTATCCATTTTATTGCTATTATTTAGTGCATTTTATTCCCCTTATTTGAGCGTCTAATAAAAGCTATTAGGAAAGGAAGTTGTTTCCGTAGAGAATAACAGCAATTCATCTTTGATAATTTCACCTGTAAATGGAATGAAAAAAGTGATTAAGAACATATAAATTAAATTTGACAGTTATGCTCTGGTTGTTTCAAAGTGCCTTATGTACATAGGTGAGCAAATAATGGGTTACTTCAGTCTGGTGGCTCACATATCTGCCAAAACATAAGGGAATCAGTGATGATGAAAGCAGTTTTTTTTGGGGAAAGAAGAGTAGAGACTCCTTCCCTATTAGGATTTTAGGAATTCAAAACATGTGTTTTATTCAGCCTATGATTTTTGTTCTGTTACATATTTCAAAAATATTTATATTCTGTATTTTTCATTCAGTGATTTAAATTTTTTGTATTGTCTTAAATTAAAATGCTGTCTGACACAAAACACAAATATTTTAATCAAAAATGTCAAAGCAAAATTCTTGGCACTTCAAAATATTCCCAGTTATATATATTTGTTTTAATTTTAGTCATTTTTTTACATGGTTTTGGTTTCCAAGAATTTTTTTGGCAAATTTAGTATTCATTAAAAATTTTGCCCCACCTCAATTACAAACATAAGTACACCCACATAACACCCCTTGAGGTAGCAAAGTGTCATTGGCCTATTCCAACAAAACAAGATGCCAAATTATTTTTGAGGAAAGACAGGAGAAATGAGTTTTAACTATTGAAATAAGTCAACGAGCTCAGCTTCCCACCAAAGGCCCTTGGCATGCTGCAGACTTCAAGTTCTTACTTGTCTACAAGCTTCTTGCTCTGAGGTTTGGCTCTCCCAGCAGTTCACCAGCAGGAGTCTTGCCCCACTGCAGACCACAGCTCCCTTCGGACTCCACACCTGAGCTTCCCCCCCATGTCAGCGGGACAGGGAGGGTGGTACGTATCCCAGTCTTGTCATGCTGTGGGGCTGGACAGCTGACTGGCTCAGAATGTGAAATAATTTTCAGGTTAAACATTAGGGACATATGGTTGTGTTTGTCTGTCCAACATGAGCCTCTCCAATAACTTCCTTCAGCCCCTCCTTTGATTCTTTACCTTGGGGAAGGGATGGCGGGATGGGGTCAGGCATCAGGGACCACAGCTTTTACAAGCCATCTGTTCACAGATCTTCTCTTTCAAGCATGCCTGTCACAGACAGGTCTGGAAGGACAGAGAAAGGTCGAAGTACATCTTTGCCCAGACAAGAGAGTGGATTAAGTATGAGAGATGTGCGCCTGGGGCAGAGGAATTTACTCCACCTCTGTACACAACAGTGAGCTGTGAGCACAAATAGCTGTTGGGTGGGGACGCCAGTCTTCCCTATCTCTCCTCAGATAAACAGAGCACATTGTTCTTGAAGTCAAAAGTAGAGCAAGGAATTGAAAACTAATTGCTTTTCAAGCAAGGAACTCAATTCTGTAGCAAGTGTAGGTTTCTGTGCTGGCAGCTGCCACTTGTTATTTCATGGTCTCCTGAGGTATTGCATCAAAGGTACAAGGTAGAAAAGATCTACCCAGGCAAATACATGTGAAATTCATGGACTACACTAATGAACAGGAAAAAACAATGCTTTCTAGGAAAAATTATCTAACTCAGGCATTGTTTGAAACAATCAATAATAGCCAGGAAGGATAGTCAACTTTTATTAGTGTTTGGCCTGAGCTACCTGGCTTTAGAAAAGGAGCTCAATTAACTTTAATTGAATGAGCTAGACTTCTCAATTAGACTCATATATGATATTCCTGTAAATATTTAAACATCATGAAATGATTAGAAATTTGTTAGCAATATCAAGGAAATCCAATATTTTTACCAAATTTCAGATGATCCACCTTTCAGTGCATGAAATCCATGCAGGCTTTGTGTTGTTTAGCAAATATTCTAAATGTTTCCTGCAAGTGCAAGTACATAATTTACAAGAAAACATGCTGTTGGATTAAATACAACACAAAACTTAAGCCAGGTGTTCCCCAGGACCACCCCAAACACTTGTTTACAACAAACATCCGCCAATATGCTAAAGTCAGCCTGGTGCTTATGATTGCTGAGGTTTTGACAGGTAAATCTGTGGTTTTAAATTGGTCATCCTATGTGCTTCTTCACAGATGTCTCCAGAGATGTCTCCAGAATATGGAGTCTTTTACCTGTAAGGTCTTTGGTCTGTATCCACAGTAAGGAGAAGGGCAAAATCTTCCATATCTCTTTTTATTTTCCCAATACGTTTATGGTGAGAAGACAGAAGGAGGTATTTGCAGTATGCAATGGAATGTTTAATTACTTGCAATCCTGCGTCCCATTTAAGGCCTTAGTTGTCAGCTGAAGCTCACAAAGGTAATGAAACCCATCAACACTGGCATTAATTGGAACTCCTGTGAACAGTTTCAGCATTTGTCTTTCTATCTACCAGTACAAATTGGATTCTTACTCCGCCAAAGAGATAGCTCCCCCCAAGTGCCAATGAAACAGAACATTAGCTCACTGTGGAGAAATTCCCGTTCACTTCATCATATATAGACTGAATCTGGGTTCCAGTGTTGTCTGTCTGGGTCTCTCAAAAATCAATTCTTGTAAATCCTGAGTGGTTTCTGTTACCAAAGAAGACCACCTTAATGCATAAAACTGCTTCTTACGTGAAGTCATGTGCCCTACTTTATTAAAAGAGAATACAGAAATAGGAGGAGATTCCACCTTAAAAGCCTCTGTCAGAACTCTATGAATTCTAAGAGCTCTGAACAAACCAAAAATCATAACAGGGCTTTTACTATAAAACAAACAAGGAAAAACTTAGATGAGATTAATTCCTTTCCTCTCTATGATTTAACAGTTGCACTAGTGGAAAGAAAAGGACTAAATGAGTTAAATAGCTTCAAAATATTTATTTGCTTTTCATAATAACTGCACGTATCCCAGCTGGAAACAATTATTGATGCTGGTGCAGATCACAAAGCGATATGACAAAAAGAGTGGCTAGTTTAATAGAAAATTATAATAACAATGAGCAATGTAAGCAAGTCTATCAATTTCTATTGATCTACCAGTAAAACATCATACATGATATACAGATCTGGCTTCTTCATAGAGATTTTGCTAGGTGTTTTTGTGGGGTAGAGCAAGTATTTTAAATTATTCTCTAGAGTTCTTGACATGGTCTAATAAAACCAGTTTTGCACTAAACTTAACAGCATTTCTTCAATGATAAAAGGCAAGTAGATAACACCTCTGCTTGCTATTCCTTTAGTATGCAGTTCCTCTGTTGGGACTCAAACATTATCACTTCTTCCATTAAGCTTTGAGTCAGGTCTTTGTTTAATAAGGAAGACTTAGTTGTCTTCCAGCAGTCACTGCTCTTTCTAAACCTCAACCTTGATTACAAGATGAGAAATATTACATGTAGAAAATGATTGATGCTGCCAACACACTGGCTTTTCAGAAATGATGCCAAGTATTTGATTGTAAAGTCAGACAGGGATGCTCAGACTCCAACAAAAAGACATGCAAATAGTTAAAGATGGATACCAACAGAAACAAGAGATTTTCCTAATGTGAAATTATGTGCTTTAAAAAAATCCATTTGAACATCAAAGTATCAATAAATAAAAACAGTGCTGCAGATATTATTTGTCTACAGGGGCTTAAAAGCACTTGTTGACTCAGATTGTCCAGTAAGGAATTATCATTTCACTTACACAATACCTGAACTTTGCCCTGTCTCAGAGCTATCTCAGCCACTTAATCATGTAATCATGTACAGCCATGTAATCATGTACAGCCATGTACATGGGTGCCTATGTACTAAAGGGGACTTTGCTGTTTGTGATGAGTCAAGCACACTGTCAGTGACTACAGCACTTGGGAAGAACTTTTTTTTCTGTAAATATTTATTTTCTCATTCTCAAAAAGCTAGTTCATGAAAGATTTTCCACAGCTAACTGGAGGAAAAAAAAAGTTCCTTGTTACTAATAAAGTATCTGGTACCTTAGAACACACCACATTTGGTGACGTGTATCTGACTTGCTTAAATGTACAGTTGGCTCTCGGTGTCAGGGGTCCCAGCTGGCCTCATCTCAATAATCTTCATCCATTTCACTGAACTAAGAGCTCCAACCCAAGAGCACAGCTAAAGTATAAAAGCCCAGACTATCACACTACAGAGCTAAACCTTCAGATTTTGCCCATCAAAACCTCCCTCACATTTCTAATATCATCAGCCCCCTGCAGAGCTGAGTGCCTGTTTTCTGACTGATTCTATCAACAGAGAAAGGCCATCAGAACCAACTCAAATACAAACTGCATCTGTAGTGACAACTTAACGTTTTGGTTCTTTTCCATAGTTTTAAATTTGATTCTTGCAAACAGGATTAAGTTGCATACAAGCAAGCATTGGAGATCATCTGACAACGAGGCCAGGGAAGGGACAGGCAGTGTTCTTGTTTTCCTTTTAATTCCTCTAAAGAAGAAACTAATCTTTCTTGTTTTTAATGAACAAGCTCCTTTTATGTGTGACAGTAGATTTCCCTTTCAAGAAGTCTTAGTGAACCAGATGCTTCCCTGAGCAATAACAGAGGCAGTCAAACAGTCCTGCAGACTGTTTGTGACTGGGAGTGGAAATGGGCAAGGATGGACACTGATGTTACAGAGAATACTGAAATGACTGATTCTTGCCCCTACAGGATGAGCAAGGAACATAATTCAAGGTAAGTAAATATTCCGATTGTCTTCAATGAATTTTAATTTGTGGGATTTGCTGGCTGCATAAAAACTGTACAAGTGCTGTTGTCCAAGCATCATCCCTTTACAAAATACATACTGCAACAAAACACATACTTGTTATTGGCCTTGCTGCAGGATCCTCATATGCTTTTATTCAGACTGGCCCAGATTTTATGAGGAGTTAAGTCATCAACAAACTCCCTTTAAGTTCAGTGGAAACTGACATCCTGAAATTATTTTAAATATTGTGCTTTATTGTAACTTTTTTTTAGCCTTTCATTTCCAAGTCATCTTTGAAGCCTTGGTACTTCTATGGCTATAACGAATGGTTTGCTCCATTTTAACCTTTCACATTTTATTAACAAAATCAAAACCAGCACAATTAGATACCTCCTGATTTTCATTTATTTTAATATTAAGGGAATGTTTGAAATGGCACAAGTATTGGGGAAAGTACTTCAAGCCGTGGCTGCATCAGCACTGGGGTCCTGGTCACAGACATCAAAGATAACTTGAAAAGAAAAAAATTTGAAACCGATGATTCTTTGCATTTCAGGATATATTTAAATAATTTTGTTACATATATATGAAAAAAAAAGTCAAGAAAGGGACTTCAGTACTGTTGAAAGCCAATATTTTGAAAGTACAACTGAACTATTCTCCAATTTTGTCTTTGGGGAAGTCAAGAGAAAAAAAATATATAGCAACAGTGGAAGATTGAGTAAGCAGATATTTAGGAGAATGCGTGCTGGAGAACCTCTGCCACTGGCTTCCTGTATGGCCATTAAAAAATTATTTATTGCTTTTTTCTTGTTCCAAAACTCAGATTTTTCTAATATCTGAAATCTCTCTGCTGCTCCCCTTTTGTTGAACCTGAATTATGTAGCCTGATACAGCTTAAAAAAAAAGTAAAGGTGTTATAGTATTGTCAGTTGTCACTTCACTCCTTCTGTTTGCTGTACCTCTTCTGTATTTACTTTCAAAATACTTGGGATTGATACTATGGCTGAATTTATGACTTTCTTAAGGAAATTTTGCTTTTGCATTCGTAAGCACTCTACTTTTCACAGTAAAACCTAAAGAATATTAAGGAAAATTCTGTTATTCAAAATTCTCTGACAGTGCTGGGATTTTGAAGGAGGAAGTTTTGAGGATTTTGTGGGCATGAAAATTAATTGATAACTAAAAATAACATTTGTCCTAAAAAAATGTTAGGGGTTCATTCAACCAAAGTTTTGCTGACAGCAAGTATACGAGCTATTAGTAACAAGCAGGGTATTGGAGAAGGTGAAAAATAAGCAAGAAGGCTGGCCAGACACTAGCAGATTTAGTCAGCAAAGACTATACCTTCATTTATTTTATTGTCTCTTTAAAAGATTAAAACCAGTAATAATTTAGACTTTTGAGAAGTGATTTTAATTATAATTTTTGTACCTACTTAAATAGTTTAAGATTAACTACAAGATCTCACATTACATAACTAAGAAAATAAGTGTTTAAAACAAAGTGTATTAATATACTACCTTTTCTGCTTTGGGGGAATTTAATATAATTTTAAGATTATCAGAAATAAATTACTATGTTTATCAAAAACTTTAGATACTTCCCAGTCAACCACAATAAAGGCATGACTGACTTTTGAACAGCCTCACTCTCTGCTTCTTTATTGATCCTATCGAAGGTGTCATTGGCACAGACACTACACCTGAGCTTCACATTTTGAATGGAGGCTTCTGAAAACTGCTGAAAACCAATGTGTTTAGTAGCTGTGTTATGACAGTTTTTATTTAAATCAGAATAATCTTGGTCTTCAGGGCTTGGGCTAGTGATATCTCATTATAAATTCCATTACCAAGAATTAATAGTGAAATGATTGTAGCCATCAAATGTAGAGTTCATGGGCACAGGACAGAGCATGCACATCACAGGAACATTGATAACAGGCCGTGATCCTGAGCACTGAGTTGCTGTTTTTTCAAACCTCTCTCTGTAACAACTTCAAAATCTCCCTGACCACTATTTAATGAATGTAAAAGTAGGGTTGTTTCTCACTGCATGTAACATTCTGCTTTTACCTACACAGGATTTCATCTGCCATTTAACAATTTAATCTCCCATTCCTTTCTTTTTTTTTTTTTTTTTTTTTTGTGACCAGCCCTCTTCTTTATTCCCCCAAGTAATTACAGCGTTTATTTAATTCTCATGGGAGCCTAGGCTCCCTGCTTCTGCCTGAGTGCAGTCTGTAGAACAGCAGAGGTCATTCTGCCCCAGAAATAAAACAATTCAACAGTAATAAATGAGAAAGAACTACCACTGTCTTTCTCACAGAGCCTTTACCTTCCCATGGCTTTCATGCCTGGGGTGGCCATTATAAAAAAATTCCTTCTGCCCCCTCAGCTGTTCCACTCAAGTTCACGATTCAGCCTGAAGTGGTTTCCCACTAAGTTTGTTTTCTCTTGAGTTTCTGCTCCAGATGCCTGTCTGCATATCTCAGTGCCATGGATGCCAGCCTCCATCAGACCAGGAGGAGGTCTGTGTGCTGAGAGGGGCTGCTTGGGCACAAGAAGGAAAGACAGGAGAGAAATGAGGGAGTGAGTTCCCACCCTTCAGATCGATATTCACAGGTCTTGTGACCCTGTGTCACCAGCAGTCCCTGGCATCTCCTAATAACACAGCGGCTTCCAGGCACATAGGTAAAGCCATGCACTCTTCCCCCAGAAGATAGCCTCTTTAAAATTGTCTGTGTGCTCTTTAGCAACCAGGATGGTTGCTTCAGGAGCAGTGGGGGTTTTGGGTGGAGGGTGGGGTGGATGTTCTGGATTGCAGCTCTGCCTTTGCACATGTTCTGTTAATAAGCCAGGGAGAAATGGTCTCATGATAAGCTTGTGTCTGGGGCTATGTAATCCGAGGGTTGTGTCAGCAAAGGATGAAGGTGTGAGGGTGCAGCTCCAAGATGGGCTTGATCCCATGGACAGGCTCTATCTCTGTTTTCCTGTTTGCAACCAGCCTTGATATCCTGCACAAAACCTGTGCTCCATCTACTCATATGAAGCGATTAATAAAGGAGCTCACCAGCACTTTCCTCCTGTTCCTTGGATGCTCTTGCAAGAGATCCCACAGAAGAATCCTGGACTAGTTCAGGAAACAACTTCGAGGGAAGTTGTGTAGAGTAACAGAGATTATAGGATCTGAATAGGAACTTGCAGTTCAGCACAGCTGCCAAGTTTGGCAGCTGGGATAGGACAAATACTAGAGCTGTTCACTCACAAGGAGGAACATAATTTCTACTTGGTCATGACCTCTTTCAGGTACAGCTTTTAGGGCAGTGAAGGTCATTCTTAAGGTGCTTTGCTACCAGTGGAAGAGGTCGGAACCTAATGTGAACACGACAAATATTTCGTATTTTTTCAAGGGTATTTTATCTGTCACCCAGTCCCTGTCAGATGATGGGTCCTTCTGCCATGAGAGTAGTTTTCTAACAGCAACAAGATTTTTGGAGATTTTGCTTTGGAGGCATATTTGGAAACACTCTCCTTCCTATTACCCCTGGGCTCCCATCTTTGAAGCTGTTACAGTCCTCAGGAAAGTGGTCCCAATGCAGGGATGGATGATGAGGAAATTTGGCCTCAGGCATTCTAAATGAAATCCTTAGTCACTTCAGGTACATCTGAAAAGGACGTTCAATGAGTTACATTTTGTTCTTACTCAGCAGACCACGATTTTAGATGCCTGGTGGGTTCTCTAAATGTCAGAACTTTCCCAGCAAAAGCCCTGGCATTGACGTAACTCTAGACAGAAAAGTCTTTCAGGTTTTGACAATCCTAGATGTCATACAGGTTTCTTAGGAACAGTTCTGTCAGCCAGTTCTCTTACTCTGCTGCGCTTGTCTGCTGACAGAGGCACAGGGCACTGTAAGAGTAGTGAAAGGAACTTATTAGTGCAGGAAAGAAACTGAAAGTTTTGTGATTCTAACTCCAACTTCTGCCTCACTTCTCCACTTCTGTCATGAATACAGAAGTGTTCTAACACTACCTGTGTTGAGAGCAACATCTGGTAACAATAGACATTGCTGTGCTGTGCTTGGTGGTAGGGGTCATATACATAGACAGACATGTAATTGATGTCAAATAAGAAAGAGTACATTCCTAAAAGAAAGTAATTTCTGTTTCAGCTGGTTTTAATGGAAGACCATGATAGAGGAAGATTTCTTAACCATGAGAAGTTAATTTTCATTTTCTGTGCTTATCAGATACAATATATTAGCTGTGAAGTTTTGTGTAACTGCTTCAGCCATGTATGGCTGCATGTGAAGTTATTTGCTGATTTGCTACAGTTTTCATTTGTTCAACAAACACAAAGAGAAGGTGATCATGAACATCTTTATATATTGAATCAGCCTTCAATTCTCTTTCTCTGAACAAGAAGCAAGTACTTGAATCCCACTTATTCTATAGTAAAATAAGTTTTAAAAAGTAATAAGAAGCTATTTTGTTAAAGGTAAGTATGATTCTGGAAAATCTTGTCAGCATTTGAAGGTCTCTGTGTGATGCTGCATTTAATCAAATGTGTGTGATGCTTGATGCTCTGTGGCAAAATAGGAACTTTGGTTGAGTTCTTATCTTTTGTGATTGCACTGGGTGTGGTTATGATGGAATTAATTTTCTTCATAGCAGCCTGTATAGTGTTGTGTTTTAGATTTGTAATCAGAACTGTGCTGATGATAACACAGAAATGTTTTATCTACTGCTAAACAGTGCTTGCACAGAATCAATGTTTTCATGAGCCAGTAGGCTGGGGGTGAGCAAGAGATTGGGACAGGGCACAGCTGCAACTGCTGATCCAAGCTGACCTTAGAGATATTCCCTATTATACAAATGTCATGTTCAGCAATAAAACTGAGGGCATTTTTCCAAAGAAACTGTTGCTCTAAGACTCTCTGGGCCTTGTTCTGCTGATGGAAGGTGGAGAGTAATTGTCTTTGCATCATTTTTTGGGTTTTTTTTCCATTTTTCTTTACTTCTTAAAGTGTCTTTATCTCAAACTGTAAGTTTTTCTCACTTTCTGCCATCCTGCCAGAGGAGAAGTCAGCTTGCTGGGGGCTTAGCTGCTGGGGGCTTGGCTGCAGTAAGCTCACTACCATGATCCAAAATAAATGTTAAAAATATTCAATACCATATCTCCTACATTTCAGCTGTGATGTGAATATTATTTTGATAGTCCCAAATAATGCAAAAATATGTCTGTCTGACTTATGGAGTCTTTGGTGTAATGTTTCCTGCCTGGCCTATAAGTCTTTATTCTTTTTCATGGCAGGAACCCCACAGGGCAAATGCATGGATCCCCCTGACACAGTGACCTCCTCTTTTATGCTGTTTTCTAGAACTGTTATGGCATTGGTGGTATCCTCTTGCAGAGGAGTTTCAAGGTGATTACTCCGTTTTGTCCTGTTGAAGGAATATTTGCCAATTGCCATATCACATAGATAGTCATTTAAAGAAGTAAAGAGCACAGAAAAAACACATCTTTTCCATCTTTCCCTCTGCTCTTCCACTATGTTTGGAGACTTTTGCCCACATGATCAAAGCTGTATTGCCATTGAAAGGAGCCTGTGCATGTGTAAATCTGTGTGGGAAGGGAACTGAGCAGGAGTAAATGGCCCCAGTTATTACAGTCCTAGATAATTTATTCCATTCTATGTAGAACACATGCAGTCCAGTGATCAAGTCTCAGTGGATGCAATATTTACTGTCGATAACTTCTATAAAGTTAACCTTCTTGAACACAAATAAACATGAAACACCATTGATTTTACTTCACACAGTGAAGAAAAGCAGTCACTTAGATTATTTCATACTAGATATATTTCTATGGCCATTCTTCTGCAAGAAGTTACAGCCCAGCGATCTCTTCCAGTCTTAATCTCCAGGAACACAATTTGATGCAAGTACTTTTCTTTGTATGCATGCCAATGACAATTTCTCTTTCTTACAGTTTTTGCTCTTCTTTTAGCCAGAATTCTACTCTTGCTGATTAGTTGAGACTTATTTGACTTTCTCAAGTAGTTTTTCCCCAAAGGACTCCATCCCTTCTACCAATGGTTCATTGTTCTACCTCCTGAATGACAGAGGCAACATGTGGATTAAAGAAATAGTATATCAAATTATGTGGCAGAGAAAGGGATATTCTGGCTTAAAACTGAATTTCATCTCCCTTGCTTTGGTCTGTGTTCCACCTCCAGCCATAACTCATTGCCTCTAACCTCCGCTGCACACAGGGTGTTCCAGACAGTTACAGGGTAATGAGATACCCACAGTTCTCAAAGTGCAACTCTAGGAAGTAAAATGGTCCCAGTGCTCTAATGAAGGTAGGGCACGAGGCCAGTCTCGTAGAGAATTCATTTTGTTTTCCAAATTATGCCTCACTGCTAGTACTTCTGAAAATATCAGAAAGTGGACTGAAATCTCCAAAAAGATTAATTGTTTCACTAAAACTTCATATGAAGCCAACAATCCATTGGCACTTGTAAAAGAACAACAATCAGAAAAGCACTGAATTCACCAGACATGCACTTTTCTATTGAGGTGTGAATGAATGACTATGACAGGGTCTCCTGAAGTTTCTAACTGAAGAGTAAGCTGCTTTCTGTTTAATTCCCAAATCATGTATGAGTGCTTAGACAAAGTTGGTTGGTGCATCACTGACCATATCTGCCAACATACTTTAGTTGTGACCTGTAAAACAGAGTGCATTTTATATTTATTTAGTCACTGGCTTTGGTCTCCTCTGAGTTATAAAACTACGTCTTGGATAAAATTTTGTGAGATTGTGCTGTGAATTTAGTCCATAAATTCACACCAATATTTGTTTTTTATCAGTATTAGATCAGTCCTGGAAGTTTTCCATACAAATGTAATTCCTGTGACAGAGTAGCTGTTTTTATTTCCACTGAAAATAACACAAAAAATTTTCAGTAATAGATGGGCAAGAACAAAAATGCAGGTTCCAACCAGTTCTGTGCACATTTTTGCTGTACGGCAAATATGAAAGAATATTTTCTTTATTTTAGTTTAACATTCAAATTTAAAGTTACCTACAAAAGTGATAAATTGTTTCTGCAGCATTCCTTTTGAGGTTTATTTAAGAAGATTTAAAAATTATTTCTTCTAGTGTATTTTTAGCAGTTCTTGTGCACTTTATTTTTTCTGAAACTTTATGGATAAGTGAAAGTAGTATTCCATGCTGTGAATCTAATTATATGCGGGGAAAAGTATATATTTAATTGTGGCTTAAATAACAGACTTTTCCATTTGTTTTACATAGAAAAAAAAAGCTTACTTTGGGAAGGATTTGACATTGTGTTTCTTCAATTAAAAAAAGAAATAGTCTATAATTACACCTTAGATCCTTAATAGTCTTCTAGAAAATCATTACAAAGCAAACAAACAACCTTTGAGATCTGAATGCTCACATTTCCACTGCCTACGGAGGCTTTTGAATCAGGCAAAAAAAAAAAAAAATTAGAAATGTTTCTCAAGTAGAATCATAAAATGGCTTGGGTTGGAAGGGACCTTAAAGATCATGAGTATGGACTCCTTTCACTAGACCAGGTTGCTCAGAGCTTCATCTAGCCTGGCCTTGAACACTTCCAGGGATGGGGCCTTCACAGCTTCTCTGGGCAATCTGTTCCTCACCATTCTCACAGTAAAGAATATTTGCCTAATATCTCATCTGAAGCTCCTCTCCTTCACTTTAAAATGGCTCCCTTTTGTCCTGTCACCATTAGAAGCATAATGTTTCACAGGTCCCAGCAGAGTGTTCAGCCCTTTGGGTCTGCGTAGGCACCAGATGATTTCTTGTGCAGGTTAGGAATGGGAGATGGTGATCTCAGTACCAAGGGCCCAGGGAAGCCCTATTCAATAAGTCTCATGGCTCTGAGGTCTAAATCTCATAGGTCACAGATCCAAATGCCAGACATAATTGTGGCATTTAGGAGTGCTGAGTGGGCAGTTTTCACTGCTGTCCAAGGACAAGGGTTTAATCAACATTTTTTTTAGCAGTCTGTGACTTCTCCTTTGCCTGTGCCATGGCATGTTCTTGCCTTCAGAAGAGAAGCCGTACCATCTGCTTGGCCGCAGAGCTAACATATCTTCCAAGTGATGAAGGTTTTGTCCCCACTGAGTTCTACAACAGAACCATCTCATATTTTCAGTTAGCTCTTTCTTGGTGGCAGCAGAGGTGCATAGCAAACTCCTTATGCAGCCTGCTGGCCTTCTTCCACGGTGCCAGGGGATGGCTTCAGTAGCACATTCTTCTGTCCCTGGCAGTTGCTCACACATTCCCTGTGGTCATAGCTGTGAGCAGCAGGGAAGGCCTGCTAGATGCAGACATGGTGCTAGATAGTTGCATTACAACCCAAAATTCTCTAGAGAATTTAATTTTAAGCCTAGATTAGCCTAGACCTATCCAGTGAAAATCAAAGTCCAAGCTGATACTCTAGTCACAAGGTGGATAGAAACATTATACATATAAAAGAGTATACACTTCCCTTTTACCCAGAACATAAATGCCAAAATGGAATCAAAGATTTTCACCATAATTGAGTTTCTGTTCTTTATCTGTTGAGGTCAGAATTGTAAAACATCTTAAAGATCCTGTCTGGAGTTTTGTTTTTTCTTTCTCAGAGGAAAGTATGTTTTGTTTTATAAAAGTCTTTTAATTAGAGATCAGATCTTATCAGGGTGAATTCTGTGACCTTATGAAAGACTATTTTAACAATGGAAAATGTGTTAAGATTCAGATTAAATTCTCATATAATGGATATGTTTTCGGTTTTGTCTGATGCTGAAAATAAAAAAGTTGTGTTCTTTCCATAACTGGCTGAGTATGTTGTAATAGCTGATTCGCACAAAATATCAGCAGTGATTAACAGACCAATGATGAATAACACTGAGCTGGAGCTCAAAAGACTCCTTCACACTTTCCTGAAGACTGCAGGTAAACTATTTTAATATCCTTTTGCCTCAGTTTTCCTGTTTGTAAAATAAAGTTTGTTGTATTCCATTCCTTGGTAAAGCCATTTGATATCCACTAGTCAAAAAGTATGTATTACTAAGGGACTGGAAAACATTAATTTTTCAAGGTATTTTTTGGCATTTGTTTTGGTATTATTCTAGTTCTATAAGTCATGCATTGAAAAAATCCCAAAGCACCAAACAATTAAAATTTTCTTTTTTCAATGCCCCATCTTACCCTCAAATAGAATGTTATCAATTAATTAACTAAGAGGAATCTGAAATTCATGCTCTATGGTCCATTTTATGAATATAAAAAAATACACAATGAAAAATATGTCCAGAGAGTCTCATATTTTATAATTTTCAGAATAAATAACTATTTATTATGTGTTTTGAATAATTAAATTATTATAATTATTTCTACAGCAGAGAAAATGTGGAAAAATCATTTTTGCAGAGCCTTGTCTAGATTGGCTAGTGTTCAAATGAAAGTAATTTGCTGTCTCTGAATGTTTCTGATGCTAGACCTAAGTACATTTGTAGCTTTTCTGTAAGAAATGAGAGGTCAGGTGTCCACTTTGGTTGTAACATTTTCATGGCAAATTTGGGTACTCAGAAAAAAATCTCTTAAAAGAGATTAGTCACTTGCTATTTAAGCTGTTAAGAAAGTTTCCTTTCACCTACAGTATGAGCTGCTCACCAATTTTTTTTTCTCTGAGCTTAGCAAAAGCAAGTTTATTTATCACTTTGACTCTTTTGGCTTTTGAGTCAGCAGTTTGAACACCTCTTATATCTTTTTCCCCTTCCTATTGTTGAAAGACAGCCACAAATACTATACTGAACCCAAATAAAGACAGTCTTTCTCCTGAAGAGCACTACAAGTAAACACTTGGAAGGCTAGACATTCTAGGAAATCCAGATGTTTGGAAGGACTTGAGTGTAGAAAGGGTACTGTGTTGGCTGAAGCTAAGCATGAATGTTTTCACCAAAATATGCTACTAAATTTAGCCTGGGAGGCTCGAGAATTTTCCCTTTTTTACTCAGACATTTCTACTGTTATGTTTTAGGGACCCATTTGGATCATAACCAGGGGCACATGAACAGCTCTGGATAACTACAAATTCACTTATCCTCCGAATGAGTTTCAAGGACCTGGAATACCTGTGTTTCTCTCCTCTAATTAGGTCTCAAACACTCCTTGTAGTGTCAGATTTTGGTTTACATCCATTTATTTGTTAATGGCTTCCTAAATAAAATCAGGTCAGTGGCAATTGAGTTGAGAATCTCTTTGGATTAGTTTACAAGTCATCTTTACACAACCTTGCAAGTAGAGGATGTTACTACAATCCATAAAATTCCTGTATTCCCAGATCCATCAGTCTGTACTACTACTTGGTTGCTCTTAACATGAAACAGCACTCAGTGGTTCCTATGTTTTTGGGGTTCCCTCACAGCCCACAATTCCATTTACTGATCAAGAGCAGATTTACAATGCAGGATTTGGGCACTGCTCTGGGTTTAGACCAACCTCATGTCTTGATGTGAATCTCCTGAAGTTCATTTGTGATTCTGCTGCATTTGTGCCATGGCATGGAGGGGCTGGAGTGCAATCCTCTCTTCCTCACTGTAACTTCATCTGGTGCACTCCCAGTTTAACTCTGCTAGGATGTGGTCTGGGAAGTGAGGTGTCCCCTACAATGTATATTTACAGAAGACATATAAGCACAATAAGGGAGGAATATTCATTTGCACTTCAGTAAATGCAGCAAAAAAAGGAGTATGCCCCTCTGACTTTTTGGAGTATTTGTGCATTACTATTGATTGGTGAGATTAAAACTTGAATCCCTGATTTTTTAAATTTAATTTTAAAAAAATTAAGATCAATTAACACAGACTTAGAGATGAAGTACTTTTTAATTATGAAAAATCTGCTCAAAATAAAGGATGAACTAATGGTTTATAACTTCTAAAGCACATTTTAAGGTTGGGTTATGAAGTGAAAAACCTTTACATACAGAGGTCTCAGAGGAGCTGCCATTTATTAATGTTTTAAACAGATGCTTCACTAAGCAACATATTTAATTAAATCCACAACTGTTGTGCTTGAACAAAACAGATTTTTACCAGAGCAAGCATAAAGATGAATTCACAGCAACAATTAACTAGACTTGTTCGTACAGTGTGTTTTATCAAACAGGTAGAGTAGCTTTACAATGACATTATTTGAAGTGTGGATCATCATTAAAATATCTGAAAATTGAAGATCATTGTGTACATGCACTTACTGAAAAGAAAATGCAGGTAGCTATTCTTTCCACAAGGTCTGATGCCATTTCCAAAGGACTTAATAGAAGCTAGACTGAGTTTCTGTATGTGTTGATGATATATGTATATGCATTATTTTATATATATTTATGCGTATATATATACACACACACATATATATGTCCATATATATGTATATATATACATACATATATAATACCGTGCATGAATAAATAATATGAATATGTATGTGTAAATAATTTTTTGTGAAGACCATAAACAATTGTATGGTACAATTGCTTATATTATGAGCAAGTAAATAGTAACCACTTGCTCATGGCTTCATTATTCAACCTAAAGACACAAACTCTGATTTCACCAAATATCATCCAGGTATAGGAAGGACTAGAGGACACAATGACACCTTCACTTTCCTCAGTTCTCAGCCAAGGAACCTCATCAGGTTCAGAGAATTGCTCTATTATTAACACAGGAATTTTATTCCTGTTGTATCTTGGCTAGGCTATTGACCTCAGTGGAGTTCCTCTAGTGTAAAGAGTAGCTGAATAATGTTAAGATCTCTGTGTAGAAAGATTCCTCTGACAATATCATGTAAGACTGCACACTTTCTAATATTCCTTTCTCTTTTCAATAGAGTGCCTTGGAAGAAGCAAAGTTCTTTCTTCTGAAAAGAAGCAAAGTCTTTAACTTGCCCCATAATGACAGAAATGTAGGGACTCTCTCTGAGTGGATTCTATGCTGAGCTTCATCTGCTGCAATGCTGAGATGTTCAGAACTCCACAAAACACATGAGCTGTCAGAGGCATTTCAGGGTTTCTTTATTGCAGGAAAGGTTAGAAACAGTTGCAGAAATTATTCTCCTATGTACCCCTCATTCCTTAGTGTTTATGCATTTGTGGAGTAAAGCATACTGCAATGCACATTTGTGTTTTTGAGGAAAGCTAACTGTCAATTATTTATTGTCAACAAGTACTGTGGATATTTGTATAAACTAGAATTGTCTAGTCTTAAGGGCACTAAATAAAGGCTGTGGAGATTCCTTCCCTGCTCTGGCACAGACTCTTTATTTCAGTAGAGAGAAAAAATATCCTAGCTTTCCTGATTTTCCCAGGGCCTTATAACTCCTCTTTGCCTCTAAATAATTCAACCTGTAAAAATTTGGTGAAAGAATTTTTTATATGCCATGGAAATAAAATTTTTTTTTTGAATGACAACTAAATAGCACTCTGAAGTGATCTATTTATATCTAAAATTACCATGCTGCTATTTCATTAATAGCGCCATTTGCATTACTTAATTTATTCAATATTCAGAGACTAGCCAAAGCTGGTCACATTTTTGCTACCATGGTAGGAATTAATGATGATCTACTACTGTATTTCTGATAAAAGGGATTTGTTTCAAAGCGCTTTTTGCTACACAGCCTCATAATTCTGCATATAGAACACAAAATTCCTATTGTTAGTTAATTTACATATTTATTTTTTAAGCACCAAAGAAAACCAGCTTTTCTCCATTCCAGAGCAATGCCCTATCAGATTTTGCCACAGAATAATTGCATTGTCTGGTAAAATGACTGAGTTGTTGCCCATGACAAAAATCTTTGTTCTTTTGGGAACTTGTGGAGAAATTTTGCCTTGGATGAAATTCTCAGTTTTGCTTAATCATTTGTTGTTGTTGATATTATCTGGTTTTATAAGAAAAATTCAGAATGTGACTGGTAGCCATTTCACACCCTCCACAGCTCAATAAACTTTTGAAACGTGGAATATTTTGATAGCTTGTAATCCAAGCAGTAAATAAACTAAGATGCATAATTTGGTCTTTTCTCAAATTGTTTACAAAGGTCTAGAGAAAGAACAGGATGTTCTTCTATTTTGTGGTTTTGACATTTTCCCTTTTGATTGTTAGGCTAAAAGAATGAAATAGCATGTATTCCAGAAGAGAGTTAACATGAGGTACCTTTGAACACACAGAAACAGGGGATCCAGTTCTCCTTTCATCCTTCTCTCTGCTGTTTGTCTTCTTTGTGAAATAATATTGCAGTTAAAAAGGAAAATGATGAAAAGGTGTGCAGACTGCCAAAATAGTTGCTATGGTTTTAAAAGCAGTTGTAGCCACCAAAGCCAGAAAATCTACACAGGAACAACATTAGGAAGTCTAAGGAATCATCAATAACATGGGACCTATGTCGGTACTCTGACTCACTGAAAAATGCAGGGTGCAGTCATAGTCTCCTTCAGATCTGATGGCAAAAATCCCATTTACTTTAATAGCATGTGATTGGAACTTCTATTTGAAACATGATTGTCATAATTATTTTAGTTGGCTGAAGTTCTTTTTTTCTTATTTCCCATAATTTGGATGTAAAATGACTTTTCAGCAATAGATATAGTATACCATAACAGCAGTATTCTTGTTAATGGTGGGAGATGTCAAAGAATTCACAGTCTACAGGTAATTACTCTTTTCTACCTGCAAATATTACACGTAATTTTGTTAAACAACAGTCTTTTCAAGCTATGAGGTATTTCACAGTATCTTACTGGATGCCTATGCAGAGAACTGAAAGGTCATAGGTATTTTAGTGCAGTCTCTATGTTATTTGTAACTTCAAGAGACCTGTTACTCCTGTATCAAAGACACTCTAAATGTTATCAAAAAAATTGTATTTCACTAGCTCAGAGACAAAGTACAAGACAGCAAGAAAAACAAACGGTGTATGAAAGAGCAGCTCAGAAACAGAAAAATATCACAGGTAGAAAAGGTCAAAATTGCAACTTGGCCTTCAAATAGGGTTTACTAAAATTGCATAAAGGATTAACAATATAGAATTCTTCCAGACACTGGAAATATTTTTCATAAAAAGTAATAATTTACTGAGACACTAAAGAAGCTGTTGCTCTTTTGAACTTGTTGACTCTAGAAATAGTTGCCATAGAAGTTATAATTATTCCTATTAAATTTTTTGTCAGTGCTATTTATTACACTGCTCTTTTATATTGTCTGTATATTATTATATGTATATTATATATGTATATGCATATTGTCTGTATATTATTACACTGCTCTTCTATATTGTCTGTAAACAAAATCTGTATTTCCAAATTTTTTATCCATTATCATGCTGTCTACTTTTGGGAATTGGTTTCTTTTAAAGAAATTTCCCTTTCATAGAACAATCGCAATACTGCTACAAGTATGATCAGTCACAGGCTGCTTCCTACATTAAATCCAAGTAGAAAGCTTTGATAGGCATAGCTATTTGGAATAAAACTGTGTTCCAATGCCAAGTACTGGCTGACCTGGTAATTAAAGGGTCAATTGAATTTATTGGATTTAATTTTTTACCAGGAAAGCAATTTTGATAATTTTTAGGTTTCGTTTTAAAAATTGTGAATAACTGCTCCATTTATATATATACATTGAAGGATCATATTTTTAGAAATACAGAGATAATTCAAAACATATGGGCTCTGAAGAGTGCCTTTGTACACAGCCTTTTCCGAACAGGTTCCACGGTGCCATGCTGCACTTTGCTGCACTCCGGCAGGCTGAGGTGAGTAACTGAGGTGCCTGGCACGGCGGGGCAGCTGCGGGCCGTGGCGTCCCTCCCACAGCTGGGGTGACCAGGGATCCTCAAAGAGAGAAAGGATCCTGCTAACTCGGGCAAACCAGGTATTTCAAGTGCCTGCAAGACCTGCAGGACCTGGATGCCCTGAGTCACTGGGGTGACTCAAAGACTGACTTACCTTGGGCAATCCACACTCCTCTGGCTGCTATAACAGAAACAGATGAGCACAGAAACTCCTGTTTTCCATCCCTGGACATCAGCTGCAGAGGTTACTGAGGTTCTGATACTTGACAGACTTTGGAGGTCTAAAACTCCTGTTCTTGAGCTGCCTAAGGCTGTTTGGGATGGTCTTCCAACAAACATCCCTCTTAAGGTAATTGAAATTTGACTGAGAGATAATCTGTGAACTTCTCTGACAAAGGGCCAGTGCTATGACTCCCAGCACAGGGAGACACCACCAGTGACCCAGAGCCCTTCTGCAGGAGAAAGGGAGGCTGTAACCCACAGACAGCAGGGGCTGCTGACAGTAGGCACAGTACAAATGAGTCCTCAGAGACAGCATAAATCCAAACTGCTGACATGGCTATTGCAGAAGCATTTTTGGTGGTAGTAGTGCAGAAAGAGAAAGATGTGATGAGTGGACACAACTAAAAATGTAATGCACTCTTTTGCTGTTTATTTCTAGCTATTTTGATTCTGTGTTTTCTATGACCAAAATGTAACATGGCCTAGGAAAGTGGTCCAAATGGTCTTCTGAATGAAACATAATCACTTCTATTTCCTCAAGCCAAAAGTATATTTAGTCCTGGAACAATAAATCTATCATTGTACTGATTGAAGCAGTAAATAGATATTGTAATCAAAGTGCATATTTATGAAGTGATAAAGTAACTGTCTCCAGAGGGTGGTGCCTCCAGCTCAGTACAACCCTTTTTTGAAGTGATGGTGGCTCTGGAGACTAGACAGCTCCTTGGTTAGTTTCCCTTTCTTTTTTTCAAAAAGCGCAACAGAATGGGCTGTGGGCATGAAAAATAATGTAGTGGTGAAAAACAGAGCAGTCTGCCCTCTAGTTTACCCTTTTATATTGCACCAAGCATTGCACCTCATGCCTAACACTGGGAATTTAGCACTCCCTAGAAATATTATTTGTAATTATTTGTTACATCACTGCTTCTTTTAATCTTCATTGAATTAAGATGATAAAAATAGTATTGTGCTGTATATATAACCACCTACTTAATACAAAACAGCTATTATCCATTAATATATTAAGTATTTTAAATTATTTTTTTTCTCAGTGTGAAGCAAGCATTTTAGAATTAGCTCATTGGATCTTACAAGTATTAAATCTCGAAGGGCAAGTTTCCTCTATTACACTGTGGGATGTGTAGTAACACAGCAGTCAATTTTAAGTGCTGCTGATCATCTCTGGGGAAATGTTAAATAGCCACCACTTTCACTGAAACCATTGATTTGTTTTGGGTTGCTTAAGGCTTCTTAAATCTGTTCAGGTTGTATATAGTAGTTAAGGGAAGTGAGAAAAATAGTGCAAGATGCAAAGATTAGCTTTCCACCTGGTACTGTGGAAGAATGGAGAGCTCTGTTCATGTATGCAAAACCCTTAATAAAATAAAATAGTTCTTTATCTTATTGTCCAGCCACAACTGAGACCCAGTTTGTGCTTCTTCTCCTTTGAGTATATGAAAATAAAAAAAAAATGTTCTCTCAGAATGGCCTGTTGGTATAACTGTAAGATGGAACCATGAATGCACTGAACTTTAATGAAATATCTTCTTTCACAGCTTAGATGAGCTCTGTACTGAAAATTGTAATGAAATTCAAGATATGCATGTAGAGCTGAACAGCCTGGAGTGAATTTGGTTGTGCAAGAACGGTTTATGATGAGGGAGGATGAGAATGAATTAACACTGAAATTGTATTATATCATTCTCTGTAGGAGGAGTATACTTTAATTGACCTGTGTATGAAAAACAAAGAAATGTTAATAGCCTTATTTACTGAAAGATATAAGCTGTATAATAACTTTGTCTGCCTCTAACATGAACATATACATTATATTCAAACACTTATGGTTACAATCTCTTTTATTCCTTCCCTCTTAACATAACAGAATCAACCAGGTCTTAAACCACACTGGGTGATACTGTGATAAGCATCAGGGTGTACCCACAGTCTTCATCAAATATTAAAGAGGTTGAAGGCAGGAGTCTGGGATGACTTTTACACCCTGTGCAATCTACTGATTCCTCCAGGGTGTGAGCATGTCAGGAATATGGGAACTGAGAAAGAAGTATTTTCAAAAGCAGATGCACGGGGAGGTGTATGCATGTCTGAGTGCTATAATGGCAACAGGTTTTTCAGCAATACACAGTCAAGGAAAGATATTGATACTATGCAGAATTTTATTTATATAGTTATCAGTGTATTCTGTTCCATTTCTGATTTCTTTGTAATGCTGGCATCATCCATTTCAGAGTAACTTTTCCAGACATTTGTATACGGCTCATAACATGTACAATTGTTTGAACTCTAGCCTCTCTTGCTTTTGCATTTCCTGTTCATGCAGCTTTGTCACTTTGCTGGGATGTCCTTGCCTTCTTCAGTTTCACCTGAGACTCTGAGCTCATCATGCTCTTCTCCCTCCTCTGCCTGCTCTTGTGCCACCCCTGGGCACTGCAGATCTTTGTGGTCAGTAGCTCCAGAGATGCTTCAGTCCCCTGTCGTGGTGCCTACAATAAAAATAGTCCACAAAGAGACACTGGAGATATCTTTTACGAGGGATTTAAACTGAATGACAAACAAATATTGTGATCATTACCTATAATGTTAGCAGGAGCTTCAGTGGCCCAGACAAAGCCACAGTGAAATACAATGTGAAGGAAGATAAATTAAAAAAAAAAATACAAAACAACAACAAAGGAAACAAACAAACAAAAAAAACCTACCAATAAAAACTTTTTTATTTTCTTTCTTAATGGGGTGGGTAACTAAGTTTGGAGAGAACCTGCCTGAAGTTTTGGTTGTCTTTGTTTTTTTGTCAGATCAGATCCTTCGATAAAAAACCCCAGCACAGTCCATAAAGATACTGTAGCTCTAAGAAAATTTAATTTGCTGCACAAATTCTTAGAGGCAAGGGCTTGTATTATTGAGGAGGCAGCATGGATGTTCACAGTGGTCAGTTTAGTTTCAGCCATGAATTCTTCATTGGGAAGAACCTTATGATGAGAGTTTAAAAACCCTCCATTTTTGTTGCAGCCCATTCTTTTGCCCCACATTTGCCTGCAGGCTATGGACAGTGTTACTAGAAAAAAAAATCATGTGTAAGAAATATTTTTCAGCAGACATAGCTATTCCAAACAATACAGCATGAACAGAAAAAGCAAAGCTATTAATATAATAATTTCTGCTGATTTTTCATAACCTTGTCTATACAGTCACAATCATGACATTATAGATAACCCAGAGATAACTTATATACACTTCAGTATATGATATTTCATGACCTACATTTGCACAGCAAAGGAAAAGAAAATCCCTTCACAGCACTCGACCCAATTGTTTTTACAAGGATGAACCTAACTTTCCATAGGAAAAAAACCCAAACAAGAAAAAAAAAATCAACAGCACAAAAACAAAAGTCTCACAAAATTTTTGGGCTATTTAATCTACTAAAAGCTTTAATGTATCTCAAAATGTTAGATTTCCACCCTAACACACCTGCATATAGTATATGCAGTATAGTACATTATATGCATATAGCCACTATCTTGTAATTAATTAAAGTATATGTTTCAGAAAGACATCAACTGGAAGACACTAACATGGATCAAAGGCTCTGACTGTAAGAATTCAGACATGCAGATGTCTTCCCTCATTAGCTCATTTCAGTGACTAATCAGTTAAAAATATATGTTTTGTTTGTAGTAAAAATGTCTTCTACCTGCTGGTTTTACAGTTCAGCCATAGTTTCTTAATAGTTTTATTCCTGCTCTGATATTTACAAATATATGTCTCGAATCTAAAACCTTATCTATATCGTGACAGTGTACACCATGATGTGGCTTATGGCCAGCTCAGAAAGTATCTGAAATGTGCATTTTGCTTTTGAATCTTGTGGTAGCTGACCACAGAAAATGTTTATTCTCCTGTAAAACCCTCCAAGAAATAATAAGATTTGGGATCCACTCACATTTCTAACTTCTGGGATCAGAATTTAATGCAGAAAACGTATTTCTCTTGGGGAAAGACTTGGGCAGCAAGAGTTATGAATATTTTCAAGAATGTCAGCTTTTGATATTTCCTTTTCCTTGTCCCCCCGCAGCAAGTGGACATTAAATGACGGTCTTTCTTCCCAGACAAATGCAAGGCTGAGTGGGACTTAACATTCATAATGATCCCAGAGAAGAAAGGAAGAAAACAGCTTGGTGGCTCCCAGCTCTGAAGCAGCTGAGGGAGCAGTGTCCCCAGAAAGGGGCTTGCAGTGTCACATTTCTCATCTGTCTCATCTGTGACTGCCACTGCAATACAGCTCTGCTCTGGAGTGATAGTGCTTTGGTTACACGATACAGCTTTTAACCTATTATCAGTACTAAATAGCTATCTAATGCATTTTTTTTTGCAATAATTTACCATAAAACAGGTTGTTCCACTTAAAAGGAGTATGGTATCATGTTCATGATATTCTCTGGAATATTGCAAGTTTAATAAATCTTTCTTCAGTCAAAATGTGAGGAGAAATGTAGAAGTTTTTCTGAACTCTTGAGATGGTTTCTAGAGATGTTTATTATACATTTTATCAATATTCTTATCTCTTTCCTGGTATTTTCCTCTTTCCTCATTCCATGCTTTATTTCTGCTGTAATATTTTCATTAATAAATTCCAAGATGGAGTAATTCACTGAATACACAAGAAAAACATTAGTAATGTAAAGGAAATGCATGAATATTGCATAAATTCCATATATTTACTTCATGCCCTGAGGACACCTTTATTTGTACTAGATAGTGTTTCATGAACAGTTTGAGTTCCTAAAGTATGTTTGTTGTTTGGTTGAGCAGCTGTATCCCAGGATATTCACAGATGAAACCAAGCAAAATACATAAAAACAACTCCTCAGGGCACCATAAACTTTTAAGGACCAAATCCTGGTGTCAGCTATTCATGTACAACTCCCAATGATGTAAATGGAAGTTTCATGAACATATCTGAAAACAGATGATGTCCTTTATCACAGCAAGGGAAAACATGAACCAACAAAATCCCAATGAAACCAGAAACTGGAGCTCATAGGAGTGACCTGAGTACTGTCAATCGCACTTCAGGCACCCCTAAGTTGCCAGCATTATACTTTTACTCAGCATCAGAACAGATTTATAAAAAAATCCTTGCTTTTCTATAGTTTCAGTATACAGCTTGGAGGGGATAAGAATCACATCTAAAATATTCTGGTTATACTAACTTCCAGATGAGCCAGTTTTGCTCATTGGTACAATAGAGATACAGATGGGGCTTTTGTCAGCACATAAACTTTCCCGAACTGATGCCCACCAATTCTACCTGTAGGATCAGAGCAAATGGCCTCTGTTTTTGTTTTAGGGGAGGTTTTGATTAGATATTAGGGAAGATTTCTTTACTGAAAGTGGAAGGTGTCAGGCATTGGAGCAGGCTGTACAGGGAAGTGGTAGAATCACCATCGCTGGAAGTGTTCAAAAGGCATGTGGATGTGGCTCTTGGGACTATGGCTTAGTGGTACGCACGGTGGTGCTGGGTTAATGGCTGGACTCGATGATCTCAGAGTTATCTTCCAGGCTCAGTGGTGCTATGATTCACGAGCCATACCTCTTTTCCTTCCTGTATTTCAGTAGGTGACCTGTGGGTACAGACAGCACCAGCTGCACAATCAGGTTGTCTGAATCTGCCCTACAAGCTTTTGGCATCCAGGTTGGTTTTGGTGGTCAATGTTCACAGGCAGTTACTTCTAGAGGAAATTTACCTTATATTGGAGCTGAATCCCCCTCTCAAGGCACCTGGCCACCTTCATCTGCTCTGGGGAGAGAGAAAGGAACAAAATTATTAACAGAGGAATCACAGTTTGGACCCTAAAACTTGGCAGTGTGAATCTAGAACACAATGTTTACTACATTAGTTTCCTGCCCCAGTATGAGATACAAAGGAGTGATAAAACTACAGTGTATGGGTATCCGAGTTGAAAATAAAGGAACTATACATCAACTGCCTAAACCAGTTGTAAAGCTTATCTGAGCACTTGAAAGAGTGACAATCTTTCTGTTAGTCTGGGCTCGAACTTGTCTTGATGATGCCCTCTTGAATGCCCCATTTGATTCCCTCTTTGACAGAATGGAAATTCTAGTCCTACATGTTAATAGAGCAATTGGAGAAACTGCAGCAGGATCTGTGCTGAGGAAACTCAGCTTTAGTTGACAATAATTGCTTACTCAGCAGTGCATCCAATCAATGCATTTTAACTAATTGTGTATTTATTGCTGCACTCTTTGGCTGGTGAGATTTTGTCATGATACAGGCCAGATGGCACAGACATCAACACCTGTAATTAAGAGAGAAATAAATGCTGCAACATCATGGCTTACCCTGCACTGTGCTTTTTTAAGATATCCTGTTGTCTGTGCTTATGGGCTCAGCTGTATTTTGAATGCCGAATTTCTTAAAAGAACCCATAACTTTTGTAACATGACTCCTAGGAATCAATTTTAATTTCCTAATTTGATGATGACAGAGTTGGGAAGGCCTCTTCTAGGAGTCTCTTCTTATTGTGCATAAAGAAGAGAATGGATTTAATGTAGCCAGCCACAGAGCAAGGTTTAAACATCAGAGTTTAAAGGCAGTCAGTGATGGAAATTTGTCAACACAGCTTCAGTTGGTGTGCAACACCACAGAATCAATTACCAGATTCAATTTTTCTACCAAATTTCTTCTTCCTTTTTAGGCAAATTGCAAATATATCATGAAATATTTTTCTTTATTTTGTTTAATTTTCCTAGAAAGCAGGCTGTGACATTGCCTCTGTCAGAAACCTTAAATAGTCATGCTTCAGATCATGAATGGGGAGGCAGGGGGGAGGGCAGAAATTTGGAGGGGAAAGCCATACTACCACTATTTACAGACACCTCTTGATGAAAATAAAGGTAAAACTTGTCACCAATAAAGCATAACTTTATGGAATTGACTGATGTCACCGAGAAAAGAATTTGCAAGATCAAGGGAGAAAATAGTTGCAGTCCCTGAGTATATTTATTTCTAATTGAAAAACCTGAATATGCATGTTTCCTTTTGAGTTCTAAAATCTGTATCTAAGAACGCGCTATAGCACCAGCACATTAAAACACCTAAGTCGTTTACATTAGTATGCAAACTGTTTATTCAACTGAATGTACTACATATAGGATGTTTATATACCTTTCTCTGTTTATGTAGGTCGTGATTTGGTTTAAGCAGAGAAGAACCAGCTAAAACTTACATGAGACAGTGTGTTGATAGTCTGGATTTTCTTTTCCCTTTAAATCTTCCTTAAATAGGTGTTCCTCTAGCCTCTGTAGATGACTTATAGCAGCAAATGCACAAATGAAATAATGTTTTGTTTTTCCTGTCAGCCTATACCTACAGGACCTATATGTCCTAGAAGTAGGATGTTTTACTTACTTACTTTCTGTAAGTATCTCTGGTAATGCTGTGTCAGTCCAGCATATGCCTTTGGCTGCTGACAACCTTCATTTCTCTATCACTTAGAGTGCTCATCCATGACATAAAAATTCCCATCATACTGAACTCCATTATCTAAATGAGATGGAGCACAGAGAGAAACTTTAGTTTCTTCTTTTGTGTGTGCAGCTTTTAGGCAGTAATGTGGGCACAATGAACTTATTGGAGCTGGGAGTAATGGTGTGAGATTGCTCACACCATTACTTTAGATGGAAATTGGGTCTGCGCTGTCTGCACTGAAGTCTTCTTGAGGCTCTACTTTCTGCTTTATTTTAATTCTCTTTGCCTCAAGGATAATGAATATGGAATTTTTCAAAGACCTTTCCAGCCAGCAGTCATTCCTTAGTCTCAGTTATGTAACACTAGGATTTTTTGCCTTTGAAAAAGTTGTTTATTTATTTGCATTATTTTTCTAATATACTAATTATGAGCTACCCTGTGTGCCCTAACCCTCTGGAGCAATTATTTTAAAGCTGAAACCTAGTAGCAAGAGCTTTCATTTAATCAAATTTTCATTGTTCATACATTCCAAATTAAGAGCTGGATTCTCTCCTATTCATTTATACATTGTAACTCCAGGCTTTTCTTTGTCAGTGAGCTTTGGAGTTAATTTCATCTCTGATCACTGGCAGTTGGAATTTTTCAGTGCTGCCTTTTTATCAACACCCATTCTTTTGTGTTATGATACCACCTGAAAAAAGTCAGATCCCATGACAAAATGTGCTGAGCTGACACAGACCATGGAGATAGTCCCAGGCCCCACCACCTTGAAATGGTGAAGCATGTCTCTTTAAAATGATAAAACAATGATAAAACAATGTGCCTACCAGATAATAATATTTCATTAATTAGTTTTACTGTCTGTGAGGACCCAGTCATACATGAGGATCCCATTGCTGGAAGAAAGTCAAGCACACTACAGAACCGCATTAAAAATACAGTGAACTTGAGGTTGTTATCAGTTTGTGGCCAAGATTCAGACAATATGCACAGATATAAGAGGTAAGTGTCTTATGAGGAATAGATAAATATGTGTAAAAATAATTATTTATCTAATACCCACAAATTGGTGCAAATGCAAGTGACCAACCTGATTAGGAAAACAGGTCTTGCTCCTTGGCAAGCATATTAGCCAGCTCAGCTTCCTGACACTGACAGCATGGTGTGTCTCAAACTAGGAAATGAATTGCATCAGGAGACACAAATGACCACAGTCCCATCACTTTCGAAATCATATCTGTGATTCACCTTGACTTAGCATTGGTTGAGCACCTCCTTTTGTAAGTCACACCACACCCACTTATGAAAAAAGCAGCACAATAAGCAATATATAAATTATTCAGTTTAACTCTGTTACAATGAAAATATTATTCCTCTCTTATATTCTTGAATGATATCCACAGTAGGAAACAGGTGTATGTGTGTGTTTATGGTGGAGGAGATGGCAGAGAGGGGAATAATACAAGGTCCATTCTGAATCCACAAAATAAAGGTAGCTCTGACAATTTGCATTTTGCCTTGGATGGCATTTGAATATTTTTTAAGAAATTGAATTTTTTATACTTGATAGTGAGCTGTAGATTCAAACAGATGCCCACTGTAAAGTTTTATAGAGTTGGATTAAATTAGTTATGTCTTGCAAGAAAGTGAAATTTTGAACTGTCAACACATTTTGTCCTTGCATCATCTCCTTGATATCCATTCTGAAGATGAATATGTTTTAACAGATTGGAAATTCAGTTTAGTTGAAGAAGATGGCATGTAAACCCAATCTTTATCATACTTTGTGGAAGACATATAAATTTAGATACACTGAAGCAATGGTTTTGTTTCAAGATGGCTAAGTCTCAAATTATTTTACTGTTTTGCCTGCATTTGACATGACTCATGAACGTAGAGTTTGACTCAGATGGAGGGACAGCTTCCCACAATGAGGATTAAGGTCCCTTGGCTGCAGAAGAATAAGACAGGAGCTGAACATATAATAAGCTGAGATAATATATAAAGTATGAAATCCATAACTTTGATGATTTAAATACTACCGGCCCTGAAAGAATCAATTTCTTGTCTGCTGATTGCAAATAGAAGCGCTTCTGGATTTGTATCCAGACCTAGATTACTTGTCTGGCCTTCAGAGCATGGACAGCAGAAGAAGGAAACAAATGCACAGAGAACAGGCAGCTTAAAGTAAACAAAAAGAGCGAGAAATGCTGGGTACACACCAGCTAACCAGGTATCATGGAAAGTAGAGTTCTACTCTTGGCGGTACCAGGACTTGCAAGATTTATGATAGAAGTGTGCAATGCATTCAGTATAGGATTTTAAATTCAGGGCTATATACTCACGGGAGTGTAAGCAAGCGATCAGAGAGGCACAGACAAATGGCATAGCACAGCAGTAACATAAGAGCTGCAGTGTTTAGTTCCCAAACAAAGTGATCTAGAAGAGAATTCGTCTTGGCTGTGTTCCTCATTACAGGCAGACCGAAAGCAAAGGAGTATGGCACCTCGACAGCTCAAATCCCTTCATTGTCAACAGATGTGAGCACAGCTGCTCACACAATACCAGTGTTGAAATGAGCACTCAAGCATGGGCTGACATGTGTTTAGGGCAGAACAGGACATAGCGAGCACAGAAATCAAACTGGGGGTTGGGAGAACAACACTTTCTGTTCACAGAAGGACTGATCATATGTTTAACAGGTTCAATCTGTTCTCATCCTGATATAGTAGCATAACCACATGGCTTTGTTATCCTGGTGCAGCCTAGTCAAATGAAAGGGATTTTTCAAATTAGAACCATATTCCAATAGTTGCCTGTAATCCATAACTCCACTTTCCTCTGTATCAAGATGCTTCAGGGCTGAATCCCCTCTGTGATACACAATGTAGTTTTGAGTTAGAGGCAGGAGAACACCAGGTTGCCCTGGCTGTTGGGAGATACTTCCACAGATTCCCTTTTCCTCTTTCACAAGGGATTTGGATTTTTCCATTTAGTCCAGAAATTTGTCTCTTGCAAGATCTGGTTTAATATAGTGGTTGTGCCCATTACTTTATTGTAACAGTAAAGAGAAAAAAGAGTACTTGTTGTGCTCATAGGGGTTTTAACTTGTGTGTAAATGCTTTTATAGGCATTAAATATATGTAGATCTTTTACTGAGCCTTTCTTCTGTCCCAGTACTACTCCTGGTATTCGCTTTCCTCCAGCCCCTATCCACAATGGCTCTAGTCATATACTCTCTTTCTTCTGAGCCATCTTCCAAAGAAAAGTCTCATGCAGGATCTTCTCCCCTGATAACTTCATGTTTCTGGTTTATTGGGACTGCTTCATCCTGCTGTGGTAAGAAATACTTCTCAAAGAGTGCACCATTTCACTGTCAATATGTACTAATCATAAAAGTGAATTTTTCCTATATGTTGTAGCTGTTCTCTGAAGATTTAAAAATGTATCATGAACACCTTTCATTGTCCTCTGTTTCATAACAACCCCTTCCCAATTGGTAAGAACTTAAGTTATTCCCTTTGCAGATACCATAAAAAATTTCAGTTACAGCTTTTAAAATTTGATAAGCCTGACATAGTCTACCAAAATTCCTATTAAGAAATAAAAATAAATAGCCTGTCTCGCTGCATGATTTAACTCCCTCATTCATAAATATCTGCATACTTATGTTCTTGAATATGAAGCTGGATGTATAACTTGAAGCACTTAAATTTGACTTTGTTACAGGGACTTTGCTCAAGGTGATATAACAATTAAGTGGCAGAATTGGAAACAGACCCAGGTCTTCTAGTTCCCATAACACAAAAAAAATCACTGGCTCATACTACTTCCTCCCAGGGTCAATCTATATTTAATGTGAGCATTGTATCATTCAAAGAAAAAATAAATGGCTCCAAAACTTAACATGCATAATTTAGTTTACACAAAATTGACACTTTTCCTCAACAGAATATAACATGTGCACAAGCATTCACCAGTGCAATGAATGCTATAAAAATTAGAAGTTAAAATATGGTTGAATTTCAAAGGGAAATAATTTTGGGGCACATTTTATGGACATATATTAGTGCAAAATTCAGAGCTGATTCTTCAACTTATTTAATCACAAGGAGTGTTTAATCTGATATAATTTGGCACAATTTTCACCCTACTATTTTTCTATTGAAGTCATTATTCTGAAAAAATCAAATTATTGTTAAAAGTAATAAAATTAATAAAGTAACAATTTTAAAATAAAAGTAGTCTATCATAATATTTTGGATAATAAATTATTTGTGTAGTTTTTCTAATTCACTTCTTCTGAAATTATATAGAATTACATCCTATTATTACATATTTAATTCAGCTCATTGAAACTTACTTTACTAGATCAAAATTATAGCAAAGAATATTGATAAAATAGTAGTGAGAAAATGGCATAACCCTGGCTATAGATGATGTTAAATTTTACACATGCAAGAGTTTTCTTCTGAATCTGATTTTTTTCTGAAAGAGATCTTTCTGTGAATCCCTAATATATAAAAAATAGAAATAATAAGTAAATAGAAATAATAAGTAAATAGAAAGTGACTGCCAATTATTGTGAAATATAGCTGGGAATGTTTTCTCAGACTTCTTGAAGAGCAATGTTACTGCCATACTTACAATACACCTTTTGATTGCTTAAATTAGTATATTTCAGAAGTTCTTTGAATTTTCTAGCTTTGGCACATTTGTTTAAAAAAAAAAAAGGGAAAAAACCAACAACTAGATTGTCAGTATTTATAATGACATGAAAATCACTTTCAGTTTGTTGAAATGTCTGCTGAATTTTTCTCCACGTTTAGTCATTTTACTAAACTCAGTGTTATCTCACCAGCTGAGCCGGAGAGAACAAAACAGGCTAGTAACAAAATGATGCCCTGGTATTTACACTTCAAAGGAGCTTTACAAAGAGCAAACTTCTCATACTTAATGCCACTGATTTATTACTCCTTAAGAAGTCATCTTATGCCCCAATCCTTATTATTCATGGACTTGTGAGGAAACCCAATATATTCAAAGTGGCTCCAAGTGCATGAAGTAAATTGTAGCATCAAAGCTCTGAACTCAATGAAATCGCTCTATGCACGAAGTCATTATCATGTGTTTGCAGGGCAGAGATCTTTATGAGCATGTAGGACACTGTGATCTTGCCTTTGATTTATCCAAAGGCCTTGCTAATTTCCAACAATATACCATAGGACTAAAAAGATCCATTGCTTGTGTTCGGAGTTTGTAGGATGTGCAACAAAATGTGCCACCAAAGGGAATTAGGAGATTAAAGAAATCAGATAGTAGCAAATTCAAAAATTCATCAGGGAATTTTAAAATATTATGGAAATAAAATTTTATTCAGTCAAAAAAGTGTGAGAGAAGACCAAACAATGGAATACGAAATAATGTCTTCAGGTTTCAGTCTGCCCAGGCTGCTACCAATGGGGAATTTTTTTCTTGACTTAAATGGTAGAAGAACCAAGTTCTTTTAACTTTGGAAATTATCTGATCTAAATTGTGTTTGACAGTAGAATGAAGATCTTGTAGATATCTGACCTATTTATTTAATGCCTGTGGTGTTCCATTTACATGTCAAAGCCCATGGGATACCACAATTGAGTGTTCTGTGGGGAGGATCTTTCCACTCTGAAGATAAACTTATGCTTTGCTCAAACTACCTTTCCCAGAAAGTGGTATGTGAGAGTCAGTTTAATATGACCTTCATTTTTTAATCAGCAAATCAGGGAAGACCTGAAGGTGCTCAATACTGAGCTTGGTTAAAAAAGCATGTCGATGGAATGCCAAAATACTATGATAAAATAGAAAATAAGACCATCCAAGAAGAACATGTATATATTTAGCATAGTCTGTAGCAGAATTAAACATTTGGATACTAAATAGAAAGGCAATTACTATTTAAACATGTGAGAAAAAAAAATTTGGGAGTTTCCATCTACCTTTCCAGTAGACACCTCTCAAAAGTTCACTGCTTTTCAAGTGCGTCATTGAAATTATGAGACAAAATTATTTAAAATAGAATGAGAAGTTTCTATTTTAATAATTGTGTCTCATTATTTTCTGAATATGATGCCTTCAAGAATGTATTTAGCCTTAAACAGAACATTTAAGTACATGCTGAGGTAAAGCCCTTTGACTCTTGAAAGGTCCTTCATGTAGTTTCTGTTGCTTAGTTATGAAGTCAGTTTTCCCTTGCCTACATGAGAAATTTCAAAACTTGGTGTTGCATCAGGCTGGAGAAAGCTGACTATCCAATGTAAGAGTTCTGATTGTTTGTTGCTTCACATCTTCCTCACAACCATTCATTAGCATTTGTAGAAGTCAAATACATGATGATGTAAAATACAGTCCTTTGTTTACACTAGCATGAGTAACTTGTATGCCATTTTTACATATATTTAGCTAAAATTTAAACATAGGGTCCAAAATGCTAGACACTGGAGGGTCAGGATTTGGAATTGTAAAGTTTACTGGGACAAAGAGCTTTGGAAGGGAATGAGCAAGATTGTTTCATAAAAAATTCGCATATAAAGTGCATCATAGGTCTCTATCAAGACCTCAACTCCTTAGCATACTAGCTAATGAATAAAACACACTTCCAATGCCCTTCAAGGAGCAACAGAACTGTTAATGAACTAGTTCTGCATTTCCCCCAGAAAAATCAAAGCACAAAAAGTTTAGAAAAACTTTTATTCCAAACTCTTTCTGAACTTGAAAATTGTTCCAGGCAGTTCTTATACAAGTTGTTAAACAAAAGTTCCTGCAGCAAAGTAATAGCAGAATATTTTTTCAGCTACAAGAAGTAAATGTCAATAATTCCTCAATTCTTGCATTAAAATGCTTATATAGCTTCAGTTCAATTCTTAGCTTGTACAGAATTTCTTCTGACAATTACTAGTTATCTTTTGGAAGTCAAAGATGTGTGTTTATTTCACTGTTTGCCCCTTATGTGGGTCCAGTGAGCTATAAAGATTCTGAGAGATTGAGCAATAAAGATAGAGAGGGATAGATTCCCAGCTAGTTTTGGTGCAACTACATTGATTTATATCTGCTGAGGACTTTTATTCCCTTCAGGTTTTATTTCTGAGTGCTTTGTAAAACCCTACATATCATAAAACACTTGCAACACCGTACATGAAAACATAATCTTTCTTATCAGAAGCAATAAAGATATCTATAGAATATAATTGTTCTGCTTAAGATAAAACAAAGAATAATTTGTAATTGTATGCTTAGCAGTGTCGTTGCTAGTCTCACACACCAAGTTGAATTGTCCAGGCATGAGGCAGAATTTGACTGAAGATTTTGCAGCTCCTTCAAAGGAGGCTGAGCGTGAGAAAGTGAAAACAACTCCCCTTCTACAGACCCAAGCAACAATCCTAATGGATCTCACTCCAAGCATGCATCGCCTAAGCTCTTAGGAAATCCCAACAGAGCCTTCTACCAAACACCTGCTCGGCTCTGGGGGAACTGCCCTTACATCAGGGATGTTCTGTGCCTGCCAGCTGGCAGCCACACAAGCCCTGGACCTGTCTCCTTAATGGTGCTGGGGACGTGACACTCCCACAGCTGAGGTTCCAGCCCAGCCGCTGCTGGCTCTCTCCAACAGCTCAGACAAAGTCTGCTGAAAGAAACTTCTCCTATGGCCCAGCCAGGAGAAGTGGAGCTGCTCATGTCTTGTTGGGAAGTTGGGATCCCTGCTCTGAAGTTGTCAAGCATCTCCTGGACAGGCAGAGGCCAAGTGCCCAACTGAAGCAGTGCTCTCAACAAAGAGAATGCCTTAGCGAAGACAGCAATTCACAAAAATAAAAATTCCACCTGAAGATGCCCCTTGCATGTGTTTAAATACCAAATATAAGACGAAAATGATGTATTAAAAAAAAAAAAAGACACCAAACCAAAATTGTGCTCAATTTTGTTGTAACAGGACAAGTTTCTCACCATTTTCCCAAAAATGGAAAGAAAAGTGTACACAATTATTCCTTCCTGTTAAGAAAATGACAGATTTGTAGGTAATACAGCTGTCTGCTTTAGCAACACCTTTCACATTTACAGCATGATTAGAGCAAGAGGCAGCAGGCCTGCCCTTGCCACAAAGATGGCTATTAGTTGGACTGTTACAAATAGCCAAGTGCCTTATGATGTTTTATTAATATGCTAGCACAAGAAGAAAACAGAGAACAGACAAAAGAGCTGAGTCTGTTCCACTTCATGAGAAACATGGGAAACCACCAAGCAGAAAACAAAGGACACCTCAAGCTCCCTCCCTTTAAAATATTTCCCAATTAAAATGTTAAGCAAATACCATTGGGTTCAGACTGTTTACACAAGGCTGGTCTTGTCAAGAATAAATGCTGGCAGGGCAGACAAGAAAATGCCAAACTCTCTCATCTTCTGTATACCTGTAAAAAACTGCATAATTAATAGAACAGCAACTTTAGACAGGCCCCAAGGGCTGGAACCGCCAAATCATTTCGACCCCTCACTACAATGCTTACCTCCAAAAGGCAGAACCTCTAATTTCTTTGCCAGTTTTTCCTTAATCCTACAGAGCCTAAATCAGTTTTCATCAGTTACACTCCCCTAGTGCTCATGTGAATGGTGCTGTGCCATGCGCAGAAATCCCTGGCCACCCAAGCCCAAGCACCAGGCAGCACTCCTGAGTCACCCCACACCTGAAGCAGGAGCAGCTGGCATTGCAGAGGCTCAGAGCCCTGCTCTCCCAGCCTGTGGTTCATGGCTGCTGGGGATGCTGCACACTTGCCATCCTCACAGGTTTCATCCAGCTTGTCTGGTCTCAGGAGTCCAGCTCAAGACACAGCTGGCTTTCTTTCTCTGGACATGCTGGGACTCCTCAACACCATTGGGAAATGAATTTCAACCCGCAGTCTTAAGGCCAAAAGAATAATTTTAAGAATACAGACCCAAAAAGAGGCTTAGAGGGACCACAATGTCAAAGCAAAAATAAGTTCCATCAAGAACATGGGAGAAAGATGCAACAGCATTTATTTGCCCTTGAGAGAACCACACACTGTAACAGCTAAGGTCTCTTCCTACAGCACTACTGCTGCCATCCCAGTGCAGATTTCAGCCTGCTCTTCGTATTTCAGGGCAAACTGATGTATTACAAATGAATTTTGTGCTGAGTAGTACACTGATCATTAATAAACATACCAAAAATGTATATATCTATATAGAAATGAATTCTCTGTGCAACTACTCTTCCATAAATACTTGATAGTTAAAAAAAAATTATAAACTAATAACAGTTAAAGGATTTTCTTTAGATTAAGTGTAGTGCTCTCTTTACTAACCCAGTGAATGAGGAATGCTGACAAACCCTAAAACTCCAGGGCTGGTAAGCAGTTACAAAAGATAATCAGAATTTAAACACCTTAGCTTCTGAATATTCATACAGCTCAGTAAATATTATGCATTTATTAAAAATCTATTGCCATCCTTCCCAGAGGCAGAGGACATACAATGCCTGGCTGGTTTAATCAGCTTCCCTACAAATGAATGGTTTCTTAAAAATGCAGAGTCAGTATTTCCTCTCAAGACATCACCAGGCAAGCTGACCTCTTTAAACACTGTTTATTGTAGTAAGTCTGTACTGGCCCAGCAGCCCAACTCTCTCCTTAGACAATTAAACCATGCATATAACAGGTTTCCCTTGAAGGCTTGTGAAAGGTTGAGAATAATAAGTGGAGATCTTAACAGCATCTTTCAGCTGTGTTCTGTGTCTCATTCCCGAATCAAATTTTTTCCTGAAGATATGTTCCCATGTCTCTCTCGCTGTCTCAGGTAGAAACAGAATCTAATGACTGGGTACTTGCTAGACTCAACTGTTTAGCTAATTTCATTAGAGCTAACATTCAGTGATATTTGCTGTTGAAATATTTAAGGGAAAAAGCCAAGCGTTTCGGGATGTTTTACCAAATTTTTCATGCTTGTGTCAAAAAATGATATTGTTTAACTCAATAGTCTGGTTTCTGTGTTTTATCTCAGCAATAAAACAAAGGGGATTGCCTGAAAGTCTCTTTGCAAAATATATGAAAAAAGCTAAAAAAAAAAAAAAAAGAAGAACATGGTATTTTCTTTTAGTATCATAAATTAATTCAGTATAACAGCAGAATATTTACATCAAAGGAGCCCAGCTGTTGTCCACAGGTTTAGATTTTCATATTTGATGGTCTCCATGTCTTACTTAGGCTTTTTAAAAAGTTTAAATTTGATTTTCTGAGTAAAGTTAACATAAATTCAGTGAGATATTTTAGTAGTAAATACTGCTATTAATAACTTATTTAAAAACACTTGTCTGCAAGTTTAAAGGGTAGATTTTAGCTCAAAAGCTTTAATGTTCATCAGACAGGAAACTACTACTTTTTAAGAGACTTTATTTAATTTGAGAAGAATAATTCTTTCTTAGCAAATATGGTTACCATTCTTACCAATCACCAAGGTGTTTGGATGGTCCAGTTCTAAATGTAACCCCGTAATTCTCCTTATTAATTTGTTTTTGTTTAGTTTTGTTTTACCATTACCTTTACATCTTCTTGTCTTAAACCTGTCTTGTTCATGTTTAAATAACTCAGTTTCCTTAGAAATAATATCTACTAGATATTAAATCTGGCAACAAATATTTATTTGGGTTTTCTTTCAGATTTGTCCTGGCTTGTTAGAAAGCATCCCAGAATGAGTCAGAGTGAAGATCAGGGTAATTTGAAGTAATTTTCTTTTATTATGTCTGGTTCTTTTATGGGAAATCCTTTCTTTGGCGGGATCTGCAGCAGAGCCTTGCATTTCTGATTAAAACTTTAGCCTAGACTGGTCAGTTCAGACCTCAGTCCAAGATTTTAGAGTAACCCTTTTTGCTTTATGCTATTCAGTGAAAATAATAAAGTTACTTACTGCATTTTTCAGCTGTATATGTAGGAAAAAGCTTAATAAAAAAAGAGACAGTGCATGATTATTTTTAGTGATATCAGATTATTGCTACATTTTTCTTCCTCTAGTATTTAAGTTCTCTTCAAATTTGATTTAATATTATTTTATTTTATTTTGATTTGGTTTATTTTGGAAAGACTCAGTCACAAGATTGGTGTTCTGACCCTTTTTATGATTATGACTATGGTGATGCAAACTTTTTCCCTATTTTTCTGAAGATGAAGTTATTTTTTCCATTAATTTTTTTTCAAAGAGCAGCTTAAGAAGCTCATCAAGAAAGACTGCTTCACAGGTAGCATATGAAATGAGATAAAATTCTTGTTGTATCCATTTTCAACAGCAGAGAAGAAAAAAAGGAATTAAAGCTATAAATCTTGTTATGTAAACAGTTCTGGAACAAATGGAAGCTCAAGCTAAAAACAGGTGCTATTTATCGTATCTATTATTTTTTCTGCAGCTAAAGCCTGAAATCTGTTTTATTTGGAAAAAACCCACACTTTTTAAAATAAAGCATTTTCCCCAAACTGCAACAATCAACCAATGTATTCAACATATGTTTTATCTTTCAACAATTTGCAAAAATACTGGTACAATATGTGCAAGAATCTTTTCCATGGTTCTGATTATAAAGATAGCATATATTCTTGAATTAGCTCTTGAATTTCTTCTTCTGTTTCAAAAGCCCTCTGTGTACAACATTTAGCAAACAGAAATACAGCCCAATTCCCAACATTAATAGACTGCTATCCAATTTGATAAGTATTAGGATTATTATTTGAACTTGAAACCACTGACTTCCATGGAGCCTGGATTTTGCTCATAGTTTTAGTAAAACAATTTTTTAGAGCTTTAAAAATCCTGCTACAGAATGTGCTTAAAATTTATATTAAGAACAACCATTACTTTTTCACAGTCTTCCTCATATGAATATCCCAGTTATTTGACTGTGCACACAACATGTCAGAATTGGGGTATTTGAAATATTATTTGCATTCTACCTCCAGGAGCCTTCAGAGTCAACCACCTTATCATGTTTTCTTTCTTTTTTTTTTTTTTTTTTTGTTAGTATATCAGTCTGCCAAGTCTCTCTTAAGCTCCTTTTCAAAACTTTTTGTTGAATTGATTTATTATTTACTTTGTGATCTTTTTCATCTTCTTTTGCAGATGGCCTATGTTTTCACATAGTGCTATAAAGGACTTGGGAGTTGCATCTCACTAGTTTGTTTTGTCCTCTAACAGTATGTGGCTTTCAAAATCTGTGTAAAAAGGACACACTTGACCTACTTAATAGCTCTGAATGGGCAGATGATTATAGACAGAACTATTTCAAATCAATTCATGTTTTAATTTTTAACTTGCATTTGTTATTAGAAAAAACCCTCAAAATAACAGACTTTCCAAAAACAGAGGACGTTGTAGGGCAGGGCTCTGATTTTTGTACTGATTTTGCCTGTAGCATCATTGACAACAAATTACTGTTAGGTTTAAAATTACCAGTTTGCATGAAATATCTGCACATAATGCACTGCTACTGTTGCTTGTCCCGTACTAATCTAAAATCATCTTGTAAAAATCAGTCATTCATATTTGCACTGAAGATGTTGTGTTTGGTACACAAGACTTGAACATGGCTGCACTGTAAGACAGAAAGAGGTTTGACAATTCACGGTTTTGTGCTGCACATAATTAGGTGGGCACTGTTTTATATGCCCTGGTGACAAAAGACTTAGCTATGTTTTTTAATTGTGAAAATATTACTATTTCCATGTGATTATACAGAAGTTGGAATTCTGTAGCAATTTAAACAAGAAAAAGGGAGAAGGCTGGCTAAGTTGTGTTGTGAGAGTTCTTTCAGCTTAGGTGTTGAGTGGAAGAAATTATGGAAGTACTTATGAGAATGGAAGGGAATTTGGAGATAAAAGCTGGAGCCATCAGCGGAGCAGGCAAGCTTGTAATGAGTAAGTGTGAAAAGGAATTAGTACAGAGCATAAGCAGAGACTGTGTGGCTTATAACCCTAAAAACAATCACAAGAAAAAATGAATGTGAGATGACACTAATAAGAGATTGTGTTAAGTGACTCAGAGACTATAAAAAGGGGGATGACATAGTTAGAGGACCAGGTAGGAGAGATCATCTTGATGACAGCAGTCTGAACTAATTGAAAAAGCATAAATTAATACTTTAAAAAATTGGTTATGTCTCTCACAATAGGAGCATCTGTTCAATTTAATTATAAAACTTCTTACAGAAGGAACCTAAAAGCAATATATAAAATAATGTGGTACTTTTTTTATCTTCCCTGCTACTTTTTAAAATCCATATAATATCATGTTTCAGAAAAAAACTATGTACAGGAGGAAGCACAGGACTGAAACTTGATATTGGTGATCTGTAACAAATCATGCAATATAGCAGAGTTCTAAAAATATAATTGTGAGCTTAGGTTTGGTTTTTTTTTTTTTATTTTTGGTCAACCCCATCTAATATTTTCTGTTTCCTATGTTATCAGGTTGTTCTAGTCATCAAAGACTTGCACAACAGTGTTAAAAATAAATTGAGGTAAGTATTTCTTTTCCCTGTCTGAAAAAACTAAGCAATAGAAACATGCATTCCCAAAGACTAATTGTCCTAATTTAAAATACCTTTCGTAATTCCTGGAAACTACAGAATACTGCATTGTGGCTCTGAATGGCCACATCTCTCACAGTTGCAGCCTCCACCCCAGGACAATCTCTCCACCTTAGTTCCTCTCTCACTCAGAGAGATTCTCAGGCTCCTTTTGACAGCCCCCACCCCAGGTCTGGACTTTTGTCTTCCTTCTACTCCTGAGCCCTTGAAGTTCTTGCCAAGTCTGCAGCCCAGCCTAAGCCAGCAGGCTGGTTGGCACCTGCTGGGCCACGCTGTCTGCTTCTTTGCCTTTCAGTCATGGCTGTGTCCAGATTCTTCCTGACCACAAAGATTTGATTCCAATTCCAGGCTTTAATCTTGTCCTGAAGTAGTAGGAACCCTATTCTTTTTGGCTGGATAAGTCATTTCTCTTTTCTGCTTGGACCCAAATTATCTTTGCCATCAGTACAATGGTTACTGATTCCCACGGTATTAGTGATGGGTGAAGTGAAGTCATCACTATCATATCCTCATGAAAGGTAGGCAGTAAACCAATACAGAATAATAACACTGGGTACAATGTGTAGTTTACACTTATTGGAACCGCTGTTTGCCTTTTGTATTTTTAGCTTAGGGATAAAACCACACCCTGTCCTCCCTCTCCCGCCCCTTGATGGGCAAACCCAACAGAAACTCTGCAAGTTGAAACTCATGGAGCTTCCTAGCCCTTCCATAATTATTTTTATCCCTGGTGTAAAGGATGATTCAGTCATCAGTTCTCTAAAGAGAGACAGAGATAAAGAGAGAGAGAAAGAGAAGAGTATGCTGAATTGCTGTTGGAAATAATCCTTTCCACGTGAAGTCGGAGTGGGTATTAGAGGAACAAATGGCCAGTGGAAGCTGGAAGGGGGATGCTTCCTTGAAAGCCCTGAGGGAAGTAGGGCATGCCATTATCTGTGGCAGAACAGAGATAAGTGTTGTCACATAGCCACTTAACCAATGCTAGGAGAAGGACGTGCATGAGAAATATTTGAAAAAAAAAAAAAAATCTGTGCTGCATTGTTTATATTTTTGGTTTTCCTCTTTACAAAGGCAGGAGCTGGTGCTAGCAGTGCATAGGGCCGACACTGAACACAGAGATACTCTTTGTCTCCACTGTTTCTGAGAAGAGGGTGGAAGAGGCTGAATCAGTGAGTAAGGTGTAATGCAGTACAGGTCTGGAGAAGGCTGATGTGTGCTGGAACTGATGTTTAGAAGAAAGAAGAAAAATCCCCTTATTTGGAAGGCTTTCACTGAATAGTGCAGCAAATGGCAAACACCTTCCCTTGAGTCATCTGTGGCAGAAAAGTAATGTAAAGAACAAAGCAACTTAAAACTTTGACAGTCGACAAAGTAAAACAGAATTAGAGATTTTGATTTTTTTAGAAAGAAAACCTAGAACAATATGATGTCTGGAGTATGAACTGTACCTACTGTACTGTAAGATAGCCAATCTCCCTGAAAGGGATTGTCAAAAGTGACTAAGAAACATTAGTCCTACTGACAGTTTTGTGTGTCTTTCTGTTTTGGAAATGTAATACTGAGACTAAAAGAGAAGCATGGTGAAATTTTAATTATTTTCGAGGTTTGAAAACCACTGCAACATTTCTACATTTGTCTGTAGTCCTGCAGGCTCAGCTGCTGCAGAGAATGTGTGCCACAGAGTTGTCAAACTGCTGCCTCTGGTGGAGCCCTCAACTCCCAGTAACAAGTCCACAGAACCAACAAATCTATATTTTGCACAAAAGAAGGAAGAAAATCTGCTTGCTATTTTTTTTTCTTTGTTGAAAAAATCCCCAATAGCAAACTTTTACTGATCCAGGAACTAAGTGCAGTAAACAGTAGATACATAATTCAGAAATTCAGAAGAAAACAGCACACAGAGAAATTTTTAAAAAATGCTGGTTTGGTAAACTTGGAGATGTGTGTAAAAAGTTAATGTCTGAATCAACTTATTACAGTTCATACAATTTTCATATGTGGTGCTAAAAGAGAGTCAAGAGTGACTTTTATGGAAGTAACTTTTACCTTTGGGATCTGACTAACACAATTTGTCCCTGAAGGAGGGACAGTTTGCATGTAAATTTTCATTTGGATTATTTCTTCTTGTTCTTTTAATCTTGGAATGTGGCACACAGTCCCTTGAGTTCTATTAGCTGTGGAGTGGCTTTCTAGCTTTATTTTATGCCAACTGGCCCTCTTCTTTGAGGAAAATAAATTTTGTTTGCATTATTTATTCAGTAATGATTGGTTTTGACTAAGAGCAAATTAATTTCTGTTTCAACAGTGAGGGTCTGGTCCACCTAGTCAATGTTGCCTGAAAAAGACCATACTAATTTCTTAGCAGATTGCAAAGGTCCCCTCCTACGCTCTATCCCTGCTGTGGGAAACCATCTACTGATCTTGGGATATGCCTCTTTTTAAAAGACAGGTGATACCCAAATGACACATCAGTGAGATACTACAGGGATCTGGACCAAAATATCACTGAATTAAAATTTGTATTTCACCAACGGGCTTGGCCCAGCTGGGCAAACTATTGTTTCTGAATGGTGTCAGCATGTGCAAGGCACCACAAACACATCAGATAGTCCAGTCAGCAGAGGGCCTCACATGGGTTCTGGGACAGGCATAGCCTCAGTTTACCTGTTGGCTCCACTTTAGCAGGGTAATTATCAGAACAACAATGGCAATTAGTGTTCGGTTTGAACTCAGCTTCTAAATAAGGGTATGGCCACACATGGCTCCACACTCAACAGCACTGAACCTCTGCACCACGATTATGGAATAAACTTTTATGAAATGTTGACCATTGTTTGAAACATGGCTTAGAGAGTGATTTAGAGAAGAGGTGAACTTGAGTCTGTTGAGGTGCAGTCTAACATGACTCTAGGCCATGACTGTCACCTCAGCTTGTCACCCACTTCTTGTGACCTCTTCTGAGCTTCCTTCAACTCTCTCAGCCAGTTCCATGAGTACAAACTTGTCTAATTAAGCTGATGCAGTACGACCAGTGTGGATGCTGAAGGGCAGTGAAAGGTAGGTCACCAAGGTGGAGTCACCTGATGATTACAGTGCACAGAGGTCAGGCTTTGAATGCCAGCTGACAGGGAGGGGTTGAGGGACCTCAAGTGCTCTTTGTAGAGGCAGAGCTGCTTCAGTGATGCAGCAGTGGGGACTGCTCAGGCGACCTCAGTGAGGATGTGGATGGGGAGTAATGGTGAGTTTGCTCTCATTGTGGGAAGCTGCAGACACAGCCTTGCTAGGCAGAGTCTGAACACAGCCTTCCCCAGCCCCAGAGCCATACTGAACAGCAGAAAACTCTGATGATGCAAGGCTTAAGAACTGCTTTCACAAGAGTTGCTGAATCACAGTTTTCACTTAGTGTCTGTAGTGGCAACATTGGTTAGTGTGACCCCAGATGGCTCCCGTGTTCTGGGCATCTTTGCCATTCTTGCTGCTTACTACACTTAGCAGTAAACTGTATTTTAATACCCAACCACAGCAAAATATTTTTATATTTTCTACATGTGTGTTCATATTCTGGGGAAACTAGCTCTGACAGGTAGAAATCTTTTAGGTAAAAAATTTGCAGAAATGTATAATTTATTCTCCAGTTATCCTATTTTGTTCAACAAAATTATCCCTCAGTTCCAATATACTTTAATTTACATGAACTATGTGTTTCTTCAGGAATTTAGCATATTATGGTTTCTCTTCCATCGTTGTAACTATTAAGAAAGAAGAATGAGGCAAAAGACTGAAGCTAAAAGCAAACCCAAACTAAAATGAGAACCAGGTTAATGATAGGCCTATTGGCTAAGGCAGAATACAGCACATGATAGACCACATCACATCAACAAAATCTAGCTGTTTCCTCATCTATATTTTTAAATGTCAATACTGCTAGACCTTAAAGCTCGATGGCTGCGATACTCAGATTCACTTTTAAATGCTGAGCCACCCATGGACATACTCAGCTCCTAGTGAGGTATAGAAATTCCCTCTAGGTTGTTTAAATGGACTTAAAGCCAACATCAAGAGGATGAACATGCCATCCAGCAGAGAGGGTGCTCTTTTAGCTGGTTTTCTTCCATAGAACAAAAAGACTAAAAATCATCTTGCAGTCTTGTTGTGATCATTGCTGTTCTACTACCACTTTTTTTTCCCCCATTTTCATGAGTCTCTTTTCTTGTTGCTTTTTGTGCTGCATATTCCCTTGTCCTAATTTCTTCTATTACAAGGTTGCATGTTGTTTTAACCAGTGTGTCAAAAATTTGCTAATAAATACTACCAGTACCATGAAATTAAAATGTCAGCAAATTATTTAATTACTGATATCAAGGTCATGACATTTTCAGGATTCTAGGTGAAACTGGACAACAGCATCTTAGTATTGGTTTCAGAATTAGAGGGTTTTTAATTCAAAACATAAGTTTAAGAAGGTAAAGCAGTTATAGTTAAAGAAAATATCACTGCAGCTCTGGAAAGCATTTGATAGTTTGCCGCAGATTTAGCACTGTCTCCTCTCCCAATGTGCACACATATGTCTTCCTAAAGCTACGACCTTCCCAAACTCGCTGTCTACACTCAGCAGAATTGTGGTCTACTGCTTTTGGCTACTGCAAGGAAATATTTTTGCCTTCTGTTCGGAGCTAGAATAAAAACAATGTTATAGTAAGGATCAGATGCTGGAAGGGATCCAAAGTGATAGTAGCTCTTTGGCCTGGAAAACAAAATTAAGTAGCACATAGGTGAAGAATGCATGCAGGACCAGTCTATTAAGTATCCCCTTAGGTTTCATTGTGTGCAGGTACAACTGAACAGAGTGTTTTATCTGTGTGTATCAATAAAATCTATCTGTTTCTAATGTGGAGGTTGAATTGTAATAAACAACGCAGAACTTTCAAAACATATAATCTCAGAACCACAATTTTCATGTTTTCTTTTTTTTTTTTTTTTAATGGCTTTTGTTGCATTTTAGAGTAAAATGAATGAAGCACAATGTGCTACACCACGCATAGTTGTAATTTAATTTTTTTCCCTCATTAAAAGTAAATCTTGCAGTTGGCATCATTAAGCTATTGACACTCTGCTCCAGTGTAATTACCTTTATGACTCTGTTGGTAGTGCACTTTTTACTTAGAATGGGAAATACCTCAAATAGTCTGGTAAATTTTACTACTGCAGGTGGGGAATGTCCAGTTTAATGGCCCCACTGTATTACACTTTGTTATTCACATGTGCCAAAAAATACACAGGATATAGATGGGGCTGAGTTAATATAGCTGGAATTTCCTAACTTTTTTAATACTTGATCTTGTATCCTTAATATTGTCAGTGAAGTGGCAGGGGTGGTAGGACTGGGACAGCATAGTTGCATTTTGGCAGTAAATAGAAGTTAAGTAAATAGTTGGAGAATTAAAAATAATTAAGTCTGTCAGGTAATAGGATAGACATACCTAACAGTCACAAAAGAATATATAGATGTGTATACATACTCAGCCTCATTCATTTCATAGTCAACAAAACATGATTCACAAATGTGCCTTAAATGGCAAAAAATGGCATTTGTGAATCTGATGAAGGTCCGTCTTTGTCAGTAATTCATGTTTCACACAAAGGCAAATCAATAAAACATATTTTATGCGGCTGATATATGGGTTGTAACTGTGTTCAGCAGACAAGATAGAGATTTGAATTGGTTCCCACAGAAAAGAATAATCATCCAAATGAACAACGATACCTCAGCTTTATCTAATGAGATGGATATTTCTGAGGCTTTGACTGGTTCAGAAGGCTAAAGAAGTCTCCAAAATGCAATTAGGAGATATTAGTTACATCAGTTTCCCTTTTAAAAGGGTACATCTTCATGCAGATGTTGAAAAAACCTCACCCTGATATGTTTTTTTGACTCCAAGTGCCCAGAGGTGTGTGGCCAGCCAGAGGAGGCATGCCAGGGCAAGATCACTGACTCAAAGGAGAGGACTTGCAAAACACCCTGGGAATGCAAGAATGGAAAATATCTAGGCAGGAAGCTCTAGTAATAGTTTGGTCAGAAAGAGAGCTGTTTTCAAGACCTGTTCATGCAAATCATTCACTTTTTTTCTTTTTTTTTTTCTTAATTTTATTTGAACTCCTTCTCTGGAATTTGAAATGCATAAACCATTTCTTCAGCATTGTGTTATTTTCCACCATGTACCAAAAACTCTGGTGTTTGAGGAGGTTACTGATATATTGCCCATTTGTCAACAATATCCCCAAAGGATTTGTCAATATCACAAGGTGCTGAGGGTTAACAGTTCCCTTAACCTCCATGTCTCAGTTGTTTCTTATTCACTGGTGCACACACAGGCGGCCCCATTACACCTGGTTGGCTGTATAGTGGCGGGAGATGCAGATAGATGCAGTTTTCTCCTGTTTTCCCTAGATGGCCAGTGGATGTTGGATCTGTGGTCGAAGCTAATGAGGCCCAGCAAAACCACTGATGGTTCAGCTGTGATGTTCTATCTCTACATATTTGTCAAGAGTTCAATGTAGAGGAAGATTTAAATGTATTTTTTGTCAATGCAGGCTTGTATTCTGCTACAGCACACAAGGCATTTATTTAAACAGTAACTCCAACAAACCTGCCAAGGCCAGTGCCTTGGGTTTGTGTCTGTGGGCGAGCGGTGGTGATAACAGTGGGACCTGTGTGCGTGCTGCTGGCTTCTCTCAGCCTTGCCTCACTGGCAGGGGAATGAATCAGCACTTTTGTACATGAATGCACTGTTCAGCAAGATAAATTCTCAGCTCAGTCTCTGTACATCTGTTGACTGGATACAAGTATATGTTCTAGTGCCCTTTCATATGTTCTTGGCACAGAAGCATTTTGTTGGCATGAGCATGAGGCTGAGTTTGTTGGCATTTTAGGAAGTAAAACTGATTTAAAATGCAAACAGAACAACAAATAAAATAAAGCAAACAAACAAACACACCAGGAGAGTGTTCCCACAGCAGAAGCTGTGCATGGCTCACAGTTTACAAACACAGGCTTAGTCGTCCTGCCCTCTGTCTCCCAGGTTTACTCATCCCATCAGGGAGTGAATATGGAGTTTCAAGTGAGCAGCATTTCATTGCTTAGATGGCAGATGCTTTCTGTCCGGAGGGCTTCTGCCTGATGAGGAACTGGAGGATGTCTCTTCTGCACTTCCCCCAAACATGCCCAAAGAAGCAACCCAGAAAAAGCCATTAGTCAAAAAGGCTTTTCCAAAGTCCAAGGCAAATGTATTTTCTCTAGGTTATCCACTAACCTAGTTTTTTTATACACCTTTATTTTAAAGAATCATTAAAGATATTGAAGAACAAAATTATGGATGTGCTTAAAAGCAAACAACCCGCTTCAAAATCTTTCAGAATAAGTTTCTTATTTACTAGTGAATTTTCCTACATGGGAAAACTTTGACATTCTTTTTGAGATATTTGCCTTGATGCATTTAGCATTTTAACATTTAGCAGTCCCATACTTTACCATCAGAATGATAGCATGCTGAAATGAGTAATACAGCTAACACAGAATTTCATGAAATTACATGTCAGACAGGTACTATTAAACATATGGGAGATGCTCTAGGGTACTGCTGTATTGCAACCCAGTAATGACAGTAGCTCAAGTGCAACCATAGATGGGATCTTGAGTAAGAGCACCTCAAGGAGAACAATTTTTTTTTTTTTTTATGCTAAAGAAAATCTCAACAAACAAGTTCTGCTAAACAAAAGGACAAGAGGTCATGTTCAAATGTCAGAATATATATTTGGTGAGAGAAAAACTCACAGTATGTAGCCATGATTTTCTGAAATAACAGTCTTTTGTGTTATCAAGTCCACTGGTCACCTTAACAAAGGCCAGATAATCAAATTGAAACTCTTCCCTTTATTCACACATTTACTGTTTATCTGATGTCTAGATATTCAACTGGTCATACAAGGTTGGGCTTTAAGCAAAGAGATTTTGTGACAAGTTTTTGATATAAAAAAAGGATAGTAAATGTGCAGAAAATTTCTAATCAGAAATTTTATCATTTCTCATCATTCCTGCCCTTATAAGTTTCAATGTTTTTTAGTCTTTATTATGGTAAAGAAAGTATAGCAACTGTATTCATGGCACAGCAGACAAAAACTGCCTGTGAGAAAAGTCAGAAAACCCAAAATACAATATTTGGAACTTGATTGGGGCCTCTGATTTTTTTTTTTTCCCTTTTGACTTCAATTATTTTTAACTTCTTTTTCTTGTGTTATTAAAATCAGAACACACATAGAATAGTTTGCTGTCTGCTCTAGCTCAGAAAAATATGAAAGCACAGCCTGTACTGAATGATAGAGTTGTGCTTTAATGTCCAGCCATGTGGTTTCTCCATGGAAAACTAATGAGTTAAAGATGAAATTCCTCTTCTAGTTTGCATATATCTTCTTGCAGGGATTCTGCTGAGCAGAAGTATAATTGGAGACTATAAAACTGAGTCTTGTACTTTTTAATCCTAACATCATAGGCTGTGAAGCATCTTTCTTCCCACAAACCCACAATGTTTTATGTCCTAGACATGATCAGTTATGGACATTTTTGAAATAAACTAAACATTCTCAAAAAATATCAGGATCATTCCCCTGAATTGCATTAAATACCATCTGGAAATAGAGCAGGATAAAAAGCAGAGAAACAGAAAGATATAAAACTAATGTCTCAAGGCTGAAAAAAATTGTCCTCAGTTTCTGTACTAGGGGCTTATACAGCTCTTATTGAATCAAAAGTAAAATTGAAGCAGAAGGAGGAGAGGTTTTCATTCATGCTTCCCATGCTGTTTTCACTTATTAAACTTTGTTCTGAGTTAACAGGAGTGCATTCACAACACTCTTCCACATGACCTGTGTCTGAAATTGTGTAATACATTCAGAGGTGTACTGAAGGTGTACAGAGGCATTTCATTTGCATTGTAGTACATGAACGTGGATTTAAAATACATTATATGACATAGTGGCTTAAAATACCTGGGATGATTTTAAAAAGCATTGAAAACTGAAACTATATCCCTCTACTGCCCTGTTTCATTGCAGTTTAACCAAGGGAACAGGGAAAAGTCATCCTCAAAATATTTCTGTACAGAAAGTACAGAAATGTGTATCTGGACCTTCTGAAAACCAAATTTAGTATCAGCAGAAAATATTTTGTTGTTATTGCTTATATGTGTGAAGTAGAGTGAGAGTCTTGGGGTTTAGGCCAGAAGTCTTCAGAGAATGGATATTCTGACTGCAGCTGCTAAGTGCTTTGCACTATGACTCTTAGTTTCTGACATGAACTCCAGGCTGCTCCTGCAATACAAATAATAAAGATGGTTTCCCAACGAGGCCGGAAGCCTCAGTCACATGCAGATGGCACGGAAGAGGTAATTCCTCCTAAAAGCTTGGCACTTGCACAATCAGAACAAAGCAAGTTAGGAAGAGGGAGACAATGTTGAATTATTAAACTGTCTGAAATGAAGAATAAAAAAAATTAAGGTGGTATTTTTGACTTCTCTCGACTAACTCAGCAAAGTCAGTGATGTTCTCCTGTAGAAAAGCAATTGGCAATACAAAACCAGTTACTTCTGTTGCTGTGAGCAGCAGTTAATGATAGCTTGCACTCCAATGGGCTTTTTTTTTACGATATTACAAAGAAAAGGATGCCACCTTGATAAGCTGTGACACACAGCTATTTTCCATTACGTTGATCCTTTCAGCTTTTGCAGGCAGAATTCACAAGTTATGTCCCAAAGTTTAGGAAGACTTGCTTGCCTTGAATTTTTAAATTAATTTAAACCCTATTGTCGTATTGTATAACTCCTGGTGAAGACACTCTTTATCCAGAACAGGGATACCTTTTCTTCCTTGTGTATTGTTTTTTTGGAATGCAGACTTCATCCCCACTAATGGCCCTGTAATGATAACAATGATATATTTATCCACATCTAATCATATTTGTAAAAATTTTATTATAGAAAAACCCCTTTACCTTTTGACATCAATTGAAGTATGTTAAGGATTGTCTAGATGCCAGCAGCAGCAGGAGTGAAATCAAAGAAACAATTGGAATAGGCTAAGATATATAAAAACACATTTTGTGTTTAAAATGAGGAGAGAGTGTACAGTAGAGAGACTTTACCTTAGGGGAGCCAGGTTGTAGGCCAAAGGGAGGGTAACTGAGAAGCAGGGTATTCAGGGTTAAGATGCTTACAAGGAACACGAAAAACTGGCTTATTGATGTGTCATAACATTCCTGCGTGACCTTAGCAATCCACAGCCCCACTTTTCTAAAGAATGTGAGGTAGATAACTCCTCATCTTCATATATAATTAGTTATAAAATTAATATAGTGTGTAGCTACTACCATATGATTAATTATCTTAATTCATGAATGCTTCTCAAGTATGAGTTTCATGTGTTAGCATTAAATACCCCTTAATTTTAAGACCCAATCCTGCAAATATTTATTAGCACTTGCTGTCATGAGTAAGTCATTGCTCAAAAGAAAACATTAGCTTCAATGGAATGATTTGTGGTGTTGATGGCTATCATAGAAGGGAATGCTTTCAGAGTTTTCATTTTAGCTACATACATATATAGGTCATTATACATGTATTTCTATGTGTGTATATACATATACATATTTTCATGTATGTTTTTTAAATTTTATAAACAATTCTTTTTCTGTGCATTCCTTGCTGTCTTTTTTAAGTTGTGGTTTGTTTTTTTTCTGCAATGTGTCCTAATTAAGCCTTTCTTCAAGGTACAACTAACAAATGAAAATGCTGTGTTCCCTTATCATAAATTTGAACTGGTGAAGAACATTAACTCAAGTCTCATGGTTTTTGGACCAGATGAGTATGAATAAAGCAGTTCATTGCTTTTTCTTCCTTTTTTCTCCTCTTTTTTTTTTTTTTTTTTTTTAAAGTCTGCATTTTTAAATATTGCAATGCTGTTTTCCAAAGCTGAAATGCAACCCTGAGGCCAGTTCAGACACGGTGTGATGCAGGCCAGTTGAATTGACTGGTGGTTCTACTGTGGATGAGTTAAAGAAGGAATCACCCGAAGCAATGGTAGCTCTCAGAAGGGGGCCTGCCCTTCAACAGTTTAAAGCCTTTGAAGAGAGATTTCCTTTGAGCAATGTGAAGTCTTTGTGGTGATGGGAAACATACATTTGTAATTACAGAAGAACACAGTGTACAGTAGGAATAGTATAAAAGCATGCGATTTACAGTGTCTAAGGAGAAGCTTTGATGTAGAGGGCCCCACTGACCTAGTTTGCTGCTGAAAGCCCTAGAAACATAAGTCTGACTGACTACAGTAACAGGGATGCAGGCTGTGAACAACATCCTTCTGCCTCTGCACTGCCACTCCACACTAAATGAATAATCTTTTGCAATACTGACTGTATGGAAATACTACATGAATAAAAAATAATTGTGTTTAAAAACATTAATAAAATTTTCCGTGCTCCTATGGGGAGAGTGTGCTAAGAAAGAGCCATTGGGAATCAGCATGCAGGCTGGGGGAAAAGATTTATCTGGGAAGATTTTTTGTGGAAAAAACTGTTGAAAATTTCATGCCAGGGCAGCCACCCTTTGGGAGAGTATGGGGGGAGAATAAAAAAGGATGTTTATCTCTGTTAAGAAGGGGAAGAATGTAAAGCTCAAGAAGTGATACTGATTCTAGATGGTTATGGTATCAGAGTCTGTAAGAAAGGCTGTGTTTGACAACAGCCAACAAGCCATAAGAGTAGTGTGCACTTACCTTTGGGCTATGCACTGCTGTGAACAAATCTGACATGAGATCCAAGACAAGTTATTCCCATCCACAGGAAGAATGGGAGTGGTGAAAGAGAATTGAAGGAAACAGGCTGCCATGATCTCAAACATCCTTAAAACCAGCTGTGTGATGTGGACAGTACCAGTGCTCCAGCAGCATCCACCAACTGTCCACCAAGAGAAGAGTTGTATCTCGTGGGTCACCTGACATGGATGGCAAAAACCCTGGGAAATCACAGAGCTGAGAGAGTCAGAAATGTTTCATAATGGTTTATGTACTATTTTAAAAATGAAAAATAAAGTATTTTTTTATTCCATGGGTTCGGGCTAAGATTTTTAGTAAATCCACCTCAGATTTGTGTACTAATAGGTTTGGATGGCTGCGTTCAGACCATTTCATGATTGCTCTGGGTTTGGATGCTGAGTTGAGCTGAGGTGGGTATCTGGAGGTTTTGTTAGTGACCACATATAAATAATATTGTGCTGAGGTAGCACTGTCTGCCTTATAATCATTTTGCCTGTGGGAGATGGCCAATCTGAGGAAGGTCACTGAAATTAAAATGGAAAACTTAATTATATAAAAATAATATGGGTGTGTTGGGTGCTTTGATGGACAAGGATGATGTAGGAAAAGAAGAACATAAAGCAGGAGCTATTTATAAACCTTGCCTAATGGGAGTAATAGACAACAAAGGATAAATCAGTGACTATTAAGCAGTGTTTGTGCCAGCACAAATACAAACTTTTAAAAGTTCAACCTTAGACTTAGTAAATATAAGGTACTCTGTGAGGTATGGGGGAGACCCTGGGGATCTTGCTGCCTGTAATTCAGCTGTTGGGTAAGACTCCTGTGGTCACCTCCGACTCACCAGTCACTGACCTGATGCTAGAGCAGAACAAGCCTAAGGCTTTTCTAGGTTTGCAGACAGCAGTGCCCCAACCACCCTTTGAGGCTTCACTGAAGGACCTTTGATGCCTGTACATTATGCCTGCTCTGCCTCTGTGAGTATGTCATCAGCAATAAAATCAAATAGTGAAATCAGCTTTTCCAGGGTCAGGTAATTTTTATTTCAAATTTGGCAGGCCCTTATCATTTGGCTTAACGTGCTTCAAATTTGGATCTGTTTCAGGGAGAGGAGTTACTCCTCTGATAACATTTCCAACCCATGACCACTATCCAGATGCCTTGCCTGTGCCCTTTCCACCTCTCCTTCACAGATATGTCTCTGCCTCAGTTTGCTTTCAATTAAGTCTGGAGGAGCTCTTCTCTTCTCAATGTCACCACTGTCACCATTCCCACCAAACAATTACCTTTCATTCCCGGCTAACACTGGAATGTTAGTGGTCTCTATCTTGCCCTCCTAGGTGAGATGACATCCTTAACCCTTTCATTTTTAGGAAACAATATAATCTAAAGGTGTAGAGACTGAATTACTTTTGGCAAACATAAACTGCATTTTCCCACTTGACTTATTATCCTCCTTTCAAAGACTGAATTGGGCAAGATCTGTCTAACTTGGAAGGCTGGGCCAGTGTATGGGCAAAGAGTGGCATTGGAAGTCACCCACATTAAGCAAAATTTCATGTTGTGGTTCTTATTTTTAACCACGTGAGACTTTTCCTTTCAGAAACAATTAAAAGAGCTGAAGGTTGCAGTCCTTGTGAATTTTTGACAGAACTACCCCTGGATCCTTTAAATGTCTTCCTTCCCTTTACAAAGTCCCATCCCAGCTAGTATGCTGCTAAGTATGTGTGTACTCCTGGGAATAGCCACTGCACCTGTCAGCGGTACTGGAATAGAACAATACGGCCATAATTACAGCTGGGGACCAGAGATCCTCTAGCCTGATCTCACAAACAGGTCTCTCTGCCTTTATTGCACTTGTGGGCCTTAATCAAGGCCGAACTCTCCTCCACTCAGATGCAAATTTGGGACAAGCTTTGCTCGTGCCCATGCACCATTACAGCCTGTCTGCCTTGGTGGCAATATCCCACGACTGATGCTGAGAGCGAAGTCAGAGATTCTACAGACAGTCCCAGGTGCTGCACACTCACACACCTGGCTGCAGGTAGTTGTGCTGCACATGCAGCATGGAACTGCACATCCCTAGAGGCACATGCTAACTTGGAGGGCCATGGGTCCTGGAATTCTGTACCTGGGTCAGAAGTTGTGCTTGAGTATCTCATGGCCTCAGCAGTATGGGCTTGTGTTCTCAGCAGAATTCAAAGGAGAATCCAGAGCACAGACTGACCAGCTGTTTCTTAGTCTTTACACTTCCCCTGCCAAAATACTTCATCTTGTCATACATACACCTGCCTTTGGCCACTCACTCAAGATCTAACACATCAGTCTTCAGAAACAAGAATACAATATAAGGTTCCACATGTCTTTGGAGAGTTCTGAATTTAAGCATGTGTGGTTACTTAATCAGCCTTTTTCTCCACAAACACAAAAGCGCATGTTTCAGGAAACCATCAAACCAATTATGAAGACACAACATGGCTTTCATGTTAACTCAGCACTGGGGAGAATTGAAGGTTTGTGACTCACTCAGAAATAGGTGTGAAGAGCATTATAAGCGTAAAGAAGAATCTCACCTGTATAGTAAAAGCTGACCATTGCATGACCCAAAGACAATTTCAAGGAAACACCCTTTTAATAGCCAGTGATTCTGTTGAGAAACAGCATATCTGGCCATCTGCCTATCCGCATTTTGAACTGAATATTATGAAAGAGAAACTGCTCCAAGGCCCACAGAGAAGTGCTATTTTATGCTATGTGCTTTATCTTTATCATTTTACGTAATATTTTTAGCAACATGAACTATTGATCTTTGTCACTAGATGCCAGAAATTCTCCAAGTGTGGCCATGTACAGAGATAGAAGATTATGGCACACATTATGAGGTGAGTTTACCTATTCTGTTTTATGTCTGAGAGAGCTGAGGAACAAAAAGATAAGCAACCTCCAAAAGTTTGAAATTCTTTTTCTGCAATGCAGGGTTCTTGGGTTGTAAACTCAAGTCATTGAAAGGATGCTTGAGGAATGCTATATTTAAAATACATGAATTATTATTCACAGCTTTAAAAAAAAACCCCAAACCAACTCTGTAAAAGCTCAGCTGGACCAAGACTTCCAAGCTGATCTGAAGTTTCAAGTGTCCCAACTGAATACGCCCAGTTTGAATTCTCAAACTTGTTGCTCTTCAGGAAAAAGCTCTAAAGAAGCCTCAAGTTGTATAACTAAAATGCTGATGCAGTGAAAGCTTCTCAAATTCTGGGCCTAAAAATAGACCTGATAAGAATCAACCTAACCTTGCCCTGCCTCATTAGTATAGAATACACTTTAACTCTTTTTGTCTTTACATCCCCTCTCAATATTTTCCTAGGCATGATCAGGAAGAGCACCACAATTATAACTCCATGGGAGGTAGTTATTGAAACATCTTCAAGGCCTAATACAGGGAAAAGAGCTGAGGTATGCCCAGCTCTGAGCCCCACAGCACAGTGCTGTAGCTGGTGCCTGGAGTGCACAGCTTTTGTGTCTAGAGCTGATGCACTGAGAATTAACTTGTGTGTCTGCTCAGCCTGGCATGATACAAATGTAGTCTGAGTGCTGGTGCTCATATGGTGCTGTTTGAGGCTCTTAATTGCTTTCCTTTGGATCCTGTTCAGTAATCTAGGGCTGCAACCCTCTGCCATTGCCATTGCCGAAGAAGCAAGTCCAGGAGACTCTTCCATTCACAATAAAACATTTATTCTCAAGAATTTGCTTTTTATAAAGTGAGGAGACAGGACACTCACTCCAATGCAGTTTTCTCTTTCTATATCTTTTCCCATGGGGCTTTACACAACACTTTATTGGAAGGGTTTTAATTTTATTGGGATATTTTTCTAAGCTACCCTTAAGTAATCCTTTTGAGCTCATTCATGTTCTCTGTGGTAGGGTGTTCTGTTGCAGTTACAGACATACAGCAAAACAGAGCAGAGCTGAAAATAGAATGTACAAGTCGTTTTTCTCACTACAGTTCAGAAGGCAGGCAACAGTCTGTGCCACTGCTTTGTGGAGTCACAAGTACCACTGTGGTTCCCCCAGCAAACCAAGACAAGTGCTTACAATGCTATTGTGATAATGTCTGGAGGCCCCAAGTAAAATCAAAGCCTCATTTTGTTTGCTGCTGAACAGCTTCTACTTTGAAGCATTTTTAATCCAAAACTTGAATCATGCACTTAGAGTAGTACTGCTTTTGTGCAGAAAGTTATGCTCCATAGTGGGAAAAAGAAAAAAAAAAAAAAAAAAAATTTTCCTCCAAAGTGGGAAAAAAAAAAAAAAAAAAAAAAAAAAAAAAAGAAAAAAAAATCCAACATAATTTTCTTTTATTATATATTATTTCTACTGTTTGGGGATGGAAAACTAAGGTGCAAAATAACTGAAAAATTTTCCCAACCAAATCCTTTACATTCCACTCCAATGCTGATCTATGAAATTATCCTTCTCAGCTGCAGATTTTGTGGTTTTTCTTGTGTAAGCAGCTTGCTTCCTAGGCAGATTAATCACTGTATTTTTTCCTGTGCTCTCATTTTAAAGCTTTCTTGGGCACACAGAGGCCTGTAGCACAGTTTTACAATCTGGACCTGTCCATTCAGCCACCAACACAACCATTCTTTTATTCTTCCATTCTTGCTAACATCTTTCTCTAGTCCTTAGGTAGGACTGTAAAATTCAAACACACCAATAACACTCAGACCATTCTCATACACACCATATTTCCTTACTGTCCCTTTTTCTGCTAATATTTTACTGCGTTACTGTCCCAGTCCATTACTTTCCTCATTTGTTTCCAAATCAACCTTCCAAAACCATACTCTTGACATTATCCTTCCAACTATTTGTTCCTGTTCTTCCAAGTACGCTTCTTGCCCCTAAATTACACACCTTATCCCAGCAGCTTTGCATACCATGTCTCTCAGGCCTCCTGCCTGATTGAAGAGGATGCCAAGACACCACTGGGAAACCCAAGGAATGCCAAATCCTCTGTGCACAGCAGTTCTGTGTTTCTGGAGATGGTTGCCAGTGCAGGCCTCAAGAGATAAGAACCTAGAAACATCTGTTTAGCTGAGATTATGTTTTGTCCAAGATTAGTCAGTGCTACCAACCTACTGCTTTTGCAGCACACAGGGACCAAAATCCAGTGCTATACCAGCAGTGCCTGCTGCTCAACCATCAATAAAAGGTTGTAAGCATCTCTCCATACTTCAGCTGTTGGCAGATTATTACTTGCATGACCAAAGCTCTGCAAGCATGTGCTTCTATACATTAGCCAATAAACAATGGTGCTGTGCACAGCACTGACTCTCTGACTGGTTTTGCCTTGTTTTTTTTGTGGCAGTGGCTCAGTTGAAGCTTGTGTTTTCTGAGCACAGTGAATTAACCCAGCTGTTTTCCTATGACAGGCTTTAGATTCTTTCTGATTCATGTGAATTGCGTCTACCTGTGCTTTGGCAAGACTGAACTCAAGCTGATCAGCTCTCCTACATGACATCCTCACATCCAGTTTTGACATGCCTCTCTGGAGCACACACCTCAACCCACCCTTCTGTGTCGTAAGATGTCCCAAAGCTCTCCAGCAGTGTAATGGCACTGACACCCTTACTTGCCACAACTCTATTACATTTTGAACCAAGGTCACTCTTAGATGTAATGTAAGGACAGAGTGGGCCACGGAATGGTTTGACTCTCTCCTTCCTTGATTATCTCTTCCTATTCAGGTTCACAACCAAAAGCAGGCAGACTCTTCCAGGTTACTCATGGGTGTTAACTTCACAAACTTGTATCTTATATACTCCAGGTGCAGATGACAAACATCAGATGCAGATGGACTGCCTGGTATCCTGAAGAGCCCAGGAAGAAGTCCTGGTATCCTGAAGAGCCTTTCTTTGACTGTGGGGCACAAGAAGTTCAACACATAATGGAGATCTCTGGAGATCCACTTTGTCACACTTTTCAAAAGCAGATAAAACATCAAACTTACTGAAGCTTGCTCTTTTTTGTATCCAACTGACTTTGTAGTACCTCCAAAAATTGAGATTTTGCCACATCTCTGGGCCTCTGTTTCAGTGTTTCACTGCTTTCAGTGAGAAGAATTTTTCATTTCTTTGCTGCAATTTGTGCTTTTCAGCCTTTGCTGTGCACTGAGATTCTCAATCTGCAGCTATTCATCAGGAAGTTAAAAAACAACAGTTAGATGCCCACTGAATGTTCTAATTTCCAGGCTAAGCCCACACAGCTTTTCATATACCATGTCCCTGAATGTCTCTGGTTCCTCATATACTATATTCTCAGTCTCCTTAAATATCTTTCTGACCCTCCTCCAGATTTCATTCAATTTCTCTGTCAGTCTTGTACTGGGAGGCCAGAAGCGCAAGTAAGATTTGAAATGTGGTCACATAAGTTCATAAAAGGAAGGAACAATCTCTTGCTCCAACCTGCTGGCTACAGTGCTTGTGAAACAGCCCAGTGAGCTGTTGGATTTTATCGGTAGAAGAAGACCACAATTTTTGGCTCACATGCAATTCCTTGCTTTTCAGGTCCTTTCCTGTCAGGGTGCTCTGCAGGTGGACAGCCCTCCACAGCCTGAAACGTTGCGTCCTTATGCGCGGGACTTTACCATGCACATTATGGACATCTGCCTCAAGACAAGAGAGCTGCTTTCCAGCAGACACATTTTGGGGTAGACACTGAGGGTAATCAGCAATGGATAAGGTGTGAGGACAGATCCTTACCCTTTAGAATAGGAATAGGAGACATCTGGTTTAAGACATGTGCTGAAGAGTTCATTCTAGGGATATGCATGGGACACATACTTGAGCTAATCCCATATCCTTACACGAAGCCATTCAGATTCAGTCAGATTTGACCAAGTTGCAAAACAACACATGGGAGAGCTGAAACTCAACAGAAGCCTGAACTGATGTGACAACAAAAGAAGTCTTAAAAACCCCAAAGCGCTGGTGCAGCCTCTCAGTCACTGAGGCAATCAGCAGTAACTTCCCAACAGTCTCTTTGCTTCTCCTGGATTCTCTGCAGCGTTCCAGACACACGTCTCAGCAGCACAAACCAGATGTGTCCTTTTATTTGCGCAGTAAAAAATAGCATTGCAGGCCTCTTGTTGAAGCCCAGTGAGGATGCATCCTATTTTTTATGAGCTTTGATGCTTCTTTTCCCAGTAATTTTCATATTTACTGAAAAATCACTTAGTATTATGACTGGACAAAATTAAATGAAATTTACTTGATATAGGTTTGGATACTCTGGTTCTTGAACAGTACTGAATAACTTATGCATGTACTGTATATTCATTGTGATTGAGAAAAAGCATTCCTAAGATGAATTAAAAGCATTCATAAGATGAATTAAAACACCTTTGAGACACTTCCTTCCAAAGTTCAAAGAATTCACAGAAATGAGAAATAATTACCTACACAGATCAGCTCTCAAATTTTTGGTGCACTTATTAATCTCTAATTATTATTACAGCTAATGGGTTTCTACAGGGTCTGACACTGCAGGTCTCTGTTGACTAAAGTAAGAACTGAAAGTCTCATTTGTTTTCCCCTTTCTTGACTATCTGCATGCTCCCTGTCTAAGGACTTGTTTTCACTACTGAGGAAAACTCTATTTTCTCCCTCTAGGAAAAAGACCAAGTCTTCCCAGATCAACTCTGATTTTTGTGAATTTTGCTTATGATAAATTCTGAATACTGTCCTCTTGCAATTAAAAAAATGCAAGAACAAGGTGGAAAAAAGGTAGAAAAAGAAAGATGTAATTCTGGAATCACAGCAAACTTTAGAACATGCTGTTAAGAATTGCTCAGCTTATCAAAATCAATGAAAACTTGACTTTTATTGATTTTAACTCTTAATTTTTGTTTCATTTACCAATGCTATGTTCAAATGTTAGAAAACTCATGTTTCTTGTATTGTTCAAAATTAGGACTTGAACCAGTTTCCATATTCAGTATCCAACATGCTATGAATGTGTTAGAGGATTTTGATCTAAAACCTCACTTTCTCCATAACAATATTTTAGCCTTACCACTGCTCCAATGCACAATGTTTGTCCTTTTGTAGCTTAGATTATACAAATTTTCTGTGATCTGAAAAGCTCATAGAAACATCATTGATGTGATTATTATAGCTCTATGATTAAGGAATAATTGAACTCATTGAATACATATACACATGCATATTTAGATAGCAGACAGGCCCTAATAATTTCTCACTGCTAGACTTACCTGCAGAGGCATTGCAGTATTCCTAGTCACTGAATCCCAATAGTGTTCCTAGCCACTGTGAGCGCATTGCAGTGTTGGATTCTCAGCTGCAAATCCTGTAAGAAAAGAAAAGAAATTACCCCTTTAATATCTGTTCTCAGAATTGTACAAGAATGGTGAAAAAAGATCATAATTTGTATTTAAAGACAGATGATCAAGGCTTTGGTTATCATGCAAAGTTTATTAAATCAGTATGTGAATTTTCTCCAGGTTGATCTCAACTAATTTATGTACATGTGTGTGATTTCAGTAGTTGTGTAAGACAAGTTGAAATGTTCCTGGAAAGCTGCTGTACAAAGAGTTGATTTCCTCCTGATAAAGGAGTTTTTACCAATCTATTTCAGAATTAGAAAAGGAAAAGGATCCAAATGAAGTAATTGGATTTGACACAATGGAAGGATTTCTAAGTAGAACAGGTGAAAACATAACTGGAAACAATTAAAAGCTGGTTATCTGCAGTCATCAACTGGTCACCAGCTGTTCTGAACCACATAAAGAAGTACAAGTGAGCATCATATGCTATGGAGAGAAGTATCAGTAAAGACTACAGTACTGTGAGGAGGTATGCAGAGGGTTCAGTTCTAATACAAACCTGACCCTGTAAGTCTTCCTATGAGTAGCTGTACTCTCCAGACTCTCACAAAGTAGAATAGAATGTCCCAAGTTGGAAAGGACTCACAAGGATCATCGGGACATAGCGCTGAATCTTCTCTTTGTTTCATCAAGGCATAACATAATCACTGTGAGCTGCTAAGTTTAGAAACACCTATTCCTGTTTTACTGCAGTCATGGCTTCAGTGGAACTGCTCGCACTAACAAGCTGCTAAACTTAGTCTTCCTTGTTTGGTCTGTGTTTGTGCTTGGCTGAGGGGCAGAACCAGCAAACTGGTGGGGCTGTGAGTGGGGGCTTTCTGTATTTGTTTGTTTTTTCACACTGGCAGTAGAATGAAACCATTTCCAAGTGCCTTCTCAGTTCTTTTGTCTGGTTGCCTTTTATCCCACATTAATTAATGTAATTGCTACAATTTCATAGTCCAGTGGAAACTAACTAATGATACTGGAGCTGAGTGTTCTGTTTCTGCAATAAATCAAGCAAGTAGTTCATATAATACAGCCTTCCATTTCTTCCCACCACATCAGATTAAAGAAGATAAATATTTCTTTTTCATGGCTTAGGGTCTGGTGGTTAGATCACTCCCCCATGACTTCAAGGGGAGGGTCAATACAGCGCTTACTTCTGCTTGGGGGAAGTTCAAATCAAAAACTTCAGCTCTTTGAGAGAATATTCAGTGTTCTAGTCTTGGGAGGAACAATCTCTGCAGCTTCCATTGAATCTGTTCCTCAGTGTAAAAATTCGCATGAGATTTATGGGAAGAGAAGAAGGGATATGAATAAGTAGCTAGGAAAACTTCCTAGAGTACAGCTGGCCTCCTGCAGGAGTAGGTCTAGTTTTTGTTTAAAAGGAAACAAACCAAGATCCCATCCCTGCAACAAAGACTGGCTAGGCTGCACATGATTAGAGGAAACCTTAATGTTCTGTGTCTCCAGAGATGGCCTACAAGATGAACCCCTGAAGGAGGTGGAGGCCTGATCTGTGAAAATCAACTCTTCCCACCAGAAGATCACCCTTGTTTGAAATGACACAGAGCTTGTCCCAGCAATACTTGGGAAGAGGATCTGCTGGTGGTGCTGCCTCACCTCTCGTGAGAGGCTCGGAGCTGACCAGCCCATTACTATTTTTGCTTTCCCAAACTGAAGCAAACAAGGAAATGGGGAAATATGAGAAGCGCTTTTTTGTAGAGGGCTTTTGGCACAGCAGCCCTGCCTGGTCACTGCTGGTTAAAATGATAATTTGAAGCAAAATAAAGTTAAAAGATCTGTAAACTTCAGCAGGTATCAGGAAAGAAAAAAAGAGGGGGGGAGGGGACAATCTGATTACTTATCATGCTTTCTTAAGTCCATAGATGTGTAATGACATGTCCACAGTCTACAGCTGGACTTATTAACAACACTTTGAAATATTCTTAATTTTTTCCCCTGCTTTCTTAGAGAATAAAGAAAATGGAGGGAGGGACAGATGAGACTAAACATAAGAAGTCACAGGGTAGGAGTTACTTCTTCAAAATCAAAACAAATTTCAATATATTTTCATGAAAAACAGCCTGACTCTTCTTTAAATGGCCTTTATACCCTAAGGCCCACAGCATGACAAGACTCTGGCACTATCTACCCAAACTGTCAATGCTGTAAGGCATGGCTTGTATGCAACATATTTGGTCAAGATGATGTCATGCACAGTTTTATATTTGAATTCTTTGTGCTGTACAATGGACTGTTTTTCAAGGCACAAAAGGTTAAATTGACTGGAATATTATTGGGTAGAGTTGAGAACATGTCTATATTCCACTCAGAGGTAAATTCTTAACCTGACTTTCAGCCAAGAGCATCTCTGAAGTGAGGCTTGCTTAGAGATGTAATGTTTACCATTCTTTTTCAAGTCAAAAAGCTTGTGATTTTGTAGAGGGAAAAACAAGACTTGCCATATACTTGATTTTGTATTTTTATAAGCTGACACCTACCTTAGGTAAGAAAAATTGTCTTCCTTGTTCTGAATACTGATGTTTAGGTTAGAGTTAAGCCCTCCAGAGAGGTAGATATCCCTACAGCAATCTGTAGGGAAACACCTGAAGTCAGCAGCCTGAGGTGTTTGGTGCTAGTCACTTATGGAACAGTAAGGATGAGGAGTCAGTCCCTCCTACATGCTGCACTTCACCAGGAGTCCATAAGCTGTGGTCCTTTTCTTTCCCTGTGAAATGCTGCTGGTTCCATTCTTATTGATGCCATGGGTTGTTAGTAAAAGTGCCCAGATACTGGCAGACAACCACGTTAGCCCTTCCTCAGCCTAAAGTCAAGAAAATTCAAATCTCCCACCTACACAGAGAGTACTTACATGTCCAGCTTATGAAGTGTTTGGGAGAAGAAAAGAAGGCTGAGGAATGTAGAAAACATTGCACGCCCTGAATAATCCAACCAGATGATCCACACTCTGCCCAGTGTGGATCAATAAGGCAGAATGGGATTTTTATCCTATGCAGGGGGACCCCATTTCCACAAAGGAATCAGGCAAATTTAGTTCAAAAAGAATTTACCCTAAATATGTTTGGATTGTATTATCTTAAAAAACAAACAAATTAAAAATTCAAGACTCATGATATGTTGAGAGAGGATGAAGAAAAGTGAGCAGTTTTTTTTTTTTTTAATTAAAAATGTGAAGAAAGAGTCACAAGATAAAATCCGGGAGGACCTTGGGCACTCACAAGAAAAACAGACTTTCTTGTAGGAAGAACTTCAATCACTAGGCTGCACTATGTGGTATAACTGATGGGTCCCTCTTTCCATCTAATGACTTCTAAATTATTGTACAAACATGCCGCTACTTCTAGGAAGAGTGTCTTACCTCCCATTATTCTGAATAAATTCTTCTCACCTTCAGGAAGAAGGAAGAAATGGATGCTGAACCCTCCTTAAGATGAATTCAGGTCACATAATTAAAAATATCAGTAGAGAGCAAGAATATTTCTCCCTCAGGTCTCACACTTCCCAATCAAAGAATCCTATATAAAGAATAGCATCAGCAATTGCTTTTTATGCCATCTGCTACAACTGGTGTGTCTTAGGTATGCTTTGATAACATCTTCAGATCTAAGCCCTAGAGAACTGTGGCCAGGATGCGGGGAATTGAGAAATGCCTGATATCTCAATTGGATTTTGGTTTGATTTTAAAGGAATTAAGTACTGAGCTGTTCTGTTCTCTCAAGGCAAGGAATTTGGAGTGCCCTTAGTGTCTCTCTGCTTAAGAAACACAAAAAGTAAAGCAGTTAGAGATCTAAGATGCTTCCTGGGATATGTAAAAGGAGTTTTCAGAGACACTATTTTAGGTCTAACTAACTGCTCAGACTTTAAGTCCTATTTATCACAGCTACAATGCATGTTCTATACTCTCTTCTACCAATATGGATTCATATTAAGTGAAAGGTAATATACACATAGGATAAAAAAGGAAGGTTAACTTGCAAAATTTATATCATTGATGGTCCTTCTTCAACTGATACCTTGCCAAGGCTGGCCTAGAACAGAGACTAAATGGAATTAAAGAATAAAGTAGGTATTTGTTAAAAGGTCTCAATTGATACACCTTGGGCAGCACAAGACCTCAGCCAGGGCTACACCCCAGATGAACCCAAAATGACCACAAAAAATGGATGACCGGTCATGAGGTGTCTCACTTTTATAAGATCTTGTCCATTTGCATGTTTGAGTTAATTGTCTAATTGTAACTTTAGCTTATGAAGTCCCATCCTTTTTGTTTTTCTCTCTTCAGTCCACATTGTTTATGCTCTTGGGCCTGATATTTGGATCATTTCTCCCTGGTCCCCAGCAAGAAATAGAATTATTTTGTCTAGCTACTCTGGGAAGAGAGCTTACCACCCCTTATTATGAAGTTCAGAACTACACATTAAAGCAGTACAGAATCTTAAAATTATGAGAGCTAAAACCTAAGGCATCAGAACAATTTATCACTCAAAATTTACACATTCAAAAGAGTATTTATATTGACTTTCATTATGTTTCATTCTGAACTAAATCACACTGGTTTCACTCAAATTTATCTTTGTCTCATCAAATAAAATTTGCTTGCTTAAACTTCACGCTAAATATTGGCCTTTTGAGAACAGGAACTTGTCTTTGAATGACAACAAACCAAATCATTTTATCTGAAGTTTATTATGATATTGATATTTTATTATGTGATATGGATATTAGGAAAAACTGCTTCACAAAAAGTGTGGTCAATCTTTGGAACAGGCTGCCCACAGAAGTAGTTGGTTCACCATCCCTGGGTATTTAAAAGATGAGTAGGTGTGAGGCTTGAGGACATTGTTTAGTGTTGGGAAAATAGTTGGACTCGATGATCTTATGAATATTTTCAAACTTAAATTACTCTATCATTTTATGATACCATGAATTATTCTGCTTCCATAGCACCTATTTTTTCTAATATACAATTTGGATGTTGGTACTCAAGAAATGAAGGACCTTCCTTGTTATGCTTGTCTACTCTGTTTTGTAAATTCTGCATAGATACAGAAACATTTCCATCTGCTTTAGGGGGTTCTATTATCAGTCACATATGCGCTGAGAAATACTTCTTCTGTTTTAGCACTAGACCTGATCAGATAATTCACAGTGAATAATTTATTTGAACAAATTTAGACTTTCTTTTATTTGTTAGTTATCCAGAAATTGGTTTTTGATATTCTTGAATTTAATAATTTTTTAAAAGTATTTACTTGATAACTTCTGTGAATAATCAATGAGAAAAAGGTTTCCTTGTGGACTGTTTGACATGAGTACTAAGAGCTTGGTGCTGTTGCTCAGATTTTTTAGACACCAAGGCAATATAACGTTTTCCTACTTGACTGTGTGAATAAATTTAAGCTGTTGTATGTGAATGCTTACATGCAAAATTCAAAATTTGCTCTTCATAGCAAGTAGTAGTCAGCACAGTAATGCTGCAACTGTGTACATCTGTAAATATTTCATTTCCATACTTCCAATAGTGTAAATAGGATATTCCCTTCCACATGTGTTTTAATTTTTGCACAAGTGGGTCTAGATAAAGGGGTATATGTAGGTGGCCAGCCTGTATTTTCTGGATGTCTGCTCTTTAACACCATAACTGGAAGAAAAAACAAACGAGTACTACTGCTGTTAGAAAGTAAGCTATTGTTCTGAGAATTTTTTAAAACATTCTTTCTTCTATCATCATTGCCAGCTTTCTATTTCAAAATAACCTTAATCTTGTGTCTGTGAAAAGTTAAATATTTGACAACAAAACATCTTGAACAGTAGCTTCTTATTAGAAAATTGGAACACTTTAATATGAAATACACAATATTTTTTATTTATGAATTACAGCATAAAAATAGGCAGCAAATATTAAAAATTGTGTTCATAAGAATCTTCAGAATTCAGAGTCTGGTAAATCAAATGGAATAATTCAAAGATAGGATTGTTTATCTGTATTTTGAAGCTGATTAAGCTAATTTCTGTTTCTTTTAGTAAAAGTTACAGAGGCTTTATCTGTAATTAGATGAACTAAATCTTTCTGAGACATTCAATATAGAAAAATAAGCAGAAAAAGTGCAGTTGTTTTATGATTTTCAATGTTGTTTAAAGCATGGTAACCATGAACTTATTTTGAATTTTAATTCATCATGGCACTTGCACAAGATTGATTTATTTATCTCCCTTTATATTCCTTTGGAAATGTCATTTATGTAGCACCAAAATGCTATGTTTTAGTTAGGCTGTTGCAAATTCGACACGTAGCTGACAGATGATGTCTAAGCATTATGTAGGGCTATTAAAGATGACATAGATTGCACAAATATATCAGTACATGAGGAAGAAGGCTGGTGAAGTTTTAGGAAAAATCTAACATCACTTGCTGAAAGTCAGAAGTGGAGTTATGCAAATTAAATAAAGGAGAGAAAATATATCATCAGCAAGACAAGAATCAAAACTCTATAAGGCAGTTGTATCAGGCCTAGAGTAATAAAATAAAATGGGAAAAAACCCTGAAACACAAATTCAGGAAACAAATACGGGTAGAGCAGAATATAACAGTTTAAATCACGTGCTTGTGCACATAGGTTTCAATTTGTCTTGTGCTTCAGACTCCTAGAAATTTCCTTGGAAAGTGCAGAACCCTACATAAGAAATTTGAATCCTTTAGTACTGTGTTGTTAGTTTTTATTAAGTATACCTGTAACACCTCTTAAAAATAATCCACCAACCCCTTTCCTCCTCTCAGGGTTTCACAAATGAAAGTGGAAATTATATGCCCTAATTACAAGAAGACACAGATTATTTTGAAAGACACAATTGTCCCAGCCCTTATTGTAGAGTTTGACCAAATAAGTAGAAATAGACAATAACAGGACTAGGGGTTACAAAAAGAGATCCAATGTCTGAATGTGACTAGAACTAGGCATAAAACAAAGTAAAAGTTATCTAGCCAGTAGTTCATATACATTTCTACTTTCCTAACTGACTAGAACTTGTACAAGAGCATGAAAAATGGGATGAAAATATGTTTGAGGTTAAATCAATTATCTCACATTTGTATTCTTGAATTTTGCATTTGGGTTATCTGTGTTGCAGAAAGGTGTGTCCTCACCTTGTGCTTTCTGTTGGAATGAAGGAACAGTTTGTTCCAGAGACCTTTCCTGCTGATAGACATGGACATGACAACACCTGCACTGGTGCCTCCTGGTCTAGCCTGCACCAGTAAGATTTCCATGGCCATGAGCTCCCTGTCCTCATTTAAATTGCATCTTTTCAAGGATTTTGCAAAGAGCTTACACTGAGGACAGTGTTCTGTGGTAATGATGGATATGACTGAGAGCACTATAAGAAAAAAGAGGACGGTGATTAGCACGGTATTGAACAATGTGCAACAAAAACATTAATCTCTCAGGTAGACTTTGTTCATATTTTGCCCTATAGTTTGAAGGTTAACATAACTTCAAGTAATACTTGCTTGAATTTTTGTCTTGTGAACTCATCTACTTGGTTTTACATTGTCCCATTTTGTTTTGCTTTTAGCTTTAAATTCTTTCCTCTCTCCTTTCTCAACTTGTTCTTCTTTTGTTTCTCTTGTGACACCATAGTGGCAGCACAGTAAAGATCCACAGAGTTCTTCTTTCTTCAATTCAATTTGACTCTAACATGTTGCTCTGTCTCTTCCTGAAATTATATTGCCATTTCCAGAAATGACATGGCAATATTTCACTTGAGTCACTTGCCATTTTAAGCAGACTTTCATGTATTTGCATTAATGATATGAAACAATGCCTAATGGAACTACAGTGTGGAGAAAGGTGAAATTAAATTAGTGTAGCTTATTTTCTGCTGTGCACTGAATTGGCAGAGAAAATAAAATTGTGGATTGCTATACATTTACAAAAATCCTGAGGAATCATTCCTAAAACTATTGTCAAAATCTGTGCATGCTGATAAACAAACAACAGATATAAATTTACTCTGCTTGGATCTGAGGAAAAGATAATATTAGTGTGGTGTGTTGGTCCTGTCTGGACACCTGGTCCAAAACTGCTCTACCCTCTTCTTAGCTGGGTAGGGGAGATAAAATATAACAAAAGGCTCATGGGTCAAGATTAGGGCAGAGAGGGATAATGTTACACCAGTTACAAACACAAGCAAAAGATATTTGACTTGGGCAAATTAGTTTAATTAATTGCCAATCAAAAAATAATAGGGTAATGAGAAATAAAACTCAAATCTTGAAAACACTTCCCCTCTTCTCTTACTTCCCTTTCTCCTGGGCTTGACTTCACTTCCAGTTTTTTCTACATCCTTCCCCCCAGCAACACAGGGGATCAGGAAAAGCAGGCTGTGCTCAATTCATCACACGTTTCTACTTTTCCTTCCTGCTCAGAGGCAGGACTCCTCACACTCCTCCCCTGCTACAGCATGGCATGGCTCCCATGGGACTCAGCCAGTCCTCCATGAACTTCTCCAGTGTGAGTCCTGCCCATGGGCTGCAGTTCCTCACAAAGTGCACCAGCACTGGGTCCCTTCCACAGGGCACAGTGGTGGCTCCAGCATGGTCCCCAACAGGGTCACAAGTCCTGCCAGCAGACCTGCTCTAATGTGAGCTCTTCTCTCCATGGGGCCATAAGCCCTGCCAGAGCCTGTTCCAAGTGCAGGCTTCCCATGGGATCACAGCCTCCTCTGTGCATCCTACCTGCTCCAGTGTGGGTCCTCCAGAGGCACAGCTGCCTCATCATGGTCTTCACTATGGCTGCAGGGCAATCTCTCCTCTGGTGCCTGAAGCACCTCCTTCCCCTCCTTCCTCGCTGACCTTGGTGTCTGCCGGGCTGTTTCTCTCAGATGTTCTCACTCTTCCCTCTTTAGCTGTTATTGCACAATGTTTTTCCTCCTTTTTAAATACATTATTCCGGAGGCACTAGCACTGTCACTGAATGATTTGACCTAGGCCAGAGTCAGGTCTGTCTTGGAGCCAGCTGACTGTTGAATGTGGGGGAACATCTTACAGAAGAAACCCTGTAGCCTTTACCATTCAAATCCTTACCAGGCAAATGCAACACAGTTGGTGAAAGGCATAAAAAATCTGCATGCAAAGATTTCAAAACTATTTTGCAGTTTTCTCAAAACATGGCTAGTTTTCTTGCTCTTTAGCAAACAACACATGAACTTTTGAAGAAGTCTGACTAAGCCCTTTTGCAATGTTTTAAAAATTTCAAAAATTGGTGTATTGAAATAAAATACAAACAAACAGGAAACACCATCAACTGTCTGTGATTCACATTTCTGAGCAGACAGCAGCATTGCACAACAGCTTGAGACTGGAAACAAGAAGGCTCCTACATCCAGATGAAACTTCATGGGGATTTCAGGCAGAATATAATTATTTCATATAATTATATTATATACGAATAGAATATAATTATGCAAAGCTGGAATTTTGTCAGGACACTGTGGTGAGCACCTATGCTTTGTGAAAAGCTTATGGGGATTTTTAATTACAATAAGTGGTCAGAATCTTAGTTTGATGTCTCAGCCAAGAGATGAATTGATACTGAACTACCAGACTCTCAGTACATGCCTGGGTAGTATGAAAATAACAGAACCATTAGACAGCTTGACTCACCTTGTAGTGATGGCAGAATGGGCTGTATCTGAAATCTGGAACAACGATTAAAAAATACTGTTGCTCCTCAACAGAAGAACAGTGATTATAAGGGATGTAACTCTGCATTCAAGATTCTTTCATTCTGGGGAAAGATATGCATCTGCTAAACATGCAGATATGTTATCTGTTCACTTCAGAAACACTTAAACAACTGAGCATCTCTCCTTAAAAATTACCACAGAATGGAATAACTTTTAAGAAGTTATACTGTGGAATGAGTCTTATGATATGAACTCATTATGAGTTGTAGAGCCTTCACTCAGCAGAGTGGATATTACACTGGATAGCTGAATACCCAAAAGTTTCTTAACTGGTTCAGTCCTATCTGTGTAATCTATCTATCTTCTCATGTCACACCCAGCTCTACTGTATCTGAATTTCTTCCAAGTCTCTCTGGGGCAACAATTTTTTCATTATTTTTGGTAATATAATATAAACCGGAGGCTAAAGTATCATTATTTTATTGCTACCCCTGAGATATTTTTGTCAGATGTTAATTCACAATGTAGCAAAGTTCTTTCAACAGAACAGAAACTAGAGTTGACACTTTGGGAAAATGGATTTGAAATGTCCATGAGTAGCTTTTTAACTTTTCTATATGAGTTGTGTTAGACATTTCCAAAAACACTTTAAAATATTGCTAGGAGTCCTACTTTCAGAATTTCTAGCAGGTTTTTGCTTCTTTTTTTAAACTTGGGGTTGCTTACATCTTAACCGAGATCCTGCCTGAGCAAAGGGTATCTGATTCAAAGTTCAGACTGAGACTATTCAGCTTTAATTTACTTTAAGGTCCCATTTTGGTAGCTTTCCCATGAGTTTGCATTAAGTTTGTAAAGTCATGATAATTGACTCTCAGATTAAAGCACACACTGAGTGGTGCCTGGATAGGATTATGAGTTGAGGTGCCTTGTATATTTTTTGAAATGCTGGAAGGAGAAAGAAAAAGTGAGTTGCTGCCCTGATTTTTGTGTAGCTACATACACAGATGCATATAACAGGCAATAAAACGCATTTGTCTATAGGCTCTCAACATGAGGCAACCTGATTGCCAGAAACTAACTCATGCAAGAATATGGTCCATATACAAAAAGCCAACTTAACTTTAGCAGAGCTGCTACTGGCTTCACTGTAATTAAGTGCTAATCGTAGGGGTGTGCTGTTTTGCAAGGCAGTAAACCGGTTTCCTGAGAGGATAAACTTGGAGGTCAAAGGCTGGGGAGTTGGCTCTGTCGGGGACCAGGATCGCTGCTGAGAAAAGCAGCACACCTGTCCTGTTATTGTGATTATGAGACAAACGTGAATAAAGTCAGTAAAACAAAGTAACCTGAAAGTCTGGAAAATGTACTGACATAATTGTTCAGAGTGGCGTATCGTGCACGCTGTGAGCAGGGAGCTGGGCTGTGCCAGGTCCCACAGGACAGGCTCAGCTCCCCAGCAGGGAACACATGAAGGGGAGCTCTCACAGGGCTCCAGAGCCATTGCCCCTCAGCACCATCTCGGGAAAGCTGCTCCAACTTTATAAGGTTATATTTTCCAAGCTATGAAATGACAATGTTATTTAGTAAACTTCACAGAGGTGTTGCAAAGTATAAATAACAAATTACATATAGCTCTTCAGTATAATAGGATGGAAAGTTTAATCTGCAGTAAATAAAAATAGCAGCTGTTCCACATTTCAATGCTGTGCAATACCGTGAGTAGGAATTGCAAGAATAGATTCAATAAAAAAAACCATAAAGTTTCTTGAAAAAGGTGGAAAAAACCCCTTTGAGAGTAAGTTAAAACAACTATACTTTATTCATGGACTAGGAAAGAGAGGGAAGGAGAGAGGTGCTGTGCTTTTACATTCAGAACAGCACATTTATCAGTAAGTAATTGGAGTGTTGGTAAGCACTGGGAGGGAGCAACCATCCCAGCATAAAAAGCTGGGACCTGACATAGGGAGAATCATGGGCGTATTGTTTCTGCATCATGGATACCAAATATCTGAGGCTCATTTCTATGGTAGATAGACTAATATGGTTTCAAAACCAAGTAATTTTTTGATCCACAGAGAATGTTATATTAGCAAAAAAGCTCTTTCCCAAAGACAAGAACAAAAGGGACAAAAGCTCTAAACCCAAGAGCAGAAATTTCCGCACAACTATATTAACATTAAAAATACTCCTGACATATGGAGAAATGAGCTTGTCAAATTTCCTGTCACAGGAATAAGTGAAACAAAGAATTCAGTTATTTTAGTTATTTATATAAAGGCTGAAATACTTCTAATCATAAGCAAAAATATGTATGTATATAACTTCACATGCAGACATTTGTTCCAGCAGCCGATACTGTTAAAACCTTTAGAGATATACCTCTTTAGAGATGCATCTGGAGAAGTGAGAAACATGGACTGGTTTGGGGTCAAAATGAAAATAGTTCTCTCCCATTAACCCTTGCACTCATCACAGGACCCCTCACAAACTTGGGCAGCATTTTTACACCTCTATGGCACAGAGCTCCTGCAGCCAGCCATCAAGAAAGTCAGAGGGAAGACCCCTCCTGTCTGCACAGCTTAATAAAAAAAATTACATTTCACCTCCTTCCTACACTGGAGAATCTGATAAGAATGGTATTAATGAAATAATATCACAGAAGTTGCATTTATGGTCTGGTCCCACCTCACATTCCCTGTGCTTTACATAAATGATGACTGTCACCTTGCAGTGCTCATCCTGTGTGTGTTCAAGATGATGAGATGATTGCATTTCTCATGTTTGGTATGAATCTTACCAGTGTGTGTAAATACCTGACAAGGAGATTAAAGAAGATGGCAGTAGGCTGTTCTCACTTGTGCCCACAGACCAGACAGAGTCAAGGGGCAGAAATGGCAATAAAATAAATTCCATTTCAACACAACAGAATTTTTTGCTGTGACTGGTCAATAGGACAGAAAAGAACCTGGAATGGCAAGGATATTTTGAAGAACCCTGGAGATGTTCAAAACTCGACTGGACAAGTCTCTGAGCTCCCTGCTCCTCCTGACCTTGCTCTGCACTGTGGGGCTGGACAAGGCCATCTCTAGACCTGCCTTCCTACTTCAGCTGTTCTGTGACTGCCAAAATAACCATCAGCCTTACAACCAGCATGATGATCCTTCTGTTTGACTAATCTACCTGTACTTTTATTGATGAGGAAAACAAACTGTATGACTTTCACATCCCCTAGACAGAATATATGTATTAATGGAAGACAGTTAATTGATTTGTAATTAGACCTTTATTTTAAAATACCTATGTTGCTGGATTTTTGATGGTGCTGAATGAATTTATGTACAGTGACTCTCCAGTCACATGTATCACTGCTGCAATACTAGTATAGTTACTATAGTATGGTTGCTATAGAGGGATTTTTTATTTATAGATACCCAGGGACATTGCAAAGGCACAATGCAGTTAGACATATTTCATATAACCCTAGAAATTCACACTGGAAAAGACCTTAATCCCAAAGTAAATTAGCTGAATCTGTTAGATGAAGATCTGCAGCATCTCCAAATGGAGACTCCAAAACTTCCACAAGCAATCTGCTACTGCTACTTGGAGGAAGCTTTCCCTCACAGCAAAAGTCAGTCCCTCTTCCTGTGATATTTTATCTATCCTGTCCATGAAAAATATGTTATTTTCAGCAGCCTTTTATGTATTTGAAAGGTTGATGTCTCTTTTCTTGACTGAACAAGGCCATGTTTTCTAGATTTGTGACTACTCTCACTGACTCTCACCTGGACTCCTTCCAGTTAGACCACATCTTTCTTTAATTTATACAAATCGCATAAGAGAAAGGTATGGCTTTATAGATGGTGTTCCTGCACACACAAGGGTTTTTGGGAGTTGGGGGAACAAACCAGAAACACTGTTGGATTCTGGAACAAAACCAAGCTTCAAAAATATTGCAAAAAAATGCCGTAAAGGGGAAAAACAAAGTCGTAAAATATCTTAAAGGTCTCCAATATTCGTTCCCAGAGCAACTAATAGTGGTTTAGGATGCTACTACTTTTCTGCCAGAGGTTTTTGCCTGAGCAGCAATGTTGAACATATTCAGAGAAATTAAATGCAGATCAAGATGCATTTCCTAGTTTAACTTGTTGCATAAGACCCCTGCATCAAGCCCAAGAGCTGCTGATTGAATGAAGCATATTTCAGAAAGACAGCCAATCCTGATTTAAGGACTGCCAATGATAAGGGATATATCAGATCTCTGCACAATTTATTCCAATGGTTAATTGCACAACCTAATTGTTAGTTTGAATTTGTTCAGCTACAGCTTCCAGTCATTGGACATTGTTATGCTTTTGTTTACTAAACAAAAGATCCCTCTGCTATCAGAAATATTTCTTCTGCTGCTCACTGTAATGCAGCTGTCTCAGATGTTGGCTCACTTCTTTTGCAACATTTCTAATTTTTACATCTTATTTAGCATGTTTAGAACTTGCTTCTTTGTTTGGGATATTGGGGTTCAATAATCACCTAGTGGCACATAAGAGAGTAACTACAAGAGCCAAAACTTCTGAAGCTATTTCAGAGGGTTTCAGATCAATCCTTTATCGCTTGGGAGCCACTGTGTGTGGATTTCTTCAATCTTGTGCAGAATATCCCTTGTACCAACATCTTCCCCTTTCATTCAGAAGTAAAGTAAGTTGGAAGTTTGAGCAAACAATTACTTGACAGCTCAAAGTTCCACGTTTAATATGTGACTGAAGCAACTTAGTCTGTGACTTACGAAGGTGTTCTTGAATTATCTAGTTGCTTCTTAAAATGATGTTTTTCAGTTTTAAGTGTCTTGAAAATTGTCCATATGGTCTTAGTCATAAGAAAGGTGGACAGAACTGCAGCCATCTGTCCCCACAGTGGTGTGGGGAGGTCCTGTTCAGAATCTGCACCTACAGTTCTTCATACAGTAGTGGTGTGGAGTCGTGTCTTCTCCATGAGATTATTTTGTGTCTGGTTTCCCTAGAAACTCTGAGCATAAACAGAAGATGTAGGCCTTTTGTCAGCTGAGAATTTCATGAGATTTGGCAGATTATACAAATAGGTACTGCACATGTGCAGATTGACTCAAACATGGGTGTGCAATAAGATGGTTTTATCCTGTGTATTTTGAATTTAACAGTTCAGGCATTTGAAGTGTGATATTTACCAGATGCATCCAGTCTCTGTGTTGTAGAGTCAATCTGCTGATGCACAGTAAATGTGCCACATTTAGAATGTATCTTACAAACTGCATGTTCCTACAGACCATTAAGGTTACTCAAGTCCTGAACTGGATGTGTGCCCTGAGCACAGAAGGCATTGGTATTTTGCACATGAGAGCAACTCCCCCTTTGCCCTGTGGCAATCAAAACTCATAATTCATAAATTTCATTTTGTAGAAAATTCTTAAAGAACAAATAAGTATATCTTGCTTTGTGGTTTTAATTCAAACTGATTGATCTAAAACGTATTTTATCTCCAAGGTGCTATTGTCCTTCTGATTAATCTTTCAGAGTTTTAAGATAGCATCTTAGTGAAAACATGTAGTGTTAGCACTGAAGGTTTTTCTACCTCTAGGGTTTTTTTTTATTTAGCTGTGCCTTTTCACTGTAAAATTAGAGGAAATATATTAATGTTGGCTAATTAACAAAACATTCCACAAGTCCTGAATTGTTTAATTCCACAAGTTCCAAGCTGTTGCACCCAAAACAGAATACAGACATTTAAATTGGTTATAAACACTTTCTCAGACACTTTTTATTGCTCTTTTACTGTTTGTAAGTGTTACAAGGCAAAGTGAGAAAAGTACTAGATAAGATCGCCTATTCCTTTTTTTGCTATTATCATTCTTTAAGGCTATGTTATATAGCACTTCCTTCTAGCAAAGCAAAAAGAATGGGACCATCATTACAAATTTTATCACATAAAACAAGGAAAGGAAGGAATCCAAGTACTGTTGAGAGTAGGCCATAAGATGATAAGCATCTTCACTATCTGTGCCATACATCGTTTGCCTACAAAATTGCTTTGATCTAATACACAGCCTTTGATCTAAAGAAATTAGCCATCTTCCCTTCTCTTGAGGAGACAAAAGGTGAAACTGTATAGCCAGTTTTAGTGGAGGATGTTCTTTTAGCTTGGTTCACTTCCCATTTTGCTCCCAGCAGGTCCATGTGTGAGTGCTGATTCACTCTGTTCTGGAGCAGCCAAATGTGTCCATTGCAGAGAAGCAGACAGCTCACTCCAGGGTCTCCTCCAGGTGGAGTATTCAAGCAATGCTTAGTTTGGGTCCCCTGACTCCAACAGTGTAACACTCAAAATTCTTTCTCTACTTGTATCCTGCAACATCAGTCCTTGCCATCAAAACTGCCATGTGAATGGCTGCAGCAGAACTTTGCCATTATTTCAGGCACACAGGAATTAAAAAGCTCACACAATTAACAATTGTATTTCAAGACCAGTGGAGGATAAAAGTGTACCTTATAGCTCATCACTTAATAGTGTATGAGCCAGAGCATACCGACCAGAGAGACAGGACTCAGGATAAAAGGCAGCTGCCAGGAGCAGCAGTAGCCAACAGCAATTACATCAAAATAATCAAGCAAAAAATGAAGCCCAGCCAAATATATATGGGTGTACTTATATATGTGTATGCGTGTGTGTGTGTGAGAGAGAGAGAGTTCTGCAGTGGGTTGTCCCATTTAGAAGTTCTTCTTCCCTCACCAGCTACAAGATTTGGAGCAGGACTCTACCCCTACAACACGGCATAGAGCTAATGCTTGTATTGATCTCATGACTAACAGTATGCTCTTTCCTTGTCTCTCCTATGCAGAGATTATGCAGTTTTGTAGCTGACAAACAGTTTGGTTTAGGTGAAAGAGAAAAAGTTTTCACTTTTTACATTTCCTAGTCTATTTTTGGTCTCTTCCTGCCTTCTGACTCATAATGGCTGTTCACTCTTCTATAGTCTCCTCTAGCTGATGTCAAAGTGCAAAACAACAAATGCATTTGGCTGCATGATAACGCAATGGGTTGTTCCCAGGATGTGTAACTCTATCTATTTAATTAAGTAGCAATTAATTTGAATATGTTCATATATTCTCTCAGCACACAGGATTTGTAGGAGCCAGTGTATTACCCAGCTGCTTGTCATTCTTTAGTTCAACGTGAATGGGAGATCATAGGACACAGATGTAGCTGAGAGTTTTAAACCAGATTTCAGACAGAAATAAATGTCTTTTAAGGAGAATTATCTCATTACACTCTGAGAAAAAGCAAAAGGTTATTAGAGGTCACATATTGCCAAATTTTCTCATTTGAGGCTGCCTGTGTATACTGGCTTGTGTAGGGGTTTCATCAGATGACAATTGGACCTTCGTAATCAGATGTCCTGGTGACATCCAAAGTTTCAACTACAGAGCCTAGAGTATTGACTGATTTAATTTCTACTGTCCTGTTGAACAGAAGGATTATATATTTTTATTACATTTTTATATAAAACAGAAAGAAAAGCTTAACAGACATGAAAGGTTCTTACATATAGAGCAGCTAATGAAATGTAGAAATAGTCATTTTTCTAAGATCTATTGCTAAGTTTAACCTGTGTAAGCAAGCATAGTGTTTTGCTTACTTAGTTAACTTCGTTATCCATTATACCTTATCAACTCGTGAAAGTTTCCAGTTTTTCACTCAGGGATTAAAAACCCATGCCTAACTGACATTCGTACTGTTGTCCAAAGTACTTTTAAAAAATAAAATATGTGGAAATTGGCAAGAGAGAGGAGAATAAATATAATGGATTTTTTTTTGAAAGGTAAAATGATGCAAGGTTTAATAAATTTTAGGTATATGTTTTATAGATTAAATTTTTATATACATTTTTGAGATGGCTTTCACTAATGAGCAGACTGCTTTTTGTACTAATTATCCAATGGTAGTGCTAAAAGGTCATGATAAGATCTCGTCGAAATACTTTGTTTTGAATATCCCTCTGTTTAAAAGATAAATCAAAACTGAACATGGTGCAAGAGGAGAAGAGGAACGTTTTCAGCCCTCTGGTCCTCCCTATTACTTACAATGATGACACTAAAAATGTTTTGTTTTGGTTTACCTAGTAAAGCAAAAATTGAAGAAAGAGCTATAAATAAATCAAAAAAGGAGACCTAGTAAAAGACTGTTTAGACTAAGGAACAAATACCAAAAAAAAAAAAAAAAAAGGGAATAAAAGGGCCATGAATAAACTAAGAATGAAAATGAGTTTCAGATTGATCTTCAGATCAAAAGAATAGTGAGGTTTTTATTACCCTGTCCAGTAAGAGAGGTAGGACATGGCCAGGCCTCCCATTGTCCCCTGGCAAAATCCATGGGCAACACCAGCTTCCCACTGCACTTCTTCCCTACTATCAAGCCTGTGCACTCCTAAAACTGTGTGATTCAGGTTAGACTTTGGCTCTGAAAACATTGAAAATTTCCACACTTTCTTTGGTTATTCATAGATTACTTTTGTATAAACCATGATATCAATAAAAAACTAGCACCTGAAACTTTACATTTGTTTGCATTTATGTAGATGTTGAAGTATTCTACAGGTCTGGAGATTTTCTCTGTGTTGATCTCAAGTTAAAAGAATAGTATTTTGAATTTTGCCTTATACCCAATGGTATATCACCAAAATCTCCATCAAATCTTATCAAAATCTCTGGGTTTGGTGTGTTCACATCAAAATAAATGTATTACAAACTGTACAAACTGGAAGATATAATGCCAAATTTAGGGTTTTTTCCAAACATGTTTGGTTTTCATATTTATAAAGACTTTATTATAGCCTGCTAAGTTTGCTTTGATTACTTTTAGTTCCTAACTCAGCTCAGATATCTTTAACATCTTTCAGGTCCAAACAATTACTATAAAACAGTCTGTCTCTGGTATAATCATAATGTAAAGCATATTTTTATGTTTAATATAAGGAAATTATGCATTGAAAAGTAAAGCAACATATAATTAATAGCAAACCTGGCTAATGATAGCTAAAATACATCAAAGCGTGCTCCAGCACATTGGCTAGTATATATGCTTTCGGCAAACTAACTTCCAAGCAAATTAACTTCTAACTAGGGATCACCTTGAATTTTATAGTGGGAGACGCTGATTGAGGCTTTGATTCATTAATAAAATGATAGATCCATGTCATTAACTCATGCAGTTGATGCATAAGTTGATGCATGATCTTCCTATTGCAGTGTTTTACTCGATGACTGCTGAACACATGGTATTCTTATATGTGTTCAATTCACGGATGGTTATGGTGCTTGTGTCATTTATTTGGGACTTGGGTCAAGGATTATTCTAACATGCAGAGGCTCTTTTGGGGAGTTACCTAGGTTGTTGGTTTCTTAGACATTGTTCCCATTGGTTTGTTTTACTCATCTATCAGAAGCAAAATGAAGTCTTAGATGGTTTTCATGTAATTTTTATGGACCCATGAATGTTAATGGCCAAAAGGCACTGCAAGGGCTATTCTAACCTTTTGAATTATGCACTACATGGACTTCATTCAATGAAGAGAATTAGTAGGGTCTGCTACCTAGATTCTATCAAGTGAAGTAATATAGAGCCGAATTACAGCTTATCCGGCCTAGAATTAGATTGGGATCTTCAAAGAAATCACAGGGAGCTCAGTACTGTAAAATGTCTACTCATATTCCTACTTTTAAAACCTTCACTGTTGAGTTTACTTTGTAGAACTGAATCTGGGTGAGAAAATTATATCAAGAAAATAATTACTGGCAAAGCTTTGAGAAAGACCTTGCATGGGTCTTCATTTGTTTATAAAGTTGTCTCCTGATTCTTGTCTACAGTGTGCTTAATTGCTTAGTGAGTCATCAGGATGAAGCTACCATTTTTTGCCCTATTATCAAGTGTTTTGAAGATGGCTGGGCTGTTCTGTCCTCTCTAACTCACTGGATCTTGTATATTGATTGTTTATCTCATGAGGATTCAATGACATCATGCTTCCTTGCCCTGGAGGGTTGGGCCTAAACTGAGCAGAGCAGAATTACAGGGTTTCAAGAAGCCTTCTGTTCAAAGTGTCTTCACAGCCATGAGTCAATGTTCCTTCAATTGATGCTGTATTTTCATAGCATTGTTCAGCTCTAATGATGAGAAGCCATTGCACAATTAAGATAGATGCAGTCTTGTTTCCCTGCTTACTAATCTGAAGAAGCTGTTTTGCTTTATGTTTCACCTAACAAGAAGTGTAAGGTGGAGCTTTGAGAAGATGAGAACATGTTCAGACTCATTTTTTGATGGCGTTTTTTCAGATGGCTCTGAAATCATATATGGCCATCATCCATTATTAATAGCAAGTTTAACTATTATAGCAACTAATTTCTCCATCAGCTGAGTAGCACTTCAGTTAGATGCTTGTACTAAAGTACAGAGAGGGAAAGTATCACTATGCCTTACTACATCCTCATTTTAACACCTACTCAATCAGAATCACTTAGTTCTGCATTTCTGTCTCCTACTGACCTGCAAGAATTGCAGTAGAATATTTTTCTGAGGTTATGGCCACATGTCATAACTCACTCTTCTCTAATTCAGAAAAAATTTAATTAAATAGAAGTAAGACTTGTGGTCTGACTTCAGTCTAAACACAGTATATTCACCTGCATTTCAGCAACCAAGTTGTTACAGATCTTCTGAAGCCATTCCTATCACCTCTGTTAAAAGCAGAGTGCCTTTGCAAAGTAAAGCAATAATATTTGTCATTTCCATGAGCCTAAATCTGGGGTCACAGCTAGACACTGATTTTAGTTTTCTATTATAACCCAGAAACAGTTGTGTTTCAGGAGCTGGTTTATGAGCAAATTAAACAGTCTGGCCCTACAGGCAGCAGTATCCATCCGAGAGGTACAGCAGGAAATTTCACCTTGCTTGATACAAATCAACATACCATTCCTAAAACTGTGCAATCTAAATGCTTGGTTAATAGAATGGTGAAACTAATAATTGAACATGAATTCTGTCTTTTGTGATTGATAAAAGAGTCAAAACAACATGCCACGTGACAGACAGAAATTCTATATCCCCAAAAAGGGAACTGAAAAAAAAATAAGAGGGGCATAGGACAGGACAGCTTCTTAAAGATAATCCTTTGATCACCAGTGTCTGGGACATATCAGAGGCAGAGAAGAGAGGAGATGCAGAGCAGAGGATGAGACATATGCTTGAAGCCCACGGGGATTTGGGATAATGTGAAAGGCCATGGCAGAGTCTGGGACAAAACATGTAGCTTACCTGGTTGGGAAAGGCAAAGAAGATGGGAAAGTGATCCCATGCCAAAGCATCTTCTAGTGACTTCCAAAACCTACATTAACTTCATCCTTCTCCTACATGCATACACTCCCTGTCACAAGTAGTTCTCCTTTTGTTTGGTTTTTTGGTGTTTTTGTTGTTTGGCAGGTTTCTTTTTTTTTTCAAGTTAGCTGAAAAGAGAATGTCTCCGTTCATATAAATATCAAAACCTGCTTTCTTTCTGTATCAATGCAAATGCAAAATTACATTGACACTTTTCGCATACAGGAATTTCTGTAAAAGAGACTACTGCTTTGGATAATTGAAGGGGATTAAAAATTGGATAATTCAAGGAAGAAAGCAGGCAGATAACCAGATGACCAGGCCAAGAAATGGTTGCCCACAGTGTGCACCAGGCCATTGCAAGATCCAGCTCACCGTCAGATTTCACAAAACTACTGTGTCTCACTAGCTTTTAATCCCAATAAATAACAGTTTTCTGATGGTAAGCTAGGTCACGGGAAAATGTTCTCAATAAATTTGGACCATAGGCATGTAGGCAAGAGGGAGTCTGTATGTGTATCTGCAAGAAATGTCAGTCCCTCCCACTCAACCCAGCTCTGCTGCCCTCCTGCAGACTCCAGGAACATGTAAGGTTGGTACTAGATGAGCATCACTGTTTTTGGTGGTGCAAAATGAACAATAGATGTATCTAATAAATAAGTGATATTTGATTAACACTGTAAGGTCACTATTTTCATAATCTCTGTGTGCAGAGTAATTTCCCTGCCCACCCTCTCCCTCCTGAAACCATGTCCTTGCCACAAACAGAGTTAAAAATTGTTCACCTGAGAAATGGATTAGGACAGCATAACCATGCTGCAGCTGCTGCCAGGTGGGAGCTTTTAGTTTCATACAAAGAGTTGTATTCACAAGTATTTCAAATTTAGAAAGAACTCAATAAAGCAACTGAAAATTACATAAGGAGGCACATCAGAACCTCCAGAGCAAACCAAACACCAAGGTAAGAACTTCACTGACAGAATAAGGTGTTTTGGGTTTCATCATGATAGTTAAACTGGTCATTAGAGTAACTAATCATTATTGCATGGGAGGCACTGCTAGCTACCAGGTTAAAGAGATTGTTGTATTTATCCTTTTGAGCCCAAAGTGTACTATTCTGCCTTGAACTTCCACCTGAACTAGACCTGACTTCTTACAAATCTCTACTTCCAACTATTCAACTGTTCTTGGGCTGAGGGACTGAATTATCCCCACAGAAGGTGCCATGCCAGGATTACAAATGCATTACCCACTGTGCCACAAGCTGGGGAGTATGACTATTAAAGTACCAAAGTCAAAGATTTTTATGAGAAGAATGAGTCATAGAAGCAATATGTTCTTTTCTTTCTCACTAAACAAAAGAAGAAAGACAGTGACAAAATAAAACCATCCCTCCTTCTGAATGGTAACATCCAACAATGAAAACCTAGTCAAAAATATATTTCTGTATGTTCCCTCACTGTCAGTGTATGCCACTGAAGTGGCAGGAACCACCAGTGTGACACTTTATAATAAAAATCCTTTATTAAACGGAGCTAAAAATTTGGAAAATAAGACAACTATTTTCTGCTGTTCATTCATATAAATTTGGGATGTCTCCAACCTATTACTATTCGCATCTTTTCTCTTTCCTGTAAAAAAGTAGTTGTTTGTATAAGGATGTTTATTAGAAGTGAAATATTTCTTCTTTGTCTAATAGCCATGAAAAATAGTGTTCAACAATGCCCGATGGTCTGATCAAATTTGTGTATATACTTTTATCACATCAAAGCAAGTGGAAATTCAGAAAAGGATTGGAAATCACAGATTCTGAGAGACATAGGGCTATAAAAGTAGGGTGAAAATAGTAATCTGAAATTATAAAACTTTCAGACTCACACCATGCTGAGGTGTGATAGCAGAGCCACAGATGAATGTTGTGTGTGATATTAACCAACGGTGACCATTAAACCTACATGCTACACACTATTCCTATGATTTAGAAACCCAGATCCAACTTCATCTTCTGCAAATCAGCTTGCTACTGAAAAGTTTTTCTTTTTGCATTCAAACATCTACCTGACCACAAAGTCTTTAAATAATTACATACAACAACTTGTTTTTTCAAACCTACAATGGACACCGGTTCAATCCTGCATCTGCAACTGTCTTCCCACTGCAATATACTGACTACTGCTATACTAGTTGTTAATCTGTGTCTCTATACAGTGGTGGTATTAATGTCATCATTTCATTTTCTGAATATTGGTTCTAAAGCAGGTGTGTAAAATGGAAGGGTTTACAGAGTCTCTCTCTGGAGGTGTTCATGTATGTTCTGAATGTGTCCACCACAACATTTCTAATGCCATTTTACAGAAAGTATGGCACAGACAGATTACAGAATGGCAATTTAAACCAAGATGTGTTTAAATAGTATAAGGGTCCCAGCTAAGTCATTGACTGCGTGCCCTGTATGCAAAGCATGTGACTGAGCAAGAGACTGTCTTCCCAAATTCCTTTCTCATTAATAATGGGGCGTGGCAAGGAAAACATGTGTGACTGCTGTAGCAAAGCGTGTTATCCAAATGAGTTTGGGATGGCTGTATTCTACGGGTGGTAAAGCAATTGAGTAAGTTTTGCTGGTCATCCTGAATATGTACCAGCATAGCCTTTGTACCACATCACACAGGAACTTCTGTATTGTCCCAAATGCAGCAAGAAACACAGGCCATTGTATTTTTTTGAACAAACAGTTATAAAATTATTTGTTAATGCAAGATTTTCTCATGCAAAAAAGTTGATTCACAAGAGACATAGAGGGGAAAATGTTATTTTGAATTTATTATAGGTTTTTTAGGCAAAACAGTATATTCACGGCACGATATGGGTACTTCAAAATTACTACATTATAGTACAACATCCCTTCTATAGGTCTTCTGGTTTGTCAAGCTAGCAGTAATGAAAATTTCGTTTTTATTAGTGATTATGATGTGAGAAAGAAGGAGTCAGGAGTTATTTCTAAAGCCCAGCACTTGTGTATGTAGAATAGCAATTATAAGAAAGAATTATTCTAAACCTCATTAAAAAATACAGAGTGTAGAAGGTCCTGAAAAGAAAAAAAATAGGTAGTTGATAATTCCATGGTCCATCCTTTCACAAATTAGATGTACAGCAAGAGCACTCTGAGACAGACAGCTCTGTTCTTGAGACACAATGGAGCTGTTCACAGCACAAGTGAGAGCTCAGCTCTCCTGGCAGGACGCACAGGGCGTGCTCACCAGGCAGTCCCTGGCAGGAGAGAGAACACTCATGAGCCATGAGAACCACCTTCCTTGCTCAAAAAGTTTAATGCACTTCTCTCACTTTCCTTTTGGAAACATGTAGCTTGAGAAACAGAAAATATATTTTAGGAAGGGAAGACACATTTTTTGGGAATGGCTATGCTCCTGGAAGTGATCAGGGACTAAGGAAGGTAAAAAAAATTGAAATGTGAAATGTGATGGGTTCTGAACTTTGAAAATGCCTGTGCTGATTTGTTGAATTTTGATGATGCACTTGAAAGAAGTAGTCTTATTATATTCATTATTGCAATCCCCCTCACTTCTTCTGCATAACTTTTCTCTCTTCTGTCCAATTTTTTATAGGCAGGGTTCACCATGGGAACTCAATGTATGGATCAGCTGCAAAGCTAGAACCAAGAATAAAAAGAAAGAATTAAACATACTTAATATTTCTTTTGAAAACTTTTCAGCTTAAATTAAAGCATCTGTCTATATTTTTTTAGACCTATTTTACTTAATTGATCTTTCAATAATATTTAAGGGCAAGGTCAGGGCAGACTCCTTCCTGTCCTGATGGTAGGGATAAAGGTAAAATGTATGCACAGCAGGTGTTCATATGTGGGAACTAATAATCTTGAGGAGCAATGTGTTATAAAAGGCTACATGAAGCCCAAGATAGACAGCTCCTTCCTAGTGCAGCAGCAAAAGAAGCCAGTTTCTTGAAAAGGAGGATAGTTGGGACATACTGCCCAAATTTAGAGTGCTCCTGAGATCCAGCAAAATCCAGGCTTGATTTGTGCATGTCTAGTACATCCTATATGGGCTATAAAGTCTTCTAGGCTTTTAAGCAGAGCCCCATTCCTTTCTCACCAAGTCACTGTAAGAGGTTCTTTCTGGTGAAGTCTGACTATTCTATAGGGTGGGTCAACAGTATTGGGTTTTATATAAGCCTTTGAAATTGGCTTATATAAATAAAAACTTTTTTTTTGTCCAACTAGGTTTTTACTCTTTCTTGTTATAGGTTTGCAAAACTGGTAATAGAGAGAGAAACTGGACTCTGTTCCACCCTGTACATTTTTAGCAGAACTCATGACAACATCCAATCAGCTGTGAGGGAATAAATTTGCAGAAATACCAAATTTTCACAAATTCCACAGAGAATTTTTATTATCCTAATAATATGTCTACCTATGTGCAGTACAATGCACAACTCCTGCAAAATATTCTTCAAGACTTTCATGACAGAGGCATGGCAGGCATCTTGTAAATTTCTCTATACAGATGTGGGGCACCCCTCAGGAAGACGATATTCTTGAGATTTTTTTCAAGGAAATTTCTGAAAACTTTTCATGCTTGAAAAAGAGATTTCTTCATTAGAAATACATACATTTAATCAAGAACTTAGAAGGAAAAGGCATATTTTCAGAGATTTCTGTTCAAAATGAAAATAAATTCACTCAGTATTAGTCAGGACACTGGCAAGGCCTAGAAGATGCAAATTCAAGTATTTTCTGCACTGAAGTCACTGCATGAATAAAAGGCATGAACTAAAGCCTTTCACAGCATTTTTACCTGTCAGGTGAGTGGATTTGCTGCCAGTCTCTTTTTACATAGGTGTTTGCCAGTTTCACGTGTCAGATAAAGCAAAAGCATTTGAAAATCTATCAGTTCTGAAGAGAATATTCTGACTTGCTGACTGGGCTGCTGTAGTTGTTTTTCCCAGCAGCTGTACTCCAGCTAAACTCTGATGTTTGCCCTGTGACAAAACTTAGTAGGAGATGTTACTTCTGAAGTACTGGAACCATTTCTCCACCAGTCCATGCCCAGCTCTTTCTTTAGGCTTTTCACTGTGACCTAATTGATTAATGATGAACAGGACATGGCACCTGTAAGACCAGCGAGATCCTGCTTCACAGATGTTGATTATGTATTCACAGTATAATAGAGGAGCTTAATTAAAATTTTGGAGACTGCTGCAAATTAGCTGTCTGACTATTTTACCTCTACAGGTAGCTAAATTTCAAATTTGTTATTTTGTGACTGTATTTGCAAATGCCCCATTGGATAAAACTCACCTTCAACATGCGCATACTTCAACATAGTCTCTCTGAAGTCCCATTCTCATTATGTTGCGAAATCTTTCTCTAACATTTGCCCCACAAACCATTTTCTTCTCCCCCATGTCATCTAAATATCTTCTTTGCTGACACTGCTGGACTTGAAAAATTTCAGTATCAACTTAGTTAAAGGAAAGTTTATTAATACTTCCTGGGAATATTATGATCACTTGCCATCTAGATGTCAAAGAGCAGACACAATACAGTGCTTTAATGTTTCCCAATGAAATCTTAAATTGTGAAAGGAAATAGAGCCTGATTCTCCCTTCTTCAGAGATGAACCTGTGTCCATGATTTCATTTAGCCTCTGTAACTCCAAGCAGTATTTCTCGTTGTGGTTGGTTGACCCTGGCTGGACACCAGTTGCCTACCAAGTCATTCTCTCATTCTCTGGCATGGAGTTCTCCAGGAGCTGCAGGTGGATCCATGAACCTGCAAGGGCTGCAGAGGCACAGCTGCCTCACCATGGGCTGCACCAAGGGCTACCGGGGAATCTCTGCTGCAGCACCTCCTGTCCATCCTGCCCCTCCCTCTGCACTGACCTCGGTGTCTGCAGAGCTGTTCCTCTCATGTTGTCATTCCTGTCTCTTCAGCTGCAGTTACCCTGTTTTTTGCCCTTCTCAAACACATTATCCCAGAGGCACTACCCCTGCTGCTGGCAGGCTCAGCCTTGGCAAGCAGTGGGGTCCATCCTGGAGCCAGCTGGCATTGGCCCTGTCAGGCATGTGGGAAGCTTCCAGCAGCTTCTCAGAGAAGCCAACGCTCTAGTGCCCCTGTTACCACAGCCTTGCCATACAAACCCAATACAATCTTCATTTTAATCAAACTCTCCTCCTTCCCCTTTCCAATACATATTCCTAAAAAAATCTCTCTACAAGTGAGAGCGCTGCCCATCAGCTGCTATGACATCTCAAAGAACCCTCAGTCACTTGGATGGTAGCTGCAGTAATTATGAACTGTTTGGTTCTTTAATATCATTAGAAAGACTTGTGACTTTTTAAGCATAAAACATATTTAGCAATAAAGTAATTGCAAAGCAAAATGTTTAAAGACTTATTTCAATAAAAATTTACTCATTTGAAATATTTTCCCATACCATGTTTTAAGCTCAGAGTTCTGTTGGAACAAACCTGTTTCCCAAACAGCTCCCTTTTCGCCAGTCTGTGTTTGTCACTCAGAATATCACTTACCTGAAGTTTCCCCTTCAGTGTTAACTCTCTCCAACATTATCCCTCTTATGGTCTGGTCTCTGTTTATTTTGTCTAAATGCTTCTTTAAAGGGTTTATAATTCCAGTGTCACTCTCTGGCAGTTTACAGCTCATGCTACAATTTTCCGGGCATCACTCAAAAATGTAATATATTAACAGAGAGATCAGCTCCATCACATGCGAGATTTGGCTCTAGATGGTGAGGTACCAATTTCTGTACCACTCTGCCAAATGGCATACTCCTGCTTTCCCTACACACTTTCCTGGCAGTCCTAATTGGCTTTTCATGCCACTGGAAAAAATCTCCTTTTTTTCAGATTTTGTAAGAAGTAAAAGTACGTTACATAAGTTTTACCAAACAGAGTTTTTTTTTTTTTTTTTTTTTTGTTTTTGTAAAGCAATAAAGAAGAGTACATTTATTTGGCAACAAATTATGACAGCTAGAAGTAAGCTATCAATTTTAGCCCTTTCATCTGGCTCTTGACAGAAGAGATATATCCAGATGACAAGTATGCTCAAGCTATTCTTTCTTCCTCATATAGAAAACATAAGGTTTACAATATGTACATGGAAAAAAAAAAAATCTAGTTAAAATCCCAGGCTAGTGTATGAGGCAATTTAGGTCTATCCTTTCAGAAGCTTTAATTTGTATGTCTGTTTTCTGGAAACTTTCTTATGTCAGCTAAGAAAATGTTCCAGGTTCTCCTTGTGTGAATGCACATGTAAGTAAATGCCTCTTGGATCATAAAATTAGTCCTGTACACCAAATATAGTCCTCTTAGAAGCCTCACTCCCAATTCTGATCTCATACCACTGTTACACCAACCCAACCAAGAGATCAGAAACAAGAATAAGAAGTCAGAAATTCCTAGTCTTTTGACAATAAGTAGCTTTAAATAAAAAAATCCATGAGTCTCAATGGAAATTTTCCTGATGGACAAGTTATTTACTGGCAAACCTGCATTATTTGATGGCTCTGATCCAGTGGACGACTTAAGCATGTGCTTACTTTTAGCATGAGAGTATTCTCATTGGTTTCAATAAGACTTCACATATTTAAAGCTAAGCTGTGTTTAAGTGCTTTGCTGGATTGTGGCCTGCTTCTTCTGTCAGTAACAGGAACTTAATTGGGATTATAGATGCTATGGAGAGATGATATAAATTTAAACAACTGAAAAAGATCAGACTGTGTAGGACTGTTGAGTTCTATCAACCTTTTATGTATTTTAGATCACAGGACACTGACTCTTAGAAAGTGCAAGCACAGTTTTCTTATTGAATGAAATTTATTTACCTCATCACAAGTATCCTGGAAAGTCTCTTTATTCATAAGCACTTCCAAACTCAACATTTATGACCATTTTCATTGTAGAATAGCTGTTCTCCTGGCTGATCTTGTAACTAATAAGGACAGAAAGATTTTGAATGAGACCCACAGGCTTTGTTTTGGTATCTCTTTATATAACAAAGTGACATTTTTTTATCTCCTAGTTTATCCCCACCACACAGGTGTACACCAGGTCTCAGATATGTCTTCTTAGTAAAAGAATATTTCTTTATGATATTTAGATTTTTTTTCTCTGTGGGTTTCCTGGGACAGAAATTTAATAAATTAGCTTTTCAGTTGTCTTCTGTAAAGAACTTAAGGTGAGGTTTGCAGTTTGAGATTTGCATCTTGCAGCTGAGCTGTTGGGTGGCTTTGTTCCTATGATCATACTGTTTTCTTATTTGAGAAAGGGCTTGAAGGTGGACTGGTGAGCACTGGGAGATTACTATATCCTTTATTATAATGTGGTTTACAATTATTAGAAAAGAAAACACCAATTCACTTATACTTTCTTCTTCATCTTCTTCATCTTCTCTACATTACCTCCCAGGATCATTATGAATTGAAGTTGTACAGGAATATAAATGTCTGTAAAGTTGTACAAATTACCAGGTACTGCTATCTGCCATAACTAAGTTGCTGAAAAGACACATTGCTTTAATGATCAGAATCATGAAAACTCAGAAAGATTAGTGCATTCAGACACCAAAAAGTACTTTTTAGATAAATAGGAAAATGCACGTATCACGTCTGGTGGTTCCAGTACATTTCTAAAGTAATATTACACCCTATATACCAGATGCACAATATATGAAATCATGTGAAGTTCCTCTGCAGCACTGCTGTTTTATTTCTTCTACTCTGCTGCCAGACTATCTATACATAGTAATATATTTTATTGGGAAGGCTTTCCCTGTGGTCACCTGAATCCTGTCATACTTCAAAATACAGCACACTTAGAAATTATGTGCAGCTGAGAGGCAGCTACAGATATCTTATTTCTAATGAAAAAGCCTTCTGTGTCATGCTTTTGAGGCATACAAGACTGGGTACGCCTGAAAAATTAGGCCACTGTGTGGTCTGCACTAACTGCTGGCTACTGAACAGCTTGGGGCCAGATTTTTGCCACTGCATCAACTCAGGTGATGAGTTTTCAGGTCTTGGCATACATATGACTGGACTGCAAGCTGTACCTGTGCTGTTGTATCAGTCCAAGTGTGGCATTCATCTGTATGTCACTGTGTTTCCCGTGACCAGGTCACATAGTCCTCGTTCTGGCACTTTAAGTCAAGAATAATCCACCCCTGTTCACTGCTCAAGAAGATGTCTGAGTGTCTGGGTATGTGAGGCTGGAGCTGTGAAAAGGCCCCAAAGAACTGTTACATCTCCATGCTTTTTAGCTCTGTCCTCACTGACAGATTTGGGCTTTTAATATGTCCCTGTTTATAAGTTGAAGGCATTGCTAAACTCATGTTTGGTGAAGTGAAAAATTAGTAGCAAGTACCTGAGTCTAAGTTTATTCTGAAGTGAAATTAAGTGGAACTTTACTTCTTGAATTCTTTTGGGAAAGGTAACCCTTCCAGGCCATGTGGCAAAAATTGGCCTCTGAGTTATTTTTTGATTCCGAAAGTTATAATCACACATGATATCTTTGTTGTCAACAAGGACAAAACAGAGACTCAGCACTCCTTTTTATAGTCTTTTTAACTTGGCATGCTCCTGATCCACAAATCAAACTGATGGCTTGTTGAAACATGTATTTTTGGTGTCTATAAATCTTGTCACACAAAGGTGTTGATACAGGTACAATTTAGGGATGAAACAGAAAACCTGGTGACTAAAATGTCTTTCTGACCTTCAATATTTGAACTTATTTTTTTTTCATCCCTATGAAACTTATTGACAAAAAATTAATGTATTTAATTAAAAAATATACATTATATACAAAAAATATATACACACAGATTATTTGTAAGAAAGATAAAGCTATATCTAAAGCAATAGCTGAAGCTATATGCTTTATAGTTTTCTACAGGTCTTGAGAATAATGGAGTGCTCAAAGTTGCAATAGGATTAATATCAAATCTAATTTGATGGCTTGGATAAAACAAACAGAAAAAACTTCACAATACCACAACTTGTTAATAAAGACAGTGATAAAATATTTTCGCTATCTTCTGTATTAAAGAAAAAAAGTGCCAAACTGTAAAGCACAGACCAAGAGTCACTGCACTTAAGCAAGAATACTTTTCTTATGCAGAGTATATTCCACCCATGACAGCATCAGCTGAGAACAAATTGGTTGTGTGAAAAGCCACAATGAGAAAAGCAAAAGGCAATTCAAAATGTAATTTAGTTTTCCAGAAATTTTCATGGTATGTATAATAAGAAAAGGAAAAGCATTAATCTGCAAAAAGGGAATGAGATCCTAAATGCCATATGCAGGAGTTTCTGATTCAGAAATAAATTTACTCAGCTCTTAAGAAAAGAAATTTTAGCAAAGTAATGCTGAATTCTGAGTAGAAGCGCATACAGTCTTAATGGCTTCCAATGTTAATCTTAATCTAGGAAACATGATTTTCAAATATTTACAAATGCGATAGAATAGTTCTTTAGCCTCTGACCAAAATTGTTTTGAGTGCCATTGAGTAAGGTTCAAGAGTGTAGAGGATTCATTCAAGACATTGCTGAATTCTCCAGCTGGGAGTATAACCTACATGTATTTGATAAACTAATGTAAGGAGTGAAGTAATTGATGATTAATTTCTAGTAGTATTAGTGATTAATAAACCCTAAAGATTGAATACATTTATTGTAAAATACTACAGCTGAGAAAGAACCAATAGCTCCACATTCTACATGTATCCTATTGCCTTTTTCCTTGTTTCTGCTTGCATTTTGATTAGTTGCTGGCAAATAATGCAGAAATCTGCCTCATGAATATTTCTTTGCACTGATTGCATGCTAAAATGCTGCACATTTTGCAGAAAATCTACATTAAGTTTATGCTGGTATCTGAAATTTTTGTGAGAATATTGGTTAGGTTTTTAGGTTCTTGGCAGAGTTGAGCCGTGAGATTTTCTGATGAAGAAATCACAAAAAATTAATTTTATTTCCCTGGATATTGTCTACCATTTTGATGTTCTCATATAATGACAAAAGTATTGATAAAAGTGGTAATATGCTTTTGAATTAATGCAGTTTCCATGGTTGTGGGTGTTGGTTAGCTGCACCCTTTTATTCCTCAGTGTAGAGAATTTTCTCCAAACTCCTTTCTGTGAGCTGTTGAGAGCTGTTAGGCATAATATAGGAAATATTGACTTTTTGTTCATTTTTGTCTTAGTGAAAAATGGAACAGGATATAGTCTGAATTACATACTTTTATGGTAATGGCTCTGTGAGATAAATTATATTACTTGTCTCTCTTGAATGAAACCAGATAGTTACTTATATAGTAAGGCAATTCAGTTTTTCTCAAAAATATGTGGCCAAATGGTTGGTTGAAATGTCTACACTTTTCTACTTTTCTATTTTTGTGTTCCATAAATGATCAGGCATAGCTTCACAAAGATCCTAATAGTCATTCTCCATATTATCTTCATAATGGTAATTATCTACATTCATAATACAGTCCTCTCTACATTTTACAGGTAAAATAAATTGCAAATGTGTCTGAGTGTTCCTCAAGCCTTCTACAAAGAGAGTAGTTTCTGAGAATACGTATCCATCCAATGTCCTTGGGAGACCTCATGGGCCTCCATGATAGGATTCATCATACTGATCTTTAATGCTCGGAGTCTGGAGGGTGTTTTTGAGCTGGCTTTCTAGAATCCCTATATATTAAATGGCAAGAACTGGGCATGGGAGTTCAGCAGTTAACTCACTTGAAAGTAATATTCAAAATAGGCAGGAGAACTAGAACAGCTACTTTCCTCTGCTGACTGGAGCTAATAAGACTTTTTAAATTTAAACTTTGTAGTTAGATCAGACATATGCCTCTATTTTTCATGAAATAAATTTCAACCCTGTCCTCTCTTGATGAGCTCTAACTTCACAATTAATGCAACTTGTAGGTAGATAAAAATTATATTAGAATACTTGATATTATTATTATTATTATTATTATTATTACATTTGTATGCTGAGTCTCCTAATTTATCTTTGTTGCTGGGAGATATTTGGTTATATCATTTACAGAGTATGTCAAAGGCTTTTCATCCTATACTTTGCATATATTCTTTCTGGACAGATACTATATTGTCAAGATCTGTTTAATCTCTTTCTGTTCTCTTCATATGTCAAAGCACATAACAAAGAAAAAAAGAGAAGCTAAGTGCAGAGGAGCATGCCCTCTGAATGGATAGCCATGAGTCAGATGTGTACTTCATGCAGATTCTGCTGTTTATTTTATGATAACCTTATGACAGGAAAATAATTTCTCATGTACATAAAATTCAATTAGAGTAATTCTATGTCTGAATGATTCCTTTCAACCTAGTGGGTATGGGAGTAGTTTATGCTTCAATAGCCTTTGTGAACAAGGAATTGCAATTGGTTGAGTTCAATTCAAGCACACTTAAAGGTCTAAAGAGAATTTCATCCTACTGTGCTCATACACAGAATAAATAGAAATTTAAAAACTCACTATGCTCAGTGAAACCTTTCCAGATCACTTTTCTTGTTTTTCATTTAGGAACCCATGGAAAAATGCATCTCTTCTAGTTGTACCCCAAAGGGATCAGAAGGAGAGAAAGGAAGTGATTCTGGCATAATCCTAGTGTCACAAAAAGAAAAGACAAAATAAAAAAGAGTTTCTCATGCAAATCATTGTATTGAATGTCACACAGCCTCTTTGAGATACCAAAGTAGCCACCTGCAATATGCCGTGATAGCCTGAGCAGGAAGGGAAATATTAGTCTGTACTATGAGTTGGATAGTCAGCTAGACAGTTGCCTTAACATACTCAAGGGTCCTGCAATATCTGTTCACTGTCCTGGTTGCATATGCCAGTTTGTCCCTGTCTTAGAGCAACCACACCAATCCTGTAAACCTCCAACCCAATACAAGGTGTGTGGCAAGGTTTTGGTAGTGGGGGCACTACAGAAGTGACTTCTGGGAGAAGCTACTCAAAGATTCCCCCGTGTCCAACAGAATCAATGCCAGCTAGTTCCAAGATGGATCTACTTCTGGCCAAGGCCAAGCACATTGGTGACTGTGGTCAACATATTTAAGAAGGGGGAAAAAACCCCATGACACTGAAATCTAGAGAGACAGGAGTGAGAATATGTGAGAACAACAGCCTGCAGACACCAAAATCAGTGAGGAAGGGAGGGGAGGAAATGCTCTAAGTGTTGAGGCAGAGATTCCCCTGCAGCCTGTGGTGCAGAACATGGAGAGGCATGGGCTGTGCAGCACAACGGAGCAGGTCCACCTGCAGCCCAGGGAGGGTCCTGAAGTAGGAGTAGGCAGATGGGCTTGAAGGAACTGTGGAATCCATGGGGCACCATGTGTTCCTGAAGGACTGCCCCATCCAGAAGGGACCACATTGGAGCTGTTCATGGAGAGCTGCATCCCCTGGGAAGGACTCACATTGGAGTTCATGGAGGACTCCTCACATGGGAGGGACCCCCACTGGGGCAGGGGATGAGTGAGGAGTCCTCCCACTGAGAAAGACACAGCTGCAGTGGGTGTTTTAAGTTTGGAGATAATTTCCCATTATCCTACCCTGATTTGATTTGAACTAAATTAAACCAGTTTCCCTGAGTTGAGCCTGTTTTGTCCATGATGGTAACTGCTGAGTGATCTCACTCTGCCCTTATCTTGACCCTTGAGTTTTTGTTTTATTTTCTTTCCCCTGTCCAGCTGAGGGGACTGACAGAGCATTCTGAGCTAGAGTAGACATGTTTGTTGAGTGAAAATTTGGACATTATCCTACAGTATACACTTTCCTTAAATTTTATCTTAAACTAGGCATGCTCTAATTTTAATAAGAAGATTGGACCTGCGATGAAGTTGAGTGTGTATGTAAGTACAACTTTACTCTCTCTGAAGTCCCAGTTCTCATGATGTAGAGTAATATTTGCAACAACCTGAAGGATGAGTTTTTAATGAGGGACAAGGACCTGTCTAACACCCTCAGCATTTCTGCAGACCCTGTTACAAAATCTAAATGTCTAAATATCTTAGCAAAGATGTCTCTCTGCAGTTTTACAAAAAAAACCCCAAAAAGGTTGCGATAATGTTTTGTTCTCCCTTTTCAAGAGGTATAAAAGGAAGCTCTTTCTGAACAATGCACAAAGTAATGATACTAGGAAAATTCAGAAGGATACCTGGGTAACAATTTCCTGCTGTCAAAAAGCATATGACCTTGCTGAAGTTCAGAAAGTCATTAAAAAGAAGGACTGTCTTTGGGCTTGTGCATTTGGTTTAAGATAGTTGAAGCTGACATTGTACATCTACAAGGATATTGGACCCACAAGAGTACTACCATCCCTCTTCTCTGCAGTCAGCTGCTCCAAAAAAACATTCATTTTTTCTTTATGATATGGATCTAAATGCTGCTGCTCTGTATGCATAAAAACAATTCCATGAGGGGTTTCAAAATCTATCCTGCCACTTTCGTTGGCCCTGTGCACAAATATATTCAGGCTGCTAAAATGCCTTCCACTCCTCTCTCTGGAGAAAGTGAATTGCTGCTTCCATTATTAGCTCTGAGAAAAACATCAAAACTACATCTAGTCCTGAATGCAGCATCATGTTCACTCGCAGGATTGAGCAGCCTTGCTCATATTACACTCGCCTGAGCCCCTCATGTTGGCTGTCTATAAACTAGAGGATTTATTTTAAGCAGTCCCTGCTGGTTTTCAAAGCCCTTAATGCCAAGGGACCTGGTTTTTGCAAGACTTCCTCATTGAGCCTCCTCCCAGTGCATTTCCACAAGCTGACTCCACATACCTCTGAGCTGCGCCATTTAGACCCACTTGCAGCACCAGTATGAGCTTTACCTCCTGCTGTGATAGCTCAGAGTATGCATTTCAGTTCTCTAGACTCTCTGTCTTATCCCATGTGATCAATAGTTTTCTCTGTTTGCAGTGGTTCAGTTAATAATGCACCTCAGTATGAAATTAGATCCTCTAGAAGGAATCTCAGGGCTGGGTATCTTGAGCCCTGAGACACATTAAAAGGGAAGTTAATTTTGGAAGTTTAGTCAATGACCATATTTTATAGTTTGCAACAGCACAGTTCCTTTCCTACTGTATGACAATAAATGGTAAGTATATGTGTGTGTGTATATCTATCTATATCATCTTTATCTATATATCTATATCATATATATCTATATCATCTATATCATATATCTATATCTATCTATCTATATATATATACATGTATATATATATATCTACATGCACCAAAAACACCAAAGAGTGTCTTTCAAGGGAGAAAAAATAGTATAGTAAAATAGAAAAAATAGTATCCAACTTCCTATCACTGGTAATGAGTGAAAACACCCAACCCTGAATGCTCCTCAAAAGCTACTGTACAGAGAAGAGTAATATTTGGATAATAATAATCTAGTAATGTTTGCTTTTACATTTAATAATATGTGATTAAATCAGAAAAGGCATATCTGAAGGAGACTGTCTGGAAAACTCTGGAGCCCTTAGAGGCTGGTACCAGTGAGCTTCTCACATGTTTACAACAAATGTTCATTTTAAAACTTGAGAAACTGTTGCAGCCAAGCCATAGACTTGCTGAATAGATTGGCATGAATTTGGAATTATTCTGCAGCTAAAATCAATAAATACACAGCATTTTCCACATCAGTGTATATTAGCACAACTGCAGAAGAGGTAAGTCCCTTCTAGTTTATCTTTCCATACTAGTGCTGATGTAGTCAGGTCACAGCACTGGGCTGTAAAAGTGTCACTATGGCACCAGTTTATTTGCATACTGATAGTTCCAAGCTTTGGGTTCTGGTCTTTTACTTTAGATTCATTTCCACAGGTTGGTGGAATCAGCCTCAGGGACAGCTAGCCAAGAGGAGTGCAGACCTCACTGACAGATCCAGGCACAAACATATTAACAAAGCTCTCACACCACTGCTAACTTCTGCTGTCCCTGATTGTTACATGCAATTGCTGACTCTATGCCTGTTTTAAAGTTCAAATTTGCCATTGAATTTTGTGGAAACAGAATGAGGCTCCTATGCCTTTTAGCCCATTGCCTGTCTGGGCTGCATTGAAGCTGCCTGCATTCAAACAGCTTGGCAGTGCTCCATTGTAGGATCCCTGAAGCTTAAGATCACTTTATTTTTCCTCTCTTTGTGAATCAGAAGTACCTATTTTTTAATGTGTTTTTAGTAGGAAACTTTCCATAATATATTTTGAATTTTTACATGTCTATATGTTTTTCTGCTATATTTCCTTAAACCATGATACTCTTGAGGAGCCTTTCCAGTCCAAATTTCCTTTGGCTATTCTTTGTATTTTATTTTTTTTTTTTTACTTTTTTTCACATTTACTTAGCTTTTTCCCTTCCCATCCCCTGCCTGCCCCTATCTTGGTACAAGATGTCTGAAAAAAAAGTAGTTTGTTTTTTTAGTTTTTTAGAAGGAAAAAACCTACCCCTGGCTACTTTTTCAGTATTTGACTAAGCTCAACAACAAAAAGAATGGTCAGCACACATAAAAAGAGCACTGAGATAAGTTTTGGAGAACTCACTTTAGATGGCCTCAAAGCAAAGAATAAGTAAAGATGTGCCAGGATTGGATTACCCGCTCCTACATCTACCCACAGACTACAAAGACAGAAAGGCCTCCTTGCGCTTGCGGGTCACCATATTAACCCACAAGGTTCAGTCAGCAAACACGTGTCCTATTCAAAAGCTGCCCTTTACTCAAAGCTGTGTTTTTTTCTATCTGTGGTTTTGAGCAAAGTAAGCAGAGCTCTCTGCCAGTATTTCAGGCTACCCATCACACTGAGACATCTTGTCAGAATTCAGCCATCTCTGTGGAGTTGGCAGGTACTTCACTGAATTTCACAGAAGGAAGTACATTTTTTTTTTAAAAGCCAAACCATAGATCACATCCCTGCTAGTGAGGTGGGACAAAAAATTCCTAGGTACTCTGTTTCTTTTTGCAAAGAGGAAAGGATTGTACATGGAACCCCCTGCCAGGTCTCCTACTTACAGCTCTGTGCATAAGTCAGGAGTAGTACAATATCTGCTGCTAATCCAGAAGCAATATGCTGCAGTCATTAAGGTTGTTACTTACTACTGTGCTGATGAATGCACAAAAAAGAACAGAAAGGAAATTTGGCAGAGCAGATGGTGGATAATGATAGTGACAGTGAACAAAAATACTGTTAAGTATTGTGTCTGTTGAGGACCCCATTCCCCAATGTAAATATAAAGTAAACATGACATAGGTATTAGGTAATTTTACAATCTACTGTTTTTGGCAGTTAGTTTGGCACTGGTCATTGTGTCTATTTTGGGGATCAGCTGTATGGTCCCAGATTGCTATTTTTCCTCTGCCTTTCTTTCTCTTAAATTTCCTACAGTATATTATCACTTCATTTTAGTTTCACTTATTTCCTCTGACAGTAGAGCAGGCCAGGCAGAGTCACTTCCTCCCTAAAACTCAATCTGTGTGAACACTGCAAAAATGTTCCAAATGAAATGCTTTATTAAAACACATACATATTCAGCCGTTCACCTTCTCAAACATCTTTTTCCTCTGGGTGCTGCATACACTAAGGATGCTTACTCTCCTCCAAGGTGGAAGATCTTTCTGTCTTAAGAGGTACCCCACCTGGCATACATGACACTTTAAAGTGCAATTTGGGATTCAAAAAGAGCTGAATTCAGGCCTTTTTTGTTCATTTCCAGGAACTTACTTTTTTTTTTTTTTTTTTTTTTTTTCTCTCCGTGACTGCAGCCTGTTTTGCTACACATGTTTTTCTGACAGATACCAGTGAAGGTTTTGAATTAGATTAGGTCACATGGATAAATGAAAATAACTTGGTATAAAAGGTTATCTGCTCTCCTTGGTTTTCACACATTTTACTCTCCTGGTCTCCTTTTTAGTGCAAACTTTCTAAAGCCTTTTAAAGATAAAGGAAAGATCCCAGGAACAAGGCTTACTGAAGGTTTATGCACTCACCGTTCAGGTAATGTCTGCTTGCAAAAGTTTTTTTTTCAACAAATTTTACACATTCTTAATTACAGGCTTTTAGGGATCAAATTAACTAGGTCTATTAATGAATCCCAGATCTAAGTTATAATGCATTCATATGTGGGGGTAGTATCTGGGATTAATGAAGTGATTCTGTAATAAAAAAATCAGCAATTAATATTTTATTTGGAGGCTGAGGGCTGAGGCAAGATTTTGGAAAAGCCAAGTAGTTCTGCTGCTAGCTTCATTATTTAAATTAGAGGTGTCTGCACATAAAACTTAATGATTCTCTCACAAAAGGTAAAAGGATGTGTCAGCTTTTCTCTGAATTTGCATAGATAAGTATATTTATATATGTCTCTGTGTGCTCTTCAACAGAAAACCCAAAGCATTTAAGTCATATCAGCTGATTGTGCTTTTTTTTTTTTTTTAAAGAATTGGGGTAATTTAAAAGAAATTTAAAGAGAACAGAGTAGCGTCCTTGTTGCTTCTCAGCCGATGAGCAAGCTGCATACATCAATGCCTGAATTATTTTCAGGTGATTTAGTTTACTCCTAGACTCAGATTGCAGAGGTGAAAGAGGTGTAGCAGTGGAGGCCTTTATGCAGCAGAAATGATCCATGGCCTCGTGGGGCACATTAGGCCATCTCAGTTCACAGGCCTGGTTTGGACACCTTGCTGAGCTATTTGACAGCAGCCCACGCTAGGCAGAGCAGCCATTTCCTCTGCCTTACTCTGATGGATGGGCTGACATACAGCTTTCTCTGTGAAGGCTGATGGGAGGGCAACAACAGATTGGCAAATAATTTCTTGTGAGTCTTCTACGATCATCGCACCCACCCAGGTCTGGACAGAAAAATGCCAGCTTCTTTGGCTTCCTGTAATATTTTTGGTGGCAAGGATGTAGACTTAGATAGTTTGGCAAACCAAACTCCCTCTTCTTGGAAATGGAGTGGAAAGGAGCATTTTGTCACTACATAGCAAGCTTCTTAATGCCTGCAAATTTTTCCTAGCATGATATTTTGTTTTAAATGCTTTCTTTTGAGAGACATCATATAAGCAATATTCTCTATTATATTTATGCACTAGAATTATTTCTTTTTAAGAAAGGATAACTCTGAGAAATTTTAAACAGTAGTTATTTCTTACAGATATTGTTCCTTGAAACTAGAAATGTGCTGTTGTATGGTGAAATGAAAAATGTTGTTTCAGGTTTGGACTTGATCCATATGCCAAGAATACATATTAGTTTTATTTAGGTTGCTTAAACCTTTATTTCAGTGTTTCGTGACTGAATGTTTAACTATGCATTTTTCATAGTTTTCTCATTTTTCCCCTGAAATTCCCTCAGCTGCTTAGACAGGGGATGCAGGAAATGAATAAATATCACAAAACTGATTGCCTATAAAACACCACTGGATTACTGATTCACACGTACAATAATTGTTCTTTCAAAATAGCACATAAAAGCAGTAATCCTTTAGAATGCTCCATCCCCAATCTGCAGGTGATGAAAGATGCATGCTTACCAGTTGCGACCCTACAGAATTCCTAAGAGTGCATCTGAATTTAGACCATGAATAGACATCTGGACTTTGGTTTTCATTTCCACATCCATACAGCTTTTGTGCAGCACAGATCACTTTGCAAAGGTGGGTAAATATTGCTGGTTAAGTCACGGATGAATCATTAGTTTTACTCAGAGACTGGAGTTAGTTTTGATAAGCACAAAATTTCAAGGACAACTGTAAGCAATGTTTTTCCAAAGTCAAAAAATCACATCTGACAACACCAGATTTTAAAGCTGTATTTCCAGCTATACCAGAAAGAACTTCTCTAATAATTTCCAGACTATCAAATCATTCAATTTACTCAGTCTCCTTGTTTCAGTGATTCTTTTTGACGTGTCCTTGTAGTTAGAAGAGGAGCAACTTAAAAGACAAGGGACAGAAACGGAACCAGAAAAATTTAAAGCCCATAGAGCAAAAAGGAAATGGACAGCATTGTTGATAAGAAGGAAAACAATTCTTTCTCAGTTCCTTCCTCCTTCTGAGGAAGGCAGCCTTCACTTCTGAAGGGCCAGCCAGTTATCTCTGCCAGTGCACTCAGTGAGAATTTCAGCTGTTAATGAACAGGTGACATTACAAACCCTGTAAGTTTTTTACTCTGAACTTTGCTGACTCTCTCTACTTCATTTCTGATACTAGGATTTCTTCACCTACCCACACTGTTCTCTCTTTGGCCAGAACATAATGGTTTCCTCAGACTGCCGAGCAAGGTGGCCAGGGCAGCTGTTCATGCCTGCCTCCTGCAATTTCTGTCACTGAGGGACCTCACTGCCACACCACTCCTCAGTTATTACTTCTCCAGCCAGTTTTATTTTGTGACTGGATTTTTTTCTTTCTCAACAGCCAGCGTGATTTTTCCCAATCTCATACTCTGTGTTCAGCCTTCTCCAGACAGAAGCTGGAAAATAACAACAAAAATTATCTAAAAAAAGAAGTTGCATCTCCAAAACAGGTGACAATTTGTCATTCACACATAATATCACTGAATTACTTTTTATTTCTAATTAGAACACTATAATTTCTTGTAAGCATCATAACAGAGAAAATTTTGAAAAATTGAATAATTCAGCATAAAGTAAATTAACATTTTTCAATTTGTGAAAACAGTCTCCTTTTTGTTGTTTTGGTTTGGTAGTGTTTTTTTGTTTTAATTTTTGCTTGGGGTAGGAGGCTTGGTGTATATACAAACTTTTCACCATTAAGAGTGCTTTTTAAGGAAATAACACAAATTTTTAAATGATAACTGCATTTGCTAAATTCTACAATTTCTTTGTATTTGTAAGAATGTAAAAAAATGACAGAAGTAAAATTTCAGGTACAGTATAGAAATGAGACTGAACAGCTGAGTGAGAACAGAAAATACTGAAATTTTAGAATGATCCATTTAAGCCATGACATATAGGACAAAAAATTCTAAACATGGCAAGGTCTATTGACATGAATTTCAAGGAAGATAAAGGTAAGATTTTCCAATTTATAATTGTTTCCATTCTATTTCCTTTTAAAATCACAGGCTGAAACTGACAAAAAGTCATATGCAGAAGCCTGGCTATAATGCAGCATCATGTCAGCAAGTTATACTAATGCGATATAAGATTTGACCTAAATATCAGTCATAATCCTGCTTTCTGACAGATTCAATAAATCAAGAATGTCCTTGACCCACCTACAAAATTCGAGTATGCAGAGGAGGTGCATGGACACTGCAGGACAGTGATGAGGTGTTATTAATGAGCTCTGGGAAAAATAAAACTAGAGAGATGTGTGGTGTAACTTGAGGGAAAGTGTCAGATGGTTTGGGCAAGAGGCAGGCTGGACTAAGGAGCTGGTGAGGAAAGGAAGACTTTGACATGGGAGTGACTACTGAAGTGAGTTGATATAGGTCTTCCTTCCTTCCTTCCTTCCTTCCTTCCTTCCTTCCTTCCTTCCTTCCTTCCTTCCTTCCTTCCTTCCTTCCTCCTTCCTAGTTGCATAAGAAATAATTACATTGTTTCATTTTCTGGAAATTCTGGGCAAATCTCACGTCCTTCTTCCTGCAAATTTACATTTATAGGGTTCTAACCTGTGACATTTCCATACACACCCCATGATCTTCAGACAATGATCTTTTGTTATCTCTGCTTTTCTGTTGTTTATGCTTTAATTCATAATTCTTGAACATGTATAATGAGAAATTTGAAAGTATAGCAAAACCTCATGCAGTGGCCAGGCTTTTCTAGAAATAAATCTAATACAACCATAGACCGTGAGAGTTTTCACTGTACTGGCAACTTATATAATTCTTCAATCATCTAGTCCACTCAGGTCCTTTCACTTTTTCAGCTGATAAACTCTTACCCTGGAGCAGAACTTTCTGTTATGAGCTGCTATCCTGTCACTCCTCAAGAATATACAGATCTTTTATATGATATCCTGGTTATCCTCTACTGATGAAAGTACCAAGTTGAGAGGTATAAGCAGATTTGTATTTTGCTTTCTTGCTTCCTGAGTGAAAAGCAGACATTAGACTATTAATCACCATCTGTTTCAATACTGAGTCTTCAGGAACTCTACCAGTAATTCATCTCCAGTTCCTCTACCAATATTTGCCTGACAATTTCATACTTCAAGTCACAGATTCTTCACTCCTTTCTTTGATTTTAAATTGCTAGCTTCATAGTTGGCACCATTTCCTGAAGTCTTGATGTATGAAATCCAGTGCACTTCCTTTGTCTAGAAACTCTGTCTAGGATGATCCACATTTGATTAAATCCTTGTTGTTTTACACCCTATTAAACTGTCTTTAAATACTTTTTCCTTCAAAATATGTCCTAAAGCAATCTACACTGATACAGGCTTACAGAAGCCTGATTACCTTCTCCTCTTTTAACTGTAGGCACAGTATTTGGTGTTTGATTTGAAAGGTGTGCTCTCATAAATCCTGCAAGGGAGACCCTCTCATCCCCCTGACTTGAGTGCATTAAGACTCATGACTTCTGTTTCCACTGCAGTTGAGATAACAAGGGTGTGTAAATGAAAGCTGCCATGAAACATTCTGTTTTTCCTCCCAAATCAACATAATTGTCCTTTTTGAAACCTGAGGCAAAGTTGTTTCATTTTTGGCCACACCTAGATTATCTTTAATCTCTGCTTTACGTTGACTACAAAGCTGCCCAACTTCTTTCCTTGTGCATTTTAGTGTCAATTTATATGGCTCAAGAAGGAAATAGCATATATTCAATATCTTCTTCCAGGCCAAACACAGAAACTATTTTGACAGCCTAAAGTTTCATCTTTAATTTGTAAATTACTGGAGAGTTCTTTGAAATTTTTCTCTATTTTAAAGTAAAATGTTCTGAAAGTTTCAATACTTTTGACTTTGAAATTTCAGGTTTCTTGCATGGCTAGATCCCTTGGGATTCTAGTTTTAATGGGCTTTATTAAATATTTCCATTAGTTTATCAAAGATTGTCCATTCAATTTGTAAATGTTTAGTTAAAGATCTGATTTTTTTAATCACTATCTTAAATTGAATCAGCTTCTATTTGCTTGATTTAGGTTCCTTTTCTGTTTTCATAACCATAACCCATATAAGTCTAATAAAATGTATTTCATCTAGACTCTGGTTCTACATTATTTTCTCATTTTGAAAGATTTATTTTGCTATCCTTCCACAAAATGGTCCTTACCCAAACAAGTTATTGCATTACTACACTCCTTTCTTTAGCCTCCACACTATAAGTTAGAGCTCCAACCTTCTTTTTTCTTTTTGCTTGTCTTAAAGACTATGTCTCCTTCAATATCTATGTTCCATTTGGAACTGCTGTTATTTGATATTTTTATCTCTATAACACTTGGTTTCATTTCTAATGGGTGGAACTCAAAATCATCCCTCTCTGAGGAGCACAAAATAATGTAGGAGCATTTGTTAGTCTCATAACATGCCAATGAAATGACTAATTGCAATGGTGGAAGTCAAAAGTGCATTGCATGTTGAGAAGGTTTGATGTAGAAACACCAAAATTCCATGGACAAGTCCACTCTTGCTCTAGATGGATTCTTTTACTACACTTATCACCATAATATCTCAACATCTTTAATGGTGTGGTCAGCAATATGGCTGACATCTAACATTTGCGCTTTGTTTTCTCTTGCTATCTTTCCTCTCAGTGCTAAAGCACTTTGGTTTTAATTTTTGGCTTTTTCATTTTTCTGTTCTTTCTATTCGTTGTACTGAATGGGGCATAAAGAATATAATCTGCCACCTTCTCAAAGGAGAAAAGGTTTCAGTAACTGTGTGAGGCCAGTTCCAGGGTCCTTTTGGCTTTAGACCATTGTCTTAGAGCACTGTCTTTCAAGAAAGTTTTCCTACTTTGATTCTGACTCTAATAAAACTAATGCAGCACAGAAACTTATCTGCTGTGAAGGATGTTATCCTAACTCTGACTGGCATGTAAAAACCAGAGATGAATTTCTTGATGTGTCTCTTCTGCAGCACTCCTAGGACCTTGTCAGCCTGCAGAATAAAACAAAGTCTGATGATCTGAAGCTGTGTTTTTCCAATAAGCATTGACATTACCCTGAAGTTCCTCATATTCACTTTTTGTGAAAATTGCCCCTAACTTTACACCATGTTACAAAAGCAGATTAAGCTCTCAGCCATTTCAATGCAGTGATGACAGGAAGGAAGGATATCAATGATGACATCAGTGTCCTTCACACTGAATGCCTGTAGCACCTTTAGCAAAACAACTTTCTGAGTTAGCCAGTGGCCCATGTGGCTCTGTCACATTCTGTCATTTGGGGGCTGATTAGGTGTAGATCAAATCCATTTGGGTTTGTTGTCATAAGGTAGGCAGAAAGGAAGAGAGGATGCAGGACAGAGATTACAGTAGATAGTCTGAGACATTTAGGTGTTATCATTCAATATTGGTTTCTTTCATCTGGCATCTGAGGCTTTACAACTGTACACAGAACTCGCCTTACCCAACGGCCACAGGCAGCAGCTGCCAGCTTTGCCAAGAGAATCCAGAGATTTCTGGTGATGCTTCTGGTAAAGGGACCACCAGAGTGATAGGTGGCTTTTTTCAGAGGCATGATGAAGGCTTTTGAGTACCTCAAATCTTATACTGACTCTCTAAGGGTCAGAGAACTGTTTGAAATACAATGGACTACCATTGTATGAATAAGCAGATTGATGTACAACTGTAGAATGTCCCTTTGCCATTCCATGGGGCCATAAAATCACCAGTGTCTTGGTGTTTAGTGTGGTCCATGCCATTGTGAAAGCATTGCAGCAGCTGTAAGCACTGTCACCATTATTACCCTGTTTACTTCTCTACCATGGACCTTCTCTTTGATCCAAATTTACAGGACAGAATTTTGAGGATTTTTATCTTCCTGCTTCTCTCGTGATTTCTGATTTTCTTAGTGTAGTGAAATAAATGAGCTAATTCTCTATTTTTTCTCACTAATTTATAAGAAATATGATGCGCCCAAACAGCTTTTGTTTGCTTGTTCACGCTTTGCATGTAAGCAGAGCACCATGAAGAACCCTTGGTGATTAGAGAGAGGAGTTGAAGAGCTCCAAGGAGGAGCAAAATAATAGAGAAAAACCTTTAAGTGCAGGAGGAAGCATCTCATAATAACCTTCCTGTAGATAAAAAAAGTCAGAGGCTGAGACGTGTTAATTTGAAAAGGCAGATGGAATCCTTGTGTACATTTGAAAAGTGACAACTCCAAGTGTGCTTTCAAGGTGAAATTTCAAAAAACACTTGCCTGAGTTAGGGGCACAAACCTAACTGGATTCTGAGTACTTTAAAAAAATCTCATGCCAGAATCACTAGAGAATAAAAATATGCTGTAGACTTGAAGAGTAATATCTAAAACATAGCCATTTTCATGCCCATAGTCCACATCTGCAAGTAATTATGGGTGCAAATGTGGATATGTCAACATCTACGTACATTAATGTACCTGTTAATCTAATAGTTAAATGTATATTTGTTATCAAATAACATACTCTGCAAACTGTTCTCAGTTATTTGTCATGTAAAAAGGGAAGCCATATTAACATTAACCCTCAGAATTCTAATGTTGATCTTTTTATCTTGCACAAATGGAAATCACACTAATATCAAAGATAAATATACATATTTGAGGGAGATATTAATACCTTGCCTCATTTTTATTTAATTGAGAACTGTGTTTTCCACCCATGTTGTTCATCAGTTCTCTTTTGTGTAGCAATAAACAAGTGAGTTACATGAACTTGCTTGAGCAGAATTGTCAGTAATTAGTTTTTAAATACTTTCCAGTTCAGGAGGCTGGGCACTGATCTTCCTGATTATTTAAAATTGCCCTTTAAATACTCCTTTACACATTGAAGTGAAATTTAGATTTAAAAACATAATTGCAAACCCCTTTTCACAAAACTTTACCCAAAGAAAATGTCAGATTTGTATATCTATGGCTCACTCAAAGAAGAAGGAATTATTTTTTTTCTCTTTCTTTCAAAGACATATACTGATTAGTTAACTATCCTGAGATCTGACATTTTCCTGAGTAGATTGTCATCACAATTATTGATTTATACTAAGAAAAAGTACAGTTCCACTGAACTGACTTTCCAATAAGATTATTTTGCTGTGTTGGACCAAAACCATTCTAATGATGAGGTACTTGCTTTCACCTAGCTTTGTATCTTTTAAGGTAGCGTTATTCATTTCAGATGTCTGGTATGCACATGAAGTTTTTTTTCCAGGAAAACTTCAACCAACTTTGGGACTATGATCAACAGGTTATATTGTTATGCTGATTATTCAAGTGTAAACTACCATCTACTTTGTTAAGTTTTGGCATATTCAAAGTCTGTCTGAAGGACCTTCAGGTTGAGAAAAGCTTAGCCTCAGTGCTGAAGAGGTGCTTAAGGATATCCTTCTGAAAATCTTATCAAACTAGTTGTAAACATCTGAAAAGTCACCTTTAGCTTGTGCCAAGAAGTTTGTCACAGCCTGAAAGTAATCTGTTTTTAATAACCCTTCTCTACTCCTAGAGAGCTCCTTAAAGATCTTGTAACCTGCAGCCAAGAGGACTTCTCTGGAAGGTTTCCCCTGTTGAAATCTGCTGTGGCTCCTGGGAATCACACATCATGAAAACAAACTATACTGCCTGCCTTTTGCCATCTTAAGGAGTTCAGTATTGTCCATTTATACTTTGGCAATTCTGGCTTTTGCTTTATTTATATAGACACACATAACCCTCCAAGGCACTACATTTGAAGGTAGCACATTAAAAGAACATTAGCTGCATTCCTGCCTCCACCAGCCCTTTGTGTAAGCAATGATGCAGGCTCTAATTACGTGTATGCATTCAATATTTTTTTCCCCCACCAGTGCTCTTACCTCACTCATAAAAAGGCCTGAGCCTAGGACTCAGTCAGGATGGTATATTGAATGGAGCTGTGTTGTAAACAAAGTTTTATAGACCTCTTCCCCTATCGTTGCAGAAGTTCAAGGTGTGTGATCAAAACAAAAACACTGTGGGATTAAAAAGAAAACAATGGTTGCTTAAGTAAAACCAAGACAGGTTCTACTGCAGTCTGACACTGTGGGTATGTTTACTGTGGGTAAGTGTATGCTGTAGAGATAACTGAGCAGTTCAGGCACCAGGAACAATTCTGCAGCAACACAAGGGAATTCATTCTTCAAAGTTAAGCTCAGAGCTACCTGAAACTTCTACAGATGGACTGGTTCTTGCAGCTGGGTTGGCTTGGGTTGACAAGAGTTTGCAATGTAGAAAATACACAGAGCTTTTTTGTGTTGCTTGGTTGCATACATCGTATTTTGCAAGGATGGTCAGTCAGCAGTTTTGCATTTCTTACTGCCTAACTCACAGGATACTCCTGGGATACTCCTTTTGTGTGTGGGCTCAACATACATAGCTGAAGCAGAACTGATGGGAGCCATACATTGAACTGAGCTGTTACAAATGATAAATGATCAGCCAGTAAAATAAATGCATTACTTAATTAAACTAAGAATCTTTAATTATTATTTCTTATACAAAAACAAGGTTTCAATGTGTCTTTCAATAAACGTCTCTCAATGCTATCATCAGACTTCAAAGACGAAGAGCAAAAATAATATGCTACTTCACACATGTGGAATAATATTTAATGAGTACCATTAAAAATAAATAAAATAACTGAATATAGTAAGATATTCAAATATGTGAGAAAGAAAAACTGGTACCCTGAACCCAAGATTATGTAAAAAATCCATTGTTACCTACTTATAATAGAATCACAGAATGGTTTGTGTTGGAAGGGACTTTAGGGATCATTTAGTTCCAATCCTCCAACCATGGGCAGGGACTCATTTCACTAGGCTGAGCCCCATCCTGGGGCTTGAACACATCCAGGGATGGCACAATCATAGTGTCTCTGGCTACCCTGTTCCAGTGTCTCACCACCCCTGCAGAGATTTCTTCCTTATGTCCAATCTAAACCTATAGTACTCCAGATGGGGTCTCATGAGAGCAGAGTAGAAGAATAAGAATGGTTGAGACGAAGTTTCTCTGCTGTGTTCTCTGAGTCTGCAGGAAGGCTACACAGCCAGCTGCCATTTAAATTCTTCCTAAATAATTGCAACTTTTTAATATTGGGATGGTTTGGAGTTACTTTTGTTGAGTTGCTTTTTTTTTTTATGTGGATACTCTTAAAATACAATAAACACTGTCTGCGTGATGGAGTGAAAAGTAGCTGCACTCTGAATCCTATTTCATTCTCAGAGATGATTTTTATTCAGATCCTTTCTTATTTATTTTTCCCAGCCTGCAGTCAGCTGAGGATTTTTGCCGAACTGCTCAGAAACCTTGCTGCCTTGCATACTGAAATCATGAAGTACTGTACATCTCTCCCTAGAAAGGAAAAGTAAACACCAGTGTTCTAACTGAGGTCATACTTTCTCTATGTCTAGACATCTTTGGGAATCTCTCCCTTTTATAATGCTGCTGTGCCTTCCATGTACTCAGCTGTGAGGAAAGTACTTTGCTCTTAGTTGCATAAAATATGCCGAATTTCCAGACAACTTTCAGTACAGCATCTTAGACTGTTAGGGCTGGTGTGTGTGATCTTTTATGAAATCAGATTTTTTCCTCTGAGGAACTTTGCTCAGTAAACCAGTGGCAAATTTGGAATGAAAATATGACTGATGTGGTTCCTTAATGCCCAGCTTTTTAAGCAAATGCTGTTGAATCCAGTCCCCAGTAAACAAGCTAAACTTCTTGTTCCACTAGAAATATATTTTACTAAGAATCTTTGTAGATCACTTTTTATGCAAAAAATAATGTCACAAGTCATGGTTTTGAGCAGAATAAAGCAAACATTTATTAAATTAAATCATATGCTGAATCAGTGTTTGCCCTTATAGTTCCACTTTTTAAATATTAATATTCTTTTCTAACTCTTTGTACATAAATAATCTTTTAAGAGAGTAACAATGAAATATAGACAATCCACATCAAATGAGTGCAAACTTTTGATCTGATTATCAAAGGTTCGTTGGATTTTCACTAATTTTAATTAGTATTGGGTTCTAACCAACAAATTCAAGACTCACATGGATTTTTTAAATCCATGCATTATGCCCCCTTGCACAAAGGGTTTTGGCTTAATTTGGCCCATTATAAAGGTACTTGTTGTTAGTAAAATTATGTAAAATTCAGATTTTGAAAACTAAAGTGCTGAGGATTTGCTTTAGCGTGAAGCAATTACCTAATTGGCATATGCACTAAATGAAACTCCAGTAAAGGCTTTTTGGGTGGGTTTTTTCAATATTAGCTGTTGGAGAAATACTTTAATGTTTAAAAATATACTAACCTGGAATTCTTCCTGATATATAGAGTCATAAACTAAAGATCATAAGATCATAGAATCATTAAGGTTGGAAAAGACCTCCAAGATCATCAAGTCCCACCTTTCACCAGTCACCACCTTGATTATTACACCACAGCACTGTGCCACATCAAGCCTTTCCTTGAACACTTCCAGGGATGGTGCCATCACCATCTCCCTGGGCAAACCCTGTCAGTGAAGATGTTCTTCATGATGTCCAGCCTGAACCTTCCCTGGTGCAGCTTGAGGCCATGTCCTCTTGTCCTGTCAGTGACTGCCTGGGAGAAAAGATCAACTCCCACCTGGCTGCATCCTCCTTTCAGGGAATTGTAGAGAGAGACAAGGTCTCCTCTGAGCCTCCTTTTCTCCAGGCTAAACACCCTCAGCTCCCTCAGCTGCTCCAGACTTGTGCTCCAGGTGCTTCACCAGCTCTGTTGCCTTTCCTGGTCTTGTTCCAACATATCAACGTTCTTCTTGTAGTGAGTGGCCCAAAACTGGACCCAGAACTCAAGGTGTGGCCTCACCACTACCCTGTACAGAGGGACAAACACTTTCCTAGTTCTGCTGGGAATACTGTTGGCTCAAAAAAATTCTGTCACTCTTTGTGAATCTGCATGTCATCCTTGCCAAGGAGGCATACTAATCTTCTCTGTATTGTTCCAATTTTTGTGTATGTACGACCGAAGTGAAATACTCAATACTATCATTACTTTCAATATTGTGGAGAGCTTAAGCACAGAGATACTGGCCATTGTAAATACCTATTAAAAAAGGACATGTTGCATGCACATTTGCAACATGTTCCTCTATCATTTTAGTGATTCCAGTCCTTTTTCTCTGGGAAACACCAAATACCATTTGAACAGGCAAAGAAACACAAAGTTAACCAGCCTGAGATTACCAGACCTACAAGGTCATTTGAGTGTGCTAAGAGATTAGAAATCAGCTCTATTTTTTTCCTGGTAGACCTTTAACCAAGGAGGAAAGCCCACCCAGGCAGTAAGGGGTGAGTTGTGGATTCTGAAGCCAGAAACGACCACTAGCACCGTTTAATCTCTAGCCACAGGACCTATATTATTTTCTTCCCCTAGGGGGTCCTTAGAGAGGGGAAAGTTGATGGCCCAGTGGTGGCTTCCAGCTCTCTAGTCTGTTCCAGCTGCTACTGGGTGAGGAGCTGAGTGTGGTTATGGGAAGGGTGCTGGATGTGAGTAGCCACGGTCAGACACTTGCAGGATGGGAAATGGGCTTGAGGTTATGAAAAGGAGTGGGCAAACACCAGGAGCCACATTTCAGGAGTGCCTACCTCCCCATCTCACTGCCCCCCTAACTTCCTCTCTCCACAGCTGTTCTAGCCCCTCAAATCTCCCTATAAAATATCCCATAGGATAAAAATCCCTGTAGGATATCCTATAGGATACAAATAATCTCCTCAGCTCTATTCCTCTTCACTCACGTCTCCAGAGTTTACTCTGGCACCATTTTGGATCCCTGTTAAAACTTTGCCTAATGTCAAAGATTTGGTTTCTCCTCTGCATCCATTTTAGATGAGTTTTTCACTGTTCCAAAGACACACAGATTCTTTTCCCTGGGGGCATGTGCTGGCAGCTCCACTCTGCAACACACTTTTGCTCCCCATTCATAGCACTTCAGTGTGTTCAAACTTCTGCTGAATTCAGGCCACCTATCCAGGATATCCAGCTCATTCTGACAGCTGACTCCTGATTGCTTTTCATAGCATCAACATTTTGTCCCCTTCACACTGTGCCCAGAATTCAGAGTATTTTCAAATAAAGGTTAAAATGGCTTAGGACCAAAAGCCTTGCAGTGTCTTATTAGTAATGGCCCAGATAATTAATGCCTTTCCATTAATGCATACATTTTGAGTGCTATCAGTCAAGTGGCTTTTAAATCATTTAATCTGTGCTCTATTAATTACATATAATGCAGGATTTTAAAACACAATGTCATGTGTAGTATGTCAAATGCCTCAGTGAAATTTGATTAGACTGTAGCAAAACAGCTACCTTTGTCAACCAGACCTATAATCTTATAAAAGAAAAATCTAAATAAGATAATTTGACAAGAACTACTTTCTCTGAAACTACGTTGAACAATTTAGCTTTATTTTTAGCTCATAATTCCCTGTTGATAGAGTTCTAACTTTGTCCAGCTTTCTAATTTTTTTTTCCTAAGATTAGAATCAGAATAACTGATATATCATTTCATGGGCCATTTTCTTTAAATACTATTGTTGCTTTGGCAAGTCAGCAATTCCTTGGACTATCCTTTCTTTTCCAAGACTTGGTAAAGAAGATTAACTCTAGTGATCCCGAGACCTTCTTGACTAATTTTTTTAAACTTTTCAGGTAAGAACAAGGTTTGAAATATTCAATTTTAGCAGAATATATGAACTACTCAGATCCACTAATTGTTAGGTTTAATTCCCTGTAATCTTTAGTTTTATTTTTTAAGAAATATACTGGCCAATATTGTCTTTCATTTATTTCTGAAAGGATGAAATGTAGGTATCAAGACCACAGTGGGACCTCAAGGCAGAGTGGCTAAAACTGAGCTCTTGTTCTGCCTAAGGGTGGGGGTGCTGGTTCATCTCACACCAGGCCCATGAGGTAGCTGTGTACCTTATCTTTGGTAAGCATACCAGGAGAGTCTGCAGGGAGTGGTTTATTGATAAGAATGATGAATTTACATGTATGCTGGTTCTTTATCAGCCCCCTAGAAATGTTTTGCTGTCTACCTTTTCCTCATCATTACATCCTGTCATGGCACTCAGCAAAACACACTGTACCAAGAAACTTCTCCTTTCCTTTCTAACAGTGCTGTAACTTCACGCAGTTTGAGAAGACTTCAGGCCTAACAAGAACTGTGGATCTTCCCACAGCAGGGTTTGTCTGTAGGGTGATGCACCTGGAAAAAGCACTGCCTGTGGTAAGCATCAAAGTACCCTGAATAACTGTCTGCCCTAGACAATCCCACAGCTTTTCTTCTATCTTGTGGTTTACCAAGCATGACAACAGATGTGGGTGACTTGTTGCTTTGTAGTTAGTTTGTTTGTTTGTGTGTGTGTGTTTTCGTCTCAGATTTTCACATTCTTGAAAGATGTTTTTGTTCTCCTGGTCTTTGAAAATCTGCAACCTAGAGGTTGAAAACCTAGAGGCAAACAGAGAAGCTGAGATTTCATTGGCTGTAAAATCTAACTGTTACACGAACCTGGTGACCTTCTGGATCTTACTATCCTCAGATTTCAGGTCTGGCATAGCAGAAAAGTTCTAAACAGTGAGTTCAGGATTATTTCAGAATGGATATTTCCAGGATACTACAAGTAGATGTCTGGGGAAAGCTGACACTGCTGATTTTTTTTTCCCATCATCAACCCCAGTCAGAAATAAGGTACTGTTCTGCACAGACCTATGGGGTGAACTAAGGTAATAAGGGTCAATAACTGTACACAGATAATTAGTCACTACTTATAAGGAAAGATGTAACAAGACTATAAATGTAATAACTTTATTTTCAAAATGATGAAAATCAGCACTGAAACTATTATTCATAGATGAACTGAAATGCCAGAATCAAAAATGGTGAACTGTTCAGTGTATTTCATTCAATCTTTGACGGAGATGTCTTAAAACTGGCATTCATTATTTCAATTTGTTTTTTGTTTTAGCACACCTTGTTAGAAAGGACTCTCAAGCAGTCCTTAATTACAGTAACATCTTCAATAAAACCCATCCGTGGGTACCTATTGTTCTTCAGCAGATATCACCCCTATAAAAACACAAAAAAGCCCAAATAAAATAACGGAACAGCCATGTTAAAAAGTGAGTTAGTTGACCTACATAATTTGAACCATTTAGAAAAAATGTAGCTTCACTTCCCTTTATCTGTATTCTCTACATTGCAGAGGGCAGTTATTTCTTTGTTTGATCATGTCTTTAACCACAGTTCAAAAGCCAATATTCTGCTGTCAGATGCTGGCTTGCAATTGAGGGATAGGTAAGGAACTTACTAGGAAGTTTTGTGAATAGGGAATTGAATTTGCATCTAATTCACAAAGCACACATGTTTACATGACCTTTAAAAAAGGGAATTAGAGCAGTTTGATGGTGAGCTCTAGGCAATCTGACATAGTGAGGTGATTGAATCAAGTGGCTCAGGTACTTCTTACATGAGAGCTGAACTGAAAGAGAATTATTTTAATTTAAATACAATTTCATATCAAATTCATAGCTGTGTTAGCATTATGAAATAATTGTACTGGCACTGTAAATGACTGTTCAGAAGCTTCTATGGTGGCAACAAACTCTCTAAGGCTGTCAGTTCATCCAGGTCCCTTCGTGCTACCAAACAGTGCAGGGAGGCTATTCTGGAGATTTGGTCAGAATGTGGCAAGTTATATTCAGGCAGATATTTAATATTTACTGAGGTCAAATGTATTATAACATTAACTTCTCAGAAGAATACCAAAGCTTGGTTAAATTACATAGGGGATTTAATTTCTAGACTCCTTTAATGCCAAATTTTCATTAGACTACAAGAATGCAATGGATGATTTTGATTATATGACCTGTCCTGTGTTTAAGAGCCGAACATCTCTCATTTTGTGCAATCACCACATTTCTGTATGGATTTAGAGCACTGGGTTTTGAAATATGTAGAGAAAATAAGTACTTTTCAAAACCAAGAAGGATACGGAGTTCTTATTTACTCTCTAAATGCTCAACAGCACTCTTTTCAGGAGCATGTGTAAAACTTTGCTTCTTCACCCAAATGGGCATTGAGGATGTGTCTCAGTATGCCTTACATTTCCAACAAGGATAATACAATGCTTACCAAAGGAAAAGGGAGGTTAGGAAAAACAGAATGTCTACATAGTCTCTTCCAGAAAGTCATGACTTTATTCTGTCTGTGTTTCCAACTGACAAGGAACTTTGTATGTGATACGTGACTCTGGACAGAGCGGTGCTAAACCTACTTTAATGGACACTGCCTTTTTGGACAACCCACTGACCAACTGTTCATCTTGTTTGCCATAGGTCTACAGGCTGAACTGCTCCCAAAAAGCAGCTGACAAGTAATGCAGTGTGGGGCTCTGTGGGGCGGGTTGCCATTGGTATTAGGATTACCTATGATGTGCCTGTGATAAATGTAAAGTTAACAAGCACATATTCCCAACACAAATCCATTGAGAATTCACAGGATAATAGGTGTAAAGGAGTAGAAGAGCAATGCAGGGTTTCCTATCCTTTTAATGGCTTATTAATACTAGTTATAAGTGTTTAATGGCTGATTATATCTTCATCCTGCACAAGGCCCCCAAACATGTGTCAATGCTCCTCTTGTTCCATAGGTTACCTGGTTTACTGAGTGTTCTGAAATGCAAAGGCAGCCCCAGCAAGGTGACCTCCCTCAGCCCTGCTCCCAAGACTTTCCTAGCTGCCCTTCTTCAGGAAGGTTTCTCCCCGTACAGTATGCCAGGTCAGTCCAGTTCAGAGATTAGGTTTTCTGTTTATCTGCTGTAAGAAATAAGGGACACATAAGATAGTGAATAGTAATATCAGAAAGATATATATTGATGGTAATATCATGTAGATTGTGGGATCTATTTTTAAGGAATTTTTTTTCTAATTCATTCCCACACTAGATGAAAAGTTCCTTTTTCTTTTCAGTTTTCTGAACAACATTACCCATAATTTTTTTTAAAGTCTTAGTAATTAATTTAATATTCATAATCCTGTTTAATTATAGCTGCATGTGATTGTCTATTCTTAGATATCAGCTTTCCAGCTAATAATAATACAAAAGAAAGGTAGTTTGCAAAAAATTGCAGATACATAGTGCTCAATTTTGATGAAGCTGGGCACAGACCGGGGGCTGATTATGTCTCCATTATGCCTAGTAGATTGAGAAAATCAAATGGTCTTAGCATCTGGGTTTTAAGACAGTCTAAGTAACAACACAGATGTTACTGCCAGACTGCATACAGCCTTGTAGTGGAGGAGCACAGTGGAAAGCTACTGTAGACATCCCATTTCTCCTTTATGTTCCCATTCTGCGTTTCACCTGAAAGGTCCAATAAGCATCTAATGCCCTTTTAGTTCTCAATAATGGAAATTTATTGCTTTTGGGTTATGATTAAAGTATCCTTCATCATTTTTGGATTTTTTAAAATGGAAAATGTTGATGTTTTTGTTTGGAGAAACAAATTCCTTGTTGTGTCAGAGGAGGTGTGCTCTAGCTTGAGAGTTAAGCCTGAAGAGAGGAATGGAAATTTGAAGCTGGTGCTTCAGTTGCTTTTCAGAATGCAAACATTTGCATTCCAGTTGAAAATCCAATATTTTCCACTTATGATTTCCATTTCTCTTCTTTTTCTTCACATTTACTGCATTTTTTAATGAAAATTGCATTTTCAAACAAGTCTATAACACTACAGAGAACACTTGCTTGTCAGTCTTTCACTGAATCTCTGATCAGTTACACCTGCTCATTTCTGCAATAAGAGCCCCTGACATGGTTCAGGGTGGGTGCATTTTAATGTAGCAGTTCTCACCTGAGATTTAAAGGAAGCTTTTGACATATTTAAAAACTTTTCTTATTAGCTAAGGAAGCTTTTGACATATTTAAAAACTTTTCTTATTAGCTAAGGTGAGGGATGGGTTTCAGGTCTGCCCCCAACCAGCCAATAGGACATAAACAAATATTTTTACATAGATACAAAATTTATAGTGCATGCAGGAGAACATACAGATATTATAAAAGAAATGTTATGAATAACTGAAAAGCCGATTTGCTAGCTTTTATGCTTTATCTTATCTGTTTCTTTCTTACTAAATACCTCACAGTCCTGACCTTTACAGCAAAATTTCATCATGAGAAACAAACTGAAATGCATGTCTTCACCTGGTGACAAGTATATGCTGCTTCTGTACCCCCTCAGTGATTGTATGCACTGGATGAATCAGTAATCACAGCAAACACAGTAAACACAAAATCAGGATCCCAGCCCTTCTTAAAAGGAAATGTATAAGAAATTATTACAATTATGAAGATGTTCAAATATCTGTTGCTGTTGTTGCTTGGTGTAAATAGTTTCATTTATAACTCTCCACTGTTCAGGAACCTTACAAAGCTGTTCTCCTCCCAGATGGTTTCCTGCTCCTGCAGGAAATGCTCAGGTCTCCATGCTCTGCTCTGGATCTCTGCCTCCCTAGCAGGGGGACAGAAATACCAGGAGATGAGCTGTCCCTAAGAGTTTTCCACACGGCAAATATGCAGTCAAGGGTCTTTAAAAGATTTTCATCTCCTAGTTTGTGGATTTTCATTTATGGTGTAACAAACCTTGGCAGAAATCCTGAGCAAGCTTCCAGTCACTTGAATTGAGCCTTTGCTTGGTCTGATTTACTGTAAGGTCTGATGCAGGATGTTTATTCTTTTCCCTCAAGCTATTTCATCTTGGAGAACCATGCAGTGTTTCTCTGATTCAATGATGATAAAACCCAATCCATCTATCAAGATGAGTCAGCAGATTAGATCTGCTCACACCCCTCTCCCCACACACATACACAGCACCAAAATGTCAACAAGCTGCATGTTGAACATATGTGCAGAACAGCTATGATAAGTTAGAACAATCATTAACTTATTCACTGTGCAATTCAAGTACATCTTGTACATGAGTTTCCAAAATTATTTTAATAACAATCCTTTTTGACTACACAGTGGAAGATAGTTGGATCTCTTCCTGAAGGCACATTCCCACAGTAATATCCATGGCACATCCATTACAGACAGGGCTGTTAGTTCTCATTAGCTAGGACAAACAAGGCAGTGAGTCACAATCTCCCTGCATAAAGGATCCCATTGTTTTAAACTGATAAACCAGAGATTCTGCTCTGTACTGGTGTAAACCTGACATTGATTAAAGCTTCCTGGGATGCTAGAGAGGCAGCATTTGAATGGATGGAGACTTGAGGTGTCAAGGAAATCTGTCACAAAGATACAGTCAGTTTGCATTTTTCCAGACTGAAGTTACTTATCTTCTCTCATTGTTGGGAGAACTATAATATTTGCTGCAAGTATTTTCCAAAAGCTTCTAAGAAAACTAAGCTTAAACTAAATAGATTGCAACAAATATTTCCAAAGTTTGCCTAGTAAAATAAATTGCGTTTATACACCTTTCACTTAATAGTCTATTTCTACTAGGTGGCATTTTTTCCCAAAGTATGTTGAAGTGCATCTAATTTACTATGAGAAAGTATTCTTCCTCTTATGCTTTGGCTCTTGTTTTGTTGTTAGGTTTTGTAAAATCTTAGCTCTAATGGTGAAAGCCAAACACAGAAATATTTTTACCTGCACTTTGCCAGTAACATCAAAAGACGTGCTATTATCTCAACAGCAATTTGGACTGGTTATCAAATGATAATCTTGGAATGAGTGAGTATGATTTGTGACGGTACTTATCTTTTGTAGGTGTGGTTGGCATGTATTAAAATGTTTTTTTTTTCTTGCTGGATAGCATGCCAAAGACTTCAGGCAATAGGTAATTATTTCATGTAAAATATTTATTCTCTGCCAGTCATATGTCTTTCTCAAAGATCTGACTTTGCAGCAAGCATTTAAAACCATGTAAAAGCTTAAATATGAGGCCAGAATGAAACCTGATGTGAGCAACTACAATAGAAATACATGTTGTGTGTGCTCAGTAGCTCTTTGTGAGTAGAGACCAGTTCTAATTCATTTCTGCATTTATTTGGAACCTTAAGATCAGATTATCCAATACTGGACAGTCAATTTCTGTTCCAGCTGTGACCCAGCTAGGAACTCACTAAGGTGAAGATCTTTTTGTTTCAGAGCTGCAAAATGAAACTTCTCCTTTTTTTATTCCATTATATACTGTGGGTTATTCGCTGCCTGAAAATGTTTTCAGTGCCTGAAGTGAAAGCTCCAGAATACATGTGCAGTGTAAAGTCAGATTGACCACAGCAGTTCCCAGCAGATGCTTTGCTTCTGAATCGTGGTTGTGGCCCTGGGCTCCTGTGCAGCCACAACAACTCTTCCCTCCCAGCAGGGCACTCAGTGTGCTGTCACATACTGGGAAGGCTACAATGAACACACTAAAATAAACTGTGCTAGTTTGGACTTGCACTAATTTATTTGAAGAATTATTTTCTCAAATCTAGTGCTAAGAACTGAATTAATAACCTAAGACTTACTTCAACCTTCCAAAATCGCACAAGAGACACTATCAAGAGAGGAAACAAGGTAATAAATGTGCATGTAACAGTCTATATTATCTGCCTTTTCAAATAAAATATTCACTTCAATATTTACATGTCTACACCATTAACATCCTCTTCTCCTGACTCTGACTAGATGCAAAGTGGATTTTATTTTCTCTAATTCCTTGAGAGAGAATGAGACAGCTGCTGCTGCATTGGTGCTTGCCTGCAGGACTGGCAGGTGGTTACACTTCTGAAGGGTCCAGGGCACGTCTCTTAGAAAATTTTGGAGGGCACAAACCTCTTCTCAAGTACGATGAGGAATCAAAAGAAGAAGCTTCAGGAGGTGAAATAAATTTCTGAAAGACAAAGCTGTAAAGTAAACAATGGTTATCACTTCAGTAAGCTATTTACAATGAAGAAGAGCATCTAAGAAAAGCATCCCTTTCTATTCATTAAATGTTGCAGTAGGCAAATTTGTCAAATATTAGTGTAAGTCCAGCTACTTACAAGCATTACCTCTGGCACATGCCAGTGTGGCAGGTAATTTAGACCCTTGTACATCACTTCAATAGATTTTTGTCCCCTCTGCACTAATTATGAAGGGTGTCTGACCAACAATGAAATCTCTAGGTAATTAGAAGCCGATCCTTGTCCTTACTGCCCAGCTAATCTCTTGTTGCACTTTTAATACACTATTGCATTTCAGCAAAGTTTTTCTTCCAATTCTGAAAAAACTTGCATAAGTAATTCCCATTCATAACAATGCATTTATGCCATTTATTTACTAAATCCTTCTACTTGGTAAGCACAAACACTGTTTATTGTTTAAAGTTCCCAGAAATTCAGTATTTCTCCAATGCAACTCTAGTGGAGACTAAAATAGGAAATCAAGTTAGCAGAAGTGCTGGTGTAGGATTAATATATTGAAAAAAACACACAACCATGGCTTATTTTCAAAATTTGACAGACAGGTATTATACTGATCATCTTTTTAAACTGATTCTATCTTGGAGATTACACTGATATGTTAATAGCAGCTTCTGATGTTAAGTTGATAATGTCATTTATGTATTGGCACAACACTGGTAGATTGACAAGACCTAAATTCTGTGGCAAGACACAGCAAGACTTTGAGAGGAACAGAAGGAGCTGAAAACATGATGAAAGACAGGGAGGTGATCAGATCAGGCTGTATCCTTTAACTTATTGGAAGGATTTTCTGTTAACTTTGTGCTAATCATGCAACACTTACATGAAATTTAGTTCTTGAACTTACTGCTTTGAAACTAGATAGCTGAACAGTTTCTATCTGCTGCTAAACTGCAGACTTCCAGTTTCCAACAACTCTAAGGTATCCAATATATTGCTGCATGTAAATGTAGCAGGCCTGTACCTGCTCAGGAATATGAAGGACCTCCTGGATTTGTTTTTACAAGGAGGACATCCTGATTTTTTGTCAGGGTATGTGACATAATCATCATGAGATTGTCACTGCTGTATAATTCTACAAGGAAATGACAGGTTCACAGATCATTCTATATCTGATTTGGCCTGAAACCCTGCTGTTATCTCTCACTTCTGATCACTTGAATGTGGAAACATTTCTGGGCTCCGAACAATTTGAAAGCGATTACATATGAACACAAAAAGCAATATTCAAAGGGGAAAGTTTCAGCCTGACTTTTAAAAGTCTTTGGCAAAGGACATCCAGTGAGTTAAAAGGGCTGGGAGTTCCAGACAGAAGGAACAGGGTATGCAAATATTCAATTAGCACCAGTATGAGGGTGAGACTTTGGAAGAAACAGAACAATTTAGAGATGAATCTCTGGGAGAATTGGCAGGAATGTAGGTGACAAGGAAGTCGTATAAATCATGTCATGAAAAAAGCATGGAATGTTTGATAGCAAGGAACCAAAAACATATGAAAACAGGGCAGCACATTACCCAATTAGAAGCAAATGCAGTGAGAACATTTCAGGGTAATGCAGGGATCGGCTTACTTCTAGGCAAGGGTCCAGCTCACACATTATAGAATGGCTACTGTGGAAGCACAGCGTGTATAAGAAAGTAGGCGTGAAGATGATTAAAATAACCAGGCCTGCTCATGATTGCATGGGATGAAGACAATGTAATTAACTTGGCTAAAGGAGTGTCTTATCCTTGTGATATATGTAAGCTGATAAGAGGCTAAACAAGTGGAGGCAGCTGAAAATTGAATGAGATGGAATGGAGACTTCAAAACAGCTCCAAAAAAATTGACTCATTGTGTTGCTGTAAAACATGTCCATTTGATCTGCAACATGGAAAGAGCACTCAGCTTGGGTTCCATCCTGAAACAATTCACATCATAGTGGCACTTGGCTACAAGCGGGACTTTCACAATGTAATTTTTTCTGTGCTCCAACTAAAGATTAGTTTACTACAGATTACCATGGAATACTGGCAAAAAAAGTCCTGCAAAAAATAATTTTACAGAAGAGAAATAGGCATAATGGAGACAGTGAAACCATGGTTAGAAGGGAGAAAGATGCAGTGTATACATGTACATCCTCCTATCTGAAAAGAAAGGAAAACTCAACATTGATCCACTAATATAATTTTTAGAAAAGTTATTAGAAGCAGATGTAAGGAAATCAAATTTTAGTTTTCCCTTCATCATCAATAATTCCTGAGTATATTGTTGCAGTTTCCCTTGGCTTTTCCAAATGAAATTTTACAACACAAGAAAAAGAATTCTAACTCTCAAGCTGACCCCTATAATTCTGAACTAGTGAAGATTAGAAAGAATCTACAAAATAAAGAATTAAGACAATTGCAAATAGTTGAAGGAACAGATGAGGAAAGGACTGTTTAGGATACCCTGAATAACTTTTTTGTTTTATCTGACTGTTCAACTACAGAAAACAGTTGGTCTAAACAGAAATCTATATTTTTCTTCATAATTTCTATCTAAAGTGAAAAAGAAAAAACACAACGGAAGCACAAGTGAAAAACCAAACAAAACCAGAAGCATTTATTTTACACGTAGGAAAAGTTTTCATGCAATCTAGCATGCAAATTTCACCTAGGTCACTTGCACTAAACTTTAAAGAAGCTGGGTTTTCAAAGAAAGTCAAGTGGGCTGTCAGCTGACCCTCCACACAAAGTTCTTACCAGGTGAAGTGCTCAGAAGTGTTATGAGTTCTGAAGACCTGGCAGAGGTAGCATGACCTTTCTCATTCATACCATGGTTCACAGCAATGTCTTTGAATATATCTGAAGAATTCTTTTAAATAGAAAAAGACCAACCAAACACCACATTATGTTAATAAAAATACCTATAGTAACAGTGTATTTTGTGAAGTGGAATTTCAGTTAAATCTCCCAAGTAACAGTTATTTAATTTTAAAATGCATTGTTTTGAGAGAAAACTTTAAGTTCTTTCAACAATTACTTAACAGGTGATGGAAGAGTAATAAGTGGGTTTGATTCTGTGTGAACAATTGGAACTTTACTTCCTATTTTTGTACAATCATTTGCTACATTTTTTTCCAAGTGCATATTTAGTGATTTTTCTTCAGAATGCTTGTATCCAATACAACATTGACATGCCAGGCTGAGAAAATAAAGAATGTTTCTTCTCAAAACTCGTCCGCAGTCCAGATCTCAAGGAACACTTTTATTTCATGACACAGTATAGCTGATGCTTAGAGTTGTTAATGTTGTATATGTGAAAATGAAACTAGAGGACTATTTCTCTAAATGAAATAACTTCACTTTCTGTTTTTAAAACTCCAGTACAGTATTCTCCCTTAGAACCCACGCAGGTTTTGGCAGAGGCAGAGTTAACTGTCTTCACAGTGGCTGCTATGGGGCTGTGTTTTGGATTTGTGCTGGACAGAGGGTTAATGCTATAAAGATGTTTTTGTTATTGCTGAGCAGGGTTTACACAGGGCCAAGGCCTCTTCTGTTTTTCGTACTGCCACACTGGGGAGGAGATTGTGGTCAGCCCCTGGGTCATTCCTAGGTTTCAGCACCAAAAGGTGCTGCAGTGGGTTGAGCTGGATGGGAGACACCTAGCACAGACTCTATCGCTCCCCTCTGCAACTGGACAGGGAGAGAAAATATAATGAAGTCCATGACTTGAGATAAGGACAGACACAGACCAACTCACTGTCAAGGGCAAAACTGACTCAAATTAAAGATAATAACTTTATTTATTACCAATGAAATCAGAGCAGGATAATGAGAAGTAAAATAAGACCTCAAAAACAGGTTTCTCCCACTCCTCCCTCATTCCCAGCTCTACCTCCTCCCCATGAGCAGCACAGGGAGACAGGGAATGAGGGTTACAGTTCATCACATGATGTTTCTGTCGCTGCTCAGGGAGAGGAGTCCTTCCCCTACTCCAGCATGGGGTCACTCCATGATCTTCTTCAATGTGAGTCCATCCCACAGGCAACAGTCCTCTAGAAATTGCTGCAACTGGGTCACTCTTTGACAGAGTGCAGTTCTTCAGGAAAAGGCTGATCCAGCATGGGTCCCCACAGCTTCATAGGTCCTACCAGGAGCCTGCCCCAGCATGGGTTTCCCATGGATTCACAGGCTCCTCTCAGGCATCCACTTGCTCCACATGGGGCTTCTCCCCAGGCTTCTGGTGGATCTCTGCATTCCCATGGACCTTCATGGGCTGCAGGGTGCAGCTTCTTCACCATGGGCTGCACCACGGGCTGCAGGGGAATCTCAGCTCTGCTGCCAGGAGCACTTCCTCCTTCTTCTCCACTGACCCTGGTGTCTGCAGAGTTGTTTCTCTCACATATTCTCACTCTGCTCTTCTCTGGACACAATTAGATTTGCACAATAACTTTTTTTTCTTCTTCCTAAATATGTTACCACAGAGGCATTACCACCATTGCCAGTCAGCCCAGGCTTGGCCAGCAGCAGGTCCACCTTTGAGCCAGCTGGGATTAGCTCTGTCAGGCATGGAGGAAGCTTCCAGCAGCTTGTCACAAAAGCCACCCCTGTAGCCTCCTGCTACCAAAACCTGGGCATACCAACCCAATACATTGTACCTGACAGGTTGGGAGGAGACACAGACAGGACAGATGACCCACAGTGACCAAAGGGATATTCCAGACCATAGGACATCAGGATTAGGATATAAAGAAGAGAAAGAGAAGGAAGAGGGGGGATATTCTATGTGATGGTGTTTGTCTTCCCAAGCCGCCATTACATGTGATAGGGCCCTGGAGATGGCTGAACACCTGCCTGGCAGTGGGAAGCAGAGAATTAATTCCTTGTTTTCCCTTACTTGTGTTCTCAGCTTTTGCTTTCCCTAATAAACAGTCTCTATCTCAACCCATGAGTGTTCTAGTTTCTACCCTTCCAGTTCTGTCCCCAGTCCTGCTGCTGGGAGAGTGAGCGAGCAGCAGTTTAACCATGGCAGAACCACAATGCAGAAGAGTCACAAACTGATGTCTTTGTTCTGGTAACAATAATACAGGCATTTCTCACCCATAATGAGGTGTGCTGGTAAATAGATTAAAAAAAGGGGAGTTCACACTGTCACCGACAACTGTTCCAGACTCTGTTTCTCCAAAATATCAGCACTTTACCTTTCAATAATACTGCTCATGAGAAGGCCAGCATTATCAACTACAAGAATTTTCAATGCTTGCCAAGATTCTCGACCATTAAAATCTACTAAGTTCTAAAACTTAGTTTTCTCTTTCAGAAACTTATTAATTTTAATCAAGATTGTGCATCATCCCCCTTTTCATATTCTTTCTGGAACAGAACCAAGAGGAGGTCAGGAACCCTCCTTGGGCTTTGTTTCAGAATTTTTATGGCAGCTACTGAATTACTTGGAGCTCTAAAAGAGTCAGCTTTCCAAAGCTGAGAACAAATAAAGCCAAATCTATTGGGAGAAAGAATTTAAACAGAAGAATATGAAAAATTAGGAACTGTTTAAGAATATTTTACTAGATGTCCAGAAACCACAATCAATAAAGAAGGACAACTGCTCTGGTAATAAGCCAGCTTAGCTTAGAAGGAAAATTAAAGCCATTCTTAAAAATACTCATGCATACAATATTGGTGTGTCTCTGTGTATGTGCACATAAACTTATCAATACATATAGAGTGAAAGGGGGAAAAGGGATTGAATAGCAACTGATAATGAGAGCAGAAGGACAAATATGAAGTGATTATCCAGAAATGTTAAAATACAGTCAAAGCTGCTTTCTAATACACAAGTAGTACTTCACTGTGCTGAACAGAAATTCCATAAAACTGGAGTGTAGAGATGAGAATGTGATCATATAGTTTCGTTTACTCACTGACTTGGGTACAAATTAAAAATATGGGGTTTCATACAGTCAAACATATAAAGACATTCATCTCAGAAGAGCATAGTCTGCAGCAGCATCCTCCTTTTGGGAACAGTGTAGAGTATAGAGCAGAACAACCTATTTCTCATTTTGACAGTAACCTCTGCTGTAATTGATTAAATTATTAATTATAATAAGGCAAAGTACTTCCTTTCCCTTATTACTATATTGCTAATGCATCAGGCATTATTGAAGCTTGAAATATGTCCAATCCTGGTACTCATAACTTAAAAGATGCATTTATAAATTGAAAAGTGTTTGAAAAAAGATCTATGGGACAGATTAAAGGATTGAAGGAAGGAGCAACACTGAATGAACCAGAGTTCTCTTTCTTGAGTGGAAAAGTGAAATGGCTGATGGACAGAAAGGCTATAGTTTACATATTTATAGTCACATTTGTTAACACATGGTAGGTTAACATGTTTATACCTGGTTTGTATTCTATCTGCTCTTCCCCTTCCTTCAAAGAAAGTATTGCATGCTCTACACCATAACATGAATACTGCACACTTGTTCAACTACAGATGTCAGAAGGACAAGTTTCTTCCAGCTTTAATCTGTGACTGCAACATGAGCTTTGCTTGGGCTTGGGAATCATACTGAGAGACAGGAGAACATCTAATCTGAGACTGCACTGGAAATCCTCACCCAAGAACTGAAGTTATTTATTGTCACCAGCTCTTTCATCTAAAAATGGACTAACTGAGGAATTTTTACATTCACATTGTGAACAAAATAATGGAAACAGTTAGGCTAAAATAAACCTAAGGAATAAGGAAATACAATTTTCAACAATTTCTCCTAAAAAAATGTTCAGCCAAGAGGAGGAGGGCAGCACAGGCTGGGAATGAAGGCTCTGAATCAAGGGAGACCAAAATGCTGGAAATCGCTGGTTACTAACATAGTCTCCAAGCTGAAAACCTTAATCCAAAATATCGTTACATCAATAATAGATTATTTTTATTGCACCTAAAAAGTAGCTTTTAAAATGCCCATTTAATTCTTAAAACCTTGAGTTCTTTGGAGAAGCAATTGGTCTTTTCTACATTCAGAAACCATCCATAGTTACATGCAGGCAATGGACTGAGTAGTCCTTTGAAGGGTCACTTTATATAACTTGCATTATTGCTGCAGATTTTTGTAGCTTTTTTTTTCCCCTTTTAGATTTAAAGAGTAAAAAGGCTACTAAAACATTGAACTTAGGAATCACATGATTATTCCTGTGAAGAACTGAGTATCTTTACTTCTCAGCAAAGTCAATGAGGACTCAGGGTTGGAAACATCTAACTGGCAAACAAAATTTCTATGCCATAGAAAGAGTGAGAGTCTGGAGTGGAAGATGCACATTTAGCAGGAAAAAAAAAAAAAAAAGTTATTTCTGAAAATAGACAAGATTTTAATTTCACAGACCTGAAAAATTATAAGCAGTGTCTAATTCATAGAGTTTTAAATTGAGTAAAAAGAAAAAAGCAGCAAAACCTCCCTGAAAAAACAAAAAAAACCCCACTTCAAACAAAAAACAAAGGCCCCAAAACCCAATTTCTTTTTCCATTCTTATTCACAAGGCATTAAATTTCTGTCTGGTTTTTTTTTTCCAATATTGATATAAACCTGTAAAACTTCAGTTTTATAGAAAGAACATTTGAATGGAAAATTGTTTAATAAAAAAGTAATTTATCAGCTTTGCCTTTTCTATTAAATGCTTGTGCCACTTAAACCAACCTATAATACACTTTGCGAATTGCCATGTTCCATTAATATTGCAATATTACAAACAGTATACAAATTGGAAAAAAATCTAGTGAATTATTTGTATTAAAACCTTTAGTAATTAGTGTATTGGTCTACACATAAATCTTTAAATGCATTAGACTACTGTCATTCTACTTTTTCTATCTGTCTAGATGCTATATACCTTTTGCACAGTAGAATATAATCCAGAAGAATGAACTTTGAAGATACTTCACCAAGAGTTTTGTTGGCCTAATCAACTCATATGAAGGTGATCTATAGATGCTAAATGTTAGAAGAGTCTATTGGGATATTGAGGCTGGAGAGAAAGATACTTCAGGTGAATCTGATTTTGTAGCTTTTCTTTCAGTCATTATGGAATGTAGGATTCCAGGACTTTCATGACACACACTGTAACACGTCAGTTCCTGCTTGCACACCCAGTTTTTTTCTAATTTCTTTTCTTCTTAAGGCTGAATCTGAAAAGCCTGTGAATTTTATCTGTTCTCAAAGTAGAGACAGAGCAAGAGGAATAAGTGTCTTGAAGTTGAATTTCATCAGTACTTTGTAATCCAGAAGTTACAGAATATTTAAAATTACTACTAATATTGTTTGTGATGCAACAGTCAACATTATTTGAGAAGAATCTTGCATGTGGAAGCAAGCACTCAAAACCTGGTTGATTCTTACAACCATTGAACCAAACACAAATTCCTACCAGCCATATTAGTCTTAGTATTCACAACAATTTCCCTGTTTAGAAAAATACTAACTGACCTGGTGCAATACAAAAAGTCGACCTGTCCTCTGAAATATCTTCAGTATCAGAACCCAAAAGTAACCCTGTGCCCTTCAGAGTGAGGCAACAAGAAAACCAGATAGAGCCACAGCCATTGCATTCAGATCTCCCAGAGTCATTCACAACACCCCAGAGACAGGAGTTGAGAACTACCTGGTGCTATCCTGTAGTTCAGTTCTCATGAAGAGAAATTCAAGGATCAATACTTCAGAAAAAATACCTATAAAAATTCAGAAACAATACTTCTGTCAAGCAGTCTTCCAGGTAAACTGGTAAGGATTTGGGGAGTGAGCTGTCAAGAAACTTAGCTGTTCAAGAAGTTTCCTATCAAAACCTATGTAGGATTAGAAACTTGCTAAAGGCAACACATTTTGACAAAATCACATTTTCTGACAAAAAATATTTCATCAGGAGTTTTTCCATCTCTCTTTACTATTTACTATTGTACTAATTCATCTTTCTAATGCATATTTTTTTATACATACTCTGCAATGCTCTTTCAACAGGAAGACCTTTCCCCATGACATTCTGATCCAAATGCAATATTCTTTACCAGATGCAGCTCAGTGTGCAACTACTGAGCTAATTCTTCTGGTCCACCTCTTTCATTCATGCTCCTCCTCACATGATCATTTAGATGTCTGGCCAGAACTTAATTAATTCTATAGCAGCTTACTTCCAACTACATTATTTTCTGGAAGTCCAGAAACTTTCTCCATCATATGATAGATTCATCACTTCAAGGTTATATGGTATGACATTTCTAATATCATAATTTTAATAAAACTGAGCTATGATATGGAATTCTTTTTGGCTACCTTTCAATTAATTTAGTGTTCTTGAAAAAAAAAATTCAAGAGACTTAAGTCTAAATAGCTATTTTTTTACTAAAATCATATTGAAGCAAAGAAGATTTCACTTGAATTGACACATATTTTTTAATACTCACACAGTTTGACATCTTTCCTTTTTTCTTTTCATCACTGAGTGTAAATCCAAAAGATTAGTGGCTGAGATCATACCTTCTAATAATCTTTCATTATTTATTACTTAGGACTGCCTTTTTGATGAATTAATCTATAAACTGCATCCCTTGAATACACTTGCAATTCAGGCTGTAGCGGTTAAAATTTCTCTTGGAAGATTAGACTTGTCCAGGAGAATCTAGAATAAAGGAAAAGATTTAATGTTTGAGGATATTCATTTTTGGGTACACTGCTGGAAAATGCTAACTGTGAATCTATGCTGCAGTATGAAGAAAAATTAAGTAACTAAGAGAAAGTCATCAGAAAGTTGGAGAAGTTTGGCAGAAAATATTTAAGGGTCTTTCTTTGTTGGCTAATGAAAAGTTCAGTATTCAAAAAATGGAAATAAAACTATAAATTCTATTTCTACTAATTGAAAATATTGCAAAATGATTAGCATATGCATTGAATTATAAGAGTTTGAAAGTGTTTAAACCCAAGCAGAAAAATATTTGATACTGACAGCAGCTTACTTAGTTATACAACACAAGTAAAAGTGAAGTTCAGATGAAAAGACATTTATCTAATTTCTTGAAGGCAATATCTATTATCCTATGAGCTAGTCTTTGAAGTCAGGTGTGGCATCCTCTGTTCCTGGACTGCTGCAATCTAGAGAATGAGGCAACACTGACAGTGAATAAGTGGAACAAACTCACTGGTATTTTCAGCATTTCCCTCATTCTATGATGACACACTCCAACAAGGCAAGTACCTCCCTACAAGCAGCAATTATCATAAAAGTTAGTGTTAGGTAGATAGTTATCCCAGAGCTCACTCTATCATGGACTGTCTAAGCAGGGTAGAGTTACTTCTCCAAGGGGGCAAGTTATCTCTATTCCAGTGAACTATCCAATCTTCATCAGAGAGCTGTATCTTTCACAAACCTGGCTAAAACCAAACCTATTCAGAAAGACATGGTTTGGAATGAGAACATTAAGTATCTTTTGTTCTCATGCTAACATTTGGAAGACCAATGAGTGCTCAGGAATAGGTGATGAAGTCATACATGAATAAGGTGAAGTGTTACATCGCGTAGCTCACAAAATCAGAGCAATAGGCTGAAGGCTGAGCAATCACATAGGCTTGTTCAGGCTCCTGTCTTCAGTTGTTACATTTCATTTATGCCAGATGAATGACATATTACATAATCAGATATGAAAAATAGCACCCATGGACCCTGAGGGAATGAAAACATCTCTATGGACTGTATGAGCTTCTGTGGAGAAGAAGCAGCATGAGACCTAACAACCCTGGACAAAGAAGGTGTCACATGAAAATGGGTCATGGATAAAGCATGGGAATATGTAATAGTAAATTATCATGGGCATTACCTGGAAGCAGTACTATGAGCAAGGTTTTAATGCTGTTTCCATTTCTTCTAATTCCAGTGAAATCAGGGTGCATGCATCTTCCTCTAACTGAAAACTATCTCATCAAAGAAGTATCTAAACCCATCATTACCTTCTTTTCACGAGATATAATTATTGCTACTAACAGTAATACTTTTGCTGTAATAGTCTGTCTTCTGTACACTCCCCACTATTCTCAGAGCATCTTTCCTCAGGTTTTCACATTCCATAAGGTCAACAAAATCAGGGGTATTCAGCACATCTGCCTTTGCCATGACAGCTCATGAGGGAGATGTAACTTTTTCCCCATTATGGAACAGTCCACTTCATTGTTTCATGTCTTTCAGATTGGAAAAAAGGACTCAGGAAAATAAGCTTTCCTTAAGTTACCAGACTCCAGATGTTTAGCACTTACATCCATGCAGAAGCATAACGTATGCAAGTGCCTGATCTTGCTAAAGGAATAATGTGTTTTTGCAAGAAAAACTTCTGGGCATCATGCAGGGTTTCCCTGCCTATGGTTATGGTTGAGCACCAATAAATACTTTTAGAATATTACCCTTTTAAAATTGTAGATTTTGCTGCTATTTACACATTTATATACATATATTGTCTTAAGTTTCTGAGTTCCTTGGGAATTGCACTGAGTGAAGAAGGGCTGATGACAAACACTTCAGTCCTCTTAACCATTATTTTTCCACTGAAGTCAAGATAAAACCACCCAAAGTAAGACAAAGAGGGTTTGCCAAAACAGGTGGTCAGTTCTTCCTTAGTTACAATATATACAAGACTCAGACAAAAATGTAAGCAGTAAAGGAGCAAAGCTTGACTACTTATTAAAAAATGGACAAAGTAACTCCCAAGTAGGTAGATTGTCCTGTATGTGGGACAAGATTTGTTTTGTCAAAAAGTACTTTTTTGCAGGTGTGTCTGTGTTAACACTGCTACGTACGTCTATAAACATTTTGAAAGAGCTTGGGTCATTTTTCGTGGACAAAACTAAAACAGTACCTCTAACCTCTCATTTACAAACCCCTTATTTTTGATCCTTGATACATTAATGCCTTGATACTTAATGAATCAATATGGTTCTCAGCTGTTAGAAACAAAAGGAATTTTACCTCATTATGAAGTACAAAAGGTACAAAAGTCAATTTCCTCAGAAGTGAACTAGAAAAGCACATCTGACAATTAGATGTAGTTCAAACGTGAGTAGATGTAGACATTGTCTAAATAAAAAGAGAAGGGAGGAAAAAACTCTGCAGTTCCCAATGTCCCTCACAAAGCTGATCATTACTATATGCAGCTCTGAGAAGGTGAGCAAAGATCCCTTGGGCTCTTTTCTCTCATTAGTGATGATAGATAAAACAGAAAACTTCTCATTTAATTTTGTTGATTGCTTGTTGAATAACTGTTGGCATGACCATCCAATCAGGCTGAGACATGGAAGATTCCCTGTAGCTGTTCCAGCAGAAAATGAAAATACATCAGTAATTCTTCTGTAGCATGTCCCTAACATCGGGCTCCAAGTAGACCTCACTGAAAAACTCCAACTCAGTCTCACTGCAGACATTTAGCAATCAGACAGTCTGACAGAAAAAGTGACCTTGCATGTTTGTGATTGGCTAAAAGATTGTTGCCAGCTGTGAAAGAAAGATATGGTAGTTAGAAAATTCAAGAAGATAACAATTTTCAGACTTTTTTACCATTGAATACATTCTGATGAAAACCAGTCATGACAGACCTCAAAAGCTGAGGCTAACACAAAACTCCTTTGATGCATATGTGGGAAAGTTTATGAGTGGATTTTTTTTTTTATGGGTACACATCACATCCATTTATATGATTCAGGGTGGCAAATCCGATGCAGAATTAGCAATGCTAAACTCAGAAGACCCAACTTTCAGAAAAGGCAAGTATATGGCAAGTAATAATGGTGGAGGAAGAAAGAAAATGGAAGTGATGAGAGCAACACCAAGTGAGACCAGTGCTTAAATGGGCATGTGGAACTGGCCATGGCAGTCAAAACCAACTACAGCTATTGTAAAATAAATACAAAGCTTTGAAATAAGAAAAATGTTTGAACTCTCAAGGAAGCATGTGAAATAAGATGCTACTGCAAGTAATAGCAACATTGTAAAATACCCATCGTCAATGGAACAAAAATTGCAGAGGGAAATGCTTTAAATAAATATAAAGGCAGTAAGATAGAATTGTCTAACATTATATGTCTGTAAAGAATAGGAGCTAGTTTGGATAATAGTCTGCTCAGCTGATCATCCATTCCAGAAGACTGATGAAATAGACTGCAGTAAGCAGTTCTCAGGGATGAGATTGTCAAGCAGTAACATGGGAAAGAGAAAGGCAAAACCATCCAGAACTTTCCACTTCCTGGTTAAAGCGCTCTCTGGATTTGGGGGCTGAAATTCCCATGTGCCCACAGAGTCAAAACTGCAAGCTGAGAGCACTGATGTCTAACATCTCTTAGGAAAAATAAATACATTAACCATATGGATAACACAAAATTATTAAATCATGACAGAAATGAGAAGAAGGTTTCTTCTACTCATCAGATCTTCGAATCAAAAGTAAGGACAAGAGGTTCATCTGAATTTTTGGGGTTTTCCTTATTACATTAACTATTGTTGCATGTTCCTCTTTCTTGCTCTGTGACATATTAACACTGAACAATAACAGTAAATTTGGTGGTCAAGAAGCAATCCCTTCTTATGTATGTTCTGAAATCAAAACACTTTTAAAACTCCTGATTTCTGGGTAGTTTTCCTTGTGAAAGGATTCTTTTTCCAAACTTTCACTTTGCATGAAATTTACCCCATTAATTTTCTGTTGGATTAACTAAATATAGAAGGAAATAGTATGCCAAAAGGAGCTTACTAGTATTACTTGATAATGATTAATTACTTCAGTGTTAGGAGAAGTGATTGAGATAACAGGCATTTAGGTCTCTGTGGCATTAACAAAGCAGCTCTTACAAGAGACTAGCTTGAAATAGATTCAAATAAACATGATAAAAAATTAATTCCACTAAAAATAATGTTCTAAGAGACACACCTTGAGATTTGAAGTATAATTTATCTAAGTATCCCTTAGAGGTCCTTTCTTCTCTGCAAGCCCCATGAAAAATCACAGTATCACTTAATGCACTTTTTAACCTATAAAATATTTTATTGTTAGTTAGGTAGCATGTAATATGTAGTGTAATTTGGTTCACATGATAGTGACTATTCTGTTCTTTTCAAATTGCAAGACTCATTACTATGAAGGTAATGAAACATAAGCACCTAGAGCAGACTACAAAACTGATGGATCCATATTCTTTCTCATTCCAGAGTCAACAGACGTTTTCTCAGCAACGTCAGCAAGCAGATAGATGGTGATCAGATTTTCGATGAGATTAAATGGCTGTCTTAGTAGGAATGAACGCATTCTGAAAGTAGAGCTTAGAGAACATGTCAGCAAAAGTAGAACTTTCATGGGGGGAATTTCCCTTGTCTCCAGCATAGAAAGTATTATTAGCATAATTCCTCAAGCGCACGCTAGCTAAGATACCTGTGAGTTATTTATTAATAGTTAAAGGAGTTTTTTGGCATCCAGCATCAAATATAATTCTTGAAAAGGGCTGACAGCAAAATATATTTGTTAGCTAGAGACATGCCTAAACTTTGCCAAGAGAAATACTGAACTACATGTGCACTTATTGAAGGAGAGTGTGCCTTTTTAAAGTTGAAGTCCTTGTTTATATAATTTCCTTTTTAATCTTGTTATATTTCTTTAAATTTAGATTGATAATAGTAGAAACAGGAATAAGGTAGATTTCACTAAAGAAGAGTTCTCCCTGTTATACCATTTAAAGCTTACATCTTTCTGCAGCATTTTCTTTATATAGTGATAGATGACCACCCTTTTGATACCCTAAAACCTTGACTTGTTTATATTTTGTTCATTTTCTTTAGTTTAATGAGGTGATAAATAAACAAGTTTCTCAAGGAGTGCAAGACTGTCAGGGCTCAAAACCAAGGTTCTCTGTTCATTCATAGACCAGATAGAGGTGGCAACAGGCAGCATGCAAAAATGTCTGACAGTAATCATGCAGCTGGTCTGAGGGAACAAGACCAAGTTAAGTGGTGGTTATTAATGTCACTCCTTGCTGCTCCACATTTGGGACCCTTTCCTGAGTTGAGATGGTCAATGTTATCAACCCATGGTCAAGTATGTGGAATCCAGACAGGGGAATCAAAGATAAGAATTGACTTGTAGACTGTTCTCTCACAAACCTCCCCTCTTCTAATTGATTTTCCATATGAAATTTTAAAAAAAAATAGAGTGAAAACCGATATCTGTGACATAGTAATTCATAAAAAAGCTATGGTATGGTAAAATTGCTCAGGCAAAGTAGTCTCTTGAGCACCCTGAGCAGAAGCATGCTGCACTGCTATTTAGATCCTCTCCCTTTGGCTGCCTCTCAAGACAGACGGCTTCTCAATCACGCTGGAGGATATTTATCTGGGCAGACAGGCTAGGGAATTCATCTACCTGGCGTGCTTGGACACGCAGGGTCCCGTGTGCTCTTAAGGGTACCCTCCAGCCTGTCTGAGCCCATACTTCCCAGATCACTGTCTAATTCTGATGATGATTTTGACTCCTGGAACAGCCATCAAACAGCAACACAGAGAGTCTCTTGGAGTCCATAACTACTGATGATCAAGAACATTGGGACTTTCATGTGAGCTAATGCAAGTATCAAGATCTATTATGTATAATATGGCAAAGAAAAACAACATACTCAGGAAGTTTCACAAGATTTATCCTGGCTTTTAGATACTGGGAAACTGCTTTAAAAACGTCTGAAGCTGCATCGCTGATGTCAAAGGCCAATACTTTCAAATAATGTTCTCACAAATTCAAATAAAATAGGATATTTATTTTACTGTAACATACAACTTTTTTTAAAGCTATTTTTGCGAATCTACTAATAGTAGATAGCATTTTGCTTGTAACTGTTCTTTTGCTGGTGGAGAAAGGAGATCCTGATTAGAAGGAATTCTAACACAATACAGAGACAAACAAATATTCTATTTACCTTCATGCAAACATTTGTTTATTTCCTAAAAGTTATCAGTCATTTTAGTTGTATGTGGAAGAGATATCCACACATTTATGGCAATTTGTCTTGTTTAAATCTTAAAATTAAAAATAATAGAATATTTTGGATAACAGCAGTCACGGGGACATTTTTGCAAGGCTGGGAATATACATAATATTTAAGATATTGCTAAGACATTATAAGGGAGAAAAGGAGGCAAAATTACACTTATGTCTTTTAATATAAAGTTATAACTCTTTCAGCCCTGTTTTATTCTGCAAACACTGTAATTTACAGTAGTGATTGTCTATTAAACAGGTGTTGTTATTGCAGTGTTCTCTTTTACCAGGACATTTTAGTGTTAAAAATTATAAAAGATGTCAGTCAGTTTTGAGTGTACTGCAATTATTTTTATGGCTGATAAACTGAATGAATAACTCCCTGTGTGCAACATAGGCAGAGCAGGTTTGAACAGTCCTTGGTTTGCTTTTGATTTACATGTCTATACAACAATGTGCAACTCTTAAAAAATATAGTATTACTGCACAATAAAACAATTGGATTAGAAGTGATTCTACTGTATATTTTTGCTTTCTTTTACTTAATATTGAAGTTGCAAAACTATATACACACACAAGGTCAAACCCTGTGTGCACCAAAATACAGCTATTAAGGTTTCTTTTTTAAGATAAACTGATGAGATTGTCAAGATTCTTGGAAAGAAAAAAAAAGGGCATGTGTTGTGATTGATCTCAAGGTCATTAAAAACATGGGCAGATAACTTTTAGTTGGCACCTAAATCACTAAAAGGTAAAGAATCCTTGAATGACAAGAGGCAACTTCTCCTTTCCTGAATCAGGATTATCCTACAGAGCTTCAAGAAAACCCCACAGTAAAGGTAAGGAAGAAACAGTTTTAGTGCAACATCCCTTAATTATACACAGATGTTTACTAAGAAATGTAGCTATATCATCTGCATGGCAGAGAAAAACAGGGATTTTATTCCTCTGTCTGTTATCAATTAAATCATCAAAACAATTATCATTCGAATTACAATGTATCATTTCACTTTTAGAATGTATGGGGCGGAGGCAATCTATGAAGCAGAAATCTGCTAACCATCAAAGCAACAAAGAAACATTAAAGTTCAATGGACAGTTTGTTCATGTTTTAATCTAGGGGGTTTCTTTAAAATGGAAACCATGTTCACATGGTCTAAGTAACACTTGCGTCAAAAAAAGCCTTTGAGGTTCAATCCAGTGAGACAGACATTTCTTTTTCTCTTTTTTTTTTTTTTTCCCTCCTTTTCCCTCCCCCCCCCCCACCTTTTTTTTCCCCAACACCCACAAATGTTTTCAAGAGGGGCATCTGATTCTAGGAGATCCCAAGGTGTCACTGTTAGAATTTTTATCTGGGAAAATATCTGCTAAGAGACAAATTTACTGAAATAACCTAAGAAAAGGGATGTATTCCTATCCTTTTTACTGTACATGTATCTTGCATAAATTAATGAAATGCCAAGTAGGTAGTTTCCTTATTGTTTTTAAGCTGAAAAACTGTAAAACAAGCAAAGACACACTGAGGAGTTTTCAAAGAAAACAGAGATCTGTTTGTTATGGGAACAAGTATGTTGGTATGAAAAATTAAAATCCTCAAGAAATAATCCACATGGGATGTTAGATACTAGCCCAAGGTGCTCCTGTTTTTTTCTACCAGCAGTTATTTTCAGAAATTATTCCCTATAAAAATTAATATTTTCTCTTGCTGTGAAATTTAAAACCTTTTTTCCTTCTAAAATTAAGCAACAAGCATGCCACTGTATTTTCTGATGCAATACCTACCTGGGACAAAGGGTCATATTCATAAAAACTTTTCTGTGGCCAGGGCTCTTTATGCTTTCCTTTTAAAGCTGAACATAAAGACACATGATTTTCTTAGAGATACACAAAATGTCATAATTACCTAGTCACAGAGATTAGTGTCTCCTTAAGGAAGCCTTCAAGCAGGGATGGATTTTTCCACCAGGCTCAAATGCAGGGATTGGAAAGAGCCCTCTGCCTGTGCCCCCAGTATGTGTGCTGATATGCAGTCTGGTTGCACAGTTAGCATCAGAGCTTTGTTTAAATGCCATTTATACCTATAATTTTTGGCACTCTGTCCAGAAGGACAAAAACTGCCTGGAAAAGAGAATCATTCTAAAGTAAGCAAATGCAATCTGCCTGCTGTCAACTGTCCATTTCCATCAGATTAGGCTGCCTTTTCCAAGATTAGAGGTCTAGTTCAAATGTTTTACATGGGCATAACAATTACGAGAGTCATGAGCTTAGAAAAATAACTGCCATGGGATTTGTTACTGCATTTTCTCTCAAAATTTAAGTGTATACTACATTAAGAGAAGCCCAAGCTGTTTGTGTATATATTTGCTGTCTCTTCACTGCATGTAAACATGCATTTATGAATTCAAACAGCTATAATTTCATGGCAGTATCTAAGTGCCTGGTATTAACAAAACCGTGGTACAATGTCTGTATTAACAAAAGAGATAAACTTTTGTTTTGAAATTGCCTGTCCCTTACAGACACAGAGGTATTGCAGAGTTTGGGAATTTGTTTGCTTTGAGTGCTCGCAGCTTTCTACTCATGCTGCAGAGTTGGGCAGAGTATTACCTTTGGTGCCAGAAAGACACAGCAGCCTTCCACTGCCCACCTCTCCCAAAAGTAAACATCCACAGGATCATTTTACTTTGGGACCTACTTTCTGACATTTCAGGTACCTTGTACATACACTTACCTTGCCACCCTCAAAAGTGACAGTGGTTTGTCACTAATCAAGTGTTGCATGCACCATCTACTTTGCTCAGTAAAACGTCTCAGGAAGTGTTGCCACAGGAGATTGAAAGGAATTTATTGTTTTACTGATTGGAAATGGCACATATGTGGGCTGTGGAGGTAATGTGCTGCTGAGACAAGTGCATATTCCAGCTGGCTCAAAGGCTAGACATGCCTCCTAACTTTTATGCTCCTTAACATTCAAATGTGCCAAAAGAAGCTCCTGGGCATCCTCAGGAGCAGGCCCAGTCCTTTGCCTGCTGACAGCGTGTCTAAACCTGAACCTGGTCCTATTTGGAACATCCTGGGAGCTTGAGAGCACACCTTGAAACTTAGCTTTTAAATCAAGCTTTCCACAGACTGCCAGCTGTAAAACTCTAGATGATAAGTTTACTGGCAAGTTTTGTGTTTCTTTGCTGAACTCAAAGCCTCAGGGTGATAAGACAGCAGTGTGGATTTTTGGCCCTTTCATCCTAACTATTAATTGATCTTCCAGTAGCTTGTGCAAGATATGCCATCACAGCTCCATGAAGGATCAGTAAAAATACTGGCTGTGTTACATGATAGGTATATGTATTTTTCAGAGACACAATATGAGCCCCAGCTCTCCATCATGACTATTTAATTCCTGTTTACTTCAGCAATTCTGTCTTTTGTTTTATTTGGAGATTACACCTGAAAAGAGGTAGTTGTTTTCCCTTAAATGTATTTAGCACTGAAACTCTGAATAGCTGCTTCATTTATATACACACTAGAAGTACTTTTATACAAAGCACAAAGTTATTGGAACTATTTTCACTGAAAATACACAGTAAACAAATTATTGCAGTACTTAAAATCAGTCTCATGGGGCAAATACTCAGTTATGAATGTGATCCTTTGCTTTTGCACATTCTCTGCAGTGATGACTTGAAAAACACTGATGAATATGCCTGCTATAAAGTCATTCCCTGGAATATTTAACATACTCACTGAGAGGCAAACAGTGCTTTATTAATGAAAAGAAATGCCTTCTATCTCACTTCACAGCACAGACATAGCAAAATTCAGACTTTGGAAAACTGTAAAGCAAAGAGTTAAATTACATGGCCCTGCAGCCTAATTGTGCCCTCTGGAAGTTGGGCTTTGCTGGGGAATCCCCAGGGCCTTTTCTGCTTCTCACATGTGAGGTGTATGTGCAGAGAGAGAAGGGCAGGATGGAGCATTGCAGCAGGACAGGGGCTGTGAGAGCTGCCCAGGAGCAGCTGCATCTCTCTGGGGTGTGTGTGGATCCGTGTCAGTGACTCCTGCGTTCACCATCAAAGGGAAGAGACACTGATGCACCTGGGAAGAGCCTGTGTGCCACGCTTCTGCCCTGTCATGTGTGCATTACTGGTGGTAGGGTACTGAGATCATCATCGGCTAGATGGGAGGTATGTGTGGTCTGTGGGTTTGCAGACCGGCAAGTCAAAGAAAAGTGTTAGACTGAGTCAGCGGCAGAAGGACGAAGGCACTGCAAATAACTTTTTCTCAGAAATTGTTGATGTGATGATCTTTTTGTGCAGCTGAGTAAGTGCTTGAGAGTAGGACAGATGGAGGCCTTTATTTTTATTCAAATAAAAACTTGAATTCCCCAGGTTTCAAAAATTTAAGCTGAGAGATCTGCACATGCATTCCCTGCTTTTCAGAAACTTAGGATTTGCCACACCTGTTCCTCAGAAAGGAAACAAAATACTTCTTAAGCAACCCTAAATCAGTTTAAAAGATGCTTTTTCTAGTTTGCTTTGTTTTCCTCACTGGATCTACTTGGGTTGAGTTACCTTTTGTTTTATTTTAATGAAAGGCAAATTTTTCTATCAGAAAATGCATAATCATTTTGTGCATTTTTTTTCTTTTTGAGCTTTATTACAAGGAGAAAGTTTTAGCCAGTAAATGATCTAGTGTACTTGTCCTCTGGGCACTCTTACACAACCCCTGCAATTTTGCCTCCTCTCACCATTTTACTTTCCACTGTATCCATTTTGCTTTTCTTCTCATTGCAGCATTTTGGAATGTATGACCACCTAAAAACATATTCCTAAATAGGAATGTGTTGTATATATATAGGTTGAAACACTTCCAGCTTCAAACACACACACACACACACACACACACACACACACACACATACAGACACACACACAGACACAGGCATGCACACACTGTTCTCCATTCCTCTAGAACTTCAACTCCTTTAGAAGGAAGACCCTTGCAGGTGGCTTTACCCTCTGGCTGATGTTATGCCATGTCCTGCTTCTCTAAGAAATTCTCTCCCAGCATACAAGGTAGTTCAATTTTCACTGAAATTGCTGAAGGACATAGTTGCTGGCTTCTTCATTAATCTTTTTGACCACCACACCTGATTGTAAATCAGTCATACCTGTGCAATACAGTCCTTCCCAAACAAACCTGCTGATTTCCCAAACACTCAATCCTACTGAAACTCAACTCTTTCTCACCCAAAGATAAAAAAAAAAAAACAACAACAAAAAAAAAGAAAAAATTGGGGAAGCACATAATGGTTGAGAAAAACACTAAGTGACTGAGGTCACTTAGGACATAATTGCAGCTCCAGTGTGATCTTCAAATCTACATGCACAAAAAACCCTGCTGAGAGTTACTCTTTTTTTTTTTTTAATTAATGTCAATTTATTTAATTATTTTTATCCCTTGATTCCAAAGACAGATAAATCTTTGTGAATTCTGCATCAAGTACCACAATGCCTGAAGCACTAAATGTATCCAGTGGTCCTATTACGGACATCTGAACTGACATCTGGTCTAATTGAAAAAATGTGCTTAAGATTTAGGGGCACATAGGTAAATTAGAGGAAAATGCATTTAGAGTTCTAGCTATAACATAACTGCCGTGTTTCTATAAAGAGTGAAACAACTACAAAAGTGAAAAAACCTACTTCTAACAGCTGAAGCTCCTGCATTTCTAATTTGTAATACATCATGTCATAATCATATGTGATGCTCGGCATGACAAATAAAGACAGATTACCTGGCCAGAATAGCTTATAAAGTCCTGATGTTTTAAACACTTTCATAGGGTGTGGTGTTTATGCTATGAAGAGTGCCATTAACTGCACTATAACTACTTCTGGAATAAAGCAGTGTCATTGACTTCAATGAGACTACTCACGGTAATAAGCACCGTGCTCAGGGCTGTCTGGAGACTACTATTATTGCTAGTTACATGCACTTCATGTTGCAGTAGCCTCTAGAAGACAAGCCATGGACCTGGGCTCCACTGGGTTAATCATTATGGTGCTCAAAGTTAAGAATGAGAATGATATGGATAGAGAAGAGAGGAAAACTAGGATGAGAGTGAGAAGAATAGAAAACAAGTGTCTTAGCATTGTTATTTGGCAAGTTGCTGCATATATTTCAGATTTACAGTTTTTAAAAGCTAATAATAATGGCTTTGTTTAATCAGAGCCATATTGAACAGAAAAGTTGTTTACATATTTTAAAAGACTCTGAAGGTTCCTCCTATCCTGGCTCACTTAGCCCTTTTCCTGCCCTTTTTCCCCACTGTGACTTTTGAAAGCAGGATCCACACCAATATGTGCTTCTATAGGAACAAAAATTTAAAGATTTACATTTTGTTGTGGTAGTGGTAAAAAACTGTACACAGACGTTTTTCTTTGACTCCATTGTTTGAAACTTTTCTAGTTCCTTTTTTTTTTTTCTCACTTCCTCTTACTTGTATCTGTAGAGTGTGAGAGAGGTTAAATGCTTTCAGTGTTTGATCAGTCACCAACTGAGAGTACCATGGAAATCAATGTTTTCTACAAGTTCAATTTTGTGAGTATGTGCACATGAATGTGTGAATATGAGCATATGAGTAATTGCTAGGAATGTGCACGTGTGTTGTGGTAATTATTTTCCTCCATTCATGGGCTTTTCAAAGAAGAAAACATTAAATTGATCTACAGGGGAAAAAATATAAAGAAAATCCCCTTAAAAACTAATTTCCTAGACTGAATATCAGAATACTTTTGGGGAGGGGGAGTAAGGGGGTTAACACTGCTGTAGCAGCTAGAAATATTTTTTTTTAAAGGCATAATTCTTTACAAATACATGCAGTGTGGGAGGAAGGAAGGACTTGCGGTTTTGGCACTTGACTGGTAAGCTCACAAGAGCTAGATTCTGTTTCCAGCTCTGCCACAGACTGTTCATAGATGCTATCACAGTGAAAATAATAAATAATAATAGTTATGAGCACTTCTGCAAATTATTATCTTTCTCTGCTTGTAAAAAGGGAATAAGAACAATACTTCCCTCCTAGTGTGTGATTTTAAATGTGCTGGTGTGGTAAGAAGACTGAAGATGCCCAGCATGGTGCTGTGCAGAGATCGTCCAGCAGCTGATACCTGGAGTATCACGGCGTGTGAGCCCTGGTGCCTTGGCCAGCCCAGGTGGCTGCAGCTGGGGGAGGGCTCACCTGGCTCTGGGGATGAGACACAATGTCAGGGCTGGCTGACGTCAGTGAAGGGATTAAACAGCATTATCACAATGGAAATTAATTTCTGAGGGTGCTCCTTCAAGTAATAATGTTTATTTCCGGAATTTAAAAGATGACAAGAGTGATAGGAGATGCCAAAATGTGTGTTAAAGCGCTCAGTTCAGCATTTTTAGCTAAAAATATTTTCTGTGCAACAAAATCAGTGGGGGCTCTGATGTCGTATGATACTTCCAGCTACCTGGCTAGGCTTAGGCGCCCTGATTCCAAGTGAACATACAAGCTATGGATGAAGAAAATTCCTCCCTGTTGAAGGGAAGGGTAGGGGTTTATAATAACGTTGTGATTTAACCCAGCAGGCAGCTGAAACCAGGACAAATAATTATCACGAAGAAAAGCTTTGGGAATGATGATAGCCATCTACTACTGCACCATTAAAACTTAAAAAGTTTTTGGGTAATCAACACAAAAGGTTTAATTACCATAAACACTTCTCCCTGGACTAGCTCTGCTTCCATTAAAGTACATTATTTCAGAAAAACAACCCTGTTTTTCCACCGATTTTAAAGAAGACAACATTGGGCCAACAATGACTGCCTTTGAAATTTCTGCTACAAAGTTCCCCATCTATGGGACTCTCCATAGACTGTTACTTCCTGCTTTACCTTCAGTGAAACACTTTGTTCTAAATGTTATCCTGCCTTTGTCTCTTAATAGATCATCTTCATTAAGAAAACATAAAATGTTTTATAAATGGCAGTGATGAAAAAAGTGCCAAGTGGATTTTCTAGTGAACCAAATCTCTGAAGAAAAATGAAATTGTAATAAAAAAGCATCTCCACTACATTTCTGAAAACTAAGTTGATTTTTCTTTCTTTTGTCAACAAATGCTTCCTCAGCATTTGGAGATTGTAATTCCCCTGCATTTATAATCTTATTTAATTTATTTTCTCTTTGTTGGTTTGTTGGGGTTTTGTTTGTTGGTGGTGTTTGTTTGTTTTTCAGAGATAGACATAGAATAATTCCCTCTTTTGATTTATGTTTGTTACAGGATATTGTTCACAGAGTCCATTAAATCACTTTAGATTCTTAGTATCCTTAAGAAACAAGTGTTTAAATAATCTAACTCTGGACTCTCATGTGTAACTTTAGCTACTTAAATAGCTGTAATGTTAATATTTTTACCATTACTATCCCTTTTCATAATTATAAGTTCACACAAAATCACTATGATATCTGCTTACCTGCATAAGTTAGACCATACAGCTCTAGCCTGCATTAGGCTTAAGGATTTATGCTAGAATTGAGATCTTCCTCTTAATAAGATATTGAGTCTTGACTTAAAGATCACTAATTATGGAAATTTTAACATATCCCTTAAAAAAATCTGATTCACAGGATGATTACTCCAACTATTATAAATGTGTCTGATTGAACTTTGCCAGGTACAGAGTGTTTATTCTAAAGTCAGGGCTTAATAATCTAATGTACCTTATAACAGCAAATTTCGCTCATTAGGAAAAAAAAAAAAAAAGACAAACTTACTACAAAGTGCAGTATTTATTGAGGAAGGTGGCATTCTGCAACAGGACTAGAACCCAAATTTAGCCTTATTCAGAGTTTTAGACTATAGATGTGCCTATTTCTGACAGATAAAGTCCAAGTCTACTGTCTTGTGGTCTGAGAAAAGATATAATAGGAAATGATACCTGGCAGATACCTGGCAGAGCAGAAGTAGGTGAGGGACTGAGATGGGGAAGAGAAGAGATTTAATGTTCATTTTTGAAGTTATATGTTTTTGACTGCATACTATTTACTGTGTTCTCATTTTGCATTAAATTTGTATAGTTTAACTTCAATCAATTGGCATGGGAATGGTGGTCAGGGCTGAAAAGAGAGTGGAACTGATTCATATTCACCATAGATCTAACATGCTGAGCAGTGTCTGGTCTTTGATTTTGTAGACTCCTCAAGATATTTGATATTAGGCTACAAGTCACGAAATGTACTGTTGTAACTTGTACAAGATCCTAAATAATTTTGAATTGGCTTGTGTTCAGTTCTTAGGATTTTTTAGGCTTCCTTTTTTCTAATGTACATAAATTATTCTTCCCAATCCCATTAATGTTAAATATGCTTGCTGATTGTCTTCCAAGAACCTTTTATTTAAACAGAGTCAACCTGAGATAAATGACTTTTTTTTTTTTTTTTTTTTTTTTTTGTTTTAAACTTACAACACCTGAATAAAAGACCTTTGGGGCTTGCTGTCTTTGTATTATGATTTATTTGTTGATGTCAAAAGATTGCACTATGTAGCAGGTCTGCTTTTCTCCCTGGTGTACTAATACTATTATCTGTCCTCTTATTGAGAAATCCTCCCCAACAGAGCTGAGAGCAGAACCCTGAGCACTTTCCCGCCCACCTCCTCAGATCCTGCTGCCTATCAAAACATCTCAGGAAGACTCATTTTCACTGGGAGACTTGCAAGAAGTGAGGGAACTGCTAGGAGTTCCAGTGCTTACTCCTGCAGTAGCACTGACTGGAACTGGAGACACACCAACTCTCCACCCATTCCCACCCACCTTTATTTCTCCCTTTTTTCAGGGAATTTGCCTCTGCAAAAGCCTTGGTCCTGTCTCTGCACACCTATGGTATTTTGTAAAATCTACAGATTGTAAGAGCATGCCATGGCTCTGGCCAGTATCAGTCACTCCAGACCCTGCAGAGCAGCAGTGTGGAATGGGTAATATCAAGCACTCATATAAAGGTCAGTGGAGTGGGGAGTGAGAAGATTTCTCCTCCTCATACCTGAAACAAACCTGCTCCTTTCCAATGGCAAACAAATCCTTCCATGAAAATGGTCCCTGGATTTTCACTTGTATATCCCTGACTCCCAGAGAAAGCAAATATAAAGGCATCATTCACTAGTCAATATTTGACTTTATTATTTCAAAATTCCTTTTCTCTCATTTGTTTTTGCCTCAATGAGGATACTTTGTGACCTTCAGGATCCAGGCTTTTGCAACTATCATCATTTTAGGATCACATTTAGTTAGCTCAATGTAGATTATAACAGAAAGTTATAAATTTCTAAATATGCAACTTCTGTGATAGACCTTAAATACAAACTATGCATGTGCTGTTCTGAATATGTGTTAATCCTACAGCTGAGCAGGTTTGTTTTTTAAACAAATCTGAATTAACATGATACACCTTTTATGTAGATCAGAGATAAGACACTTTTTGGGAGAAGGTAGATTTAAGAAATGCTTTTGGCAAATAGGCAACCAGTTACAAGTAAATTGTTTTATCATGCATAGATGCATACTTAAATAATACAGAAAGGAAAGCTTTTAAGTTAGAGAAAACTGAATAATATGGAATTTGAGACAGTAAAAACCTTTAAGCCAAAATTCTCAAAGGTTCGTTTGTTCAGCAAAAAACCTGGACATGATCTGAACTCAGACAAGAAAAGTCCTAAGGCATATTTGCCACTGGTGATACAGGGCAGTTCAAAGGGGTATGTTGCTGCAGCAGGATGCTCTGCCTAGAATGGGGAGAGCAACTGGACCGGTGCCTGATTTGCAAAGCTATCCGTGGTAAATGAAGAGGGTGTCCTGCTGCTTTTGGTGTTACAATGCTGAAACCAGTCTGACTCATCAATCCCAAAGTTAAACATCCTGATAGTGAGATAAGATAGGGTAGAGCTGGTAAAATACCCGGACAAAGGCCCAAACAGGTGGTTTCAGATAACTTATCTAAAACTGCTGAGCTCACACAGCTGGCCTGGAGCTGATATGACAGTCACATATAAAAGCCCAGTCCCAAATTTTAACACCAGGGTCTTCTGATGTATCCCTGGTTGCCGTAAATGTGTGGAAATCTGTCCCTTGATTAGGGGTGCCCAGCAAGGTTATTCCTTGAGGCTGAGTAAAAGAGACTTGCCCACTGCCATTGGTATGAGTGAGTACAACATCAATCTCTACTTAATAATTGGGTTTGCTAGCTACAATAAAATTGCTTTAATACAATTGCTTTTAATATAATTTCTTCATATTGCACTATATTATAATAGTTGTTATAGTTCCTATACTCTGTAGTAAATAATGATTAAGACCTTTTTGTCTAATCATTATCATGATAAACCATATATATTTATAAAAATATATCTGGTTTGCCATTCTTAATTCTGCAGGACATAGTTGTATAGATGTTCCATTACACCATGTAATCCTTTACACATAATTTATTGACAAAGTCTGGGGCTAAGATTGGATCCAGCCACACATTGGCTCCTCTCTGAGAAGGAGTTTAGAAAGCAAGGGGGTCCTTTCTGCACCTCTTAACTCTATGTGAGGGCTTCTTTAATAAACTCTGTCTGAAGCTCCCGCTCTACCTGCAACAATTGCACAACACAACTGAGAAATACCACTAACTCCCACAAATATGTCCACTACGGAGGCTGAAAGTTACTGGAAAGTGAGACAAATGCTCTGTGAAGCCCTAGAGCAATTTTAGCCCTAAAGCTTCTTCTGACTTAGAGACCACCTCTAAGTCAGAAGAAAATTATTTATTATTTCATAATTACTGTTTATATGTCTGTGGTAGTGTCAAATGTCTCAGACAAAAAGGTCTGTAAATATAACTCCTATTCAACTGTAACAGTAGATTACTATTATTGTCTTGTAATTGGCTGCCCAACCTATAATACCCAATGTATATAAAATGGAATCATAGAATATGTTGAATTGAAATGGACCAATAAGGATCAAGTCCAACTCCCTGCTCCTCACAGGGCTACCTAAAACTAAACTATATGACCAAGAGCATTGTCCAGGCGCCCCTTGAACCCTCTCGGGCTTGGTGCCATGTCCACCTTCCTGGAGAGTCTGTTCCAGTGAATGATGAGCCTCTCGGTGACCTTTTCTTAATGTCTAGTCTGAACTTTCCCTGTCTCAGCTTCACTCCATTTCCTCGTGTCCCACGTCTGGTCATCAGAGAGAGGAGACCAGCACCTCTCACTGCAGTGCACACACACTGAAGTGTGACTCCCTGCTGGGACCTTCTGGCTTTCTTTACTGTGCCTTTACTATTGGGGGGCGTCCTAAGTAACCCTAGTCCCCTCTGCGGGAGGAAGTGAGCTGTGACTGATGCCGGGAAATCACCTTTGGACACCATGCTGGACTCAGTTACTTCAGTCCTGGAAACAGTTGCCATCTCTCACCCATAAACTACTCCCTGAGTCCCACATTCACCCTGTCTCTGACCGAGGCTTTAGTCTTGTGGCTCTAGGTCATAAGAAATTTTATCATGTACCTTATCAGATAATTGAGTATAGTCTTTTGTAAGAGTTACATCAGGTAATATTTACAAATGCATGTAATCCCCAAAAGGAATTTGTCTCTACCTGAAGCAGCTGGTATCGAAGAACCTGCTATCAGGAAATTATTTCCTTTAAGAACATGTAAGATCTTTCACTCTAAGGTTATTTAATATCATAAAATAAGGGTTCTCTCAGAGAACTGGGAAGGGAGGAGAGAGTGAAATAGAAAATTTGAGCAGAAGGCAAGTTATTAATTTTTAGGAGATACTTTTCATGCTGTCCTTACCCATCCAAAATAATATAGGTGTGGAGAACTAAATGCTCTTTAACCTAGAAGACAAATCCTTAAATTATCACTGAAAATTTGTAATATATTTCTCTACAAAGTGCAGAAGCAATATAAAAGCTGTAAACTATAATCCTGTCCATTTGTAATGCACCCATTAAAATACACTTTGACTCTTTTTTTCCCCTCTCGAGTGACTGTATAAATTACACAGCAGTAAAGGTATTGTCTTGCCTTTTTTTAATCTGCTTGTATGTGAATTTCCATTAAATGTTCCTTCTTTAGGTAAAGGAAGAATCTTGGCTGCCTTTTACCCACAGCTAAACCACTAAGGTCTGCAATTCTTTTACTGACTAAAGATGTTTCTTCATCTTCTTGATACATTCTCTCTTTGGATAAAGAGAGCAGAGTTGCCACATAAAGAGACAGAGAAAGACCAGATGAACAGTGTGTAGGATTTTTTTTTCTTATTGGACATTGGTAAGTTTTCCGCCATTCATTAAGAAAAAAGAGATGCAAAAGTTCTACTAAATAATCCAGTCCAGCTCCTCCTCTGTGCTACACTTCATATTCCCCATGCTACACTTCATATTTTTGCTCAGAAAAAAAATTTAAAAGGTTTGCATTTGTTCCCATGTAAGCTTATTTCATACCACTGTTTCATTCTTTAACTTCCACTCAGGGAATCCTAAATAATTTCTGTCCATCCTTTTCATTGTACTTGCCAGATATTTGTAGGGTGTTATGTTTTCCCCCAAGCCACTGTGTTGCCAGTTTTTCTCTCCATGGCATAGTAGGGCTGTTAGACCCATCTACAGTTACGGCTGCCGTTCCTTCTTGTTAGTCTTGCTCCATGCTGATACGTTGACCTTTGACCATTTGGACAGAATTTTTAGTCTCTACATGAATATCTTGAGCTTATTATTATTTTTTTTTTAAGAGTATAGAACAGCACAAGTTAACCTTCCCTAAAACTGGGATTAAGTGGGAAAAGAGGAAAAAAAAATACATTCTTTTCTCTTGAGAAGCTGTAACAGACACATGCCTTGCAGCCCACATTTGATTTTCAGTTTCTGGGTAAAATGACCCCTAGAACTAGCCTAGAACTAGGCATGTCCTTTTTGCCACCTCCTGACAACCCTGTCAAACTGTGGGGGAAAAAAAAATCACTACTTACACAGGTTTAAAAGACCCTTCTTATGCTGATTGCATTCTTCAAAATTTCTACCATAATTCAGCAACCTCAGCAATAACAGAGCTCTTACAAAAACTTGCCTCCTCTTGAATGGCTGAGCTTACTTTAAGAGAGCTGAAGAGGTAGAAAAAGCCTTTATACTTTTTGTCCCAGCAGTTCATCCCTTTGTGGGCCTGAATATCATGCATGAGAGCAGGCGATTGGGCTCTTGTGTGTTCTCAGCATTCCCTTTACTTGACAGTTGTAGGAGGAAAAGAGGCATGGCCTGACTAATGGTGAGAGATGAGGAAGGTGGGAAGTGCTAAGAGAACACTAGAAGAAGGAAGTGGTATGAGCCAAAAGAGAAGATAAAGAGCATGGAGCAAGGATTATTGACAAACAGAAGAAGTGTCAGGCAGTGGACGGAGGAGAGGATAAGAGATAGGGGAGGCAGGTGCTGTGGCAGGCAGAAGACCAAAACAGAGATCAGACAAGCAGAGGTAAACATGAGCCAGGATGTGACTATAAAAAAAATATACTGTTGACAGATCATACAGCTACAGGCTGTATCATGATGAATATTCACAAAGGCACCAAGCTAAAATTGCACTGGCATTTCCTACCACTTGAATGCTTGATTTTGCAATCTGACATTCTTTTAACATAAATTTTTAAATGTAACTCTCTGTAGATATATAATCCAGAGTTATGTATTTAGATTGTGTTGTGTACATATAATCATGCTTAGCTTCTTTCTATGGAAATGCAATGATACAACTTGCTTCAGGCTCAAGCCTTGAGCTCTTTTCACGTGTCCATAGCCTCAGTCTTATTTGATCAGCATGTAATCACTCTGTCATTCTTCTCTGAATTCCTTCTAAATTACTAAGGAGGTGCCCAAGACTGAATATAATAATTTGTCCATGGTCAGACCAGAACTATAGGGAAATAATATTACACTCTATGTCTTCTTGCATAGTTGATACTTCCGTCAGCTACACTCTTTTGCTGCTATACTACACAACAAATTCAAATCTAATTACATGTTCTGCATCATACCTCTGTTTCATTAGTTCTTCCCTGCTGGCTTCTCCGTGCTGCTATGCGTGTTTCTACATAGAAAACAATCCTCTCTGTGTGAAGGTGGGATGGGGGTGGAAGTAAACAGAAGAACACAAATAATAATTCAGACAAAGCAGTAGAAGTTGATCTACTATTCCAGAAGTTGTTCTACTGGTTGACGCTACTAGTGGTTCCACCACTCTCCAAGTCAAAAAGGAAGACTAGAAGATTAAGAAAAACAGTTTGGCTTGAAGGAAAGTTCAATCTTCTGTAAAGATTATAACAAATATTCTTCCCTATTTTTTTTTCAGTATATATCTATCTAAAACTGTCTATCTGCCTACACAAAGAAATAAAAAGACAACAGCAATGACAATAAGTTAGGAAGTATAAAAATTCGAGGTGGAGAGCAAAAGAACTCAGAAGAAAATGGGTCAGGGCAGTTAAAAGGTAACAAGAAGAATATGTTAGGAATATTGAAAGCAAACAGAATCAAAATGACAGTGTTGATTGATTACTAAAAAATCTGACCACTGGAGAAAGAGCAAAAGTGCTAAATAAGTGCGTATGGTTTATGTTTGAGGGAAAAAAATGTGATTGTACTATATATTAATTGAAACTTTCCACTTTAAGAGTGAGGAAGAGTGATGATAAACAGAGCTACCAGAATTAGTCATTTTAAAATCAGCAAGTCCAAATAACATGTACATAATAACCACTTTTAAAGAGTTGGCTACGAAACACTGAGGAAAAAAGACGAGACTAAAATAAAGCTAACACTGTACTAAGAAATCGAGGACTCCTGAGTCTTTGCAACCATCAGTTAGCTTGGCCTACTGCTTATAATGGTTTAAGCGATTACTTGAGCAGGATATAGAAGTTACACATTTTAGATGGTGCAGAGACTGAAAGAAAGATAAATAACACAGAATACAGGCTGTTGGTACAGAATGACCTAGTAAGCTAGTTGTGGTGAACCAAAATGTTTCAGGATGGGAAAACTCAATGTTGTGAACACAAGAAGAAGGAAAGTAATCCATAAAGAATTGAGGTCATGGTCTGAAATAGTCTTAGATGGTTAAGTTGGATAGTCAGCCTAATATGAGTTGTAATAGTGATGTTGTAGACAAAAAGTCATTTTGGAAATCTTTGTTTGCCAAAGTTAAATTACCATTGCACTGGAATTACTGTGCCCAGTTCTGCTGCTCATGATTTAGAAGGGAGAAGAAGAGTTCAGGGTTCCTAGAGTATTAAGATATATGGGAGGACACAAAGAATTTGATTTGATATAAATATATATGAGAACAAAATTTGATAATGAAGGGTTTCTCAGTCTAGCAGACATAACACGATCTAATGGCTGGAAGGAGAAGCTAAACAAATTCCATGAGAAATATGGAACACGTTTTTAACATTAGAATAAAGTGCCAAGCGTTGTGGTACAGCTTCTATCACAGGAATTACTTTTATCGGGGTTGGATGCCTTACTAAACCACAGCTGTTGGAGATGAAGCAAGAATTAAATCAGAAAAAATACTTAAGCCTGTATTGCTGTTGTATATTAGATAATCACTTATTTAATGATGTTCTTAAATTCCAGGAATATTTTACCCTGGATGCACAAATCTGAATATTTCCAAGTTTAACATTTATATGTGATTTTTGCTTTTGTGCTTCCGACTACAATAACTGGTAATAGAGAATATTTGTATTCCTGTGCCAACTCTGAAATTTAATAACTAAAACACTCTAATATATAGGCATGATTCAGGCATTTATTTGATGGACTGTCCCAGACCTTCGGAGGCTTGGTGGAGCTAAAAGTTTGAAATCAACTCAGGTTATTGTTTGAGTGTGCACCTCTAGAATTTCTGAGTTTGAAGCATTGATTGTTACCTCTTGAAGATTCATTATTGGGTTTTTTTGCATTTAAAATGTTTTTCTTTCCTTTATATGAAAAAATACTGGCTGAACTTCCCATAGTTCAGCAAAACTGATGAGACTAAGCTTATCTGTAAATTTTAGCCCATATGTAGTCCAGTGATGAAAATGCCTATAATTATACAGGAAGTACATTCACATAAACAAACACAAGGAAAATGTATTGAGAAAGATTTCCACTTACTCTTTGTTTGAGGCATAACAATATTAGCTACAATGATTATAGGCAAACTCACATGTTATTCTCTTAATAAGCACATATCCATAATTTGATACCCAGTAAATAGCAGCACAAACACTTTCAGAAATCTCTTTAACACAAGGTCATGCATATCAGACAGGCACATCGCAGTGCCCTCTGTGAAACCCTGATCAGCTATTTCTTTTTGTGGGATGAAAGGTCTCTCAGTGTCCCATTCTTGTCTCTGTACCAACTCTTCGTATCTCATAGATCCTACAAAAAACAAACAAACAAAAATAACACTAAGACTAACCAATTCTCTATCCACTTCAAGTCTGACTATTCAGTTAAATCAGACACAAGCTAAAAAACTAGTGACACCAATGTTCTGTATTTGACAAACGCAGGAATGTTCATATCAGCAGGACACCATAAATGTGCCTGTTTCAGGGCACTTCTAGGAAACAAGTGTACAATAGGAGGGTGATGACCCACTGAAAATAACCTATGTGAAGCATACACATCAAACCAGTTATTCAACATGCTGTTGCTATTTTCTTTGACGTTGGGTGCTGCAAAGGCCTTACAACCCTGAGCACTCCTGAGTGCAAGTATCTATTCCTCAGCTCTGAAAGGTTGTGTGCAAATCCTGTTGGGGTGGGGCACCAGAGATAAAGACACTGCAACTTGAAAATGGTGACAGCTGCTGAGCTGGCATCACATGCTTGAGATGAGTGTCCAGAAGGAACTTATCGACCTTTTGCTCTTCATACTTAAATACATTTTAAGACACTGTGATTGTATTCAAGTGTGTGTGCCCCAGATGCTTTGGGGTCGTGGCTGTAACACGGCTCAGGAGCATGTTCACACATTGCTCATTTATACATATAAAAGGTGGGGGCTGCCAGCTGCTGGGCTGTTGCTGGTCTTTGCAAAGGCAGATCCCGAGACGATGGTGCTTGGGTTTGTGCTTTTTGTCTTCAGAGAAATGTAGCACATGCCTACTGACCAAGGATTTGCAAGTCGGGGCCCTCCTGTGCCAGCACCACTGGTCAGTTTCCTGTATATCCTGAACAAAGAATCCACACGTCACAACTTTATCTCTTGTGAAGGCCTTTACGAACTCATTCCAGGATCCCATGGAGATGGTGAGATCCAATTTTTGCTTATGAAAAACCCAAGACAGAGACCTAAATTTAGTCCTTTTACTTCCAGACCCAGGTTATCACTCTCCCAGTGTGGGGGGGAGTCCAGAAACACACAAGCCTCTACCAATTCCTACTCAGAAGCTGATGAGTGCTGGGTGGAACTGGTCACACAGCGGGTGCGGCCATGGCACCTACACAAAAGAAGCTGATTCAGCTCATTCCCAGATAATTTTCACTGTCTTTCCCTGCTGGAATTTGTGGGAGGGCTAGACCAGCAATAGCAGCATCAGATCTTCCTCCAGCTCCTCGTGCTGCAGTGAGCAGCAAAAGAAGAGTGGTAAGTCCTGCACTGGTGGGAGTAGTTTGGGGAGCTCCACAGGAAGGATTAGTGCTGGAGCTGTGTTGGGCATGGTGGCCTCCCCTCATGCTACGGTTACTCAGCTCTTTCACAACACTCCTAATGGTCTTGCCTCCCGAGACTGGAGCAAGGCTTGCAGCTGCTTAGTGACCAGTCTAAATAGCAGTGTTGCAGAACCACAAATTAGATTAGAGCAGGCTCTGAAATGCTGACAGATCTGTGCCTACGGTCTCCAAGATTGGCCCTGACCATTCAAGGAATAAGCAACTGTGAATAATAATATTTGGGAAAAATCAGTGCCAAAATTCTTACTGTTAGTGTCTGAGTCAAGCGACCAGCTTCTGAGTCCTCTTCCACTCAAGTCTTAAGAAATCTGCAGGCAGCCATGAAAAGAAAAGCCACATAAAATTTGAAGTTAGGGATAGGATGGTTCATAGTATGCATATGAAGATGTATTTGAGTGATTAATAAAGATTAAGTCAAAAGGATGAGAGTTAAAGGAAGCCACTAATTACAATAGCTCTCTACTCTTAATGCTGAAAATAGGTTTGACAAACTCTGAATCTGTTTCTGTGAATTCAGAGAAGATATAGCAGCACTGTGAATAAAGTAGGTAAAAATATGACATTAAAATTAGAAACAAAGATGAAGTGTTAACCAATCTAATAACAAAGTCCAGTATTTTGTGAGATTGCTTTCTGAGGCAGGTAACAGAGGATGTACTTCATGCAGTTCTTTTTTGGTTCTAGTTCTTTTGTACTGCTGTACAGCTGAGTCTGCAAGCACAGATCATGCTATTCTTACAGACTCAGCTGCCTTGTTTTCTTTTTTATTCTAGTGGCTGTACTGCATTAAACAAGCCCAAGACTTTTCCTTTCTATTGCTTGTTCATGTAGGCAACTGTTAAAGTTGCAAAGGGATTGTTGCATTGCTCTGGAGAAGAGATTATTTACATGCTCATAAACAGAAGTAGGTCTGAAGGAATATTATTATTAAATGGTGATTGGCAAGACAGCTAAATTCAGTAATACTGTCTTATAGAGCATATCTTTATGTTCCTAGATAGTCCTACAGTGACCATACAGACCTTTGTAGTTGACAACTTTCTCAGTTCAAAAAGTTTGCAATTATCAGAGAAGCAAAGCTTCAGTATATGGAAGACCTGTCAGTCCAGTCTAGCAGGAGTAAATGCATTAAATTATTTATGAGTAAACTCTGCTTCCTTCTGAAACAGGGGTGTGAGAATTGTTCCCAGAGGGAGTTTGTTTTCTAATTCCATTTCTTCAGTTAACATTAGTATATTGTCTCATATAAAACAGTAATTTACTGTATTTATTGCTTTCATTGTTTGTAAGGAGCTGTAGCTTAGCTTTTTGTTTTGCATTAAGCAGGTTGTGAGAACAAAATATGCTTTTTAATGTCAAAGAGCTGTTTAAAACACACACATTGTTTAAAATAAGTCACAATTTATATTTGGCATTCAAACAATTCTTTTTTTTTAAAGTTTCTTAAGACATTTGCCCAGACAAACAAACAAAAGCACAAAAGGATGGAAAGTAATGTGTCACTGAAGATGTCCCTGTGCCAGGATGTCACCCTCCTCAATGACCAGGTGTCTGTGTCTGTTGTTATCCATTTTGTCCTTTGTGATCTGCTCTCCGTTCATGTCTGTGTGCACAAACACCTTTTGGGCTGCTGTGCTCCACGGCAAGCACTTGTACCTCCTCAATGCTCAGCAATTCCAAGAACCTCACCCTCAAGAGAAATGGAGATACTGAGTATCTTTGATCTGCTTTCAAACTGGAACAAAACTAACTTCTATACTCTCTAGAAAACCACAAAGAACTAAAAACATGCATTCAGTCAGAACCATACAAGTCCCTGTTGTTGAGCACAGGTCTGAGACTGACTGACTTCCAGCTGCTGTAGGGATGGCATAGGCTAGGGATGAAACCTGGTGGCACAGAGACATGCTTGTGGGTTTTGTGCCACCCACAGCTGAAGTTTCTTGCTGTGGCACATTTCTGTTGGAAATCAGATGTTGGAAGGATCTGGTCTATAAGCAATGGGAGGGGCTGGGTCGCTGTTCTCCTGGCAGTTTGGTCAGCTGTGTGTTACCTCTAGCAGAGTGGTGATCCACAAACGGTGACCACCAGCACAAAACAGGGTGACAATTCTCTGACACTGGTGTACAAATAGATGCTCTGTCTGTGAAGCACCTCATACCCCTGTGTGACAGGAATAGGTGCTGTCCCCACAAACAGGGATCATCCCTGTGAGTGCCCCAAGCTGCTGCAGACCTGCTCTCGCTGCAGCATGGCGATGCACTGGCTTCCTTCCTCACTTGGGTTCCCCCTGGGAACCTGCTTGAAGCAGGTGTCTGGGCTTAGAAGTTCTCATGGTGACAAAAGCTGTGCAAATCTTACATTTGGCACTTTAAAAAGGACTATGTTACTTCAACTTGCTTTGTTTTGAATTCAAAGAAATATGTTCAAGGCGCTGTCACAAGTTAGTTATCACATTAGAGGAACAGTTTCCTCTGCTGTTCAGTATTACCCTTAGTTCCACTCCCTATCTATCATATTCAAGATTGAGTGTGAAGCATAATAGACACTAACTTAGTTAGTGCCTGCAGATTTGTCTTGTCAGGGGAATAGTTATTAGCTTGGTTTCATTTGAAAGATTATAACTTTGTCTCTCAACAGGCAAAATTTTCTCATTAAAGCCCAAGTAATAAGAGTCAGTATAAAAAAAAAAAAAAGTGACTCTGTACTATTTAGTGATATTGCTGCCCAGGCTTGTGACAGAAACTACAATTAATGACTGATTCTTTCTTACCATTCAAAAATAAATCTTTTATTTGTAGGGCCTCTAGTAAATTATACTAGTGTGGCTCTTGCCATGAGAAGTCTGAAAATGAAGTAAGCTGTACTTCTTTTAGTAATTTTCAAATAATTTTTCAAAGAAAGAAAGAAAATAAAAGAAGAAAAATTCCTAAAGCAGAAAACAGCTTTCTACAAAGTGAAAAATTATTTTGAAACATTGCATATTGACAAATAAACTTAAATTAAAAAAAACAAACAAACAAACAAGTCAATCTCTGGGGTCTTGCTTGGACAGACATTTTGTGTTTATATTAGTTATATGTGAATCTCAAATACTAATGAAGTAAGTATTTGCACTAAGAGTGGACATGAAGTAAGAAAAGCACTGAAGTTTGAAAGTGAACAGGGTAAGTCTAACCTTTGACCAGGTGTAGTATCTGTACTTCAAAAAGTATTTAAATGAATGATGAAAGACATACAAAAATATACTGAAATTATCCAGGATAAGACACGAAGGAAACTTCATTTGCTTGCTTTAAAGGAGAGAAGGAAACTGTAGTCTATAAATCCATACGTGGAGAAGAGGGTCTCATTTGAGTAAAATAGGTCAATATACTAAACTGAAAAAAGCAAAATAAAATGAAACACAGCAAAGTAGAACTGGAAGCTGAAGTTGTACTAAATCAGGTCAGGGACTTTTTAAAGAGTGATGGTATTTAAACACTGGAACAACTTACCTAGGAGTGCAGTGAATCCTTCAACATTGGAAGTGCTTAAATCAAGACAGACATCTTCAGAAAGATATACTATCTTCACATAGCAGTTATAGCCTGGCACAGCCAGTACCAAGGGTTCTGTGGCCAGAATTATGCAGAAAGACAAAACAAAGCTTGTAATGGTTTCTTCTGGCTTTAAGCTCTATTTTTTTGAGATACACTTTCCCTATTTCTACCATTTATTTAGCAAGTATCATTACGGTTACAAGATATATGTAGGCAAGCTCAGACTGAAGTTTAAAAAAGAAAGGTGGGGTGATTGTGATTAATCATGTAAGTCTGGGTGTGTATTCATATCACACAAGTAACAAACCCAGTTGCTCAAACTGAGAGGCTGGGCTTCAGTAGTTAGGGATGAAAAGAGAGAAACTCCTTCCAACGGCAGTTGATGGTAGTCATCACTCTCTCTATTGCTCACACAGGTGGCTCCAGAGACATGCCTCCAAAGGTTAGCTGTTGTTTCCTGACAAAGTCCCTAAAAAGAAGGAAATCCCACCCTTTTCCCTGTCCCAGATACTGTATTTTTCAACTGGCAATTAATTAAAGAGACAAGGTAATTTTTTACTGGGTCAGCTCCCTTTTATGGCTTACAGTGCAGTTGCAGGAATTTTGGCACAGCATGAGCAAAGGGATATTGATAACTGACTTAGGAGGAGCAGAACAGTGCAGCACAGCGGGTCCAGCCTTTGTGCACCATCCCAGACTTGGACAGTTACATGCAGGTCCAAAAACTTCATTATTAGGGGTTCGCATCTGGAGGTGCGATCACAGTTTCTCTTTACATCTGGAGATTAAGTAGGGGTAGAAGGTCGTGCTCATCCCACTAGCTTCATGAGGTTTTATCAGATCATAAAAGAGCATTAACTGCCAGCTTCATTTTCCAGCAGTCAACGGGAAAAAAATCCTTATTTTTTGAGTTTCTTAAAGCATCCCATGATCTGGGAACTTCCGCAGTTCAAAATGGCTGGATGGGTAGAAAGGAGGTGAGAGACAAGTACAGCCTCCATTGTTATAGTGCAATTTTCTGTGCTTAAGATGTACCTTCATCAGAAATTAAAATAAAACTCCTGCTGCTCTGAAGAAGCCGATAGCAATATTTGTCTGGGCATTTTAGAACAGATAAGATTCTTGAGGTTTCTGTGCCTTCTATATCCATAAAGAGATGTAAGTGCTACCTCTCAATTGAAATGAATGAGAATTAGGCACCCAAATGTATTTGTGGATTTGAACCCTTATGTTCTAATTACTGTGGCAATTAAATATGTGGAAAAACAGGTTCAGCTGCTGGAATCTTGTCTACACCAAAGCCTGGTGAAATATTTATGTTAATTTTCTTTCTAGACATGGCTTGAGTTTGCACTGATGACTGCGCAAAACCTTTCTTGATTGTAGAGGACATGAACAATATGGAAGGTCCTGAAACTAAACCTTATGCACTTGGCTTAGAAAAGGTTATATGATACATATTCATGAACTGTGTGTCTTGCTGAGTGAGACAAGGTAGTCACAAACAAAATAATAAACAATAAAAATAACCAAATCTTAACGTAAATAATAGAATATAAAAGAAGCCGATTTTTTCTAAACTGTTTCTGTAGGAGATCTTCACAAATCAGCTGTTCACTGTATTGATTTCTGAAGGCCACAAGACCATGTAACCAAATATTTCATGCAATAGCATAGACATCTCAAATATTTTTTTTCATAAAGAAAGAAGGAAATAAAACGACTGTCTGTTTAATCTGCAGACTCTTTGCTGTTTGAGGCCAATATAATTATCAATATTATTCTTATGCATGTACATACCACTGAAGCACCAGTGTTAAAGGAGACACCTTCATTCTGGATTTTCTAACTTCAAAGTAATGAAATCCTTAACTTCAAACCACAAGAATGAACTTTTCAATGTTAAGTACCAAGTCCTAGTGTCAGCGTATAGAACAACCTTGGCCAAAAAAGCCCAATTAGGCCATGTAAATGAAGTGCGTTTTCAGCCAGTCCTACTGGGAAAACCAGCTTTGTCTGAATGGTTGTAATTACAGTTGATGGGGAAGGGGGAAAACAAATTTGCTATGCATGAGCCTTACCAAGTAGCCTTTTTTTCTTCTAACACTTGCATATCTATAAGAATGGCACTATGAAGGGAAGGAAAAAAAAGACTTTGTCCTTATACGGGTTCTTATTCTCGTCAAGAATCTCAATGATACATGAAGTTTGCTATGGGAGAGGTGCTCCTTTCTCTGATAGTCCTTCTGTTTACTTTTCTCTGCCTGACAGCCTCACTGGGCTGCTTGTCATAATTAGCAGCCTAGGTACACAAATCTGTACTTCATAAAAGCTGTACTTCATAATTTGTTTTAAGCCAGTACTTCCATTCTCATATTTGGGTCCCTTTTTTTGATTCACACCCTCAGAAAAGCATGTGAAAGTCAAATCAAACAGTGATGCGCAAAATTCCCAAATCAGTGTTTTTTCTAGACTCCCCAAAGTGTCAGTCTCTCTTCTCTATGTCTGTTCTTGAGAATGCACATCCCCACTGGTAGTCTGGATTCACTCTGTGTATTATATCACCTGTATTCCTCAAAAAAGAATTAATTTTTCAGTGCAATAAATTTACTCATCTGAATTCACATCACAGTGTGCAGCTTACTCGCTGTATCTCTGGATTGCTAGTTGGGCTGTCTCTATCTCCTGGCAAGAAAAACCAGGGCCCCAGACCAGTACGATTACCTCCAGGGGTGCTTCCTATGTGCCATTCTGGCTTCTGTGACTCATGAAGGTCACATAGCTCTTTCTTAGATATAACTTTCAAATTCTCTGTATGTGTTTTCACTGCTCTAGTTCTTAAATACAGCAGATTAACTTCTGCCCATATTGTATGCATCAGTCTTTCAAAAGGATGCCTTTTCCCACAAATATAAAGCTACTAATCACAAATGTGCTATTTACAAGTTACAGTATGAGTGACTCTTTCATATATTGGTCATAATGTTGTGCATAGCTATATTTCCTTTATTTAAAAATAGCTAATGATCCTTATTTCAATTAGTATGTTAATGTCAATAATATCAGTGTTTTGCAATGCTAAAGAACTAAGAGGGAAGGGATTGGTCAGAGATGAGTTACTTGGTTTGAGATGTTTTTTTTGTTTTGACTTAGGGTTGTTTTGTTTTGCTTTGGTTTGGTTTGGTTTTGGTTTTGTTACATTGATGCATACACTGACTGGAAAAAAAAAAAAAAAGATATGCAGGAAAATTGCACAAACTACCCAAGTTTTTCACCAGCTTATTAAGGGTATCTCTGGCCATTGTTAAAAAGGAAGTTTTAGCACATAAATATTTTAGTATGTCATAGGGTAACTGTCTGTTTTATGTGAGCAATGAAAGGAACTAAAAGCAGTGGAGTCAGGAAGGAGAAAAAAAAATGAAATTGTAAAGACTACTTTTTTTGCTCTCTGTGGGATCAGTTTGTCCAGGCATTGAAGTAGACAAGGACACACATGTTTTCTGGGTCATGATCTGCACTTCACCACATCAAGATCCCAAGTGTAAATGAATGCTGATCCATCAGCATTATTTTTGCCTGATTCATGCTGTGCTTAGTAAAACCTTGTATACGGACACATGATCCAGCTCCTGAAGAGTGAGAGGTATGAACAGAAATGAGGTTTCTACGTGAGAGAGCTGAACCAAGTGAGCTAAGGCTGCTGCTGCCTGTGTAGGTTGTGCGCTTCCCTAAAGGAATGACTTTTCACAGGAAAACTCTTTCAAGACTGATAACCACTGAGAAAAATGAAGCAAACTCCTGAATAAGTTTAAAGGATGTCTGCTGTTGTTTCATGTTTTTCAACAAAGGCACTGGCACTACCATTTCACAACTAGAGGATGCGGTACATATTAATCTTGGTGTCAACAAGCCTTAGTGTTAATCAAGGTGGCATTCTTGTTAGGTTACCTGTTTCCAAAGACTAACCATTAAAAGAGTTGTGGATGGATATTAATTCTTATGCAGAGGTCAGACAGAAAGCGGGTCAGGGTGCGCTTCTCACTCAGATCAGAAAGCTCCTTTGAGTTGTCACAGACCAGGAACAAGTTATAGCAGTCATGCAGACTATGGGAGAATAATGAAATCTCCAAAAGGAGGAGCTGGATCCTGGGCAACTGGCTGTAGCTGGCCATTCTTGATCAGGGGGATCAGACCTGTCGACCTCCAGAGGTCTCTTCCAGCCTTGGACATTCTGTGAACATGCTGATCTTTCTTCCTTTTTGCTATAAAAATCCCCTAGCATGCAGTGGTTCATAAGATATTTGCAAAATGGACTGGCTGATGATACAGAGGGTAAGGCCAAGCCCTTCCTTACACAAAGGACTGAGCACTCTGAAAGTTAGATAAATTAGTCTGGTTGAATGTAGCTATTTGTGTGTTCTTGTGTGTGCTTAGACGTTTCATAGGAAACAGAGAGACCACTAAAGACCACTTGTTACATTGCCATGTTTACCTAGAGTGACTTTCTCTCCATTTGTAATTGGAAAATAGTGACAGCATCTTGGTAATTTTACCAGTGCACTGTGTGTCTGATTTCCAAGTGCTATTACTTCATCTCCTGGGCCATATATTGTGGCTATGCATTTGAGGTTCATAATGGAATGGAAAGTGCACTTTTTAGAAAGTGAAATATACATATTTGCAAGATATTTTCTTTCCCTAAACTAAATCTGAGACCTTGCATCAGTAGCAATGTGAATAAATATTTTTTTGCAATAAAAGCCTGTTGTTTGTAATATGTCACATTAAAATAAAGATTTGAACATGGTTAGAAGTCACAAATGGAAAAGAAAAAAAGTATTTACAGGAAATCAAGTGAAAGAAAATTCCTTTTTAGCCAAACACTTCAATTGTACAGAACTACTGCTTTATATTAGGAGACACTGTAGAGAGTTTTAACATTACTATGTTCAGAACACTGCAATTATATAGCAACAAACCTTAGGAGTAAGATTCAAAAATACTTGCATATAGGACATAATGTAAAAACTACTCAACTCACTTATAGCTTTTTTTTTTTTTTTTTTTTTTTACTTCAGCACACTTTTAACCAATCTAGATTAACCTTCCCGGAAATGCTGGAAATGCTGGAGGGAGGATGAATATGGAATTGAGGGAGGGAAAGGTAGTGGCTCTGTCTGGCAGCGGGTGATGACAAGACAGGGGGCTCAAGATGTTTTGATTTGCTGATCTTTCAGTTGAGATGTGGGAAGAAATGCTGCCACTTCTTTTATTGATATTTGTTGGGAGACACTCATTATGTATTACTTCATACGTATATGTATGTGCATGTGAGGCTTTTCAGAGCTTTGGATGAATGCCTTTTACATAGCATTTTTAAGATCAAAATCTATACAATTATGTGGATTCCTGCATGTAAATGATTTTAGGGAGTCTGGTGTTATAGCATTTTTAATTTTCTAGTAGATTTTATGATAGTGCAAAGTGATAAATTATCTTTTGCGGCTGCCAGCGTTATTTAACTATCTGCAGACACACCATTAGCAGGAGCAGTCTGTGCCCGGCCGGTGCTCCTCATCCCTCCCTGAGAGACTGCTCCCAGGGAAAAGGGTTTCTAGGCACTGCTGTGTAAGGCCCTTTTGGCAGCAGTGCCACCGGGGTGCGGGGAAGTACGAGCCAGCCATGGTGTGCTGCAGGCAGGAGGACATTTTTCTACCCCGCAGTGGAGAAAGCTACCAAAGAAGCATTGCTTAGTATTGACTTTCCATTGCTACTGGCCTGTGTTAAAACCAGTGACATAGAAAAGAAAGGTTCCATTTCCCATTACCAGATATCCAATCCCCCTAGAAAACATCTGTTGAATCTGGGATGATGCCATGGTATTAGCTCTTCAGTTGCATGCTGTTTCATTGGCTGTTCTCAGCGCTGCCCTGTCTATCACAACGCATAATCTCTTTTCAGAGACGTTTCAACCACATCGTTAGGGTCCCCAGTCCCATTTCTTTGAAAATCAGTGGTAGTTTTTAGCCTTTGGCACACAATTTGAAGTTTAGAAACTTGACTCTGTGCAGGGTGTTAGACAGGGAACAAAAGTTTCCTGACGATTTCATGTGACAAAAGTTGTGCAAAGAAAAGAAGTGGGTCTGCAGAAATACTGCAAGTTGCCGTGTCTATGATCCCAAGAATCTCGTACTGGAGTGCCTCAGACACATAACTAAGTGCTTCTCAAAACGTTCATTACTGAAGACAGTATAAGAGAACTGTCTTTAGAATTCAAGTAATATACTACCAACAAGAGGGAGAATAATACAGAAATACTTTCTGGATGATGTGTGCTAAAGCAGCAGGCATTTAAGAGCAACAGATGTCAATCTCTGAGGTTTTTGTAAGGAATTGCAATTTATGACGTGTTAGGGTAAACAGTTGGATTATATTTCTGAAATGCATGTTCCATCAGGTAAAATCATTGTGATTATAGGCCCTAGTACTTTCAGTAAGTTATGCACTAAAAGGCTGAAATTGTAAAACAAGTATGCTTATGCTTTACTGTTAATCCCTCTTTGTATCTACGCTGAGTAAACTACAAGAGAAACTGCATTAAACAATAAAGGCAAAAATGGCATGTTATGTCATCTTGATAAACAATGACTGTTATACTGTTTTCCTTCAAGAAGCAACTGTGACTGGCCTCTGTATTCTCCCTCAATTGAGAATGTGCCTGGCTGTAAAAAATCCCAGAGGATTATTTAGAAGTTACTTTGTTCATGCCTCTCAGTGAAAGCAGCACTTTCTGCATCTTCTCGCTTTGCTGCTTTTCCTTCATTTTCTCAGCTCTTATCTATTAGAGAAAGCTGAACTTGTTATTTCAAAAACAACCTACTTTCATGCAGACTACAAGTTTTGAACGAAGTGAAATAAAACTTCTTTTAAGTGGTTTTGGAAAAGTTTGACAGCAGAAGATAATAAATGAAAATAAATCTACAATATTTCTCCTAATGCAATTTGTGGCATGTCAATGTCAAAGCATTCTAACAACAAATCAACAAATATTTGAATGAAAACAATATACATAACTTATTTTACTATATTGGAAACAACTGTCAAACAATTATTGTATAACTTCATGAATTAGTTGGTTTTTTTGAAATATTCCTGCTAGGAATAAAATTAAAAAAAAAAAAAAAAAAAAAGAAAAAAAAAAAAAGAGGGGGGAAGTCTATATGGGCCTTTGAGCCTGAACATATTGTGTCAATCATAAGCATATGCAATGTATCTTAGCCATGAGGTAAAAATTTTCTTTGTAAATTATTTCATAAATAAATAGTTTGCCTGAAAAAACTCTATAAAAATATTTTTTGCCTTTGTTAAGTTCTCTACAGTTCTTTGTGGTGAATATAAACAGATTCATATTGACGTCTTCTTGATCTGCTTTATTTTAACTTGAAATGCAGAATGTATCATGAAAGCATTTTTAATAAAGATACGGTAACAAACTTTTTCTGAGCGATAGAGTATTTCATTAGAGTTGTCTGCTTCAAACTATGAAGACATGTTGTGTCCTTCTCATCTTTGTTTATGAATTTGGCTTTGCAGTTTCATTTTAAAAGTGCAAGCACAAAGATACTTATGTCCTTTAAAAACACATCTCTATAATACTGCTCTACAGGTGAAAAAAGGTGTGTTGTTATCACACTTTACACACGTTGAAATCTGTGTTTTTCTGTTATCGATCTTCACAGTTTGTCATAATGTGAATAAAATTTGGGAAAGCTAGAGCCACACATAAGAACTGGCTGGGATTTAAGGTGCGAGGGGCATCATTTCCTGGTTTAAAATAAAAAGACATTAATAAGTCTCACTAGAGCAGAGAAGTATAGGGAAATAACTCTTGTTTAAATATTTTCCACTCAAGCTCTGCTTGTAAGATGCTTAGCCAAGTAACCTGCCTATTTTAACCCTTCCTATGCAAGACATAAGCCAAGTGAATAGTCATTTGGGGCTGACATGCTCAGTAAATATAATAAAATGAAAACTGTTGAGAAAAACATGTTTGAATTGATGTGACAAAAATACTTGCTTTTCAGAGTTCTGTATTCACTAAAGTTTGTGGAAGGGTCTTGTCTCTTTGACTGTGGTTCAGCCATGGCATTTGCAGCTTGTGAAAAAGTAAATTTACGAAGTCAGGAAAGGGTGTCTGTGCACATATGAGTGAGGTGCTACCAAGTATGAGGCACTAAAGTATCGAGGCATACTTTGTAACAAACTTTAAATTTTGGTATTACTTTCCTTCCCATTCAATGTACATCTCTGCTGCTCCGAACTCATTTTCTGTGGATAGGTGTAGAGGGAATACAACACGTAATCAGTGAGTTCCCCTTCCCTTGTGTCGGGGATCCTCCTGTGTCTGCTAATCATGCAAACTTCCATTTTCAACATGACAAGTTCACCTCTTGTATGTGAATTACTGTTTTTCTATTCATAAAGTGCTTTATCAGACAATCCTACAAAAGGACTTGAGGGAGAAATGTGTTCCTGGGTGATTTACACAAGCAATTACTTTACAAATCTGCCAGTGGATTATATTAAACATGTATGAAGAATATTTAAGTTTGGAGTGAGGGCTGAGAATGCCATAAGTTTTACAATAGGGTTTCATTTGCGTCACCATGTATCTCTGAAGGTCTTATGCTTTACACCTCACTGGTATTTGAGAATAAAATTGTAAGGAAAAAGTTATGTAATTTCAAATATTTGGGGGGAAGCAGCTTCAACTGTCCAACTGTAATCACTTAGCTCTTTTCCAACTTCTTCCTTGAATAATGTTAGTAGTTGCAAGCAAGCAGAATGCATCTATTTGAATGTGAAATCAGCTTAAAACAACTTGCATGGGAGGAAAAGCACACCATATAAAGTCACCTAACTGCAGAAAAATTGTGTCCAAATGCCCAACAAATGTTTACATAGTTTTTAACGCCTACTATATTTGGGATTTTAAAACCCTTTCATAGGAACCTTTTATATACTGGTTCTCCTTGGAGACAGTTTTTACATTGACATGCAGACTTCTGGCAGTTCCTAGTATGGGGATATAGGAGTATTTCGATTTGAAAAAGTTCTACACAAGGAGGAAAAGTTGTGAGGTTTTTCTCGGATCAGCTCGAGGCTGACCTGCGACCGGTATCAAAGCGCGGGCGGTAACGGGACTGTTTATCGCTCAGCCTGGGAACTGTCTGCCCACCCGCCTCAGCACGGCACACAAACGGGGACACGGGGCTGAGCGGCGACGCCAAATCTGCGGGAGACTCCGAGCAGGGCTGGGGTCTCTCGAGGGCGGCAGCTACTGGCGCGCGTGGGTCGCGCCTTTTATCCCCACCGCCACCGTTTCCAACCCCGCAGGGCAGCCGCGGGTCCCAGTGACAGCCGCGGGCACAGCCGCCTCCCGCGGGCCGCGCTGGGGGCGCGCCTGTGGCCTGCGGCTATCCCTGCTCCAACTCAGCGCAAGTCCCCGCGGCCGCGGGGCGACG